>NC_050573.1:534916072-535639822 GCF_011100635.1 Trichosurus vulpecula
CCTTGGCTTATAGTCTAGATTTCAAAGAAATTGGGAGATATATAGAATGCTCAACATAAGCTAAGATAAGATCTCTTGCAGAAGGACCCAGTCTTCTAGGCAAGTCTAAGGAAAAGACTAAACTTGAGGATGTTAGCTAGTTAAGAAGACACTTTTTCTATCCCGCTCAACTTTGTTCTAAAGAGTTTAACACCTGGGGCTGACAGTTTTCTTCTGGGGAGACAAGAGGCCTCAATAGCCAAAAGTCAGGTACCAGAGATTTTAGCTATGTCAGAAGCTGGAGGCTGTATAGGATATAGCCAAGCAACGTTCTTCCTCTTGGGAAAGAGGTGATGGACCAGAATGTGATATTCATTTTCCTACATGGCCAATGTCTTGATATGTTTTGACTATAGTTATTTGTTATAAGGGTGAACTTTTGTTTGAGGGGACGGTATAAGTTATTATGTAGTCACAGAGATAAAGATAGGCAAAAAAAGGAAGAAAAAGCATCATTAAAACATGTAAAATAAATGGCAGAAAACAAAAACATAACAATTTTGTTTCTAACTTGTTAACTTTAATATACACTTAAAAGACAAAGTACATAAGAGAAATTCATGATTTTATATTCAATCTTATTTTTTGCTTTTTGAATATTTAAATGTTTGTGTTTGTTGATGATTCTTAAGTTCATAATAAAGAAGAAAATTTGTAAAAATTTGGCTCATTTCAAAGAAAGTAAAGAAGTGTTGGGCTTGTAGACTAGTCCAAAACTATATGTCAGGCATATTTCCTTTGCATAGAGATTCAGAAACTGCTGGATATGTCAAGTACCTAACATGAGGAGAAAAGAAACAAAATTGACTATATTTTCATGGATAGGAAAAAAATGATTGATGATATGAAAATCATTTCTATGTGCAATCCGGAAATCAAGTTGTTAAAACTAAGGATCCAAATCATTATCAAATTGAAAGACAAGATAAAGATGCAAACATCCATTGCGTGTGATCACAGCAGTTCTGATCAGATTTGTTTAAATGAGCTTTTGACTCTGAAAAATGAGAAATGGAAAAGAGGGAAAACATTGATTCTCTCATCCTTTCTTAGAGAAGCTCAACCACTGCAAATGGGTTACCACAAAGAGGAGGCCAAGAAAGTCCAAAAATTGCCTCAGCCAGAAAACATTCAATTTCTTTGTCAAATGAAGAGATGTTCATTTGACAGCCAAGGACAACACTGGTTTAGAATATAAGCTCATTTGAAATCCATGGAGTCAGAGATCTCCTGTCCAAAAAAATCACTACGAAGTGAAGAACTTCTCTTTACTTAGCCTGGGTTCTTGGAAAGGAGACACATTCTTATATGTCAATATTTTTCTAGAGATGTCATATGGCTGTGAGTCCCAGAATACTTAACTCTATTAAGATCTGAAGTTAAAAATCACTCAAAAGGCAGTGGAGAGGCACATGGTAGGTATGCTTAGGCTGAAAACCTTTACAAACTAAGAATTATGCAGGAGAAGCAATATAATGATGTCATCAAAGAATGATTGAATTAATATGATAATCAATTCATCAAATACAAAAATTAAAATTATGATTGAATAAGAAGATGGGCTAGTCATGAATTGAGTGTGAGAGATAACTGATGGGACAACTTGACACTCCACTGATATCCTTGAAATATTAAAAAAAAGTGTTAGGAAGGCTATCAGCATTTACAGGCTGTTCCCTCCTTAATTTATGAAAGTACATGGGAGCTAGGAGTGGTGGTGCATGCTTGTAATTCTAGTTACTGGGGAGGCTGAGGCTGGTGGTTTTCTTGAGCTTAGGATTTCTGAGCTGCAATGGGCTAAGCTGATCAGGTCTCCACACTAAGTCTAGCATCAATATAGTGAAGTTCCTGGAAGTAGGGGATGGGGTGAGGTGAGGGGTACCAGGTTGCCTAAGAAGAACAAACCATAGCAGATTAGAAACAGAGTAGGTCAAAGTCTCTGTTGCAATAGTCTGCTAGCAGCTGCTGTAGGGGTACAAGACCCACCAACAACTAGCACACGGAAAGCTGCCAGCACAGGTTCTTTTGATCTGCTTTACTAAAGAAAGCAGTGTTAAGGGTTAACAATCTTATTTCAATCCAACATACAAATATCATTCACTTAGTTCAGGGAGAAAAGCCAGCCCCTTGAACTTCAGAGCAAATACAAACAAATTACAAACATACATTCATAAACGGACCAGATACCAGATACCAGATAACCATAGTTACCAAGAAACCATCATCTGAGTTCAGCTGGGAGCCCTTAAATCAGCTGCCCAGAATCCCGCACCTCTAGGAGTGAGAGCCTTTAGCAAATAGCTCTGTTCTCTCTTTTTATACACTCTTTAGCCATCATCAAATGTCATCTGAGTGACCAGAACTCAGGCTCCTACTATTGGCTCTGGTCTTAGCAACTCCCCTTAGGACCCTGAGGGCTTCACGCCCATATAGGCTTAGCACCTAGTAGATAGGGGTTTAAAACTCAATCAAAGACACCCAACTTAATTGATATTACAGTCCCTGTGCCAATCAGTAGTAGGGTCACTGCTGTGAGTGGCCTCTGAATTTCCAAAATAGATGAGAGGGAGATTCAGAAGTAGGAAAGAAAGAAAGAAAGAAAGAAAGAAAGAAAGAAAGAAAGAAAGAAAGGAAGGAAGGAAGGAAGGAAGGAAGAAAGAAAGAAAGAAAGAAAGAAGAAAGAAAGAAAGAAAGAAAGAAAGAAAGAAAGAAAGAAAAAAGCAAAGAAAGGAAGGAAGGAAGGAAGGAAGGAAGGAAGGAAGGAAGGAAGAAAGAAAGAAAGAAAGAAAGAAAGAAAGAAAGAAAGAAAGAAAGGAGAAAGGAGGAAAGGAAAGAAAAGGAAGATGGGAAGACAGGAAGGAGAAAAGGAAAGAAGGAAGGAAGAAAGAAAGAAAGAGAGGGAGGGAGGGATGATAGGAGGATATGAGCAAGAGTCATATCAGATGGTCAGGAATAGTTTAGCATTTACATCAATGGAGAGAAGTTCCCAATTACATCTGAAAGTTATTAGTAGTCACACTTCTCAAAACAGTACAAAGAAAGTGAGGGCATAGAAAACTTGGCATGAGATCCAAGTAAGCCAGGCTGTCCAAAGAGCATTTGTAGATTAAAATGGAAGGATAAAAATGTGTGAAATAGAAGAGATCTACTGGTGTTTCTATACTATTAATAATGATAGTGGAAACACTACTTCGGTGGTGGATTTCACCACGTTAGTACCCGTATTACTATGTAAGGTAATAGAAATGACATTGGAGATAAAGATAAGAAAAGTAACTCAACTTGACTAAACACACTGAGAAGAAATCCATGCTGGCGGTGACACAATTTTAAAGACATTTGACTGATTTTCGAAACAGCTCAAGGAAGGAGATTCCAGATGAATTAAAAAAGGGGATGCCCATCAATTGGAGAATGGCTGAACTAGTTGTGGTATATGAACGTAATGGAACACTACTGTGCTATGAGAAATGAGGAGCAGGCGGACTTCATTATAAACTGGAAAGATTTATATGAACTGATGCTGAAGTGAAATGAGCAGAACCAGGAGAAAATTATACACAACCACAGACATATTGATTCTGTGATGACTAACTTTAATAGACTTTGCTCTCCTCAGCAATACAAGGCTCAAAGACAGCTCCAAAGGACTCATGATGGAAAAAGCTAGCTACATCCAGAGAAAGAACTGTGGAGTCTGAATGTAGATTGAGGCAAATTATTTGCTCTCCTTTTTTCTTTTTCCCTTCTTTTTTTTTTGTATAGCAAATATAGAATATAGCAACCTATACATCTATTTTCTCACTTTCATATCATTTTTATGAGAATACTTTACTTATGTGTCACAGGGCACATACAGAGCTCTCCTGGCTATTTTCAGCTGACCACATATACTAGCTCAGCCCTTGGGCACTTTGGGCACCCTCACCCTCACTTGCATTGAGGCCATGTGTGACTCTGTGCTAAAGGGCTCAATTACTTTGAGAATGATAAAAGTCAATAACTCAGTGGAGCTTTAAAAGAAAGTGATCCACGTCTGGAAGTCTCTCTTTTTATTTGCAAATTGTGTCAGGGCTATTTGTGTTTATCTATGGAGGAGTGGGCTGGAGAAGACTAGTGTTCTTTCCCTCTACTCTGGGAGAAATGCCTAACAGTCAACTCATGGGAGCTAAAGTAGGGACTTGGCTAGGTAAGCTTAGTTTGGCCCATGGATTTCCTAGCTGCCTTTTCCCTATTTATGTTTCTCCCCTGAGTGTAGGTCATTGAGTAATGATCCTGAGATCACTGGGTCTAGTCCTGGAGGATACCTTTTAAGTTTGAGAATGAAGATCCACCAGATCCAACTGTTAGGAAGCTGCCTGGTGGGAGGGGTAGTTAGTTCCTACTCTTGGAGAAGATGACCACTGGCCAAAGGATAAACCCAATTCCTAGCTTGGCTTGCCAGAAGACATCTACCTAGGGGCAGCCAGTGCAGAAAGAGATGAAACATTAAATGTCTATTCAACAGTGCTAGAAACTACTTCATATTCTTATGTTTAAGTCTCAACCTCAACCTAATATGATTCTAGTATTTATTATTGCTGATTGTTTTATTAATGCCTGCTTGTAAGAATTTTTTTTAAAGTATTTCTTTAGTATGGAGGAAATAAATAGGTGTTCCATACCTGTCTTACATTGAACATTGAGGATTTTTCTTACCCCTAACCCCTTTGAAGAAACCTTTGATGTGAACCAAACATAAATTTTAAATAATCTCCCCCAGGAAGGCTGGGATGGGGGAGGGTAGGGGGAGGTGTATAATGAACTAAATAGTGTAAGAAAAGAGTTTGAAACTCTTATTAGAGCCCAAATTCTTTGGGACTGAACCTAGTCATTTTGTGCATGGGTTCAGAGCTGAGAGGAACCCTTACTGTAATTCCAAAGCACCCAGGGCCCAGTAGCAGTTCTAATTACTAGATATGTATCAAGGACATTCTAATATAATTTTTAAAATTTAAAATGTCATTTTTTTTCTTCCTCCCACTTCTTCACTACCCCTCCCCCTGGGGGAAAAAGAAACAAAGCCTCCTATAACAAATTCCCATATTAGCCATCTCCAAAAATGAGACTCATTCTGCATATTAATCCATCATGTCTCTGTCAGGATATTAGTAGGAAAGGGAAATGAAGAAGTATTTATGGGTATATTTGCTATGTGCCAAGCTCTGTGCTAATTGTTTTTTTACAAATATTATGTTATTTGATCCTCATAACAACCCTGTGAGGTAGGTGCTCTTATTCCCATTTTATGGGTGAAGAACTGATCACCTCTTGAAAGACATCCCAAAAAGAAAACTCCCAGGAATATTGTCGCCAAATTCCAGAGTTCCCAGGTCAAGGGGAAAATATTGCAAGCAAGAAATAATTCAAGTGGAATTATTCAATTGTGGAAACACAGTCAGAATAACACAAGATTTAGCAGCTTCTACATTAAGGGATCAGAGGGCTTGGAATATGATATTCCAGAGGTTAAAGGAGCTAGGATTAAAACCAAAAATCATCTACCAAGCAAAACTGAGTGTAATCAATGAGAGGCAAAAATTGATATTCAATGATGTAGAGCAATGTAATGTTTTCTTGAGAAAAAATGAGAGGTGAAGAGAAAAAATTGGCTTTCAAATACAAGACTCAAGAGAAGCATGAAAAGATAAACAGGAAAGAGAAATCATAAGGAACTTATCAAAGTTGAACTGTTTATGTTCCCACATGGAATGTAATATATTTGTAACTCATGAGACCTTTCTCATTATTAGGGTAGTTGGAGGGAATATATATATATATATATATATATATATATATATATATATATATATATATATATATATGTGTGTGTGTGTGTATATATATATATACACATATATATGTATGTATATATATATATACACATATATATGTATGTATATATGTATGTATGTATATGGACAGAGGGCATTGAATATGAAGGGGTGATAGCTAAAAAATAAAATTAAGAGGTGAGAGAAGAATGTACTGGGAGAAGGAGAAAGGGAGAAGGAGAAAGAATGGAGTAAATTATCTCACATAAAAGAGGCAAGAAAAATCTTTTACAGTGGAAGGCAAGAGGGGGGAGGTGAGAGGGAATGAATGAACCTTACTCTCATCAGATTTGACATAAGGAGGGAATAACACACTCAGTTGGGTATGGAAATCTATTTTACCCTACAGGAAAGTAGGGGGGAGGGGATAAGAGGGGATGATAGGAGGGAGAAGCAAACATTTTTGAGGAGGGACAGGGTCAATGTAGAGAATAGGATAAATGGTGGGCGGGGGGCGGATAGGGTGGAGGGAAATGTTACTCTTTCACAACGTGACTATTATGGAAGTGTTTTACATGACTATACATGCATAACCTATATTGAATTGCTTGCCTTCTCAATGAGGGTGGGTGGGGAGGGAGGAAGGGAGAGAATTTGGAACTCAAAATTTTAAAAATGAATGTTAAAAATTGTTTTTATACGCAACTGGGAAATAAGATACACAGGCAATGGGGTATAGAAATCTATCTTACCCTACAGGAAAATAGGAAGGGAAAGAGGTAAGAGAAGGGGGGCAGGGAATAGAAGGGAGGGCAGATTGGGGGAAGGGGTAATCAGAATGCACAGTGTCTTGGGGTGAGGGGAGGGGAGAGATGGGGAGAAAATTGGTAGCTTGAAATCTTGTGGAAATGAATGTTGAAAACTAAAAATAAATAAATTACAGGTAAAGAAACTGAGGCAAACAGAAGTTATATGACTTGCCCAGAGTCACATAGCTAATAAGTGACTGAGGCTATATTTGAACTCAGATCTTCCTGACTCCAGGCTCAGCACTCTATCCACAGTGTCACCAGCTGCTTCACATTCTGGGACTGAGGTTGGTCACTGTGTTGATCAAAATTCTTAAGTTTTTGAAGTTGTTAACTTTTGCAATGTTGTTCTTATAGTATAAATTGGTTCTCCTGGTTCTGTTCACTTCATGTTGTATCCATTCATACAAGTCTTCTCAGGTTTCTCTGAAACCATTTCTTGTTCCATTTCTTAGAATGTAATGTTCCATTACATTCATATGCCATTATTTGTTCAAACAGTCCCCAGTTGATTGGCACCTCCTAAGTTTCCAGTTCTTTGCCACTACAAAAAGAGCTGCTATAAATATTTTCATACTTTCAGAATCTTTTCCTTTTTTAAAAAACACTTCTTTGGGTATATGTGCCATTGCTAGGCCAAAGGATATGAACATTAGTAATTTGGGGGGCATAGTTTTCAATTGCTTTCCAGCTTTTGGCTGGACCGATTTACAGCTCCACCAGTAATGCATTAGTGTGCCTGTTTTCCCATAGCCCCTCAATATTTGCCATTTTTATTTCTTTGGTCAACTTTACCAATATGATAGGTATGAGAAAGAACCTCAGAATTACTTTTATTTGTACGTCTCTAATTTTAATTATTTGGAGTATTTTTTCATATGGCTATAGATAGCTTGGATATCTTCCCCATCAAAGGGTTGTTAATGAAAGCACGAGATGAAAAAGGCAGATGTTGACTTATAGAAGACCATATCTTCACAGTCACACAAGTAACTAAAAAGTATAGAGAATATATGGCCCTGTTGTGTCTATTTGTTGTCTGTTTAATTTTTTTTTGCTTTAGTAGAACAAAATGTATAGTATATTTAAGATTTTCCTCAAACAAGGTATTCCCCATATTAATGTGTGTTAAAAATCATACAAATAACATATCACATATAACTGTTTTTAGTCTATGTCTGTGATTTCATTAATTTAGAGAACTTGTACTGAGAAATCTCCCTCTCCCAATGCAAATAAGAAAGTGTCCTTTATGATATTTGCTTGTAGTACTGAGAGAGGTTGGATGTCTTGCTCAAGGCCATAAGCCAAGCATCGGTCTTCTTTACTCTGAGACTGACTTTTTATCCATTACCTTATATAGCCTGTCATGATACATATACACTTGTGATAAGATAATTTGACAACTGTAGCCATGAAAATAACTTTGGTCAAGATTCACTGTATCTAGATCAAACAAGGTAAAAACCAGGCAGACATATATTTACCAAAGATATGCACACTCCTGTATCCTAGAGAATATCCTGGGCAGAAGTGGGATTCTCTAGCTATGGTGAAGCAACTCCCATGCCTTGGTTCATTAACTCTTGTTTAGAGATTTTATTTCAAATGTAATGAGCAGATTCACCTTTGAAACCCCATTAGGGACCCAGCACTGATATAGTCAATGTCGTATTTTCTGTGGATACGATGTATTGGTTAAATAAATTGTGTGTGTGTGTGTGTAGATAGATACAACACACACAAATGGGCTCAGAGTGAAACAAGTTTACTGCCTGTGTGGCATTGAGAGGCCATCAATATGACAAAGATGAGATGCATTAGAATAAGACGGGCACTCCCCAGGTGGTATTGGAAAATTGCCACACACATGGTGTTGTAAGCTGAGTTCTTTAGAGCAACAATCTTCCAAGTGGGGTGTGTATACCCTAAGGGGTACACTGACGTGGAAGAAGAAAATATTAGAATTCCTATTTTTATTTCATTTGATCTAAAAATAATTAAGCTGTACCATCATTTAATATACAGATTGAAACCGGTACCCTTAATTGGTCCTGTAATTCCAGTACCTTTCTCTCTGTTGATTATTTCCAATTTATCCTGTTTATAGCTAGTTTGTACAGAGTTGTATGTTGTCTCCCTAGTTAGATCATGAACTCCTTGAAAGCAGTCTTTTTGCCTTTCTTCATATCCTCAGAACTTAGCACAATGTCTTGCACACAGTTGGTCCTTACTAAGTGTTTATTGACTAACTGGTCACATGAGGAAGAGTGAGAGGTCCCCAACAGTGGGAGTTGACAGTGGTGCCCTTATTTGTCACTTTCCTCATGTGATGCATTGCAGTACCCGATTTAGTGGATTCATGGGTTATATTACCTGGTTTTATCTACTCTGATAAGTTGGAATATAAGCTCCTTGAGAATCAGAATTGTTTTATTCTTTGTCTTTGTATCTCCAGCTCTTTGTACTGTGCCTAGTACACAGTAGGAGCTTAATAAATGTTTTTGATCAACTGATTAAAAATATTCTTGTAAGGAAATTTCAAACTGAAGATAACCCAAATAACACAAGCATCAATGGACAATAAGAAAATGTTCTTAGCATGAGTCCTTTGTTAACCACTTTTGGAAGTAATTGATAATGATCTAATCAGATCTGACAAGAAGCTCTCCAAAAAAATTCCAAAGTTTTAAAGAGAGTTATTTAAAATATGGATTTATAACTACTATTGTTCATTGTGAACCTTAGGGTCCTAAGTGTATATTGTGCCATGAGACATTATTAGCAAGCAATAGCAAGGAGCCATCATGATTAGCAAGACATTTAAAAACTAAGTTTTTGGTGTTGAAATGATGTTAAGTGGGTCACTTCTAAAAGCTCTCAAAAATTGCTACCAAAATTTGTTAACAAAAATCTGTTCAGAATCTTACAAAAGCAGAGTTCTAGTGGGTTTTGATTTTATATTTATTAAAAAATATGCAATGCTTTCCAATTTGTTTGCAAGAACAACTGGCATCAGGGAAGATTAAAATTTACTGGTACAAAATACTCTACATGTCTGTTTGAAGAGAGTCTCTCTCTCTCTCTCTCTCTCTCTCTCTCTCTCTCTCTCTCTCTCTCTCTCCCTCCCTCTCTCTCTCTCTCTCTCTCTCTCTCTCTCTCTCTCTCTCTCTCTCTCTCCCTCCCTCCCTCCTTCTCTCTCTCTCTCTCCTTTTTCTCTCTCCCTCTCTCCCCACCAGTTGGTAAAGAGGCTTCTCCTCTTGTAAAAGGCAATACAGATTGTATGTCTTCTCTAAAGGAGAGGTAATAAGCATTTATGTAGCACCTACTAGGTGCCAGGCATTGTGCTAAACATTTTACAAATATTATCTCCTTTAATACTCACAACGCTCTGTGAAGTAGGTGCTGTTATTGTCCTTGGTTTTTGACAAGGAGGCAAATGGAGGTGTAAGTGACTTTCCCAGGGTCACACAGCTAGTAAGGTTCTGAGCCCAGCTTTGAACTCAAGTCTTCCTGACTCCAAATCCAGCACTCTGTCTACTTCACCACCTAGCTGCCTCCAAGCTTTCACATCAACTCCACTCCTCAAGCAGAAATGCAGTGGCCAATAATCATTCTCTTCACCATTCAGGAGAGTCTCATGTAAAATACTTCAGGCTCGAAATCTGGGGTACACATTGTCTACCAAGTCATAGCAGCCTTTTTACCCTGGAAATTCACTCTTCCCCTGTGGCCATCTTACCCTAGAAGGTAACTTTGTAGCCCTTTCCTCTGATTGGTCAGTTTCTCCCAGAGATTGATTCTTTTGAGAAATCAAACTAAGCCATCTTTTGCCTCAATTCCTACCTAGCTTTCAATCACCAAATGGACATTGCCTCAGACAAACTGAGACCTGGGAAAGACCTTAGTTTAAAAAGGGCAGGGTTTCCCACTGCATCTGGGGGTCATCTCTGGTCATCCTGACCTGTGTCTTACCACTGGACTACAAGTGCTCTGGAGAAGAAGAGTAATGATGACTTTGCACAGACCTGCCTCACTTAAATCTAACTCACTTGCAAGTCAAGACATGACCCTCCTGATGTCATTGGTCCTTTTTGAGAATGAAGGATAAATGACAGCAAAAATCCTCCCAGAATCTCCATTTTAAGGGAAGTATTCACACCATTCCTTAATTTTTCTCTAGGCTCTGCTCCTGACCCTCTGCACCTTCCCTCTCCACGCCCTCCTCCCCCCAAGAAAAGTGACCAGGTCAGCCATGTTTATATCTTCATCCTTCTTCAGGCTCTGCTCCTGACTTTCCAGACATCTCTACTCCCTTCCTTATTTTTCAACTTCTTTTTATATGTTGCCTTCCCTCATTAGAAAGTAAGCTCTTAGAAGGCAAAAACTCTCTTTACCTTTGTTTGTATTTGTTTTCCCAGCACTTAGCATAGTGCCTGCTACACAGTAAGAGCTTAGTAAATGCTAATTGACATGGTGCTAGCTAAATTTCAGCAAAAAATACCCAATGTATAATTGATGGATTGAACTGAAAAATGAGTCTCATGATTTAGCATGCACAACTAGTGATGTGCTCCTTCCATTTGGATTGACGTATCTTTTCAAAGGATCTTTTCTAGCCATGACAATTATTAAAACCAAACTGATCTTAGAACAAAGCCTTTGAATTGCTGCATCATAGAGTGTTAAACTAAGATTTGGAAAAATAATGAAGGATATTCAATGAAATTGCTCTCATTTAGGAATATTCTTAATCAAGAAATCCTTAAAGATCTTTTATACCATTAATAAAGAGGACAAAATAAAAATAATTTAAAGGTGCTTAGTTTATCTTTTTCTCACTCTTTAAAAATGTGTGTGTGTGTGTGTGTGTGTGAGCGTGTGTGTGTGTGTGTGTGTGTGTGTGTGTGTGCATGTACATGAGTGTGGGTATTTCGTAGGAATGGGGGATAAGGACTAGATTTGTGATTCTATTGGTATAGAGAATTTCTCTACCAATGCAGGTCACTATCATTTCTGCAATTTGTAGTTTTCTTAGGTTGCCTAAATCACTAAAAGAAGGTCATTCAGCCATTATGTGCCAAGGCTGGACTTGAATCCAGGTCTTCTAAGTTTCAAAGTCAATTCTTGATTCACTATAATACCAGGCTGCCTATTGTATATTTTATAATGTGTGGGGAGAGAGAGAGAGAGAGAGAGAGAAAGAGAGAGAGAGAGAGACAGAGAGATAGAGAGACAGAGAGAGAGAGAGAGAGAGAGAGAGAGAGAGAGACAGAAAGACAGACAGAGAGAGAGAGAGAGAGAGAGAGAGAGAGAGAGAGAGAGAGGGAGAGAGAGACAGAGACAGAGACAGAGAGTCTAAGAGAAACAGAATCAGAGAGTCATACAGAGAGAGAATACTCAAAACTTATTTATTGATAGGAATGCTCAATAAGTTTGGAGACTAATACTTTAGAGTACAGGTTAATGGAGTTTCTTGGATAGACTTTAGCAAAAGAATTCCTACTTGGCAGTCCTGGACTCTAGTCCTCCTCTCTCTGGAGGCACAGTCAGCTTCAGATCAGTCAGAGTTCAAGGCCAGGCATCACCTCACCTCAGGCCGATGATTGCTAGGTGAATGACTTCACCAGGCCAGGAAAGAGCCAGGCCGGGACAGTTTTCATAATTCTCCTCAGAGCCATGTCTGTGTCCAGCTGGTCTTTTCAGGTATTGTGGTTTATCTATTTGTTGGCACAGACCACCCCAAGACTGTAGAATGTCCCTATTAGGAAAAGCAAGTCAATTAAGCTGCTCAACTCCCCTCCCCCCGCCCCCAGTAGGCCCTGCCCAAGTTGGAGAGGCAGAAGGATTAAATATCTGAGTGTAATTCTGCCAATTTCCAAACTGACTATGTGCAAGTTATAAGCATCACATAATATGTGCGTGGTAAGTACTGATAAGCACTGACTACATCTCAGACTGATTTGTGTTGTGCTGATTGTATCATGTAGGGGAAGGAAAAGGAATAGAATAAGCATCTATGAAGTGCCTACTGTGTGCCAGGTACTGTGCTAAATGCTTTTTAAAAATATATGCTGGAAGGCTACAAGGTTTCCTAATGAGATCTACCATCACTAAAAAAGGAGCCAGGCTAGTTGTCCACACAGGAAAATCATGATGGATAATACTGATATAGCACTTTATTTCATTTAAACCTTACAACAATCTAGCAAAGTAGGTCCTACAAATCATCGTTTCTACTTTACAGGTGAAGCCACTGAAGCCCAGAGAGACTAAGTGACTTGCCCATGGTCACTTAGTAAGTATCAGGATCAGTATCTGAACCCCCATGTTCCTAACTACGTGTTTAATACTCTATTTACTATACCACACTGACTTTCAGCAAAGTGAATGTGAAACACATATTAGCCAGATTATAGCATGCACTTGGAAAGGTTTCTCATCGAATTATTGCACTAGTACATATATCTTGGGCAGGTACTTCAAATGAACAAAGAGCTGGGACCAGAACTGAGTGAGGAAAAGAGCTCTGGCAGAATCCCATTTGGGAGACAACACTGGGCTTCCGGTGATCTAAGCTGCTGGTGGAAGCAAAAGTTCATCTTTTTAATATGAATATTCTCCTGTTGTTATTTGGCTATGAGTCTTTAGATAGCACAGTCTCAGAAGAATCAATATTCTGCATGATCTTATAAACACATGGTAGGAAAATGAATTTCACCAAGACTGGCTTGCTTATGGGAGGGGTCATAGAAAATATCATTAAGAACGCCATGCATGTTAAACGAGCTATAATAAAGCTCTGACCTCACTCTTCCAACCCACAGGGGCACTCTAGGAAGTTGGGTTCTCAGAGATAGGCTGACTATATCTTCTCTTGGTGGTCTAGGGCATTGCTTCATAAACTGTGGATTGTGACCCCATATGGGGTGGCAAAAAAATTGGCAACAGTAAAAGATTTCTGAATGTGCAACAACCCAAAATTAATTAAAAATCAAATATGTAATGAATCTGAAGTGTTTCTTGTAGCACTTGCCTGTGCTGCATCTTGCAACTTCACTGCAGCCTTGGTTGTGAACACAAAGCATGCGCACTTTGCACTGTGTATGCTGTCACACCACATGCCAATGAACTCTGCTGAAATGCAAAAAGGGTTTGCTAGTGGAAGAGTTTAAGAAGCCTTGGTTTAGAGTACCCCTGATGGGCAGCGGCAGTATCATTCTCTAATACTATCAGCTTGAGCCTTCACTCTGGTGTGTTCTTAATTTAACCATGAATGATTAACACACCAATTCCATTTAAACAATTAACATTAACTTTTACAAAGGGGTATTTACAATGAAGATATTACAAAAATAAAAGAAGAAACATTTTCTGATCTCTCCCCAAGGGACACACTTTCCTCTATATTATATCATTCCCTGGAAAGAGTGGGCTCAAATTTAAAGCAAAAATTTTTAGGGGAAACTGAGTCTTCCTGTCTCACCCAGTATAGAAGTGCCATGGCTAAGCATAGGCCTAGTCCCAGTATTGACTGACACAGAAGATTTAACCTGCTCTGTTTTCCCAGCCTGGGCTGGTTTGCCCTGTCTTAGGCAGCCTAGTAGCAATCTGCTCCCAGGTGCCCATATTGGTGATACCCTTAGTGCTAAGGCCTGGTTGACTTTACTCCCACTGTAGCTTAGAACTCCCAGACCCAAGTGATCTATTGGTTTCAGCCCACGCAGCAGCAGAGACGACAGGGTCAACCACCATTGTTCAGTTTGAGGCATTTTCTACAAAGCATTGGTTCTTCCAAATTCATTTCCAATTTTGGCATAGAAGCTGGATGAGTCCACATCCCAGCTACTGTAGGGCTGGGTTGAGCTGGTCACTTTATACTTTTGTGTCTACTACCTGGCTTCCTGCAAATTCCAACGTGGGTTCAAGCTCCTAGATCTCTGGTGCCTCACCATTATGACTTTTTGAAGTTTATAGTGTCTTCCTGTTGCCTCCAGGAGCAAAAACAAAATGCTGTTTGCCATTCAAAGCCTTTTATAAACTACCCCCCTTCTGCCTTTCCAGTCTTTTTACACACCTTGCTCTCTAACATGTACTCTTCGATCCAGGGAAGCTGGCTTCTCCCTGGCTGTTCCACAAACAAAACACTATCTCAGCTCTGGGCTATCTTCCATGCCTGGAACACTTTTCCTCTTCAGCTCAGACTGCTGACCTCACTGGCATCCTTTAAGTCCTAGCTAAAAGCCCATCTTCTATAGGAAGCCTTCCCTAACCTCTCTTAATTCCACTGCTTTCCCTCTGTTCATCATTTCCTTTTGATCCTGTATATAGTGTGCTTTATATATATTTGTTTGCATGTTGTCTCCTTCTTTAGATTCTAAGCTCCTTGAGGGCAGGAACTGTCTTTTTCTTTGTTTTGTAGTGTTGGTACAGTGGCCAGCATATATTAGGAACTTAATAAATGTTTATTAACTGATAATTGACTGATTTTTCTTTTCTTAACTGATAATTGACTGATTTTTCAAAGTCATAGTATTTATTCCCTTAAAAGCAGGAAAGAAGAGACACAACAGCCACAAAAGTAACAGAAGATCATGAGCTCTCAGCTTTATGCTGGCTCTGGGAGAGAGCCTGAGGCCCCTCCCTCACCTGGAGGCCCACAGTTAGCTCATCTTCCATCTCCAATGCCATATAAGTCCAGAAAAAGCCAGAGCTAAGTGATTCATTCTGGCAGGCCAGTACCATTTGAAGGCATCCCACTTCTGGCTCCATAGCCAATCAGAAAGGCTTCCTTTCATCACATGGTTAGCAGACCGGAACTGGTTAAAAAATGTCTGCACATTCTCCAAAGTCTAGGAGGGAATTGTACCAATGAAGCATTCTGCCTGTACTCACAAGGATTGGGCTAATTGGCCAGTCACTCCTTAACAGAGGGATAATGAAAGGATAGCCTGAATGCTGTACTGAAGGCCCCCAAATATTAAAAGAACCAGTAGAAGGCCAGAGAAGGGAGATTTCTTGAGCAGTGCCAGCCTTGGGTGTTGCCTTGTAAGTATTTGTAAGTTCAAGTTTTTGGGACCTGACTCTCTAAAGAGAAGGGGAATTCCCGAGGAATACACCTCTTCAAGAAATGAGATCATCACACATACGGCCCCTGATCTTAGAGAAAAATAGAAGGTGGGGGAGCAGAAGACCTGTACTTTTCTCCTTGCTGCCACCGGGAGGGATTCCCACAGTGTAAGTTCAGTGGTAAGGACTTGTTTGCCTTTCAAAAAGTCCCAAAGTATTTGCCTTCAGCATTGGGAAAGGTGGGGTGGAGTCTAAAGGAAGAGGGTATCAAAAATCTGGGAGGAGGTGTCTAGAACCTCATAGGAAGGCTAGGGATTCATTGGAATTTCCGAGTGTTTTCCCCACTGGCAATCCTGAGTTCAGTTCCTTCTAAGGGGAATTATGTGAGTGTTTTATATATTTTCTGTATCTGTTCTTAGACTTCCCTGAGTCCTTTGTGTCTTCTTCCCTTTTTTCCCTTGTGGGATAAAATAAAGAGTGTTCTCTACCCTATATGCAGTTGTTACTCTGAATCCTTGTATAGGACCTTTCGATCCCAGTCCAAAATTCTGTGGAAACTTAGGCACGTGCATCTTTGAAGATTTCATCATGTAAACTCTTTGTAGTGCCATGATAAGCTGAAAGAGAAAATAAACCTTTCTGAATATACTCCTAAAATCAGGTTTGACTCATATGAGCCCAGAGGCTGAGGGGTCCTTGTCATGGGTAATAGGAGATTTATGGAAAGATTCAAAAAAAATGAACAAGTATGGAGAGTAAGCACTCTGAATCAATGGAGATAGCATCCACATTGATGAGATCATGAATTCATTGAAGTATCAGCCATAACTCTCTTTTCATGAAAGGAATTGGGGTAATTTAGTCCAAAAGCAAAAAAAAAATTTTTTTTCTTTGAAGTCAAAATTTATTGTTGCTGAGACTTTTTGTTTGGGAACATTTTTTTTTGCTTGAATTATCTGTATAAAAATCAAAACTAATGACCATAAATTTCAAAAACAGAGTGCAGACTGACAGGATTGGAAGCATTGATTAAATAAATTCATTGGATATTCAATATGCATTTGTTACCTTGAATGCTTATACAGGAGTAGAGAACCTCATTATAGGAGCAGACAAAAAGACATAGACATACATGCAGATTTCAGAGAAGGATGATCTGCATGGGTTTATGCTCAACTCTATTTTTAACATTGTTTGGACAGGAATTGTTCCCCATTTCTCTGCTCCCTCCCTTTAATCTTTATCTCTCTAAAATATCTTACCCTTCCCTTTTCTTCATATGAGTCGGCCTAGTCAAATGGATCACAGGAGGGGAGTCATCTTTCCAAAGGCTTTAAATAGGGTAAAATCCCATTGGATTTGAGTTTAAGCACTATGTTTCTTTCAGGATAGAAGGCAGGACTGAGAATTATACCCTGAGCTGACGCATACCAAAAGGGGAGACCCAGAACCTTTTATATTTCTTTTTTGTAGCTCTACTAAAGTTGTGGGTGTAAATCTTCAGCTGAGCTATGAGGTCATCGTTTGGCTAGATGGTTATAACCATAAAAGTCACCTTCTCCAGAAGCTCACACTAGGCATGGCTTTAGGGTTGAGGTGAGATAGGAGGGTGGAACTGTTTCAGCATGTACACCTTCCCTGACCTAAGGAGCCTGAGGGATGGGTGAGGATTGCCTCACCCAAACATCTCTTCTTTGTGCAGTAGTCCAGAGGAGGTGGCCGTTACAGGCCCCTGTATTCTATGAAATGTGCTTTTGACAGTCTGTCTTTTCATAAACTTGCCGCCTCTAAGTCATGGTCCCCTGCTACTTCCTGGAATCGCCCACTTTCTTGGGCTTCAGTCAGTCAGTCAAATATTTTAATAAATAAATAAACTTAATAGCCCTTCCTATGTGCTTCCATCACTAATGCCTACCCTGTCTTAAGAGGGAGAGGCTATAATTCTGTAACTTGATTGATTTATCACCTAAAGCTCTGTAACACGTTGCTTATAAGATAACTGCCAGTGCTTGCTCTCACTGTGAGCATTCTGTAAGGCCTGTGTAGGAATAGAACTCTCGTCTTTACTTTGTAGGGCTAATGGCTAGTTGGTTGGAGGTGTATAACTTTCCTGACTTGGGCTACCAGAAATTGTTCAAAAACATGTACATTCAGGTCTGTTGACCTGGTCTTGGATGGTAGATTCACTGAGGTGGGCATCGAGGCCAAAGAATTCCTGATGGCACTAGACCAGACAGAATTGTAGTATTGAATTGTAATGCTGGTTCTGTATGTCAGATAGTCCTACCCATAACAAATTGCACAAGAGCTATCCTGAAGGAAGATTGGGAGTTCCAGCACAAGGAGGAAGTGACAGTGGTGCCCTCTCTCATAGATATATATGTGTGTGTGTGTGTGTGTGTGTGTGTGTGTGTGTGTGTATGCATATATATGTATGTACATAGTACATATACATGCATATTTTTGTATATTTATAATATATTTTATATATTGTATATTATATATATTCTTTGCATCACTAGTGCAAATATATTATAGATATATATTTATGTCTATATACATACACATATATACATATACATTCAAATATACATATACATGTGTGTATTTGAGTATATATGTGTGCACATATATAGGTTCCCATGTGTGTATGTATTTATGTGTATACACATACATGCACATACATATATACATACATATACATATCTACACATACACACATACATATATACGGAATTTGTTATCTGTCTGATTGGAAAAGTACACACGTTCCTGATGGGTATTTCTTGGTTCAAAGCTAAACTTTGAGTAAACCTTGCTTCTACTGGACTGATACAGCTGACTCAGTTAGACAAGCATGCCCTGCTTTAAGGTCCCCATTACCAGGTACTCACATGCCTTGATATCCCACATAGTTGCGTGTCAAATTAAATGAATCCATACAGAAATTCCCAATGAAGTAGATAAATTGAGGTGTTTGTTCACATTACTAAGCTTCACATCTCTGAGATTCATTGTCTCTGTGTTGGTAAAGAACTTGGAAATCATTTGGCCCAACTTCCCCCTCCCTCGATCTACACATGAGAAAACTGAGGCTGGGAAAGAAATGAGTTATCCAAGGTCACAGAGTTACTACTTAGGAGTCTAGCTACAGAGAGAATATAAGCCTCCTGATATCTCATCCTCTGTCTCCCTATGCTAACATCATGCTGCTTGGTCCTTGTTTATTTATTTATTTTTTTTTTAAAGAGAAGGGTTGGTTAATTGTAGGATTTGTTTACAGTAAGCTTCTATAAGTTCAGCTGAAATATGTTTGAGTTTTTATAAATCAGAAAGAGAGACAGCACTTGCTTTGAAGTCTGAAGACCTGAGTTCTAATCCCACCTATGAAACTTACTACCTGTATGACCTTTGGGTAAGTAACTTAACCTCCCTGGGCCTCAGTTTCCTCATCTGAGAAGTGAGGGGATTAGATTAGATGATTTCTTGAAGAGTTGTTTTTTTTTTGTTCTAAAACTACTATCCTATGATCCCATGACTTTTCCAAGAAGCACACCAATTGAGCAAAACATCAGCTTCCAGAAAAACAAGCAGTTTGGAAATGCTTCCAATCAAGCAGTAGAAATCAAACGCTTTAAAAATCTCAGAATGAGGACTAGTTCCCACCCTTGAATTTAGCCTCTGGTCACAGAGTTACTGGCCACACTTTCTACGTGATTCTGCCTGGCCTCAATAGCCACAGGCTGTTCCCAGTTCTCTTTTGGCAGGTCAGCTTAGTTTAATTTGAGACAAATCAATGGAAGCAATTAACTGTGCATCCTGACTTGCTTGTATTGTTAGCTGATTACTGCATGCACATTCCAAATATCCAAAATACAATTCTCTCCCCTAGACTGTAAACCCAATGAAGGCAGGAAATATGTCTATGCTTTCTTCTAAATTCCCACATTAGTACCTCGAATAGCACTGGGCAGTTAGTAGACCTTGTAGTCTGTATCTTTTTTTTTCTCTTTTTGGTCTAGACCTGTGATTTCATTTCTGGAGGGAGTTCCCAGTGTGGAAACTCCTTGCACTCACGTACTTTGGCATTTGGTCTGTAATTTATTGTCTCAGTGACTGGGGCCATTGGGAGGTTTTAAATGGCTTGACCATGTTCACAGAACTAGTATATGTTAAAAGCAAGCCTTCCTGACTCCAAGGTCAATTCTCTACCCATGAAGCCATGCAGCCTCTCAGAACTGGAAAATGTACCATCTGGAAAGGACCTTGAATTCTTTCATTGGACGGTATCCTAACATGATTTCTGGAGAAAGTAAACAACATTCGTTCTTTTACTTAAAGGTAAGGTTCTGCTTCCATATTTTTTTGCCACTAAAATTCAGAACAAGGCAAAATAAAAAAGACAAGACCACTGCTTTGAGCCCCCAGGTTGAGTCTCCAAAGCAGAAGCTCCTCCCACTTCAGTAGACACTCTTAACATCTTATTTACTATCAGGCTAAAGTAACTAACCTGAGTATTTGAGATACAGATAAATAAAGCATGGCTAGATCTAAGGCTCTAGGACTAAGGGGTTAAAATGGAACCAATTTTTGCTTTGCCTCTAGGAGAGGGGTCATGGTTTCAGAGTGAAACGGGATCTCAGGTTCTGGAGTCCAATATACACAATCTGACCTTGCAAAGAAAAAAAAAAAATCTCTTAATTCAGAAAAAGACTGCTTGATGTAAAAGCCAGTGATTTTTCTTTTTTTTAATTTTGAATGGCCTCCAACTCACTCTAATCCCTGGGCCAGTTTCTTGAAAATTAGTAGAGAGGTGAGGGGGGAAACACAAACTTACCAATGTTGAAAACACGGGTTCCTGAGAACTCGAGGTCAACTAAAGCCAAAGGTTTATGATCTGTGGTTTGGAAAGGTTACTGTATATTAACATATAATCTGGATTTTTACTATCCTTGGCTATCTATGTTTTTGAAGGGGGTAGGAGGAAGTTCGAGAGTTGAGCCTGGCAGGCTCATGTAGAGGCCTCTGGACAAGCAGTAACACCACCACTGCAGGTTCAGACCCCTGGCAGGCTTGGTCCTCCATCCTCCCCAGGAAGGGCAAATAAAGCCAGAAGGTTGTTTGCTACTGTAGGTGCCTTGGAAGATGAAACCCTGTTTGCTCCAGGAAAGTCTCAGAGGACTCTATGTTGGAGATGGTGCAGGGAGGCCTCCGAGGTCCTGGCTTCTCTTCCAGGTCTGATCTGATATCTCCTGAGCCTATTTGCTGTGGAGGCCTTTGGCCTTTTTCCTAGGCCCTGCATAGACAGCTGAGTCTTGAGAGGGCTTCCCCTCCCTCTTGCCCCCCCCCCCATTTCTCTTTCACTCTCTCCAGGGGATTAGAAGTTAAAATGCATTTGTTTGTTTAACTTCAAAATCTCTTTGGCAGGACTGATCTCGCCCTTCAGGGAGTGTGTTAAGAGTGGGGATAGTTAGGCAAGCGTTGGAGTTCAAGTGTGGGGCCTTAGCATCCTGTTTTCCGAGGGGCACTGAGGGAGCTTTTTGAGGTTGCCCAGTCAGGTAAGAATCTCCAGGGAACCAGTCCCTCCCTTGTCTGGTGGTGAAGAAACTGCCAGGAAATCAGTCCTCAAAACTCAGAATTCATAGGCTTATTGACTAAGAGCTAGAAGAGACCTCAGAATCCATCTTTTGCAACCCCTTCATGTTAGAGATGACAAAACTGAGGCCTAGAAATGTCAAGTGACTTGTCCAAGGTGACCTAGCTAGTCAGTAGCAGGTCAGGGATTCAAACTCAAGCCTTATGATGCTAATTTCAGTACTCCAAGCTCAGTGCATTTTTTCTAGCACCCCGAAGAATTTTACATTCTCCCTTCTCTCCCCAAAGGAAAAGATAATCATCAGTGCATAGATTTAAAGGCTGAAGGGGCTAAATTGGAGACTGAGAAAGAATTAAAGAGTGGATTCAGTTAAAGAGGAGAGGCCATTTAGTCAAACCTCCTTATTTTATAGTCTTTCCTAGACTTGCCTAAAAATGACTTGCTTAAGGATCCCAAGAGCAGAGTCAGGATTTGAACCCAGGTTCCATGAGTCCACATGCAGCTCTCTTTCCATTGTACCAGACATGCCACTCATTTTAAGTGGATGGCCTGTCCTTGGAGAATTCTGCTGCCTTTATTCCAAATAGAAGACTTTATGATCTCATCAGGGGGCTGAAGCCAGGAAGTCCTGAACTCAAATCCTGGCAGGGCTGAATGACTGGCTATGTCACCGTCACTGAGTCACTCCCCTTGCAGCTCCACACCCCTGGTGTTATTCTCACCAGTTGGAACACTAATGTCCCTAGACCTCCTAGGGATTATCAACAGGACAGCTTAGCTCATACAACGAAAAGAAGTGAGATAATTTTAAATACCAAGAATCATCCATCTCTTCTTGGGTCCCATCTGAGGGGTCTGGATAAATTGGATTTGAGTCTTCAAGGATGTATTTTTCTTATCTTACCCAAAACTTACACCATTTGCAGGTCTAAGGGATAAAATAAAAATGGTAGGGTGTGATCTTGGTCCCTTCACCATCCTTTATTTTGCTGTTATTTATTGTGTCCTCTCTATTTTATTATTTTGGGGTATTTGTGATAGGAATTAAAAATCAAATTAAGTCAAGGTAACTTGAGTTGCTTGACATTTCTTTAAGTCCCTCAATATATTGAGACAGTGATTGCGCCTTGGCCCAGGAGCCAGGAGAACACTGAACTTTGAGTCATCTCTCTGGGTAACTCCCTTCTTCATCTGTAAAAGGAGAGGATAGGACTGGATGACCTCTTAGATTCCTCTTAGCTCCAGAGCTAAGATCATTGTGATCCACACTGCTTACAGTCTCAGCCCTGATGTCCTTTCATGGTGTGACTTTGAACAAGTAACTTCATCTGTCTGGGTATTAGTTCCATCATGGACTAGGGAATGATATGAGGTCAGAGACAATTGAAGGTTATTAGAGATGGACAATTGATCCATCTATCAGTCAGTCAACAAGCATTTATTAATCACTTACCATGTTTTAGGCATTATACAAAGAAATAAGGATACAAAGAAAAGTTAAAAAAAAAACCAACAACTGGTCCCTGTCCTCAAGAAGCCTACATTCTGTCAGAGGCCCGTCTAGATCAACTTGTGAATGAAATAATGACATAAGGATCTTAATTTAAATGTGACCTTTTATTTCAGCTGCCCTCTTGGTTCTGGGCCTGGGGTTTGTCTTGGTTTCCTTTTGGCTTCAGTGCAGGTTACTTAATGTTGCTGTTATTTTTTTTAATCCGGGGTCCGTGTATCTGCCAAAGGAAGAGGCAGCTCCAGAGGGGGTAGCTTACGTGTGCTGTCTCCTCTTCCTCCATGTGCTGTCTCTTCCTCCGCTGAGAACAGAAACTGTGACTAGGTCATCAGTAGCATAAATCAATTCCTGGAGGGCCAGTTTAAAATGATGATGCTAAAATATGAATTTTATTGTTGCTGCTGCTGAACCTTGAGTGAAGTTTGCCCCAGTTTACGTAAAGTAATAGGGACCCAGTTTGTAGTTAGCTTATTTTATTCACACTTTACCCAAATGCTTTGTAAACATTGGTATCCACCTTGAATAGCGGAAAGAGTGCTAAATTTGGAGTGTGAGGACCTGGGTTCTAATCCCTTTTCTGTCTCTTGCTAGGGCAAGTCACTTTCTTGGGCACATCATTTAACCTCTATGGGCCTCAGTTTCCTCATCTGTAAGAAAAAGGGTTTGGACAAGATAACCTATAGAACCCCTGTCACTTCTAAATCTATGATCCTGTAGAAGCCATTAGATTATAAGCTCCTCATAGCAGGGCTCTGGTTGGGACTTCCACCTTCCACTATTCGGCCCAGAACTCTAGATTTCAACCCAATTTCAAAAGCATTTGTAGTCTTCAAATACTTTAATAAGGCGGGCATAATTTTACTTTACTGAATAGGTTTAACAGAGGGTCAGAAATCAAGCAGATTGAGTAAAACAGGCCCCACGTACGGAGCCGATTGTCACCCCTAGTCAGTGAGTACAGAATTAATTCTGCATGGACAAACCAATAATAGGAAAGCCAGTTGGGTAGCTAGATAGTCATGGGGAGTTGAGTCTAGGTCAAGGTCTAGGAAGATGAGACATTCTGACTCACCCTTTGGCACTCACTTTCTGAAGTATTGCTTTGCATAGACATCATTTTGTTACATTTCTGAGATATGGGATACAATTTAGTTCTTCTTTGAAAGGACCCTATTTACTCCAATAAAGGTAGCCTTTGTATGATAGGTGCATCTACCAGAGATCTGCCATCTAGTGGCTACAACAATAACTTAACAAATTCTGCATGGAGGTCCTGTCCGAGATAGGTCTGCAGGCTCAGAGGTCCAAATGTAAAAGCTGCAAGAGGCCTTAGCTATCATCTGCTCCAAATGAGTCATTTTACAGGTGAGGTCACTGAGGCTCAGAGGAGTTTAGTGACTTGACCAAAGTCACATGGCTAGACAGTACCAGAACTAAGACTAGAACTCAAGCCTTCTGTCATCTACTTTGGGGGTTCTTTCTGTTTAAGTTATTCAACCTACACATGAGTCATATAGTCTCTAGACTATCTTAATCAAGATGGTATCTGAACAATAGTTACATTTTCCAAATATATACACCCTTTCTGCTTAAGGTAAATAAATAGATTTTAATCGCATTTTTATCAGTATGTTTTAAAAATGTAATTTAAAATTTAATATATATTTTTATGTTATAATATAATAAGTACAACTTAAAATGTAAAAAATTGCTTTTCTGTGATTCGCTTTTTATTTAGCATATATTTACTGAGAACTTATTATTTGTAAGATATTATAGTAGGTACCAGGGACATAGAGAGTAAAATTATAGTGTGATTTAGTCTTCTCTCACCACCTTGAGAAGAGGGCTAGCAAGGATCTGAGAAGGAATTCAAACCCACATCTCTTTTAACTTCAGCTCCATGCTTCTTTTCACTATACCACACTGGCTTGCATTCCCAGACTCGATGGCGTTAAATAAGGATATGGCCCTAGAGGACTGAAAAGTAATCTGGCAGTGAGAGCAGAAGATTGAGTTTCAGCCTTCCTGGATTTTAAGCACTGCCCTATTTGTTATTTTTAATGCCCGTTTGATAGTTTGGTAAACAGTAAATAATTATTTGTATTAAGGTGAGAGGAGGGAGGAGGTAGGGCAGACAGGTGTTTCCCTAAGGAGTAAAGATTGACAAATACCTTCTTAAGGCCTTAGATGAAAGATCTGTTTAGGTGGAAGTTATATTCATAATGTTGGAGCTGAAAGGGACCTCATAATCATTGATTCTAACCTCCTCAATTTATAGAGGAGCAAACAACTAAGAGCCAGGTGAAAGGACCTAAGTTCCCACAAGTAATAAGATGCATAGCTAGAGTTGAACCTACACCCTTTGGCTCCAAAACAAGACTCTTTTCCAGTGTACCATGATGTTTCTTTAAATCTCGATCAAGCATCTCCATCACCTCCAAAATGATTTCTTAGCATCCTGGTGCCAATTGATTTTAAAGAACAATCTTTTTTTTGGAGGGTGGGGTGAGCTTTGTGTGCCAATTTAAACTTTGGCTTTCATGACTTCTGACTCTATCCTAACTATGCAATCTTATTTCCTGCTTTTCCCTACCCCCAAACATGAACCCCTAGACTGAGTTCCTCAATATTCCTAGAATATCCCATGCTCATTCTTGACTCTGTTTTATTTTACTATGTTATATTTTCCCCTCATCCCAATCCTACTTATTTCAAAATTTCTCCTTACTTATCTCAAATTTTCCATATACAGGAAGCCTCCTATATTACCATCAGAATTCCAGAATTAGAAGCAATCTGGGTGGTCATTCAGCCTAAACTATACCTAAAAGGAGAATACCTCCTACAATTAATCCAGATAGTTAGGCAACCTTTTTTTTTTTCCTTTTAAGTAAATTTATTTATTTTAGTTTACAACATTCAGTTCCACACACTTTTTGAGTTCTAAATTTTCTCCCCCTCTCTTCCCTCCCCCCTCCCCAAGACAGCATGCAATCTGATATAGGCTCTACATATACATTCACATTAAACAGATTTTCACATTAGTCATGCTGCAAAGAAGAATTGGAACCAAGGGAATGAACCAGGAGAAAGCAGAAACAAAACAAAAAGGAAAGAGAGCAAATAGTTTGCTTCAATCTGCATTCAGACTGTAATTCTTTCTCTGGATGTGGATAGCATTTCCCATCACGAGTCTTTTGGAGTTGTCTTAGATCCTTGCATTGCTAAGAAGAGTCAAGTCTATCAAAGTTAGTCATTACACAATGCTTCTGTAATTGTGTACAATGTTCTCTTGGTTCTGTTCCCCTCGCTCAGCATCAGTTCATATAAGTCTTTCCAGGTTTTTAGCCAACCTTTGCTTAAAGATTTTAAGGGAGGGGAAACTCACTACCTTTTGGGGCAACTCTAGTTATTAGGAATTTTTTTTTTCTTCTGATATCAAGACTATACTTTCCTCTTGGCAATGTTTAACCATTGCTCATAGTTCTGTCTTCTGTGGCCAAGTCAAATAAGTTAGCTTCTTATACACAACAGCCCTCAAGGCACCTACAGAAGGCTATCCCCCCACTATGTCTTCACTATTCCAGGTTAAATATCCCCAGTTTCTTAAATGGATCCTCGTAAGACAGGAGCTCAGTGCTCTTAGAATAGGTTTCATTTAACACTTGATCGTACTGTCTTGCCTCACTAACTAGATTACAAACCCCTTGAAGGCAGGGCATATCTTCTACTTCTGTATATTTTACAGTAAGTGCATAGTAGATGTGCAATTCGTATTGGTTTGTTGATTGATGAATGTGGTATGCTGCAGCTTGAGGTCCTTTGAGACCCATTTCAAATTCTCTCACCTTCATAGAGATCTCCCAGAGTCTCCTTGCCCATAATAAGGATTCCTTTCTCCTGTAGTGCTTCCTATTTAGACAACACAATTTAGGACTTGTACTGATGACACGTCAGTCTTGTCTGCCCAAAGAGATCAAAAGCTTCTTGAGAGTAAGACCTCTGTTTCTATGTTGTTGTTTATCCTTCATTTTCGAAGAGGACCAATGACATCACAGGGTGATGACTTGCATGTGAATTGGATTTAAACGAGGCAGAGTTGTACAAAGTCAGCAGCCTCATTCTCTCTTCCAGAGTCATTGAAATCCAGTGGCAAAACAAAAGTCAGGATGAGTAGGGATGTTCCAGGATGTCGTGGATGACCCTGGCGTCTTCAATGTCTGACCAAGGTCTAAGCTCTCCACAGCACCTGCTTCAGTCCCATTCGTGGCCGTTGGAACAAATTGTTCTCATCTGCTCGTTCCACTGGGGGAAGTCTTCATGTGCTCCCCACCCCCCACCCCCCAGCCCAGCTCACAGATTGGTTTGGCCCGTCTGCCCAGACAGCTTTGCCGGGGTGTGATCTCTGCCCATGCTACAGCTTCTATTCTATCTCGTTAATACCTTAACTAATGCTACTGTCAATAAAATAGTTTATTGGTTGAGAGGCAAGACAGCGTAATGAATAGTGTTAGGTTTAGAGTCAGGAAGATCTGGGTCTGAATGCTGCTTCAAATGCCTACTAGGTGAGTTGTTGACGTTGTTTAGTTGTTCAGTTGTGGCTGATTCTTTGTGACCCTGAGGACCTAGCACACCAAAACTGTCCATTGAGTTTTCTTGGCGAAGATATTGGAACGGTTTGTCATTTCCTTCTCTAGTGGATCGAGGCAGAGGTTAAATGGCGTGCCCAGGGTCACACAGCCAGTGTCTCGGACCAGATTTAAGCTTAGGCCCAGCTCTCTATCCACTGAGTCATCTAGGTAATTAACCCTAGGCAAATCACTCAACTTCTCTGAGACTCAGTTTCCTTATCTATAAAATGAGGGAGTTGGACTTAATGACTTCTCTTTCAGGGAAGTTCTCTTCCAGATCTTAAATCTAGTCTCTAGGCTCTATGTTTCATTGTCATAGCTAGAAATGTTAATGAAAAGGCAACATATTTTTTTCTCCTTCAAGTATTGGCCTTGTTTCTGGGAAGAATATCTATGTTTTCATTTCAAAACACTGTTTTTTTTCCCCCTTCCCTTCCCTCTGGCTCTAGAGTAATATATGGAAGAAATTAATTTCTTAGCTTGTGTTATTTTTTTTTACACTTGCCACATGATTCACAGAAGGCTTTCCGTGTTTAAGCCGCGTGTCTTCGGCAATGTGAATTCTATTTTGGCACAACACATCTCTCTCCAGGCAGCCATTGCACAAAATTCTTGCTCCTTTCTTCCTTCCCCATAGCTGAACCCCTGTGACTAGCCCTGCTTTGAGAACAGAATCATCATCTGAACAACCTGACAGTGATAGATGAGGGTGACGGACTTGAGTTACAGAAGAATCTTAATTCCCAAGGGAGCTCTTTGCACTGGGCCTAGGGGAAGGAAGAAGTCATCATCATCCCAGGAGAACTTGGCTGGAATACAGCATTCTGACAGCAGGTGGGCAGCCTGCTGCTAAATCGGTACTTCTGGTGTTATTTCAGCAACCATGCTTCATGTTTTTGACCTAGCAATTAGTTCCTTAAGAAAAAAAAATCTTACCACTCATGGTCTGTATCTCTGCTAGAGTTTGGCTGGTTTGTGGGTTTTCATTGGCTATAAATGCAAGTGGGGAAAGGGGCCTTCCCAATGTTGAGGTTACATTCACTTGCAGGATGGCAAAGTCATAGATCAAGAGCTGGAAGGAGCCTTGCTCAGGGATCCTCTAGTCTACCTCTCATTTTTACAGATAAGGAAACTGAGGTCCAGAGAAGTTGTGACTTCCCTATGGGCCAAACAGGTAATAAATGTCAGAGGCAGGATTTGAACTTAGTTCCTCTGTCTCCAAATTCATTAATTCAGCTCAGATCATCCCAACTATTGAGTCTTGTTCATGGTCGGTCACAGCAAAACTCAATGTTTTTCTTCAATTTTTCTTTTTTTATGCTTCATTCACTTTGCCCTGCTGCCAGACTCCTTCATCTGTTTTCATGCTTTAAACAAAAACCCTTGAAGATAAAGTAAGGAGGTACTTATTGCCCATTGGAGGGTTCTTAAGCTGTCTGAAATTTTACCTGTTACACAAGGTTGACTCTCCCAACTAAAAAGAAGTCAGTTCATCAAAATCTCCAGTGGTGATGATCACATCCTGGTTTCCCCCTGATTCACTTGAGTCATTTTCAACTAAGTTATTTCAATAAAGAGAAACTGGATTGTACAAGCTATCAAACTACTACCAAAATGAGACACTAATGGAAGAGACAAAGGCATATATCTGTGTCTATATCTATTTCTTTGTCTATGTCTAGATCTATATCTCTAGATAGAGATGTCTAGAGATATAGATATCTATATATACATATAATACACACACACATATATACTTATATTAAAATGGGGGGGCAATTATTTTGCTAGATTTTGAATTCTTCTGGGGTACACCAAGATAATCCTCTCTGTGTGTGTATGTGTATGTGCGTGTATGTGTGTGTGCGTGTGTAGTCTTCCTTCCTTCCTTCTTTCCTTCCTTCCTTCCTTCCTTCCTTCCTTCCTTCCTTCCTTCCTTCCTTCCTTCCTTCCTTCCTTCCTTCCTTCCTTCCTTCCTTCTTTTCTTCCTCCCTTCCTCCCTCCCCAACAGCAACAATAAAACCGGTCAACTACAGGGTGTTCCTAAAGTCTGGACACATTGGCAAAAATGAATATTTTCAAGAAATGAAATGAATAAAATTTTCGACCACATTTTATTTAATTGGAATATTAACAAATAACATCTTCAACATGATTTCCATCATTTATGATGCAAAGGTTGAACAGCTTTGCAAGATTCACATGAACTTGATGCAGTAACTCCACATTGCCCTCAATTGTCCTATGTGTCCAGACTTTAGGGACACCCTGTATAAATACAAATCTAAGTTTCAGTTATTATCACGGAGTTACTTTTAAGAAGGACAAAGCAGTATTCTTTTTCTGGCATTAAAATCGAGAAGCCTTGTGGCAGAAGGAGCACTGGGCTACGAGCCAGAATCAGAACCTGGGACCCCAACTCTCCTCCTAAGTATGTGTGTAACTCGGGGGCAATTCCCTCAACCTCTTCTGAGCCTCAGAGATGGAAGGGGCTTGAGTTTCTTCATCGATCACATGAGAGGGTTGGAATGGTTGAGTTAGATTATATTATGATTTCTTAGGTACGGGAGAATATCAGGGCAGTGATTATCTAACGGAGGGACACTTGTCCCTGATTTCAGCTTTAGAAGATGGTTAGCAGGCATTTGTCTGGGCTCAGAGGAGTTGGATGGTGTCTGTGACGATGCTTTGGAAGTGGTAACCTCCTGCCCTGATGGAAAATGATCAAATAGTAATATTAACAATAATGATGATAATTACTAGCTTTTAAAGTTTGCAAGGTGCTTTACTTAGGTTGACTCACTTGACCCTCACAACAGCTCTGTGAGATAGATCCTTTTACTATCTGTATTTCCTCACAGATAGGGAAACTGAGGCACAAGGAGATTAAGTCACTTCCCTAGGATACATCTAGTGAGTATCTACTATGAGGCAGGATTTGAATTTAGATTTTCCTTAACTCCCAGGCCCATGCAGATTCTATCCATGGTGCCACCTAGCTGCCTCTTTGTCTATGTAACTTTTCCCCGCTTTTCTTTCATAATATCCCCATGTATGATGTCTCCTGCCCATTATGTTTGTTGTCATCTTTTTAACCGCTGCTCTTGACAGTTGAGCATAGCTCATAGTTTGGCGATCACAAACGGAAATGGAGGCCTTGGGTATAAAATGAACATGAGTCCTTGCGGGCGACCTCTCACCCATCCTACACTTATGAGATTGTCTTAAAAATGTAGAGGGGAGGGGCAGCTAGGTGGCACAGTGAGTACAGCACAGGCCTTGGAGTCAGGAGGACCTGAGTTCAAATCTGACCTCTGACACTTGACACACTTACTAGCTGTGTGACCTTGGGCAAGTCACTTAACCCTAATTGCCCTGCCCTTCCCCCTCCAAAAAAAATTTAGAGGTGACTCAACTACATCCTATTCTTACAATCTAGTGACCCGAATCCTCCAAGAGGTATCCTTTCCCCCTTTTTCCTAGATATATGATTTCATTATTTGGGGGAACTCCTTGCATGAAAACTCCTTTCACTGGTGCATAGCATCTGATGTAGATTGGTGCTTTGTGTATAACTTAAAAAGCTTCCCGGGGGCACTGAGCAATTACATGACTTTCCTATGACTGCACAGCTAATATATCTTAGAGGCAGAATTTGAACCCAGGTCTTTCTTTCTTCAAATCAGGTCCTCCATCCACTACGATGTACTACTGCATTACACTATTTTTCTATAGCATCTTTTTTTTTTTGGAGGAGGGAAGGCAGGGCAACTGGGGTTAAGTGATTTGCCCAAGGTCACACAGCTAATAAGTGTGTCAAGTATCTGAGGCTGGATTTGAACTCAGGTCCTCCTGACTCCAGGGCTGGTGCTCTATTCACTGCACCACCTAGCTGCCCCTGTAGCATCTTTTCAAAAGGTGCTTCTCTTACATCAGCCATATCAATCCGCATTTATGCCAAGTACTATGTTCAGTGCTGGGGCTACAGAAAAAAGGCAAAGGCGGTTGCTACTCTCGGATAGCTCACAGTCTAATGAGGGAGACAACATTCAAACAACTGTGCATGCACAAGTGATATGCAGGATACATAAGAGATAATCAGCACAGAAAAGGAACTAGATTTACCAAAGATGTGAATGCTGATGCTTAGCAGGATGGGAGATGGCCACCCCAAGGAGAGATGCCTTGTTATCCACTCTGTATTTTTTGTCTTTATTTTATTTTTAATTTATGGAACAAAACAAGCATTTCCATAACATGGGATAATAAAAAAAGATGATTGGGCATGAAAGTACAAATCTATTATGTGCAGTTTGCTATTCCTTTTAAATATATAATAAAGTTATCATGTAAATTTCTTTTTTTTTCCTTTTTTTTTCCTTCCCTCCTCTCACCTCTTCCCTCACCCTAGAGATGGCTACCATTAGACACAAGTGTGTGTGTGTATGTGTATACACATACACATACATATCATCATTCTATACAAACTTCTATTTATCAGTTCTTTCTCTGGATGCAGATAGCAACTTCCTTTATATGTCCTTTGTAGTTAATTTCCATCACACAGCAAGGCTGGTCAGCTCACTGAACAGATATGCCTAGGTCCTTCTGCACCTTTCCAATCTCTCTATTGTGGCAACGACATAATCACACCCCAAGCTGCACCATAGTGTTAGAAATTTCCAGGGGCACTTGGAAGTTTGCTGCCTCTCTTCTAGCATTCAGCCCCCCCAGCCCCTAGGAACCCTTTGGTGGTGACTCTGTTGCCCCTCATCCCCTGCCAAATTGGAATTAATGAGCAACTCCCCCTCCTAAAGCCCACCTGCACTGTGTTTGAAGTATGGCACAGATCTGGGTGAAGTAGGAGAGGGTTGTGTGTATAATCATAATAATGGGCATGCTTTCTACTCAATAGAGTCCCTTTCATCTAGGGTGCTCAAAGTGTTTTACAAACACGGACTCATTAAAGTTCCAACATCCCTGCGAGAGAGGTCAGCCCTATTAGAGCCATTTTGCAGGAGTGGAAACTGAGACACGGTGTCATTAAGTATTTAGTTCCAGGCCACCCAGCAAGTTGATGGGATTTGAAGTTCTTGATTCATGTGCCTAGTTTTAACTGAGGGAGATTCTAAACACAAGAATTGGAGGTGGGGGAGGGGGGAGAAGGGAGAAGAACGAATAAGTTGTCCATTCCTGTACTTTTCATCAGTAGAAGGGATTCCCAGTATGGGAACTTCATTTGCTAATGCAAATTGTTTACTTGCCTGTGAGTTATAATTTCAGAGGTTTCCATGGGTCGCTGAATGGTGCAGTTACTTATTTGTTATTGCTGAGTTATTTTCAGTTGTGTCCAACTCTTCATGACGCCATTTGGAGTTTTCTTGAAAAAGATGTTGGAGTGGTTGGCCATTTCCTTCTGCATTTTACAGATGAGGAAACTGAGGCAAATATAATGAAGTGACTTGACCAGGATCAGACAGCTAGTGTCTGAGGTCAGATGTGAACTCAGGAAGATGAATCTTCCTGATTTCAAGCTTGGCACTCTACTGTGCCATCTAGCTTCCATGAAGTGACTTAATTGTTAGATAATATATGTAAAGTATTTAGCACAGTATCTGGCACATAGTAGATACTATGTAAGTGATAATAACAATAACCATAGACAATAATAATAATTGTTAACGTTTTATCTTATTTTCATAACTATTAATATTATTATTATTAACCTATGGTCATGTTGCTGCTATGTATCAGGGATAAGATTTTTTTTTTTTTACCTATGAGGTCTTCTAGAATCTAAGGTGGGCCCTGTATCCACTGAGTAATCTTACCTCTCACACACAAAAATACTTGCTCTGTACTCCAAGGATTTTTCGTTTTATCATCATGGAAATTCCCTACATCGCCGCAGATTGCAACCCCTCTACAAGTTAGTACTCAAGAGTTATCTACTGCCCTAAATTTTATCACTTTGTAACCACTTCATGGTAAGCCTCTCTGCATCTATCTAGGTTGATCTTCAGATAAAAGTCATAGAATTGGTCATGGAGTTTATGCTTGAAGCCATCCCATCTTGAAAGGGCCTGCCACTGTCTTAGCTTCCAGAATGGAAGGTCACCTACATATTGTAGTGAAGCATTGAAGGAAGTTATAAGAATGTAGGGCATAAAAAAGGAGGATAATTTCTCCAGATCAGTAGTCTTCTGTATCTGGTGTGCACTGTACTAATAAACTAAGTTCTGAAAATCCTTGCTTTTTTATTGGAAATAGAAGAAATCATGGGTTATGAATGTTGGGGAATATTATTGAATCATCGAAAATGAGTATAAGGAGTTTAGAGAAACATGAGAGGACTAGGGAGAAAGTATTAAGAGTGAAGAAAGCAAAAAAAAAAAAGAGCAAAGAAAGCAGAACCAAGAGAATATTATCTGTTTCATGTTGTTTAAAATGAGGGTATTGGTCTAGATGACCGCTAAGACCCTTTGCAGCCCTAAATCTATGTTCCTAATACACAAAATAACCACACTCATGCAAAATGTGAGAAAACTAAAAGGGAATTGAATTCCAATGATATGTAATGAATAAATCTCTATCCTGGAGAACTCAGAATGAAACATACCTGATCTATCCATCCATCCATCCATCCATCCATCCATCCATCCATCCATCTACCATCCATCCATCTATCTATCCATTCCTCCAACAAACATTTATTAAGCACCTATTAGATGTTGGGCACTGGGGAATCAAAGACAAAAATGAAACAGTCCCTCTCCTCAAGGAGCTTATATTCTAGGAGTAAGAAGAGGAACAATATGTACATTGAAAATTAAATCCAAAATACATATACCAAGTAATTTCTAGGGAGAGGGCACTTGCAACTGGGGAGATCAGGAAAGACTTCATGTGGTACTTGAGCTGAACTTTAAGGCATCTAGGGATTCCACAAAGCAGAAGGAAGGTGGGAATGCATTTCAGGCATAGGAGAGGGCTAATGCAAAGGCTTGGAGGTGGGAAATCGAATGTCATGTATGAGGAACAACAAACAAGTCAGTAGTGTGGATAACACATGAAGAATAGTAACAAACAATATACCTGGCAAGGTAGGATGCAGCTAGACTGTGGAAGTGAGGACAATAGATTCAGAATGCAATATACTTTGTAAAAGATGGTCCATGTAAGACCATAAGACCATAGCTCTAGAGCTGGAAGTGACCTTGGGGCCATCTAATCCGACTCCTTCATTTTACGGATGAGGAAACTGAGGCCCAAAGAGAGTCAATGACTTGTCTAAGGTTACACAGTAGCAAGTGACAGAATAGGGGTTCTTAACCTGAATTTTAAAAATATATTTATAATAATAACTATTTCAATATAATTGGTTTTCTTTATAATCCCATTTTATTCATTTAAAAACTTTCTTTTGAGAAGGGATCCATACGCTTCATCAGACTGCCAGAGGGCTCCATGATTGACAAAATAGGTTAAGAAGCCTTGGCCAAGAACCTGGATTCTTTCCTCTGTGCCCTGTGGTGCCAATTGGCTTTTCTTAAATATTTCTCTTTGTTACAAGGAAAAGATCAATGGACATGTGGGGTAAGGGGAAATTACCATGGTGGAAAAACAAAGGACAATAAGCTATTGAGTTCTTTAGGGTTCCTAATGCTTTGTGGGGTAAGATACTTTTGTGACAAGTTCTCTGCTTTGCCTGGTTTTCTATTCTCTCTGGAAGACCTTATGGAATGGCATTCTCTTCATAAGTCACAAAAATCCAAAGTTAGATTGCAGAAAAATGTCCAAAAAAGAGCCTGCTGAAATAGAAAGGGATTTTCATTGAATATGGCATTGTGTTCACAAATTTACTTACCTTATCCTAATAAAGCTCTCAATTAAACATTTGTTGGGATTAAGAAAGTATCTTTAAAAATTTCAAAACAAAACAAACCAACAAACCAATTAAGCCCAATGTGGAGACAAGGAAAACTTTTGTGTTCACCATTTAATACAGGGTTTTGAACCCACCGAGTGATAAGCCTGGAAATAAATTGCTGGATTTTCTTCAGTGTTGGAAGATCGTCTTTCAGATTTCCTTGGGAACTTGCCTGTTCTCGTCTGCCCACCTGGTTTGTGCTTTGATATCCCGAACATTATCATAACTTTTATTGTCTTTACATGTCAGTCAAACCCACTTCACTAAATTACTTTCATTTATACATCCTCTCCTGCTATTTTGGTTGCTCATCAGCTAAGATTTAAGGTGAAAACTTTTCTTCTGCTTGACAGAGAGGGAGGTGAAAATTACTATGTGAACAGAAAACTACAGGTTACGTAAATAATATGTCATTGTATATCACTGAGAGGAGTCTTAAATCAATTCATTAGTTAGTATAAAGCTTTTGTGTGCACTTTTAAAATGCATGTGCAATCTGCTTTGATATAATAAATTTCCTTCTCTCTCTTTCTCTCTGCCTCTCTCTGTCTCTTTCTTTCTCTTCTCCCCTGTCTCTCTGACTTCTTTCTGTCTCTTTCTTTCTCTTCTCCCCTGTCTCTCTGCCTTCTTTTTGTCTTTCTTCTGTGTCTCTCTTTGTCTGTCTCCCTCCGCTCCACCCCCATCTCTGTCTCTTTCTTTCTCTTCTCCCCTGTCTCTCTGCCTTCTTTCTGTCTCTTTCTTTCTCTTCTCCCCTGTCTCTCTGACTTCTTTCTGTCTCTTTCTTTCTCTTCTCCCCTGTCTCTCTGACTTCTTTCTGTCTCTTTCTTTCTCTTCTCCCCTGTCTCTCTGCCTTCTTTCTGTCTTTCTTCTGTGTCTCTCTTTGTCTGTCTCCCTCCCCTCCACCCCCATCTCTGTCTCTCTTTCTCTCTCACTGTCTCTGTCTTTTTTTTTTAATTAGCAGCTTTCCCCACTCCTAATACTGTTGAGCCGAATTTATTTCTAAAGATTGTTTTTCTTACTTACAGGCTTGGTTTTCATTTTTCCCCCCCTTTCCCCCCTTCACTTTTAAGCACATCCCTAGCCCCAGGCTAAAGTATGCATTTTATTCATGGAGAGTAGAGACAGACATATGCTATGCTCTTCAAGGGGTGAAAGGCAAGCTGAGATATGCTGGATTAATAAAAGAGGCCCAGAGAAAGCAGCTGGTGGATTCAAACTGTCCTAACTACTCTAAAGTTGCTACAAACATCCAAGGATGAGCTATAATACCAGAAAATACTCCCACCAAAAATGCTATCCTCTCTTCTATTTAGGGAAATGTTCCCCTCCACCCCCACCCCTCACATTCCCCTCCCCCCTCCCCCCCTTCCCCACCCCGCCTGCTTCTAGCCGGGGTAACTTAATGGATGTTCAGGACCAGAATTGGGGTTTACCAACTATCCTGAAAGTAGAATAAGCTTCGTATAGAACATTGGTCTGGCATATTATCATCTGCCAGGATGAAAACTGGCTGCTTGGCCCTTCACATCTTAGATGTATTAGTATTTAATAAGCCTCCCATGAAAGCTTTTCAAAAGCCATATAAACCTAGAATGAGGAAAAAGTTCAACACTTGAGTTTTATCTGAGTTAATCAGTCAATCGAGCTGTTTATTTGTGACCCAGTACAGACTAGTGTCTATTAGTCGCTCCAGATTTAGCCATCCAGCTGTACCCCAAGGCCATCTGCCTGCTATGTGGCCATGACTCTCTTTCCCTTCCATACTTCATTTCTTGTTCTGGGTACAGTAGTGAAATCAGTAGTACCCTTGTTTCTTATTAACTATCCTGGTTCCATTCTACAGACCAAACTCCCTTCCCTGGCTAGTACTGTCCTATGGGTAATCTCTTTCTATTAAAATGTGAGCTCCCTGAGGACAGAGACTGTCTTTTCGTATATGGCTCCCCAGAGCTTAGCATGGTGCCTGGCCCATAGTGAGCGTTTAATAAATGCTTTTTTTTTATTCATTCAAGCAATCTGTCAACAAATATCTGTACATTGAAGAGGATGGATCAGAATCTAGGGCTAGGCTCTAGATGGTCTCTAAGCAACTCCTTTCTTGCTTTAAATCCTATTATCCATGTTTACCACTCAAAATTTACTGGTTTTGAGAACTGAGAAATACCCTATTACTACTAATGCATTTATATAGATCCTTAAGGTATACTACTACTACCACAACTATTACTACTACTACCTAACATTACAAAGTGCCAGGTACTGTGCTAAATGCTTTACAATTATTATCTCACTTGATCTTTACAACAATCCTGGGAGGTAGGTATTATTATCATCCCTACTTTACAAATGAGGAAACTGAGGCAAACAGGAGTTAACTAATTTGCCCAGGATCACATAACTAGGAAGTGTCTGAGGACAAGTGTGAACTTAGGCCTTAGAGGAAGTAGTAGGTTCCCCTTTCATTGAAGTTTCCAAATCATGGCTTACTGAAGATATGAAGTTGAGGATTCCTTTATGGGTATGGATTGGACTGTCTGGCTGGCAAGGTATTTTCCTCCTCTAAATTTTTGTGAAATAATTGATGCTGGTTGAAAGGAATGGAGTTCAAAGAAAAGATAGTATGTTAGACTAAAAGTCTGAAAGACCTAAGTTGAAATCCTAGGGACAAGCCACTTAATATTGCTGTGTTTCACTTTTCTAATCTGCAAAATGGAATAACAATACCCATACTTCATAGGGTTGTTGTAAGGCAATACATTAGTTAAATGTCAATAGCCTCAAAGACCTTATAATATGCAAGTGCAGTGGAATTTGAGGAGCTATAGGGATAGGGACCAGACCTGGGATTTTATTGCTATGAGGAACTCTACAGCAAGGAAGCTCCCTTTACCAATGCTAATGTTGGGTTGACTCTTGTAGCCTGTTAGGTTCCTTGGAACCAAGGAACTGTGTCACACCTAGACCTAAGTCATGATTGTTGGTCACCAGACAAAATAAGATCAGCAAGGTAGAGGTAAGACTCTCTGAAGGACCCTTTCAGTTCTGAATTCTGTCGTTCATTCAAGCAAGCAAGCATTTATTCATCTCATTTAATCAAACAGATTCCTACCAGATGCCAGGCACTGTGCTAATTTCTAGGAATAAAAAAAAAGGCCAAAAATCCCCACCCTTTTACCTTTTCTGAAACTTAAGTCTTAGAAAGTTGCCTAGAGAACACTGAGAGGTTAATTGATATACCCATGGTCACACAGCAAATGTCAGAAGGGGGATTTGAACCCAAGTCTTCCTAGCTTGAAGGCCAGCTTTCTATCTGCCCAGCCACATTGCATCTCTTCGGGTGTTTTTATATGTATGAAATTTGCTTTTGGGAATTGTTTTTCCATGTTGTCTTTCTGCCTCTTGCCCTCTACCTGTGACATGAAGATTTTGACCGGCCATTGTGGTTTTAACTGATGAAAGGAATGGATCAGTTCTGTAATTAGATGGGATGACATGACCTGGCCCTTGGATTCCAAGTCGGCAGCAAATATGCTGAAACCAATTTATTTGTCTTCTGAAGGCTCACTAACCATTAGCTTGGTGGAAACCCTGTAAGAAAATCCTACCTGTCTGGACCAGCCCCTGATGAAAAAATGTACAGACTGAGAGAATTCAGAGAAATCCTAAATAAAATCTGGAGAATTTCCTTGTGTACTGAAGGCCTGTTTTTGGTCATCTGGCTAACAGCTGAGGAATCCTAGGCTTTAGGTACAAATTGTGTTCACTCATATGGATTTAGAAAGGGAATCCTTTTTGTTGTGATTTTATCTTCTACTGCTTTATAAGGAATTGACAGCATGTTTTGGGGGGAACTTTCTTAATAGGTGAAGCTATGAGCTATGGGGATGACGATTACTTTTATTGCCTGTATTGGCCTGTGCTAGAGATAGCTATCATTTGGAAAGTATGTAGCCTATCAACTTAAAAACTGGGGTTGGGAAAAGCTACTCTGCCTCTGTAAGAAATGTGTCACTATCTATAATTTCCATGACCCTGAGTGGGTTGACTTCTGTAGCCTGTTAGCAGACATACATACATACATACATACATATATAAAATTTTAATATATACATATATGCCTATGCATGTATATATAGATTATATTATCTATGTAGATATATGTATATAATATACAGAGAATATATAATAGATTACTGACTACATTACATATGTATATATAATATATTATATAGATTATATTATAGGTGATATATATGTGCATATATATGTGTGTGTGTATATACGCATTAGTATTAGAATATTTCTTGGAATTGAAGAATTGTGTCACACCTAGATCTGGGTCATAATTATCAGTCATCAGACAAAACACAATTGTCAATTTATAAGAACATCTAAAGAACCCTTTCATTTCTGAATTCTAGGATTCATTTAATCAATTAAGCTTTTTTTAAGCTCATTTAATCAACGAAACTCCTACTGGATGCCAGGCACTATGCTAAGTCCTGGAAGTTAAAAAAAAAAACCCACAAAACCACAAAACAACAGTTCCTGCCTTCAGGAGCTAATATTCTAGCTGGGGAAATAAATATATACATATGTGGCTATATAAAACCAGATGCAAATGGTTGCTTAGTGATTGTTTTGGGGGTGGGGGTGGGGGGCAGAAAGAGGTTATCTAGTACCAGAACTTTAACTAGTACAGTTCTTAAGTTAATCAATGAGTGACTAGGGCTTTGCACCAGGACACCAACATGCTAGGGAAGGATCCAGATTCCATGCTTCCTTCCTGCAAAGTGCCTCACCTCACCATTTTCTGGGGTCCATGGGTGCTACTGCCAATGGGATTCTCTGGGGGATGGGTGCAGCCTCTTGTCTCATCTTCCCTTGTGCAGACTGTCCTTCACACCAGCGCACAATCTTTCCCCTCAAACCATCTCCCCTGACTTTGTGGTGGCATCTCTGATGCAATGCATCACTGAAAGCCTGAGCTTCAGAATGCCTCCAAGCAAAAATGGTCCCCAAGGCAGTATAAAGCAGTCCCCCAAAAGATAGAAACAGGTAAAACTTGCCAGAGAAGATTAAATGCAATCAGTAAGAATGTGCCTTGGGATCTCAGGCACCTACCTCCAAAGTCCCAAACCTTTTTTTTCTTTTTTTTTTTTATCCTTCTTGCCCAAAGGGCCCACAACTGGATTTGAGTCCAGTTCATGTGAGGGCAAAGTTCACTCAAACTACCCCAAGTCTTTCCCACAGAGTATTGACTTAGAACTGCATTGGTTGGTGATGTGGAAATGTAGACATTAACTCAAGCTGTTCCAGTTTCATTGATTTCCTGACCCACAAAACTCCCCAAACCCACAACCAACTGAACAGATGCTAGAAGCAATTCCAGCTAGCCATATATAAGCCTGGTTCAACTTTCTCGTTGTACAGATGAAGACAGAAGCCTAGAGAGGTGAAATGATTTGCCCAGGGTCATACAGCAAGTTAGTGACAAAACCAGGACTTTGGTCTCAATGTTTTTGTTTCAGTCTAAAGTTCCTTCCACTTTCATCTTATTTTCACATGTAGTTGGCCTGTGACTTAAATTTTGCCAGTAGAAGTATTTCAGTAATTTAATGCAATGGCACAAGCTTAAATTCTAAGTCTTGGAGCCAAATTGACCAAAAGGTCCTATGTCTTTCCCCCCACCCCATTTCCTTGAAACACCTTTGTATTCATTTAAGAATACACCCCGTGCACCCCACCATCTGGGGCCTTGGTGGGGCTGCTCGGGTGGCCTCTATACTTCTCATTTAGGAACTATTTTTATTAATCTTTTCAGACTGGACAGAAGACATTGTCTCTGACTCCGACTGTTTTTCATTTGTTTACTAGCTTTCTGTGTTCAGTTATGATGGGTCACCTTAACTTAGATGATCTAAGCACCCGGAGGTCTGCCTGACCTTGGCTCATTGGATTTCACATGCAGTGGGAGTGTTAACATTCACATCCTGGCCAAACTGAATTCTAATCTGGGTAAACCACATTCTACCCACCTCAGATTCCTCTGGGTCAGGATCCCATTCCACCTGAGTGGGACCACTTCCGTGTCCTCACTTCCTGTCCTAAACAGATAGGCCACATTGCCAAAGGGTTACTGAAACAGGTGGTGGTGAGTAATCCCATAAACAGTTTTTTAAAAATATCCGTTTATAAAGTAATTTGGGGTCATGGAGGATAGAGATATTAAGCAATCGCTCTTCCTATTAGATGAATTCTGTGACCCAAGGAGCAGACAGTTGGCATGATTGTTTCTGATACCTATTTATCCAAACTAGCAAAAGTGTGAATAGGAGAAGGGAGAAAATAAGAACAAAAACAAATCTCCTTTTGGCTGAAAGAACTAATTTGCCCATGAAAACACAGTATTTTTATTCTATTCTGACGGATTGTTATTTTCAGCTTTGATGAACAAGTCCAGCCTTAAGTTTTCTTGAAGCAGACCTTTGCCTTCTTCATGGGATGGGTGTGTGTGTGTGTGTGTGTGTGTGTGTGTGTGTGTGTGTATGTAAACATATTGCTGGTGGAACTATGAATTGCTCCAGCTCTTCTGGAAAGCAATTTGGGATTTTGTCCCCAAAAGTTATTAAACTGTGCATATAATTTGACTAGAGAAATCACTAATAGGCCTATGCCCCAAAAATGATGAAAAAGGAGAATAAATGACCCATATATACAAAAATATTTATAGCAGTTCTTTTTTGTGCTGGCAGAGAACTGGAAATTAAAGGGGTGTCCATCAATTGGGAAATGGTTGAACAAATTATGCTTTATGAATGTAATGGAATATTGTTGTGCTATAATAAATGAAGAAAATGACTTCAGAGAAACCTGAGAAAACTTGTATGAACGGATGAAAAGTAAAGTGAACAGAAGCAGGAGAATAATGTATACAATAACGATACCATTTAAAAGGCATCTTTGAAAGACATAAGAACTCTAATCAACGCAATGATCAACCATGATTCCAGAGGACTAATGAAAACCTCTACTGACTCCTGACAGAGAGAGATAATGTCCTCAAGGTACAGTGAGATATATACATATATACATACATGCATACATACATATATGCATTCATATATTTGGATGTGAACAATGGAGAAATTTATTTTGCTTGACTAATACACATTTGTTACTTGAATTCTTTGTTTTGTTTCTTTTTCCGGGGGGGGGTGGGGAGGAGGAGAAAAAGTAAAATTTAAAGTTGAAAAATGCAAAATTAAATAAAAAATATCAATTTCACAAGGGACCTAAGCATAAACACATACCTTTGGTATCAACCCATATGCTATGAATGCTTAATATTCTATGGTTTATTTATAACAATATGAGGTAGCAAATGACAATAAATGCCATAAAACTTCAAAGAGTAGTTAGAAAAAGGTGAGGTTAACTTGGGTTGGTATAGTTAGGGCAAGCTTCATGGAATGGGAGAGGCTAAACTTTAAAAGATGGTTTTCCCTTCACTGGTGATGCCCTTACCTCATCAGACAACTATGAAGCTAATACTTATATTTGTATGTATTTATTGTACTTAATAAATATTTAATGTATTTAATGTAAATGTATTTAATAAATGTATTTATTACATTTATTTAATAAATGTATTGTATATATTTATTTTTTTATATAGTATATATAAGCTAGAGCTTATTTATTACATTTATTTTCATGTATTTAATAAATATATTGTATATATTTATATAAGCTAGAGCTTAGCACAGTGCCTAGCATATAGTTAGTGTTTAATGAACACTATAACAGAAAGATTCCATACACACCAACTCTTTTTTGGAGCAGTGAAGAACCAGATATAAAGTAGATTCTCCTTGATTGGGGAATAGCTAAACAAATTGTGGTACATGTATGTAAGAATTATTACTGTGCTGAAACAACCAACGTGATGAAGACAGAGAAGCATGGAAAGGTTTATGTGAATTGATGCGGAATGAAGTAGAACCAAGAAAATAATATTCACAGTGACTACAACAATGTAAATGCAAAGAAGAAATACAAAATAATTGAAAGTGAATGTTGCAAAATTAAAAGACCAAGTGGGATCTCCAAGAAGAGATATGAGAAAACATCTCCTTCCACTCTTCAGTAGAGGTGAGAGCTCTATATGTATGGAAAATTACATATATATCCAGAATTTTTTGGTATATTGCCAATATATTTTGCTGATTTTAAAAATTCTATCTCCTTGTTCTTTCTTTATTATTCTTTACTGTAAGACATGCTTTCTGGGAGGGTGGAATGGAAAGAATATTGGAGAAAATTTAGGTGATGGAATGTAATAAAGGGCTCGAGTCTATTTGCATAAGACTCTGCTTATTGGTAGAGAACCATTATTCCATTCTCCATACCTACATCAGGAATAGAATGGGTGAGAACTTGGGAGAGGAGAGATTCTAGGTTTTCTGGCTTCTAGCTTTGAGAGAGGGCACATGTGGTTCCGGGATTGCTTCGGGGAGAGGTCCATGGAGGGAGAGAAAGACTCTCCCAAGGAGTCACCGAGAAGCCAATGCCTCAATCATACCCCTGTTTGTAGTTTACCACACTATAGACTTTGGGGAATTCCTCTTTGGGGGAGATCATTGTCTCTTGATCATGGTCACATTTGATTGAGCTGAGATATCTTTCTCCCAGCAGAAGAGTCCCTTCACTCTGTGTATTGTCTGGTATATTCTAATCTGCATAATTTTTTAAAATTTCTGTTTGCTCTAAGCTTGGAAAATAGGTTTATCGCCTTGATGTATGATAGGCTTCATACAACTGGCATTTAGTGTGATGGGGCTTAAGCTTTCAGATATAGCTTGGAGAATTTTTCTTTCAAGGAGGTAGAAATAAAGAGAGTGGCTTGAACCTAAAAAATGTTTCCTCTAGGTTAACAATATTTAGGGGGAAGAAGAAGATAGATTTAATTCTGGCCCAGTATTCTCTCTCTGAGGAGTGCAGAGTGTCTAGCCATGTGGCCACAATTACCCAGTCACTTGATCCCTTTCCAGCAGGTATCAAAGTCTCTATTGGAGAAGGATAGGTGGAGGAGACACTAGAGATATCTATCTATCATTCATGACTTCCTAAGAACTACATCTAGACAAACTCATGTGCACATCCACAATCTACATTGGCAACACACACACTTTATATAAAACTTTAAGTAAAATTTTGCTTACTAACAATGGTAAATTTGCAGACATATGAAATGTCAGCCCAATAAGTTATCTTTGACTAACTTGGAGGCATCTAGACAGCCCAGCACAGAGTGGAGTGCTTGTTAATAGCTAACTCAAAGGGGGGAATCTGTTTAGACTCTTCAGGGAGACATAATTATGCTCCACAGTTGCACAGACAGGGCACCTTACCTCTCAGGGAATGTTTGCCCCAGAGTTTGCTGCCACACCTAAACACACTCAGCCCATGCCTTTTGTATGTTTGTGTTCTGTTACATGGGTAGGTGACAATTTGAATGGTTGTCTCATGATCTTTGGGACAGAGGCCAAAGTGTATTTACCCATGAGATCCTGGTTTTGGAATATGAGGGAGGTGCTGTGGAAGAAAGAATGATGGTTTGGGAGTCAGATGACCTAGGTTCAATTCCTAGCTCTTACACTCCCTGTGTGATTTGGAACAAGCCACTGATCCTCTTTGGGCTTCAGTTTCCTCATTTGTAAAATGAGTCAGTCAGACTAGATGCCCTCCTGGGGTTCCTTCCAACTGTAACTATGTGGTCTCCTTATAGTAAGTTTTAAGGGATGGACCTAACTATCTTTTTAAAAAAAACTAGATAATACTATCTTAGACTGATGTCCTAGACATTAAGGACTTAAATTAATTCAGATTTAGTGACAATAGGTACCTCGTGACAAGTATTTTTTAATTAAAATTTTGGTATAGCAAAGAACGCTTAAATATACAATGTCTAGGGCTTAGAAATATTTTTGCCTATATAGAGATCTATTTTAATGTTTCTCAGCTGGATTCTTCTCTAGTGCCTCATTGTGGAATGGAGAATCAGATTATAGATCTGAGTCTGGAAAATACCTCAGAGGCCATTTGGAGCAGTGCTCTCATTTTACAGGTGAGGAAACTGAGGCCTAGGGAAGTTAATTGACACTCAAGATCACCCAGTTAATGAGCATTAGAAGTTGGATTTGAACCCAGAGCCTCTGACTCTGGAGCCAATGTTCTTTCCATCTTGTGAGGCTACCTCGAAGCACCAGCTCTGGCAGGTCCTACTGATATGGAAAGGCTTCGTGTCTTGGTCAGGCAAGAGATTGTATACATTAACCTTTCTTACTTTGAAGAGGTATGTCACTATGTGGTCTCTAGGGACTGAAAGTTTCAGACACTCTCAGAAGCTAACAAAGACCTTTTAGGAAGGATCTTGAATTAAAGGATGTGTTAGGATCAGTGTTCAAACCCATCTCTTTTCCTTATTGCCTGGCCAAGTCACTTAAGCTTTCTGCGCCTCAATTCCTTCATCTGTTTGTTGAAGGAGTTGGACTAGGTTGCTTCTGAGGCCCCCTATAGTTCTAGGTATATCATCCCATGACCTTGCTACCTTCCTAGTCATAGAGGGCTTGTGATCTACACAGATAGAAAGAACACCCGAATACCCAGCCTTCTGTGTGTGTGTGTGTGTGTGCATGTGTGCATAGACCCCTTTAACAGACTGGTAAAGCCAGTGGATTCCTCAGAATAATGTTTTTAAATGCACAAAATAAAATACATAAAATGACAAAAGGAAGCCAATTATGTTGAGATAGTTTTCAAATTTTATATACATGCATGCATATGTATACATATGTGTGTGTGTGTGTGTGTGTGTGTGTGTGTGTGTGTGTGTGTGCATTTTTAAGTCCACAAACTCCAGGTTAAGAACTTCAACTCTAACAATGATCAAGGAATGGGATGTTCTGACTAACTGAAGTCTAGCTACCCCTGGCAAGTTACTAGACTACAACAAAAATACATTTTATCGTTAAGCTATATTCAATATAATTTGATATTTGGTTTATATAGCACTTCAGGATGAAAGGTGACTCCAAGGTGCAGTTTATAAAGACTTGTTCTCATTGTACAGGACAAAGGAGGGAATATTTGGGTTATATAAATTTCTAGGTTGGTTTAGGTTCTGGATAAATGGGAGTTTATTATACTTGTTCAATGAAACCTGTTACAAAAATATTGGTTATCTTTCTGTGCCTGTCCCGATTGGCTTCCTTCAGCATAGCTGGCATAATTCTTACTCTACTCACCCCTTGACCTTAGTACCCTGGCATAGGCCCTAGATTCTTGACTGTATGGTATTTTCCCCTGAAGGATTTCCTTTAGCCTTTTAGCATGCTGCTCAGTGCATAGCTCTTTTAGGGTCTGTTCTCAATTGGCCACCGGGCAGCCTAACCAGACCCCATTTCCTCCTCTCCTGCTTCCCATGGTTTTATCTGGAGCAAGGAGGGTACCTCCCACTGCTGGGCTACTTTCACCAGCATTCCCTGGCTCTGGCAGCAGCTCTCCCTGCCTGTCGGCTTCTCTGTTCTCCTGCAGCTGCTTCCCCTGTAGCTATTATTCTTTCCACACCATGCTCTCTCTTTTCCTCCAGCAGGTGACTTCTCTTTTCAATTCTGCAGCCTCCTGGTTCCCCCTGTGCCCCCCTTTTCTTTCCTGAGGACCATGTGACTGACTGATACAGTCTAGCTGAAGGATGTGGGCGCCAATCCACCCTCAGTGGCTGAGTCTGGAGTCCGCTTGCTTAGTGATGGAGCCAGCTAAATGTCTGGAAAAACTGGGGGAAATGGACAAAGTCTCTCTAGTGCAGCTGGTTCCTTTGTCAAGGGATTTCCTTGTTCTCCACTGTTAAATTGTATTTTTCCTGTTGTTTTGCCAAAAGCCTGGCACAAAGTGCAAGAACAAATAAATGAGAGAGAGAGAGAGAAAGGGAGAGAGAGAGAGAAAGGGAGAGAGAGAGAGAGAGAGAGAGAGAGAGAGAGAGAGAGAGAGAGAGAGAGAGAGAAGGAAAATAATTGACCATTAATGTGACTGACCATAGACAAGACTGGTAGCCAGGAGGGTGTGAACTAAATCTTACATAATCTATGTAGAACTCTAGGATTCCTTATCCCACCTCACACTCACACTCATAAGTTGGGACCCACCCCGGACAAGGTTGGCCAAGTCTTTCCCACAGGGTTCTAAGGATATCATTGAGAGGGAATGGAGGTCTTCTCTAATGCTATTGGTTCAAGCCCCTGTTCCAGTGTATCTTAGATTTCAAAGGTCTTAGAAGATTGTATCAACTACCTCTGGGCAGTTCAGGTCAAAGGAAGTTTGTTCTCAGATCTAGCCCCAACATTTCTTCTCCCTTTTGGTGGGTCTTTTGTTGCGTGTATAGTTGGGATAAAAATGTCTCTTATAGATTATGTGAATTCAGGAGGTAATGACTCTTAGCCAAAGCAACAACGAAATAGACGGAAAGAAGTATGATGTAGTGGAAAGAACCCTGGGTCTCTACTAACTAGCCATGTTATCTTGGGAAAGTAACTTTAGTTTACTAATCCTCAGTGTTCACAGCAGATAAATGAAGAAGTCGGATTGGACTAGATCATTATTAACATCCTTTCCAGGGAAATAAAACTAACTATGGAAAGAGTTAAAATCAGATCATAAATGTGTAGTAGAACCTTTATTAATGAGGCAATCATGAGCCATGACCTACTGCCCCACTAAAATTCTGGGCTCATATGAACCAGGTCTGATCTTGAGGGCTGATCCAAATGGTCATTTATCTTTTTTTGTTTCCTTGTATCGCCGCCCAGAACTTTCTTTGGAAAATCTCAAAATATGCTCATGTACAAATGTCCATAATGGGGCTCCCAGTCCCATACAAATACTCCAGGTAACAAAAGCATAGCTGGTAGAGGACAGCCTTCACGTAAACCTATAAAGAATGTAGAATGTGCAAAGGATTCAAAGGAGACCTTATGAATAGACCATATGAATAATGAGCTAATATAAAAGAATAGGCAGAAATAGAAAATGCATAAAATATTCATGAAAGCCTTAAGTTTCTCTCAGAAAAGTTTGCAATGTGGGATTGCTATTAAGGCAACAGACACTATGTATTCTAGTGAATCCTTAGCTCCCCAACAAAGTTCTGTAAAATATGTCTTTAGGCAACCACAATTTGGACTTCCCTGCCCCTCAAAAGACAAATACATTTTGGGTCTTCTGAGTGCACAATTCTTTTCTGTTAAAATTTGTTTCTCCCATTTAGTGGCTTCAGTACTTGACTGTTCTCTAAATGAAGGTGCTGCCTCTTTTTTCTCCAAGGAGTGCGCTGCTTGGGAACTTTCTACATTTCTCTAGGTTCTTCTAATCTTCGAACTCTTAAACTCAGGGTTACTCTTGAGGTTACCTTAGAGATTGTCATAGGCCAAGAACTCTCTCTTGTCTGCTAGAAGTTCGCCAGAATCATACTGCCTAGGACATTTCCTACCTCTGACTAAGAGGGTAAGGTTTAGAAACATTGTCCATGTGGCATAATGGATGAAGCACTGGACTTAGATTCAGGAGACCTGTGTTCAAATCCTGCCTCAGACACTTACTGCCTGTTTTATTCTGAGTAAGTTACTTAATCTCCGTGTCTCAGTTTCCTCAACTATAAAATAAGGGGATTGGACTTGATAGCCATATGATCCCATGACTTCTCAGACTAAGTGGGGCAGGGTAGAGAATAAGCATTTATAGAGTTCCTATTATGGGCCAGCCACTGTGCTAAGCACTTTTTACAAATATTATCTAATTTGTTCTTTCCAACAACATTGTGAGGAAGAAAATTAACTAACGTTTATATAATGCTTACTATATGCTAGGCACTAGGCTAAGTACTTTTGGAATTATTATCTCATTAAATCCTCATAACATCCCTGGAGGGAAGTGCTATTATATTGTTCTTATGTTACAGTTGATAAAACCGAGGCTGGTAGAGTTTAGATGACTCGCCCAGGGTTACATAGACAGTAAATGTCTGAGGCTGGATTTGAGCTCAAGACTTCCTGACTCCAGGCCTAATCCTTTATCCACTGTGCCATTGGCCGCCTCTAGATTAGCAAGCATGTGTTTGCTTCTACAGGAATGCTTGGTACTCCCCTCCTGCCCAACCTGCTGCCATCTCCTTGGCTGGCAATGTCTGCTATCAGGAGTTTTCTTCGTGGGCTAGCCAGGTAAGAAAGCTTTGGGGGAACACGTACCTGGATGGTGCTCCTCCCGTCTGCATGCTGGTGGAAAGTTGCTATCTGTTGAGTCTCTTTTATAACAAGGCTATCACAAAAAACACAGTTCTTAACGTAAGAGTTTATCCTTCAACACGTCCTAGCCAGTGAAAACATCTTGGGGACAATCACAAGTCATTGAAACTCAATCAGGAATTGAGAGGATATGCCTCAATTGGGGAATGACTGAACAAGTTGTGGCATATGATTGCGACGGAATACTATTGTGCTATAAGGAATCGTGGGGTGGGGGCAGGAGAGGTGGTTTCAGAAAAGCATGGCAATACCTCTATGAACTGATGTGAATTGAAGTGAGAAGAATTAGGAGATCATTGTACACAGTAACAGCAATGTTGTAATGATGACCAACTGTGAAGAACCTGGCTACTCAGACCAATACAAGGATCTGAGACAATTCCAAAGAACTCCTGATGAAAAAGTGCTATCCACATCCAGAGAGAGAACTGAAGAACTCTGAGCATAAATTGAAGTATAATTTCCTTCTTTCCTTCCTTCCTTCCTTTTTTCCTTCCTTCCTTTTTTCCTTCCTTCCTTCCTTCCTTCCTTCCTTCCTTCCACTAATACAGAAATATGTTTTGCATGATTTCATATGTATAGTTAATTTATATCACTTTGCTTGCTTTTTCAGTGGGTGAGGGGATGGGTGAGACAGAGAGAATTTGGAACTCAATTTAAAAAGAAAAGGATGTTAAAAAAATAAATATTTTTTTTAAAGAAGAAACTCAGTCAGAGGTTTTCTTTTGCCCTCTTACCAAAGCATCAAAGAGCATGTTGTAGGAAAAATAGATTTAGAGCTGAAAGAGACTTTAGAAGCTATCTAGTCCAACCCCCTCATTTTACAGCTGAGAAACTGAGGCCCAAAGAGATAGAAATACTTACCCAGTCACATGGATTGTGAGTGAAAGGCAGGGCTGGGATTTGAACCAAAAACCTCTAACTTTAGAGCGAATGTTTGCTACCACACAGGGCTACTCAACCTTTTGTCCATGCTCCAATGGAAGGAAGCTATGCTTATCAAACTGACTGGATGGTGTGGTGCTGGTGGTGGTGGTGGTGGTGGTGGCGGTGGCGGCAGTGTGGGGTTAGGAGAAGTCCCTTGACCTATTCCCATTATAAAAATAATGCTGCTACCTCCAACATGTGAAGGCTGGAAGCTTTTCTAATCTATGATGCTGCTGTTTTGAGTGTCTGAATTTATGCTTCTTTAGAGTTCAGTGTGAAGGGAGCCATTTTGCATTCATATTTTATTTGGATTAATATAAGAGAATGATTGTCCCCATGGACCTTCCCCATGGGATGTCTTGTGTCTTTGCAAGGCTTCTGAAGATATATCCATGGCCACCCTTCATACATATATGCTTTGACATTGACACTGAAGAACTCTTGCAGAGAGGGTGAAAAGGGGGAAGTTATTATGTGGTTCCTGGATTTAAGCAGGACTCCTATCTGTGGATCACTCAGGAGAAAATATTGCATGAAGATGCCTTTTCTCCCCCTTCTGATCATGGCTGCAGTTTGCTGCTGTTGAATTCTCATAGTTAAAAGGTCTTGTTGCAAGCTTCATATGATTTATTAATACAGGACTGAAATATATCATATGGCTCTGTGGATGCTGCGTCAGGATTAGGCACCATATAAGCATGCTAATGTCCAACAACAATTTGCCTTGCATGAAAAATGCATAACAGCATTGAGAAAATAGCTTCGAGAAATTTAAAAATGTAGTTGTGCTTGCATAATGCCCAAATATGAATTCACATACTCTGTAATATGGCTTAACATTCCTGGATTATCTGCTGTATTCACTAAGGTAGATAGCAGATACTGCATTTATAGAATGTGAGCAGAGTTCCAGGTAGGTGATGTGAGACCCGGGGGAGAGGTGGAGGGAGGAGATGGCAGCAACTCTCAGTTCTCCTTTTACCTCCTCCCCTCCCTCCTGCTCTGAGCTCAGACTGGTGGATCACTCATAGAAACAGAGTTGGAAGAGACTTGAACAATGGATACATTTCATAAAGGCTTCTCATTTTTAAATAAGGAAACTGAGGCAGACTTGCCCAGAGTCACCCAGTTAGTAAATGTCTGAGGCAGGATTTGAATTCAAGTCTTCCTGATTCCAAGTCCAGTGCTCCAACCGCTATGCCTATGATTTGCCTCAGTGAAAGAAACCGAATTCCATGGGTTCATCCAAGGTCCCACAGCTAATTTTGGTTGTTCAGCCATTTTCAGTGGTGTCTGACTTTTTGTGACCCTATTTCGGGGTTTTCTTGGCAGAGATACTGAAGTGGGTTGCTATTTCCTTCTCCAACTCATTTTACAGATGAGGAAAACTGAGGCAAACCAGGTTAAGTGACTTGCCCAGGGTCATATAGATAGTAAATGTCTGAGGACAGATTTGAACTTAGGAAGATAAGTCTTCCTGACTCCAGGCCCACCACCACCCCCAAATATTAAAAAGCAGAATAGGTATTTGAACCCACATCTCATGTCTATAAATCCAATATTCTTTCCGTTCACTGTGGCATAGTGAATAGAGAATTGGACTTAGAATTGAGAGGACCTGGGTTCAAGTCCTGCCTTTGACTTATACTGGTTGAGTGACCCTGGGCAAATCACCTCCCAGTGTCCCATAAAAGACTCGCAAACTGTTAATTAATTATAGATGTTTCTGAATCTGCATTTATGGAGGATAGTTTCTACACTGATTAAATGACAGATCTGGATCCTTCCTTTGCTATTTCCTCAAATGATTAGTTCATGGCATAAACTAGATACCAAAGCCTTGAGGAGAGAAGGCACAAAAAAGGGCAAATTTTGGATGACAAAAAGCTAAGGGAAAACAGAACTCAGGGCAGGGAAGTTTAACAGAGACACTTGTACAGGGAAGCTCATGTATAGAAACCTCTGCGTTTCTATATATGTATATATATATATATATATATATATACACACACAAATATAAACATATGTACATATACACACACACACACACACACACACACACACACACACACACATTACACATAGCTAGATATGAGCTTAGAATTATAGGGTTTTCTAGAGACCAAGTCCCACAGCCTATAGCAACAGCTGCCTCTTGCTGTTTGGATAACTGAATTTCCTGGTTCCAGTTCCTGTTCATAATCTCTGGATCTCCCCTATTAATCCCTTTGTTAGCTTCCCCCAGCCATTGCCTTCAGACTGTTGTTAGGGCTTTCAGAGAGACTCTGTCCTTTTTCAGTAGGCCAGATCTGTCTCAGCTGCTCGTGGTAGAGCTCTCGGGTTCCACGGCTCCTCAAAGGTGCCTCTATGGTACCAGACCTGGGCATACCCAGACAAACCTGGGTTACACAAGTAACGGTCAGCAGCAAGGCAGACTTAGATATCTCATTAGAAGAGGGATCATCGTAGGATCACACGATCATGGGCTTAGAACAGGAAGGGACCTTAGATATCACTGAGTCCAGTCCCTCATTTTATAGATGCGGAGATTGATGCTCAGAAAGGCTAAATGCTCTGCCCACAGTCACACAGCTAGTAATTATCTGAGGTGGAGTTCGAACCTACATCTTTCTGACTACAAGTCCAGTGCCCTTGGGAGTGACATGAAGACACTGATATCCAGAGGAAGCATCAGTACACAGGAACTGGGAAGGCATTGATGACAATTTCAGTGATTATAGCTGGGTCTCAGTTTCCTCTTCTGTAAAATGAGGGGGTTGAACTGGATGACTTCTAAGCTCTCTTCCATCTCTAAATCTTTGCTCCTAAGTGTCTACTTGGGTCCTTTAAGTCCATTAGATTGTGAGTTCCTTGAAAGCAAGGACTATATTTTTTTTCTTCATTTTTTTTGGCCTTCCTTTATAGCCCTAGTACCTTAGAACAGTGCTTGGCACATAGCAGGAACCTTAAGAGATGCTTGTTGACTGACTGTTTAGAGTCACAATTTTCATACCTTTTAGTTGACTTGATGGAAATAAAACAATTAATCAGCAAATGTTTATTAACCACCTACTAGACATTGTGCTAGATGTAGGGGATAAGGAAAAAGATGGAAGTCCTCTCCCTCCCTTTCCCTTGGAATGAAGGAAACAAGCATTTATATAGTGCCTACTGTGTGCCAAATACTGGGCTAAACACTTTACAAATATTTTCTTATTCGATCCTCACAACCCTGAGAGGTAGGTGCTTCTATTATGCCCATTTTACACTTGAGAAATCTGAGGCAGACAGAGGTCAAGTGACTTGCCCAGGGTCACATAGCCAGGAAGTGTTTGAGGTCGAATTTAAACTCAGGTCTTCCTGACTCCAGCCCCATTGCTCTAGCCACCCCACCACCTACATGTACAGATATGCACAAATAACATATGTGCAAGAATGATCAGTTTTCTAGGGTCAAAGTCTCCAAACAGGGACCAACTTATCCTTGTATGTTTTTGAAGTTAAAACCTGATGTTTTCATTTTACCATTATACCAAAAAGAAAAACGAAGAATCCCAAGGAACATCTCTGCATACTGTGCATAACACATAGTAGGTACTTAACAAGTGTTTGTTGATTGGCTGACGGTGTACCTCTGTGGCTTATATATTTGTCCATACAATGGTAAGAGAAGCAATGTAGTCTAGGCCCTTCTTCTCAAGAGTAGTCTGGAAACCAGGCCTCAGCTAGCCCCAAGAGGATGTTTCCCTGTCAAATCGGCGAACCCTAAAATTTTTCATTTGTGTTAGTCACGCCACCCACCAAATAAAACACGTAACTTGGCAAGAAGCACCCCTGAGTCCTTTATTGGCAAGGTTCCTGGAATGCCACCTGTTCAAGTGCATTAGGAAGGAAGGCCAAGCTTACGGCTGGTTTTCTTGCTCTCGCTGATACCTGCTTTGCTTGTGTTTTTTTTTTTTTTTTTTTAAGGAATCATGTCGCGTACAGGTGGTTTGGTGTTTCTGCCTTCTGCAGATCCAGGATCCTGATGTACCGTCTATTTTGGCAGCAATTCCATGTCCCAGGAAACTGAAACACTCTCCACCTCCCTTCATCAAGTGCAGGGAGTCAAGTACATTTTTTGAATTGCATTTGCAAATCTGTCTAGGGAGGACTGGAAACAAGGTTTGCTCAGAATTCCGGCTCCAACTCAACAACTCTCCAGGCTGACTGGCAATTAGCAGAATGCACTCATAGTGATTTGATTCTCCTCCTTCCTTCCCCCTCCCTCTCCACCTTCAACTATCCAGGCTTTAAGTATGCATTAACAACAACATTTATATATGTTCTTGGGCTTCCTCCTGTGGTGGGAGAGGAGGAGTGGAAATCAGAATAAACATTGCCAGAGTTTGTAGGAGACAGATGACCAGGGTTCTATCAGTCTTGAGAGCCTCCATTTAAAAATAAATATTAGTCATTTGCATGCAATACAATGTGTGGAACTTAGGCTTAGATCATAGCACACAACTATTTGGGGAGGTAGCATATTGTAATGGACAGAAGTCTGAATGACCCAGGATTTTGGAAGTCTGGACTCTAGTATCAACTAGGTGACCTTGAGTAAGTCTCTTTATTTGTTTGAGCCTAGGTATCCTCATCTGGAAAATGAAGTAGCTGGACTAGATGGCCCTGAAGGAGCTTCTGGATCAAATATTTTATCCTATCTACCAGAGAAGGACAAGATTGGACTCAACAAAGTCACAAACAGATGACCTTTAACTTGGTGTTGATTTTTAAAAAATTATTACTGGCCTTAGGAAGAAGTAGGTCAAGATGGCAGATGATCCCCTGTCAAGAGGTATGGAGGTGATCAAGCTGACCTGAGGACTGCTACCTTATCCTGTAGGAGGAAATGATACTTCCAGAAAAGAACCTAGAAAGAATCTTTCAGTATTTAGATATCATGGATGGGAAACTGAAGACTCAGGGAGCATAGCTAGTGTTTTCATCATTGCTGCTAATTGAAAGTGAGACTATTAGATTAGAAAGGAAATCAGAAATGATGATCTGATGGCCAAGATGATAGTGATGATAGTAAATTTGTGGAGGTTTTGGATTATGGCATACAATTTTCTTCATCCATTTGGTTTTTGTTGTGTGGATGGTTAGGCCAAACTTTTTTGAGTGGATAGAAATGTCTATTTTTTCTGACTATGAAATGTTGTTGGGTAGACAACCCATTGAGCTTTGGTATCAGTATATAGACTTTGGATAGACACTGCAGATTGACCATGAGCCAGACCTGGAATTATACAGAAGGAAGAGAAAAGGATTTGGAAATTGTACAACTCTTTTAATGACACTACTCTTTTCTCTGAAAAAAAAAAAAAGCCCATTAAAGTTGTTATGTGTGTGAGCCTTGGAATACAGCTTCTGAAAAGCAGGATTGCCCAAAGGTAAATGGAAGGGTGCATACTACTGTCACCTGTCTGCAACACTTTAATATGAGGGTTTCTAATGGAGAAGTAGTGGAAAAGATGTCATCAGAGAAATGCATAACTGAGAAAAACAAATTAACACAATCTGGTCATGTAGTGATGGTAAAGGATATCCAGTGGGCTGCCCATTTATTTTATTTATATCCATGCAATATCAAGACAAGGCAAGGAAGTCCCCCACTGTGTTGTATGGGCATCCTGTGGTGAATTTATGGAAGGATATAATCAAGAGTTGCGTAGGATGGGCCAGGATGAATGGGCTGCCACCTGCCATGGGAGGGACTGCCCACATCAATGATGTCATGGATCCATTGGAAAATTGGCACAAGACACAGGAATGATGAACTTTGCTTCTTCTCAAGATTCTATCCAATGAAGATGGAAGAAGGCATCTGTTTGCATATTGACTGATATGATTAGACTGGTTTTAAACTCAACAAGGAAGAAGGGCAGAAAATTATCCAGCCAGAGCTATGGAGGCAGGTATAAGAGAGGACAACAGATATGACATGGAAAGAAAAGTGGCCATAGAAGATCTCAATAAGCTGGAAAAGACAATGACAGAGAAAGGGTTAAAAAATAATACTTGTGGGTTCATGTATCTAGATTTCAGTGTATGAAGTATGGGTAATAAACTAAATGAACTTAATGTGAAGAGGTATATGATGTGACCTCACAGGTTTCACTTACAGCTGCCAGGCTATGACTCATGATTAGACTACAGAAAAGGAAGGGTATAGTTTATTCAAGAAGAACAGATAAGGCAGATGGAGAAGTGGAGGTCAGGTAGTCCTGTACATTAAGAAGATATTGCCTTGTGTGGAAATCCTTAAACCTAAGCAAAGACACATGGAAGACAATACCACAGCGGTGGGTCAGACGAAGCAAAGAAACAGAAGAGATTTTTAAGTGGTTAAATACGACATGCCTTCTGGAGGAATGGGATGAACTACTGCAGACTACAGAGATGGAATAGAGAAGGGACAGGGTTGTAATAGGATCCAAATTAGGGAGACATTTCTAGAAGTCTCTTTTTGCCCAAAGCATAAGACAGATAGACACCTGTCTTTCCTTCCTGAAAATTTCAACATTTAGAAGGTGGAGGAATTAACAATGGTTGCCACTTCAATAAAGGAAGAGTTTGTTGATGAAATAAGATAGTAACAAAACTAGCTGACATTTTATGAAAGGACATAGACAAGAATATAGAGCTGCCACACACTGACATTACTTTCCCAGATATGTTTATGGAGAGGTAGAAATGGCATTAAAGAAGACTAGAAATGGAAAATTAGGCAGAGTAGATTAAATGTACCTAGAAGAGATTTATGTGGGAGGTGGCACTATTGTGCGGGCATTGAGGGATTTATTCAGTTCTCCAAAGGAGGAGAAGTTACCAAAGGTATAGGGGAAAAAAATTCTGACTTTATCAATACCGAAAAATAAACGTGAGAACAGCTAACAATCTATATTCCTATTTTGTTATCTATATTTTTTCAATTTTTAAAAATCTATATACAATTTTAGGAGAATCATCTACACTTCAGTGATGACATTCTTGTTGAGGCTATTAGTAGGAATCAGGCAGGCTTTTTGCAAGAAATATTCCTCAGAGTACCACATCTTTATAGCCACACAATTGACTGCAAGATATAGAGAATATAAGATCTCACTGTGTTTATTATTTGTTGATTGTGTAAAAAAAAGGATCTGATTCTATAGAGCAAAATAGCCCTTTAAGGGCTCCCTCCCAGCAAAATTTCTCTCTCCTAAGCATTGAAGTAATTCAAGATTCCTTGGCAGATATAACCACATAAATAACTGTTCAGTGACTTTTTGATCATAAACATCAGGTGAGGCATAAAATAGGGTGATGTGTGTTTGCCAAAGGTGTTTGCCACTGTGATGGAGGAGAACCAATGCAGAGTTCAGGTTGAAGAGGGATTCCTTGTGCATGGTGAGGGCCTCCAGATACTCTAATAATGTAGATGGCATTATACTGGTTGCATCAAGGCCCAGAATATTATGTATCTTTTTGGAGATTTGTAACCACTCGTATGAGTTTGTCTTACATATCCATCCACACAGGAAAAACCAAATGGATGAAGAATAATTATTGGCCAGATTATGTCATGCAGCTGAATGTATAGCTTTGAAAGCTTGGACATCAGCATGTATAATATCAGTATAAATCGATTAGTTGGGTTGAGAATTAAATAGGAGGGGACAGGCTTAAATTGCTTTTGGGAAACTGCAAAGCTCCTTTAATGACCTCCCAGAAACAAAGTCCCATCTTTTTAATACCAATATTCTTTTGGGATTGTTATATGTTTGTGAGACAAGAAAGAGTACAGTTTCTGAAGAGCTGAAAATCTCTGTCACAAAGAAGACAATGGAGAAGCATATGATGGTTGGTTGTTAGAAGACTGCAACATATAGTACATAGGGAAATTAGAAAAAGAATAGTAATACAGGATGCTGGGAAGAAGATGTATGAAAGAAAAAGATGGAGCTGGTCACATGGCAAGGGTGGGAGATGATAGGTGGGTAGTAAAAATGCTCCACTGGTATCTTTATTTATTTATTTTTTTGGAGGCTATAGAGGTTAAGTGACTTGCTCAGAGTGACACAGCTAGTAAAGATCTGAGGCCAAATTTGAACTCAGGTCTTCCTGACTCCAGGGCTGGTGCTTTATCTACTGCATGACTTAGTTGCCCCCACTGGTATCTTTTTGATGTCAGGAGAAAACGATGAGGGCCTTTAGCACACTGAGTGAGCCCTTTGTGGCAGATTTACTGGAGAATGTAGACAAAGTGACACAAATTAGTTAGGTATGAATAGGTTGTGATCTGTAGAAGGAGAGCTCAATTAAAATGTGTCATATTGGACTAACCTAATTTCCTGGTTTTTTTGGTGGCTGGGGCAGGGAACCAAGTTACTGGGCTTGCGTATCTGGGAAATGCCATGGATAGCATCAAATATCTTGCAGAAATGCTGATATACAAAGTCTCTTAATATCCTTAAGGACAAGATAGAGAGAAGTGGATTGGACACATGTAGACTTATGTGGGTTTAGATATATTTGAAAAGATAGACCCAAAGAAGACTTATTAATGGGTTAATATCAACTTGGAGGGAGTCCTGTGGGATTGCTTCAGGGTTTTTCTCCTTGGCCCTGTTTGATTCATCTTTTTCTAAATAAGCATTATATTCTAGGCACTATGCTAAGCACTTTACAAGTATTATCTCATTTAATGCCCACAATAACCCTGAGGAATGCTATTATTATACACATTTTACATTTGAGGAAACTGAGGCAGATGGAAGTTCATTGATTTCCCCAGGCTCACACAGCTAGTGTCTGAGGCTGGATTTGAACCGACTCCAAGCCTAGCACTCTATCCACTGAGCTACCTAGTTGTCTCACAATGACCTAGGTGAAGGCATACATGGAATGCTTATCAACTATGAGAATGACACAGAACAGGAAAGGAGACTGAATATAGTGAGTGGATAACACAGTTGGAATTCAAAGTTATCTTGACAGAAAGGAAGACCAGGCAAAAGCTAACCAGATAAAATTTCATAGGGACAAGTGGTCAGGATTGGAAATATGGATTTGGGAATCATCTCTTTTGGAGGAAGTGAAGCTGCCAAGGGAGAGAAAATCTAAAGAAAAAAGAGAAAAGGATAAAAAACAGACCAAGGACTGAAGTGAGAGGAAGAATAAACAGATGACTACCTTAGAAAGTGATATTATAAAAGTTTCACTTGAGATCAATTATAGTAATAACCATAAGAATCAAATATGATATTAATATGCACATAAATGCTTTGTCTTCCTATATGACTGTCATATAACTGGATGTGGTGCCTCTGGGGAAATCTAGCAAAGATCACTGCCCTGAATATGTCAAAGATACCATTTCACTGAACACAAATGCAATCTAAATATCCTCTGTGAGCTAGGGAGTCCCTTTACAAAAGGAAGAGCAGGGACAGCACTAGAATTTAAGCTCAGGCTCCATGTTTAGAAAAGATGGCTTTAGTATAAGGTTACCTAGATGTAGGGTTGGGTCATTTGATCACTTTAGGGCTGGACAGTTCCCTGTCTAAGCATTGCCTTTGTAACTCTAAAGAGAGCAATGGAGATCTAGCTCAGAAACTCCCGGTTCTTTGCCTTTTCTTTTCTTACCAATCCCAGAGTCCTAGGAGTCATCCTTTGTATGTGCATTGGTCCTGGGTGGGGCAGGGGAAGAACAGGACAGGGGCAGGTGGAAAAGATGAAATATCTGTTGAAGGTGCTACCAAGTTGAAACTGCAGGGCCTTGTCCAGGGATAATGAAGACTGGGGTGTGCCAGGAAAAGAGGGATTGAAGAGGGGGGCTCTAATAATAGGGAAGTGAGAATGTTGCCCATTTTAAGCGCTCTGATACATTATCATTATTTCTACTACTACTGCTACTGTTGCTTTTTATCATTTTAAATCTTAATATCTTTTGTGTTTATATGGCCTTAATTTCCAAATATGCTTCCCCCTCCCCTTCCATTGAACTATTCCTTATAACAAATGATAAAAAGAAAAAAGAAAGAGAACGAAGAGTAGTTTAGTAAAACCAACCAAGCTGAATCTGACGGGATATGATTAGCTTTCATCTACTCTGTAGGTAACTTGTCTGTAACTATTTATATACATGCTGTCTCCCCTATTAGACTGTGAGCTCTTGGGACTGTTTTTGCCTCTCTTTGTATCCTTCAGGCTTAATGGATGCCTGTTGATTGATTAATTATTCCATTCCCATAGTCCCCCAGTCTGAAAAGAAAGGAGGGAGGTGAATTTTTCTTATCCCTTCCTTGGGGCCAAGCTTGTTCCGATTTTTTAAATGAATTAACCAATTAATTTGTTAAAAGCAAATTCTGTGTCCCTATTTGAGGTACCCCTTTTCTAGAATGTACTGGGTATTGATCTGATCAGCACAATGTCACTCACAAATAGGAGCGTCTAGAAGACCTCACCATCTGTGTGTACAGGATTCCTGTTCCAGTTGGAGTCTGTACCAGATACCTCTATGACAGTGGCTCACCCTTGAAGAGCATGCATGTCTCTCTTTTATGCCAAGTGTGATAGGAATGAGCATCATTCAAAAGGGATCTTCTCTGTTGTTGCATCTATCAAGGAATCTTGTATGCTTTTCACATGAGAGACCCGCCCCCAACCGAGGGATGAAAAACTATTTTTTTGGTTTATTGTTTTTATTTTTTCACTTCAGTTGTGTCCAATCCTCCATGACCCCATTTGGGGTTTTGTTGGCAAAGATATTGGAGAGGTTTGTCATTTTCTTCTCCAGCTTATTTTACAGATGTGAGGAAACTGAGGCAAAGAAAGATAAGTGACAAATGTTTATTTTTATTTGTTGTTCAGTCATTTTAGTCCTGTCCAACTCTTTGTGACCCTGTGGACCTCTGTCCATGGGGTTTTGTTGGCAAAGACATTGGAGTGGTTTACCATTTTCTTCTCCAGGGGATCACCTTTTTTTTTTTTTTGACAAGGCAGCAATCCATAGGCAAACAGAGGTTAAATTACTTGCCCAAGGTCACACAGTTTAGATGTTTCTGAGGCTGGGTTTGAACTCAGGTCTTCTGGACTCCAAGCCCAACACTCTACTGTGCTACCTTTGTTACACACTTTTTTAAAATTTAGAACTACCTTCTTGCTCCACCAGGGAATCTTTTGGCAGGGGGCATAGGGGGCAAGCTTTAGAAGCCCTGGGGATGCAAGTACCTGGCTTCAAAGAGGATAGGATGAACAAAAAGAAGGCAGGTGGGGTGGAAGAGGGTGAGTACCAGAGAATCATGGAATGATGGAAAGAATGTTGGTGAGGGGAGGAGGAGTCAAGAGACCTGGTTTGGAGATCTGGTTCCACTCCTTAAATTCTGTTGGCTTTGACTTTGCCAAGGAGATACAATTTATGTGTCCCCTTCTATAAAATGAGGGGAGAGGTAGACTTAGAACCTATATTTAAAGTTACAAGGGACCTCAGAAGTCACCTAACCCAACCCCCTCATTTCACACGAAGAAACTGGGGTACAGGAATGTTAAGTGACTTGATCAATGTCCCACAGCTAATAAGACTGAGAGAAAAGATTTGAACTGAGGTTCTCTTAACTTTAGATCCAATCATCTTTCCACTAGATTTTGATGATCTCTAAGGTCCCTTTTGAGCAAGTCACTTCACCCTGTTTGCCTCAGTTTCCTCATCTGTAAAATGAGCTGGAGAAGGAAATGGCAAACACTCCAGTATCTTTGTTAAGAAAACCTCAGATGGTTTAGACTCGAACAGACTGAACAACCACAAAGGTCCCTTTCAGTCTGGGGGGGAGGGGCAGACAGGAACAAAAATTTATTAAGTGCCTACTATGTGCTAGGCAAGGTGCTAATCACTTTAAAAATACAATCTCATTTGATAAACTTAGCCATATCTCTTATTCCTAGAGTTAGAGAATGTAAACATGTAGGCCCAGTTTAAAAAGTGACAAGTCTTTCTGCAGGCTAGTGATCTGAACCTTCAGAGCATCAGAGAAGTCTTTACTTGTAGCCTCTGGTTAACTCCAGTTTGGATGTGAATGCCCTGGCATTCCTTCTCCTGCTTCCTCCTCTCTTCTGGGCTGATCCCTAATTGTGGTCATTTTGGTCATTCACTTGCTTTTCAGTCATGTCCCATTCTTTGTGACCCCATTTAGAGTTTTCTTGGCAAAGATATTGGAATGGTTTGCCATTTCCTTCTCCAGCTCATTTTATAGATGAGGAAACTGAGGCAAACAGGGTTAAGTGACTTGCCCAGGGTCACACAGCTAGGAAGTGTCTGGGGCTGGATTGGGACTCAGGAAGATGAGTCTTCCTGACTTCAGGGCCAGCAATCTATCTGCTGTCACTCAGCTGTCCACAATTTTGATCATAATATCATAGATTTAGAGCTGTAAGAGACTTTAGAGGTAATTGAATCCACTGTCTCCATTTGGTTCACAGAGGCATTAATTGTCTGAAGTGTGTTTCCAAACCAAGCCTTCCAGACTCCAAGTACCATGCAGCCTAGGTCCTCTAACTCTCTTTGCTAAATTCTCCTAGAATTTAGAAGTCATCCAGCCCAGGCCTCTACCTATGCTGTGTTATTCTTGGACCTGTGTGCATTGTCCCACACCTCATGAACCAAAACACCTAAGAAGGGGTTTTAAAATGAAGCCACTTAATAAAACAGAGATTTTAAAATGTCATTCTATGAGTGTCTTTCTATAGCCATGAGACATGGGATACAATAGTCACCGAAAAACTGAAAATGTATATCACACAGAGAGCAATGGGAACATGGTGGATATGAGCAGGCTGCAAGAGACAACAAATTAGGAATTCTGAAGACTAGGAATGAAGGATGCCACCTGGGAAATGTATGATAGAAAAAGGTGGATGAGGAGTGGTGGGTCCATTGGTACCCCTGGGATGTGAAGGAAGATGAGGAAGAACTTCCAGCATATCAGGTGCTCTGTCCCTTGACCTTGTCACACTATAGAAGGGTCATGGGATTATAGCTCTAGAATGGGAAAGGACTCCAGGAGCCATTTAGTCTAATCTTCTCAATTTACTGATGATGGATCTAGAGAGATTAAGAGACCCAAGTCACATAGATAATAAGCCTCAGAGGATGGTTGAGAGAGAGGCCTGAAGTCCCACCAGATGGATAGTCATAGATAGATTGCCATCTACGTTGTTATGGGATCACAGATTTGTTTGCTTATTCATGCAATAAAACTAGGAGGGGAGGGGAAGGTAGATTAGTAGCAAGGGGTGGGGGTGGGGGGGTGGTGGGAAGGGAGTGACCAGAACAATTTAAAGGCAGAATTCTCAGTTCTCTCCACCTCACAACCTTTGGCCAGCCACGGCAAGCAAACATTCTGCCGAAAAGAGATAGAAGGAGGTAAAAGAAAGGTCTTGGAACGTTTGCCTGTGTTTGCCGAAGGAGATTGGACTTGACACCCAGTTAGTGCTAATTAGTGTTCATTACCAACACCTCCTCCTTAGAGGCCTCTTCTGATGTAGGAGCAGGGTGTGGCAGTGACCTTGGGTTCTCCAAGGCTATACTAGCGGAGTTCAAGCTCTGGCAGGTTCTTCCAGGCAGGAAAGGATATGCCAGGAACAGTTGGTTGTCTGAGGATCAGCCCAGCGAAGGGTGGAGAGGCTCTCTACCAGGGAAGATGGCTATCATGTGGTGGCCTCATTAGTTGCCAATGCTAAACAGATTTGTTTACTAAGGTAGAGATGGGCCACTGCTATAAATGTGGAGGGAAATCACAGGTTGTTTGAATGTTGGACTTGGAGTCAAGAAGATTTGAGTTCAAATCCTGCCTCACACACTTATTGGCTGTGTGATCCTGGCCAAGTCATTTGACTTCTCTTGGCTTCAATTTCCTTATTTGTAAAATGGGGACCCACCTCCAGACACAGAGTCGATTAAATCAAGATACAGGGTAAGGTATTCATTTTCTGGACATGCGTAGTATGGGAAATTTGCTTTTCTTGACTATGCATATTTGTTACAAGGGTTTCTTTTTTTTTTTTTCAAGGAGGGAAGGGAGTTGGGAAAGAAAGAAAATAAATACTGGTTAATTTTTAAAATATTAGTAACTGTGAAAAAATAAAAAGGGGAGAATAATTTCTACCTCACAGAATTATGAGGATCAAAGATTATATATTTAGAGCATTTAGCAAACTTTACAATGCTACATATGGTCCAATAACACTACATAGTTATAGTACCTTTTATTACCATTACCATGGTATATTGGTTCATTGTAGTGATGAGGGCACAGTCTCTGGGAACCCCATTGAATCTGGAATACAGTCTCTGGGAGCCCCCTTGAACTGTCCTTGAATCTTCCAACTGGATCTGGCCTTCCCCTAAAGCCACAAGCCTCACATTATCATTAGGCCCAAATCTCTACCTAGCCTCACCCTTTGTTGTTCAGCTACTTCCCACCCTTAATCCCATTACCTCACCTTGCCCTCCTTGGACTTCCCCTCAAGACCCTCCCTAAACCCTTCCTCTAGTCACCCCAGACCACCCCTCAATCCCTCCTACAGTCTTTGTGTATATAATCTCCATCTTGCCTCCATGAAGGTGCTCAGATTCAATCTAATTCAGTAGGTTGAATCTGGCCCGCTTGTGGAAACAGGCGTCACAAGGTGGGGGGATTTCTTAAGACAGCCCATTGTGGTGAATCCCTAATAAACTTTCTCTTTTCCCTTGGCTGAGAAGGCTTGAGTCGAATTCTTTCGGCAGGACCCGGTGCGTCAATATTTTGGGGTGTCCAGCACCCCTCAACCTTTTACCTCTTCAGTAGGTCAGTAGAGGATAATAGCCAAGAGAGGTAATCAATATAAAATTAATGAACAAACATTAATTAAGCACCTACTATGTTAAAGGCTGCATGGGTCAATCGATTGAGAGCTGGCCTTAGAGCCTAGAGGAGCCAGGCTGAAGTCTTACACATACTGGCTATGTGACCCTGGGCAAGTCACTTAGACTCAGCATTATAGGCAACTTTCCAAGACCTTAAGTTTCAGAGAAGTTGCCAATCTGCAGGGATGAAGGGAATTTTCTCATCTGGGAGTCCCCAGAATCAATGAAATCAGAAGTCCAGTCCCCCTCCCTGCTCCTATGCCCTGTGGATGCAAAGACAAATGTCAAATAAGCAAAGAACCAAAGGGGGAATCTGACAAAGAGATTAATTCTATGGGAAGCTATAGGATAATCGTTCAGGTAGGTACAATCTGGCTCCATTAGAATAAAAATTCCTTGATTCCTTGAGGGTGTGTGTGGGGGGGTCTTCTTGCTCCTCTTTGTGTCCCAGCACTTAACACCTGTGCCTGGCACATTTTGGTTACTGTAGAGTCATTCCAACTCTTCATGACTCCATCTGAGGGTTCTTCTTGGCAAAGATACGGGAGTGGTTTGCTGTTTCCTTCTCCAGCTTGTTTTTATAGATGAGACAACGGAGGCAAACAGTCACCCAGCTCTAAGTGTCTGAGGCTGAATTTGAACTCTGGTCATCTTGACTCCAAGCTTGGTGCTTTATCTGCTGTACCAGTTAGATGCCTAGTACACAGCGACTGTTTAATAAATACTTGTTTCCATTCTCTCAGAAAACGACCAACCCCCACCCCCCATTTCTTGTCACCCCCCCTTCGTGTTTGCTCTGCATTCCAATCTAATTGGCCGAATTTCTCAGAATAAATTTCATCTCCTGCCTCTCATGTCTTTGGATGGGCCGTCCTCAATGCCCCAGATCCTTTCCCTCCTCACCTTTCTCTCTCAAAATCACTACCACCCTTCAAAATTCAGCTCATGACAACTCCCAGGGCAAGTCTTTTCCTGATCTCTGTGAGGTCTGTGCTTTCCCTCAACATAAAATTACTTGGATATGATCTGTGAAATGCTCTTTCCTAGTAGGGTGTAAGGTCTTTGAGATCAGGCAGGGACAGTCTTTGCAGTCCCCAGTGTTTAGCATAGTGCCTTGTGTAGAGGCATTTAATAACTGGTTGTTCAATTGAACTGAACTGTTATGATGGAGAATTTAAGAGAATGTGCCACGAATGTCTTTCTGCCAGAGTTGGCCACCAATTATATGTGCTGCAAACACAAGCTGTTCTCCCTGCTAGATGGAAGGTGAAAGGCTTGAATAGCTCCTCTGCGAACTCTGGCTTATTAGCTTATTTTTTCCTGTTCTGTAAAGGACGTTTCCATTCTCCATCCTTTCTAATAAGGTAGCCAGAAAGAAGACATATTTTGGCTTCATTCCTCTTGAGGCTGCATCCCTGACTCTCCTGGGCTTTCTTTATAATGCCACAGAAACCTCTTCACCCTAGAACCTCACTCCACCCTTGGACTTTAAACATTGGAAGTACCTTGGACTCTTCAGCCTCTCTCTCTGATTGGCTGGTTCCTCCAACATCCTCCATTTTAAGGAGGAGGTCCAGGCCAGCCATTTGGTCATTCTTCACTTTACAATGCTCCCCTTTCCTGATATCTTTCTCTCTCCCACCACTCCTTTCCAGTTTTCTTCTTTGCCATTATCTACCCCCATTAGAATGTAAATTGCTAGGTAGTGCAGTGGATAAAGTACCAGCCCTGGAGTGAGAGAGTCTGAGTTCAAATCTGGCCTCAGATACTGATTAGCTGTGTGACCCCTGGCCAAGTCACTTAATCTCAATTGCCTCAAAAAAAAAAAAAAGAATTTGAGCTTGCAGAGGGCAGGGACTGTCTTTCTTTCTGCTTGTATTTAAATTGTATTTCCAGTATTGAGCATGGTGCCTGGCTCATAGTTAAGTGCTTAAGTAAGCATAAGTGGTTATTGATTTCTGATAACTACAATGAGTTTCCTGACCAGGGCTGAGCACCTCTAATGAAGACCCACAAGAATATATTTGACAGGAGGTTAATTAGCTCATTTCCCAGAGATTAGTATTAGTAAGGGGGATGTTGGTGACAGTGATGCTAAGGGATTAGAGCAAGGGAAGCAAAGTAATTTGTAGTCAGAGAACACGGTTTTAGACCTCAGCCTACCATTTACTATTTAAGTTATTTAAGTTGCCTGAGCTCTGGTTGTTTCTCCCAACAAAGGAGATTGTCTCATGTTGTTTAGTCATTTTTTAGTCATGTCCTACTCTTTGTAACTCCATTTGGGGTTTTCTTGGCAAAGTTCTTTCTCCAGCTCATTTTACAGTTGAGGAAACTGAGACAAACAGGGTTAAGTGACTTGCTGAGGGTCACACAACGAATTAAGTGTCTGAGGCCAGATTTGAACTCAGGAAGATGAGTCTTCGTGACTCCAGGCCCAGCATTCTATCCACTGCACTATGTAGCTGTCCACGTTGGATTATATGACCTATATGCTCCTAGCATTCCATGAATCTCTCTTTCTAGGAGTGTAGACCTTACAGTAATAGGGGAGAGGCTGTGTCTGCTTTAGCATTGTCATTTCTTTTTATCATCCAGTTTGCAGACTTTGAAATGATAGCTTAATTAAAGTCCCTGTGCTGCTTTGTGCTGCTTTGTGCTGTCTTTGACTGATGTCCTCCTATTTCTCTGGCTGCCATCTTAAACGTTGGCTGGGAAGTGACCGGACATGGTTAGTTAAATAGATGTTGTCTCTCTGGTGCTCAGCATCGTGAGGGAAGTGCAAAAGGAGATACCGTTCCTGCTGTTGATAAACATACTGGGGGCAATTAGGTGGTATCGTGACTAGGATACTGGGCTTTGAGCCAGGAAAGCATCGATCCAAATCCTGGTTTGTATTCTAGTTAACCTCTTTCATCCTCAATAACCTTATCTGTAATATGGGGACCTGTCTCACAGGAGTGTGATAAAGATCAAATGACATAAGCTATATAAAGTGTTATAAAAATGCTAGCTATTGGTATTGTTCAGTCATTTTAATCATATCCAACTCTTCATGGCCTCATTTGGTTTTGTTTTGTTTTGTTTTTTTTTTTTGGCAAAGATACTGGAGTGGTTTGCCATTTCTTTCTCCAGGTTGTTTTATAGATGAGGAACTGAGGCAAACAGGGTGAAGTGACTTGCTCAGGGTCACACAGCTAATAAGTATCTAAGGCTGGATTTGAACTCATGAAAATTAGCCAAGTGCTCTATCCACTGTGCCACTTAGCTGCCTTATTATAGTACTATTATTATTGCTACAAAAATCATTGTATAATAAGTGTCCAGGACAAAGCCTTCCTTGCACAAGGTGCTTTATAAATGCTTTTTCTTATTATTGGATCCTTTTGGGAACTCAAGTCGACAAGCATTTTTTAAAGTGCTAACTATCAGACAGTTATGTTAGGTGCTGGGAATACAAATACAAGCAGAAAGAAAGACAATTCTTACCTTTAAGGAACTTTTATTCTAATGGGGGAAGATAATTCATAAAATAAGTAGAAAAAAGAGACAAAGGTACTTTTTGAGGAGGGCATCAAAGAGGAAGTTCCAAGAGAGTGACCCACCCTAAAGAGTCCACCTTGGAGAGGAGTAAAGCCACGGCTGGCCTGGGTGCCTGGGTGAAGAGGAATAAGCCAACGAGATTGAGAGGCTGCAGGGGTAGAGTTCTAATGCATGAAGCCCAAGCTAGAGTGAGCTTCCAGGGTGAAGGCTGTGTGGCTGCCCTGCATTCTCTTCCTACTTTCTCATTAGTTCAAATGATGAAATGTCAAGGGAATGTTTAGAGGGAAGAGATCACTATAGGTTAGAATAATAGGGAAAAACTTCATGGAAAAGTTGGGTCTTTGTCCTTGAAGGAGGGAGGCAGAAAGGGCATTGACCCTGGAATTAGAAGGCTTGGGTTCAAATCTTCCTCCCTACTTGTGTGACCTTAGTCAAATTACTCAACCTCCCATGGCTGGTTTCCTCAACTTTAAAATGATAGGGGTAGGCGAGATGGTTTTTGAGGTCTCTTCCAGTGCCAGATCTTTAGTCTGGTAAGTTTGATTTGGATAGGTGATAGCAGGCTGGTGATGAGCCTATGCTCTTTCCCAAATGATGGTACTTTTCTATCTTCCAAACTCTTAGGTGAGGTATAAAAGTGGAATATCTAGTCCAGGACTGTGTAACCTTTCTTGTGTCTTGAACCCATTTGTCGATCTAGTGAAAGACCATGGAGTCCTCAGCTTTTATTCAGACAACTGGGGAGCACAATAGACAGGGTGCTGAACTTGGAATAAGGAAGACCTGAATTCATATCTTGCCTCGGACTCTTACTAGCTAGTCATATGCCTCAGTTTCCTTATCTGCAAGATGAGGATAATAATAACACTTATTTGTAGGATGGTTGTGAAGCCCAAATGAAATTATGTGTAAAATACTTTGTAAATTTTAAAGGCTCATGTAAATGCAGCTCTTATTAATTATTGTTTTCAGTAATTGAAGGGAAACACTAAATTTCAGTTAGAGGATAGTGAAAATAAAGACAAATTCGCATATAATCTGAAATCTATCTATGGACCCCTTGGGGATTATGGACATTAGATTAAGAACCCCAGATCTAGCAATAAACTAAGGAATGATAGCTATTTCTAAAGTCTAGGGCTCTGCAGGCCTAGCTCAAGGAAAACACTTTTAAAACATTACACGTTTCTTAATGGACTTTGCCCCTTTGGCTAATTGTTCTGGGTGGGAGTAGAGTGGTCCCACAGTTCCCAGAGGCATGAATCTGCCCGTTGTCAGATTCCTTCAGTACTGAGGATTCCTTAATGGCTTAAGAGTGTTCTATTAGCAAAGTCTTTTTTGGTGAATTAGACTCAGAATTCACCACCCTGAATTAGACTTGCCCTTTCATATTTGTTTGGTCATAGAGATAGCCCTTGAGAAACTTCTAGAAGTTTCTGAAAGAACTTCCCAGGGGAACTATAAGAATAACTACAGCGACAACAGCAATAATACTTCACATTGTGGCCTCATACACTTAACTCACTTGTGTGACCCTGGCCAAGTCACTTAACCGTGTTTGCCTCAGTTTCCTCATTTGTAAAATGAGGTAGGGAAGGAAAAAACAAACCACTGCAGCATCTTTGCCAACAAAACCCTAGATGAGATCATGAAGAGTTGGAAACGACTCAAGAACAAAAACATTTACAAGACGCATTAAATTTTGGAAAATACTTTCTAGAACATGACATCCCTTGAGCCTCACGGCCCCTCTGTGTGTTACATATAATTACGCCTGCTGTACAAGTGAGAAAACTGAAGCATGGATGTGTTAAAAGATGTCTCCATGGCCAGAGAATTAGTATAGCAGCGGCAGTGAAGAGATTAAAAAAATGATGATAGGTAGGGAACCATAGGTTTCTAGGGGTGCTCGAGACCCCAAAATACCTACACGCCGGGTCCTGTGGAAAGAATTAGACTCAAGCCTTCTCAGCCAAGGGAAAAGACAAAGTGTATTAGGGATTCACCATAATGGGTTGTCTTAAGAAATCCCACCCTTTGTGACGCCTGTTTTTACAAGGGGGGCGCAGATTCAACCTACTGAGCTAGATGGAGGCAAGATGGAGATTGTGTACACAAAGACTGTGGGAGGGATTGAAGGGTGGTCTGGGGTGACTAGAGGAGAGGTTTAGGGAGGGTCTAAGGAGGAGCTTGATGGGACTGTATTCCAGGTTCAAGGGGGTTCCCAAAGACTGTGCTCCAGATTCAAGGGGGTTCCCAGAGACTGTGCCCTCGTCATTCCCTCCTTAAATAAATATGACCAAAATTCTTTTGGGGTCCAAGGGGATTCCCACACTCTAAACCCCATCAAAATGAGTTTTCCAGATTGTGGATTTTTAGGCCTTCAAATTTAGAGCCTGGTTATTAAAATGTCTCATTAGGAAATGACTATTTTGGTTTGGGAGTGGGTAAAAGGTAGTTCCATCTAGCTGCTTCACACCAGGAAGATGTTCCCTTTAAGGGTTAGCTTTCTGTGTGTGTGTGTGTGTGTGTGTGTGTGTGTGTGTGTGTGTGTGTAGGTGGAGAGTGGGAAGGAACGCAGAGACCAGTGGCCAGAAAATCTTTCAACAGCCGTCTCCCATTTTGAGCACAAAGTTTCTTCAGGGAGGGGCTGCCAAACACTCCTCCTTGGCAGAGCTGGTTGGTGCGTGTGTGAGCTGTACTTTGTCACAATAAGAAATCCCACAGAAAGAAACTATCTGATGTTGCAACTGCAGAGAGAGAGAGAAAGGGAAATGATCCCAATATGCATTTGATCTGCTTTGCCCTATGTGCTTTGTCTTGGCTTTCTCCCTAAGTGAAAGGTGTTGACAGAGCCTCTTTGGCAGAGGATGGGAGGAATAAGGAAAGGCTAGGGTGGCAACCTGCACCAAGACTCTCTTCTCGTTTTCTCTGCTAGGATTTGGTGGTTTAATTAGACCCTGGGTTAGCTCCAAAATAGGATGTTTTTTGGCTTTTGCTGGCCAAGGGTACTGCTAGGTGGGCCAGTTCTCAGATCTCTAGAATCAAAGAATCACAGTGTGTTGCTCAAGTTTTAATAATAACTCACATTTCTATTGCATTTTACTGTTTATAGCTCATAGAATTGTAGATCTAGAGTTGGAAGAGACTTCAGAGGCCAATTAGTGCAATTTCTTCATTTTTTAGATTGGTGAACAGAGGCCCAGATATGTGACTTGCCCAAAGTCACACAGAGACAAAGAAACTTCCTCCCAACAGTCTGATGAGAATGCTACCTTCTTCCTGACAGAAAGGCAATAGACTCAAGATGAAGAATCAGACTTGTGTTTTTGGATATGGCCAATGGAAGAATTTGTTTTGCTTGACTAAGCATATTTGTTATGAAAGTTTTCTTTTCTTGTTTTCAATTGAATGGGCAGTGGAAGCGAGAGAAAAGAAATGTTTTTTCACTGAAATAAAATACAATAAAAATGTACTGGTGAGATGGGTACTATCTCCATTTTATAGATGAGGACATAGGTTCAAAGAGGTTTATCAGATCATAGGTCCTAGATGGAGAGCTGGGAGGCACCTGGAAGATCATCTAGTGCAGCCTCTTCATTTTATAGGGGAGTCAACCAAGACTGCTAAGAGGGTCAGTAATATCAATCAATCAATCAGTCTGCCCGAGGTCACATATATAGCATGCCAGTCAGCTAGGACGGGAATCTAGCTCTCTTCTCTCTGCGTCCTGTTGCCAAGTTCATCACATTACACAATTTGCATGGTCTTGTTCAAGCCATAGCGGACAAGTAGTCATCCAGCCTCAGTTTTAAAACTATAGTGAGGAACTTTTCCCCTGAAATTAAGACTAAACTTGCCTTTCTTCAACTTCTACCCATTGCTTTTGGTTTTGTCTACTGAGTTCAAATAGAACAAGTGAGTCTTTTGCATGTGTTGTTGTTGGTGGCTTCTATTTGACTCTTCTTGACCCCATGTGGGATTTTCTTGGAAAGATACTGGAGTGGTTTGCCATTTCCTTCTCCTGCTCATTACTGATAAGGAAACTGAGGCAAACAGGGTGAAGTGACTTGTGAGGGTCACATAGCTAGTGTCTGAGGCCAGATTTGAACTCATGAAGATGAGTCTTCCTCCTTTCCGGTCCTGCATTCTCTACTGTGCCACCTAGCTGCCCCTTTTGTGTATGTTGTTGATTAGTTATTTCAGATGTGACTGACTCTTTGTGACCCCATTTGGTGATTTCTTGGCAGAGATACTGGGATGACTTGCTATTTTCCTCTTCAGCTCATTTTACAGATGAGGAAACTGAGGCAAACAGGGTTAAGTGACTTGCCAGGGTCACACAGCTAGGAAGTATCTGAGGCCAGATTTGAACTCAGGAAGATGAATTTCCCTGACTTCAAACCTGGAACTTTATCCACTGTGCCTCCTGGCTGCTCCATCTTGCATATGACAGATCTTCAAATACTTGAAGGCAATTATTATGTTTCTCCTTAGTTTCCTCTACTCTAAAACAATCTCATAGGATATAGACTCAAGGTCTTACAACATTCTTATTGGCTTCCTCTGATCACTCTCCAGATTACTGATGTCCTTCCTGAATCGTGGTACCTAAAAGGTAACATAATACTCCACATATAGTCTAATCAGGGCACAGTACTGAGGGACTATGACTTCTTTACTACTAGAAGTTATTCTTCTCAATTCACCTCAAGTTTAGATGAATTCATGCCAAACCAGACCTCTCCCATCTAGAGTTTGGGCTCATAGGATGATAAGATCATGGAAAGTTGATTTTTTGAATCAAAGCATATGACTTTACATTTATCGCAGTTGAATTTCATCTTATTGGAATTGGACCAATGCTCTAGACCATTATATTTCTTTTGGATCCTGACTCTGTCATTCAGTGTCTTGACAATCACTCCCAGTTTTCCATCATCTATAAATTCGATAATCATATAATCTATCTTATCCAAGTCATTGATAAAAATGTGCAATGGCCCTGGGCATACCAATCGAATTGCCATTAAATTGACACCAAACCATTAAAAACAATTGTGAATTCCTTATTCAATCTATTCTAATTACATCTAATAATTATCTGGTCTTCATCTTTTCAACTTTTCCATGCAATACTTTATCAAATGTTTTGCTAAAATCTAAGTAAATTATCTCTGATAGAATTCTCTTGAACCACTACTTTAGTACCCTAACAAAAAAGGAAATAAAGTTAATATGACACGAGCTATTCTGAGGAAGCCATACTGGCTCATTGTATCACTGGGAAATACCTAGTTGCCATAGTAATTAATGTGCTGACCTTGGAGACATAAGAAGCTGAGTTCCACTCCTGCCTTAGACACTAGTACTGTGACCCTGGGCAAGTTACTTAATACAGTTCTCTGCCTCAGTTTCTTCATATGTAAAATAGCTATAATCATCCTTTGCAGATGATATGATGATATTCTTAGAGAATCCTAGAAAATCAAGTAAAAAACTACTTGAAATAATTACTAACTTTAGCAAAGTTGCAGGACATAAAATAAACCCACATAAATCATCAGCATTTCTTTATATTACCAACAAAGTCCAGCAGCAAGAGACAGAAAGAGAAATTCCAGTTAAAATAATTGTAGACAATTTAAAATACTTGGGAATCTACCTGCCAACACCAACTCAGGAACTATATGAACACAATCATAAAACACTTTTCACATAAATAAAGTCAGATCTAAACAACTGGAAAAATATTGATTGCTTGTGGATAGACTGAGCCAATATAATAAAAATGACAATTCTACCTAAGTAAATTTACTTATTCATTGCCATACCAATCAAACCATCAAAAAAAACCCCCACACCCCTATTTTATAGAGTTAGGAAAAAAAAATAATAAAATTTATCTGGAAGACCAAAAAGTCAAGAATATTAAGGGAATTAAAGAAAAAAAAATGCAAAGGAAAGCGGCCTACCCTTACCAGGGTCTCAAACTTTACTGTAAAGCAGCAATCATCAAAACTATCTGGTACAAGCTAAGAAATAGAATAGTGGGTCAGTGGAATAGATTGGGTGTACAAGACAAAGTAGTAAATGACCATAATAATCTACTATTTGATAAACCCAAAGACTCCAGCTGCTGAGATAAGAATTCACTACTTGACAGAAACTGCTAGGAAAACTGGAAAACAATATGGAAGAAATTAGGTATAGACCAACATCTAACAACATAAAGATAAGGTCAAAATGCGTACATGATTTAGACATAAAGGATGATACCATAAGCAGATTAGGAGAGCAAAGAATAATTTATCTGTCAGATTTATGGAGAGAGGACCAAATAAAATGTAAAATGGATAATTTTGATTATATTAAATTAAAGCATTTTTTTTTTTGCACAAACAAAACCAATGCAACCAAGATTAGAAAGAAAGGAGAAAGCCGGGAAAATTTTTTTTATTGCATAATCATTCTCCAACTGATAAATGGTCAAAGGATATGAATAGGAACTTTTCAGATGAAAAAAATCAAAGCTATCTACAGTCATATGAAAAAAAATGCTCTATTGAGGATTAATCAAACACTATTGATTACAGAAATGCAAATTAAAACAACTCTGAGGTACCACCTCACACCTATCAGACTGGCTAATGTGATAGAAAAGGAAAATGATAAATATTGGAGATGATATGGGAAAACTGGGATACTAATGCATTGTTGGTGGAGTTGTGAACTGATCCAACCATTGTGGAGAGCAATTTGGAATTATGCCCAAAGGGCAATCAAACTGTGCATACCCTTTGATCCAGCAATACCGCTACTAGGTCTGTATCCCAAAGAAATAATTCAAGAGGAAAAAGGACTTACATGTACCAAAATATTTACAGCAGCTTTTTTTATGGTGGCAAAGAATCGGACATTGTGAAGATGCCTGTCAATTGGGGAGTGGCTGAACAAGTTGTGGTACATGAATGTAATGGAATACTATTATGCTATAAGGAATGATGAGCAGCCAGATTTCAGAAAAAACTTTAACTTACATGAACTGATGCTGAGCGAAGTGAGCAGAACCAGGAGAACAGTGTACAGAACAATAGCAACATTGTATAATGATAACTATGATAGATTTAACTCTTCTCAGCAATACAATGATCTAAGACAATTCCAAAAGTCTGATGATGGAAAATGCTATCCACCTGCAGAGAAAGAACTATGGAGGCTGAATGCAGAGCGAAGCAGATGATTTTCACTTTACTTTTTTTGTTTTTTTCTTTCCATGACTAATATGGAAATATGTTTTACATGGTTGCACATATATAACTTATACCAAATCGTTTACTGTTTTAGGGAGGGGGAGCTGAGAAAGGGAGAAAGAAAAATTTGGAACTGGAAACTTGAAAAAAAATTTAAATTTTTATATTTTTATTTAAAATTTTTATTTATTTTAAATTTAAATTTTTAAATTTTTATTTAAAATTTTTATTTATTTTAAATTTAAATTTTTAAATTTTTATTTAAAATTTTTATTTATTTTAAATTTAAATTTTTTAAATTTTCAAAAATTGTCTTTACATGTAATTGGAAAAAATTTATATAAAATAAAATGGAGACAAAACTAGCACCTACCTTACAGAGTGGTTGTGAAGATAAAATAGGATGACATATGTAAAGTGATTTGTAAATCTTTAAACTCTCTGCAAATCCTATTATTCCCATCATCATTATTATGACCACTTCCTTTTAGAGATGTTCATTAGCCATCGCTTTAGTGATTTCTCCTAGAATATTCCCAGGAATCAAAGTCAAGCTCACTGGATTTTATAGTTTGCAGATTCTGCTCTCTTCACTTAAAAAAAAAATAGTGGTGAACCATCCAGCTCTCTGTATCTTTCCTGTTTCTCACATTTCTCATGCTCTTTAAAATATTATTGGTGATGGCTTAGAAATCATTAGAGCCCCTTCTTTCAGTACCTGAGAATGGGCCAAGCAACTTCAATTTATGGAGGTGTCTCTTTTCTTCTTCTTCCACGTATCAGCTTCCTCTTAGCTATTTTTGTGCTGTCATCTCCAGTGCAAAGGTCAGAAGTGAAATGAAGATGGAGCATCTCTGTCTTCGCTTTGGTCAGTTACTGTTTGAGGCAGTCCTGTGCTAGCACTGTCTTAGTCAGGTTCTGCATTGGGATGAAATGAGCCACTGGCAAGTCATTGAACAGTTAACAAAAGAAGGTTTACTTTTTCCTAACACAGCAAGGATCTGAGACAAGGGTACAACAGTGTTTATGTTCTCTTAATGCAGCTCCTCATATGGAAATTGGTCCTTCATCAGGGTAGGAGAAGGTGAAGGACATGGTGATTTGTGTGATCTTCAGAAACCTACCAATTCAGAGGGGCCTGACTCCACCTGAGTGGAACTTTTATGCCCTTAGGTGACTAGGAAGCTTAGTCAAGGAAAATGGGGCTAATAACCTCTGGGGAAAACTACTACTTGTAAAACTAGTCACTGAAGTGGGGCGGAGCCAAGATGGTGGCTGGAAAGTAGGGACTAGCGTGAGCTCCCCACAGAGTCCCTCCAAAAACCTATAAAAAATGGCTCTGAACCAATTCTAGAACTGCAGAACCCACAAAATAGCAGAGGGAAGCAGGGCTCCGGCCCAGGACAGCCTGGATGGTCTCTGGATGAGGTCTATCCTGCACGGAGCTGGGAGCGGAGTGGAGCAGAGTGGAGCAGAGCCCAGAGTGGGTGGCATGGACCAACAGACCAGGAGCCGGGCAGAGCAGGCCCTAGCACCCTGAATCAGTGAGCTGCAGCAGTTACCAGACTTCTCAACCTACAAACACCAAAGACAACAGAGAAGGTTAGTGGGAAAAGCTGCGGGAGTGGAAGGAGTTCCCTCGGCTACCACCCTGGTAGGGAGGTGGGGCACCTACAGAACTACAGCTGCAGTTGCTTCTGGCCCCAGGCCCACCTGGTGGGAGAAATTAAGTGGTGGATCAAAGCAGGAGTGCAGAGCCTGCTGAAGATGTAAGTCCAGTCCGGGTTGGGGGGTCTTGGGGAAGGAGGAGTGCTGGTATGGCAGAGCTGGCACATCCCCCCAAGCTTGGAACATAGTTCTCTTAACTCTACAAGCAGTCTTACCCCACAGAAAAACTCAAGGGTCAAGTTAGTTGGCTGGGAACATGGCCAGGCAGCGAAAATGCACCCAGATTCAGTCTCAGATTCTGGAATCTTTCTTTGGTGACAAAGAAGACCAAAACATACAGGCAGAAGAAGTCAACAAAGTCAAAGAGCCTACAACAAAAGCCTCCAAGAAAAACATGAACTGGTCTCAGGCCATGGAAGAGCTCAAAAAGGATTTGGAAAAGCAAGTTAGAGAAGTAGAGGAAAAATTGGGAAGAGAAATGAGAAGGATGCAAGAAAACCACGAAAAACAAGTCAATGACTTGCTAAAGGAGAGCCAAAAAAATACTGAAAAATACACTGAAGAAAACAACACCTTAAAAAATAGACTAATGCAAATGGCAAAAGAGCTCCAAAAAGCCAATGAAGAGAAGAATGCCTTGAAAGGCAGAATTACCCAAATGGAAAAGGAGGTCCAAAAGACCACTGAAGAAAATAATACCTTAAAAATTAGATTGGAGCAAGTGGAAGTTAGTGACTTGATGAGAAATCAAGATATTATAAAACAGAACCAAAGGAATGAAAAAATGGAAGACAATGTAAAATATCTCATTGGAAAAACCACTGACCTGGAAAATAGATCCAGGAGAGATAATTTAAAAATTATTGGACTACCTGAAAGCCATGATCAAAAAAAGAGCCTAGATATCATCTTTCAAGAAATTATCAAGGAGAACTGCCCTGATATTCTAGAGCCACAGGGCAAAATAGAAATTGAAAGAATCCACTGATCACCTCCTCAAACAGATCCCCAAAAGAAAACTCCTAGGAATATTGTTGCCAAATTCCAAAGCTCCTTAGGTCAAGGAGAAAATACTGCAAGCAGCCAGAAAGAAACACTTTGAGTATTGTGGAAACATAATCCGAATAATACAAGATCTAGCAGCTTCTACATTAAGAGATTGAAGGGCTTGGAATACAATATTCCGGAGGTCAATGGAGCTAGGATTAAAACCAAGAATCACCTACCCAGCAAAACTGAGTATCATGCTCCAAGGCAAAATATGGATTTTCAATAAAATAGAGAACTTTCAAGCTTTCTTAGTGAAAAGACCAGAGCTGAATAGAAAATTTGACTTTCAAACACAAGAATCAAGAGAAGCATGAAAAGGTATTCAAGAAAAAGAACAAGAAAAAGAAATTGCAAGGGACTTACTAAAGTTGAACTGTTTTTTTTTTTTACATTCCTACATGGAAAGATGATGTGTATGATTCATGAGACCACAGTATTAGGGTAGCTGAAGGGAATATGCATCTATATTATATATATACACATATATATGTTTATGTATATATATGTGAGTGTGTATGTATATATATGCATGTGTATATACATATATGTATATATACATACATACATACATATATATATATATATATATATATATATATATACATACAGAGAGAGAGAGAGAGAGAGATAGCAGGCACAGGGTGAGTTGAAGATGAAGGGAAGATATCTAAAACAAATAAAATCAAATTAAGGGATGAGAGAGGGAGATAGGGAGAGATAGAATGGGGTAAATTATCTCTCATAAAAGTGGCAAGAAAAAGCAGTTCTGTAGGAAGAGAAGAGAAGGCAGGTGAGGGGGGAATGAGTGAATTTTGCTGTCATCAGATTTCACCTGAGGAGGGAATACCATACATACGCAATTGGGCATCTTACCCCATAGGAAAAAAGGAGGAAGAAGATAAAAAAAGGGGAGATGATAGAAGGGAGGGCAGATGGGGGTGGAGGTAATCAAAAACAAACACTTTCAAAAGGGGACAGGGTCAAGGGAGAAAATTCAATAAAGGGGGATAGGTCAGGAAGCAGCAAAATATAGTGAAACTTTCACAATATGAGTATTGTGGAAGGGTTATACATAATGATACACATGTGGCCTATGTTGAATTGCTTGACTTCTTAGGGAGGGTGGGTGGGAAGGGAAGAGGGGAGGGAATTTGGAACTCAAAGTTTTAAAAACAGATGTTCAAAAAGAAAAAAAAGTTTTTGCATGCAACTGCAAAATAAGATACACAGGCAATGGGGCGTAGAAATTTATCTTGCCCTACAAGAAAGGAAGGGAAAATGGGATGGGAGGGGAGTGGGGTGACAGAAGGGAGGGCTGACTGGGGAACAGGGCAAGCAGAATATACGCCATCTTGGAGTGGGGGGGAGGGTAGAAATGGGGAGAAAATTTGTAATTCAAACTCTTGCAAAAATCAATGCTGAAAACTAAATATATTAAATAAAAAAAAAAAGGAAAAAAAAGCTAATCACTATCACTCACAGGAGGGAAGGAGAGAGAGAGAAGTGGGTCCAGTGCATGATGTAGGGAAATTCTGGTAGATATTAGTTCTGTTACAATTATAACTGTCTCATATGCCCCAAAGGTGGCACAGTGGATAGAGTGTCAGACCTGGAGTCAGGAAGACTCATTTTCATGAGTTCAAGGCCAGAAACTGACTAGCTGTATCTAGACTTACTACCTGGGTAAGTCACCTCACCCTGGTTGCCTCACTTTCCTTATCTGTAAAGTGAGCTGGAGAAGGAAATGGCGAACTACTCCAGTATCTTTACCAAGAGAATCCCAATTGGGATCATGAAAAATTGGACACAACTGGAAAACAAGTCATGAATGACAACCTATACCCAAGCAGTGTCATATCCCTTCTTTGAACCTTCTTCTCATCCCCATTCAGTATAGCTTTAAAAAAAATCCTTCTTTTTTTGTATGTAAGTTCTTGCCAACCACAGTTTATTCAGAGCTTTAGCAATCCTATACCATGTTCTTATAACCATCCTCTGTTAATTGCCCCTTGCTTCCGATTTCTGTACTAGCTTTTTAAAATCTAAATTGGTTGGTTAGTTTCCCATGAATATATATTGGTCTCTTCAGATAGCTTCCATTTTTTTTTAATGGGAAATGTTTCCCTTTATGTCATTAGGATTTCCCTCTTGAGCAATTCCACCTCCTCCTTGACTGACTTTCCCAACAGAAATTTCTTCCATGAGATTCTACTTATCGTTCTTTGGAATCCTTTGACATCTGCTTTCCAGAAATCTTGAGGTGATGTTAGGCTGTATCTGGCTCTACTCTTCTCCAGGGAGCAGCGTGAAGGTGCATCAACTACTTCCTTCTTGTTTGGGAGAATCCTATTGGGTTTAGAATTTCCCCTTTTTATTTCCTCTACCTTTTGAAGACTGAGATTATCATTAAGGTAAGTCAAGAAGTTAGTAGAGACTCTGTTTTTTGGAAGAGAGAAAAAGAATTCCAGTAGAGGTCTAAATAGTTGCAATTCCCTATCACTAATTTATCATGCCTTTGTGCCAGCCTTTTGATCTTGAATTCCTTATCTATTTCCTCTTTTCTGTCCAAGTGGTCTGTATTTTTTCTTTGTAAGCTTATGGCACTTATATTTCTGAAGCTATTAAAAAAAACAAAACTTGAAACTGCACCAAGACTTTTGGGACACCCTGGATGGCACAGAACCATGAGAATTTCAATATCCCTGCCAATGGATCTACTGACCCTAAAACCTGGCAGAAAACATGTCAGAGATCACAAAACCAGGGCAAGATGGATGAATATTACAGAAGGTTATTTTCAGGGCTTGCCGAATGTCAGGCCGGATGTGGTAAGCTGAGATCAGAGATAATGACACCTGTTAGGATACGGCAGAGGTGAAGGGAGATTTGATCTATTTCCTTTGGCTGTGGTTGCTAATTCACAAGATTGCAAGGTTACCCCTGTTTTAACATGATATAAGCACCTAAGCTTAAAGATTCTGGTCCTATGATGTAATGTCTTGACCTGTATATTATGGAGACAGTCTGTACCGCCAAACTCTAAGGAAAGGGTGACATATTATAGGTGAAAAGGAAGCACTGCTATGTTGAGTCAAGCAATTTTCAAAGAGTTGGAATGAAGGAGAAAAATATAAACGTCAGAATAACTAACAGATCCCGTCAAGATTCTTAGGAAGAAAGGAATCCTAGAAGTTCAAGGGAAGGTCTTTTTCACTCCCCTGATCAATCCCCTCCATTTATTACTCAAAGTACTTACATGGATATGTGAGAGTATACAATTGGAATTCCCTCCAAAGATGCAAATCAGAATACAACCATGCCCATACACTCTATATGACCTTTGTCCAGGTCCTCCCATCATTTTGTTAGAGGGGGGTCCACCCAAGGTGATGAGAGTCTTCCTCTCCTTTTTCTGTCGTTGTAAGGATGCCAATGAGTTCCTGGGGCTCTCTATTGGATATCCCTCACTCTCTCGGGACCAGCCCATTTCCTTTTTTAATCATGCATTTACTCAATACTTTTACTCACATCCTTCTTTAAAGATCTCTATTGGGGGGTGGAGGGGTGGGTGGAGAAAGGGGAAAAAAGAATAAAGTAGAAAGTGTACAGCAGAGAACAAAGGAAAACCTTCAAGGAGGCAAAGAAAAGACAGCTCTCAACACAATACATAGTATTTAATATATAGGCTTTCTTGAAATGGAAATTTATTGCTATATTTTGAATCTTCTCTTACATTCTGCTGTGCACATGACATTTTTTCCTTTTCTTATTTTATATTTAAGTTCTTTTTCTTACTATATATTTAAGTTTTAATAAAAAAGAATGTGAAAAAAATAAAATTCTTTATTTGTTATATGTTACAGCCTGCTCATACCCACCATGAACCTCTCCATTGCCCTTTGTATGCTTCTTATTTTGAATTCTATGGAGCATTCCATGACTCCTAGCCATATATCAACCCTAGGAGAATGAATACACAATAATCCACACTGGTTAAAATATTTATCTTAAACCTAAACACCAAGAAATGGGCTAGTCATAGAATTTATTCATCAATACTTTGGTAGGGCCATGACCTCAAGCAGGTGGGTACCCTCTCCACCATTGCAGACTGAGACCCATCCATGCCTTCTTAGCCAAGAAGATTCTTTGTCCAGGGGTTCATTTTATCATCAAGGGAGCCCTTCTCTGAAATTGTAGTAGGTCCTAGGGAAAGGGCACCAGGAAAGGAAATATTTTTGACCATCTTTTGGCCTTAGTTTATAGAAGGGCGGGGAGAATTAAAAAAAAAAACAAACAAACCTAGAAGTACAGTGAATTCATGTCACAGGATATTTTTGGTGGCTTTCAATATCAATAGAGACAGCAAATTCTGATAGAAACAGCAGCAATCTTGGAGGATTTGGGTTCTAGTGCTTATTGTGCTTCTTACTACTTGCATGACCTTGGCTACCTTATTCCCTATTTTCTCTGGACATCAGTTTCTTTTCTGGAAAATGAAATTGATAATAGTTACACTGCAGGATTCTTACGAGGAACCACTTTGTAAACTTTATGCTCTATGTAAGTTTGGGTTCTTGTCATTGTTGTGGAATGCCCAGTGTGCTATGGGTGGAAGAATGTGCACTCTTCACCACACAGAAACTGAGGATTGGGACTAAGGCAGCTTCTAAGGTTAGTAGTACAATGAGACAATCCCATTCTTGGGGTTTCTTAGCTTTGAATGAATGGATGAATGGATGAATCTTCCCGAGAACTTAAAGCCTGGAGTCACATGCATTTTACTCCTTTGCTAGAAATTACTAGAAATATCTCCAGAGTCCCTGCCCTTAAGGTGCTTTCTGTCTAGAACTCTTAGAGAATTATTAGGAGATATGTATCTTATCTGTGCAATCATTCCTTCCCAAGGTTGATCTGTAACCTTTTAGATTAGAAGGGTGGAGGTGGGAACTAGCATTTATTAAGACCTTGTTTGTTTGATTGTTATAACATCCCAGGGAGGGAGGTGCTATTATTATCCAGACAGGGAAATTTAATAATAAAATTGACAATAATAATGAAACTGAAGCAGACAGAGGTTGAGTGCCTTGCTTGGGGTCCCATGGTAGGTGTTTGAGTCCATATTTTAATTTAGGTTTTCCGGACACTAGGCCTAGTGCAGCATGCTTGCTATGTGCCTGTGGTTGTGCTAAGGACTGGGGAGACAAAGAAAGGCAAAATATAGTCCTTGCTTCTAAGGAGCTATCATTCTAGTGGAGGAGATGACATGTAAATAACTAAGTATTTACAAAATATAGATGGAATAGATGGAAGGGATTTGGAGGAAGGACAAGAAAGTTCTTCTGAAAATTTCTGTACCAAAAGTCTCCAAGGAAGCCTGGGAAACTAGAAGGCGAAGGTGAAAAGGGAGTATCATCCTTCGGGAATGTGGCTTCTCTTCAGCTGTCACTTTCTGAGCCAAAACCTGCCCCCAGATACTTAAAGGCATCTTTGAGCTCCCATTGTACTCTTGGGGGTGTGTATGGGTGATCATTCACATTGAAATAAATCAAGCCCAAAGCGTGCTTTTTAAAAGGGGAAGTAGGGGAATTAAAAATGACAAGAGATTCACTTTAGATTTCATTGGTTTCTGATTTCTCATCTATTCATATTCATTGGGCTGTTACTTTCTTTTGCGTTCCCCTCAAACCTATCCACCCACCCACCCAAAGCTCAGAAGCAGAGACTGAAATTTGCATTTGACTGTGGATGAACTTTTCTACCTCCACCCTTCTCTGATTCCCACTACCGAAAGTGATCTTCAGTTGTTCAGTCATTTCTGTCATTGTGCCTGACTCTTCGTGACCCTGTTGGGGGTTTTCTTGACAAAGACACTGGAGTGGTTTGCCATTTCCTTCTCCAGCTCGTTTTACAGATGAGGAAACTGAGGCAAACAGGGTTAAGTGACCAGCCCAGGGTCACAGAGCTAGTAAATGTCTCCGGGTGGATTTGAACTTGGGTTTGGCTGACTCCAGGGCCCTGCTCTCCATCTATTACTCCCCCTAGCTGTCCCGAAAGTGATCTAATCCTCCTTAAATTTCCCTATATCTCCCTGTCTGGATTTTCCCTTTACCCTAATCACATTCTCCCCACTTTCCTCCACTCAGTTTCCCTAAAGCTAAGGTCTGACCTTGTCACTCTCAATGAACTTCAATGTATCTGTTTTAACTCTAGATCCAATCCAATAATGATGATTCTGATAACAATATGATAACAATATCTACCATTTATTTATATTTATATTTATTTACCATATATTGCCCTTTAAAGTTTTCAAAGCACTTTATAAATATTCTATTTAATCATCTGATTTCCAAGGTGTTACTATGATTGCCCATTTTACAGAGGCAGAAACTGAGGTAGACAGAAGTTACGCGATTTGCTCGCAGCTAGTACATGTCTGAGAATGGATTTGAACTCAGGTTCAAGTGACACCTAGTGTAGCACTCTATCTCCACTGTGTCCTGTAGCATAAGTTACTGTTTGGTTCTAATGCCCTCCACTCCCCTACATTTCTAGCCTGTGACGTATTATTCTCCTTCAAGCATCCTACATCTGGTCAGATTGGCTTTCTTGCTGTGGCTCTTACTCCTGTCCCCATGACTTTGCCCGGGTTGTCCCCCATGACTGGAACATACTCCTTCATCTTTAACTCTTATAATCCCTTCAAGTCATGACGCCATTTGGGGTTTTCTTGGCAAAGATACTGGAGTGGTTTGCCATTTCCTTCCCCAGATCATTTTACAGATGAGGCAATGGAGGCAAACAGGGTGAAGCGACTTGCCCAGGGTCACACAGCTAGTGTTCAAGGTCAGATCTGACTCTTCCTGACTCCAGGTCAGTCACTCTACCACTGCACCACCTTGCTCCCCCATCAAGCATCAGCTAAAGCATCACCCTCGAGATCCCTATCTCCTACCCCCAACTGCTAATGCCCTCCCCATTGAAACCAACTTTCAACTATTTTTTGTATATATCTACATCTTCATTCTATGTCTTACATCAGAAAGGGATTCACTTTTGTCTTTTATCTTTGCATTCCCAGAGTAGTCAAGTGTCTAGCACAGGATAGGTGATTATTATGGGCCTGTTGAGTGATATTTATTTGTGTATATGTAGGCTCTCCACCCCCCCCATTCTCCTTTTAGTAAATTACTGGAGGGTTGGACTATGGATCTTCTCCAGCCCCAGGGCCTAATGCTGAGCCTTCCTTCTGGTAGACCCTTGGTTTGGTGATTTGAATCAAATCCATTGGAAAACCAAGTAACAGTTAATTCTTCTGTCAATAAGAATAGCATGACTGGGGGCAGCTAGGTGATGCACTGCCCCTGGAGTCAAAAAGACCAGAGTTTAAATCTGGCTTCAGCTACTTACTAGCTGTGTGACCCTGGGCAAGTGCCTTAACCTTGACTGTCTAAAAATGAAAAAAAAAAAAGAATAGAAGGTAGTGTTGGGTAGGAAATCAGGGGACCAACATTCTTTAAGTAAATTAAGTAAAAAGAAGTAAATTTTATCAAGGCATTTCATCTTAATAACAATCACTTCTGGATTCTCTTTCCCTAAACTCGTGGGCCATTCCTTGTAAAAAAAAGAACAACAATGAAAGCAAACCCAACAAAGTAGCCTAACTTTCCCCCCCTTGTCCTTTCCCTCTGGTCCTTCTAATCAAAGAAGGCTCATCTTATTTTTTTCTCTGGTCAAGACTGACCACGAGAGTTATTTAGAGTTTGGCTTCAGTTTAGCTGATTTTCATTTACATTACTACAACAAATCATTGTTTAATATAGAAATGTACACAAACATGTACACATGCAATAGATATGTGACCAGTACATGTACACACATGCACAAGCATGCAACACAATGCACAAATAGCCATAATACACACATACAAATTTACACACATACATACATGTGCAAATATAGACAATATGTGCACAAACATAAGATATTATATACATAATATATAATAGACAAATATGTCTATATATGCATATATACATTTACTCATGTATATGCACGAGTTCACACACATATATGCCAGGTGGTAGTTGGGGCAGCGGATAGAGTGCTGGACTGAGTGTCCTGAGTGCAAATCTAGCTTCGAGCACTTACTAGCTGTCTGATTTTGGGCAAGAAACTTGACTTCTGTTTGCCTCAGTTTTCTCATCTGTAAAGTGGGAGTGACAACACCTGCCTCCCAGGGTTGTTGTGAGGATCAAATAAAATAATATTTGTAAGGTATTTTGCAAACCTTAAAACGCTACATAAATGCTCATCATATTGATTATATTATATTGATCATGTATCACATTAATTACATTATATTTATCACATTAATCTCATTCTAGTCACTGCCCTCTGAATTAGTTTATATGTTTTCCCATATTACCCTCAATTCCTTAGATTTATTTTTTTAACTTTTTTTTTTTGGAGGGGGGAAGGCAAGGTAATTAAGTGACTTGTCCAAGGTCACACAGCTAGTAAGTGTGTCAAGTGTCTGAGGCCGGATTTGAACTCAGGTCCTCCTGACTCCAGGGCCAATGCTCTCTACCCACTGTGCCACCTAGGTACCCCTTTCCTTTTTTTTAAACTTTTTTTTTAGATTTATTTCTTACGGTGTAATAATATTTCATTATATTTCACAACTTGTTTCAGTATTCCTTAATAGATGAGCACTTGCTTTGTTTCCAGGTTTTGGTTTTTTTTTTTTTTGTTATTGCAACAAGCACTGTTTTGAATATTTTTGTACATGGGACCTTTCTTTTGACCTCCTTAGAATATATGCCCAGTAGTGGGATCTTGACATCAAAGGCTTCAGATAGTCTGGTGACTTTTCTCATCTAATTCCAAGTGATTAACTAGAATGGTAGGAGACCTAAATTCTAATCTTGCCTCTGCCCCTATCCAGGTGCCCTTGGCCAAGTTATCTAAATTATCTGGGCCTCAGTTTCTTCTTTGAAATGAGGGGTTTAGACTGGATGATCTAGAAGTTTCCTCCTAGCTGGAAGTCTGATTTTAATCAAACTTGGCATCTGTGCACCTGCAGAATGTCAAAATGCTTTCATGAACTAGAAAATGAAATATTATCTGGGCCTGCCTTCAGCCCAACCTGCTCGGCAATATCAGCATTGCCTCTTCTTCAATATTTTCCTAGCTCGAATGTAATTCTTCAGGTGATGTTTCCCTGACACAGGGAGATAGTTACAACTGGCTGACTTTATTAAAGCCTGTATATTTTTCTTATTCTAGACATGTGGTGGCCTTTGCAACTTTTCATATTTTAGCCTCCAGACGAACCTAATCAGTCTCTATTGGGTCTGCAAATTAAGGTTGCTGAATTTTATTCTTTCCCTCTTCTCAAATAAAAAGAGAGACAGCACATAGGGGAGCCAGGGGAGAGGGGGCAGAGGGTGGGCAAAAATGAATCAGGTTTGGTACACCTTTCTGTTGACAGAGCAGGGCTGAGTAAAATTACTTTCTGTTGATAAAATGTGCTGAAACACCTTTCAATTTCATCTGCAGCCATTTGAAGCAAGACAATGGCTTGAGGTGCATTTGGAGTAAATGTGCTTTGTTGACAGAATGAGGGAAAGGTATTGACAAAAGGCTTATCTGGCCTGCTGCAGGCCTGCCCATTGAGTAGTCCACAATTTATTATTATCATCATGAAAATAATAGTGGGCATTTACACAGTGCTTGAAGTACTTTACTTTACATTGGGTTGTCTAATTTATGTGCAGCCCGTGCTGGAGTTTGGGAAGGGGAGAGGGAAAGTCTTGTGACCCTTGTGGAACCAAACTCCACAGAGGACTTTAATTCTGTGTGCTCTAAAAGCCAATACTATCGATGAGGTTTTCAAATCATATTCCAGAGTGTCTTGGAAAGGAAGAAAAAAATCTCCTTTTTCAATGGTCAAAACATAAAGAATCAGAATGGCTTCCCCAAAGCTAGCTACTTTAATTCTCCTTGATAGACCTTTATTGTGAAAGCTTGCTTCTCTCTCATAGGACCATATACTTAGTGCTGGAAGGGATCTTTGAAATCACAGTCCAATCTTTTCATTTTAATTTAGCTGTAGTACCCTCCTCTGGGCTCACTCTCCTACCTCCCACTCCTAATGGCAAGTTGGTCTCTAGAAGGTAGCTTAGTATTTACTAAGGAGATGAAGTATTTAATACTGTAGCTTCTGAGCCCCCATACAGTTTGTTTTTAATTATTAATCAAATGTGTGACCCTATTTATTTTTAGAAAAGATATTTACCGAGAAAGCATAGCAAGAAGAACAGTAATAGAAACATTTCACTCCCTACCCTCCGCACAATGTGGGCATACTTCTCCTCTGCATATGCAGGGGATGGTGGGTTCAGACTTAAAGAAGAATCATAGTAAGGCACCTATGAGGAAGACCTTCATGGTAAAAGGATACCACCTGACTCCTGGCTTCAGAAGTCCTTTTGTCCCTTCTGGGAGTTCTCTTTTAAGTTCCCTTTTGTTATCATTTTGGCTAAACTCCAAATACCAATGGCTTTCTAAAATCTATAAACCAGTCTTTCTCTCTTTAGGGGTTGAACTCCCTGAAACCATCACCATTCTAGACTTTCCATATCTGCCTGCCAGCACTTCCTTCCTCATCAGTCACTGCTGCTTCATTGGCTCCTGTGAATGCCCCTAGTGGACTCCATGGCTGACTCAGGATTCTGGTAGGACCTCTAATGGCTGTGATAAATCTTCTAAACTCACTATTCTTCTAAATTGGACAATTCCATCTCTGTGTACTCACTCACCTGGGATCAGGGAAGGAGAAATATAATCAGAGGAGCCAGGTACTCATGAACACATGCCAGTCAGGTTGGGGTGGGAGTGGGAATGGCTTGCTGTTGCTCCTCATAAAACAGATTAAAGCAGTTCTAATAGCATTCCTAATAGCCCCCAGTGAATGCCCTAGTGGACTCCATTCATTCTAAGAAGGGAAAGAGATTGAGAGATCAGCATTGGCCCTTTCATATATAAACTCAGTTTTGGCTCAGTATCCAAGTCATGGGTTCTTCTGATTGTGGAGCCAGTAAGATTATTCCTTATCACACTGTACCAACCCCTCAATCACTCATGGCTAGAAACTGGCTCTCTGAAGTTCCATATGTTAGATTGGAACCAGGAGGGGGATATCTGTGCATACTCTGTTACCAGGAAGGGCAAATCTGAGTATATATCTAAGGACCTGGCCCTCATCCATCTGTCCATTGTACGTTGTACCCAAAGTCATACAGTACAGGTAGTAAGAAGCAGTGCCGGGATTTGAACCCAGATTGTCTGATTTAAAATCTAGTGTCTTTTCTATAATACCATGATGCTCGCCTTCTCTTGGCTTATCTGCATGAAATTACATACAAAAGGCCTGAAGCAGAGAATCTAAGACCTAACAGTATCATTACCTGGGGCATAATGCAGGGCCTGGCACTTAGTAGATGATTAATAGATGTTTACTGATGGAAATATATGTTCACTAGTTCTTTACTCAATTTATTATCTGAGATAAGAATGGCTAGGGGGAGGGGAGTGAAAATGAATGAACAATATTTATTCAGTGCTTATTATATGCCAAGTCCTGTGCTAAGTGATGAGGGCACAGTCTCTGGGAGCCCCCTTGAACCTGGAGTACAGTCTCTGGGAGCCCCCTTGAACTCTCCTTGAGTTTTCCAACTTGATCTGGCCTTCCTCTAAGGCCATTGGGCCTGGCATTATCATTGGACCCAAGTCTCTGCCTAGCCTAGACCTCTATTGTCCAGCTGTTTCCCCACACTTAATCCTGATCAAAATATCTGTACCCTGGCTCTGTTACCCTAGCCCTCTATTGTCTGTCATCTCCATGTAGCCTTCAGCTATTTCCCACCCTGGAGTCTGACCTCATCCCAGTCCCATCAAGCTCCTCCTTAGACTCCTCTTCAAGTCCATCCCTAAACCCCTGCTGTAGTCACCCCAGACCACCCCTCAACCCCTCCCACATTCTTTGTGTATATAATCTCCATCTTGCCTCCATGAAGGTGCTCAGATTCAATCTAGCTCAGTAGGTTGAATCTGGCCCTCTTGTGAAAGCAGGCATCACAAAGGATGGGATTTCTTAAGACAACCCATTATGGTGAATCCCTAATAAACTTTGTCTTTTCCCTAGGCTGAGAAGGCTTGAGTAGAATTCTTTCCACAGGACCTGGCCTGTCGGTACTTTGGGGTGTCAAACACCGCTCAACCCAAACCTCTTCAGTAAGCACTTTGTATACAAATACAAAAGCGAGTCAGTTCCTGCCCTCAAAGAGCTTACGTTATAATGGGAGTATATACATAATATATAGCATATATAGTATGTATATAATATATAGTATATAGTATAGCCATATAATGGGAAGGGAGTTTTGGTGGGGTAGTAGGTGGAGCTAAAAGGGAGTTAATCTGCACATACCTTTCAGAAGCAATGACTTTACTGATTCCTTTATGGTTCTCAGAGCTAAAAGGAAAGTGGAGGAATTAGGGAGAAGTATGTATGTGGGTACACACACACACACACACACACACACACAGTGTTAGGGTGGAGGGTCTTAGTAGAAGATGGCCTGAGAGGATGGCTGTATCGGATATTAAGCATGCTCTGGATGGTTTCGTCTGGGGTGGGCTAGATATAGTGGGCTAAGTGAAGTTTGAGCTCACTGGATAATCAGAATGGCACAAGACTTGAGGTGGAAGCATGAAAGGCAAATGGATTAAGGCTGAGGGTCAAACATACTGCAATCCACAGACCCTCTATAGTGTGACCAGAACCGCATTAAAATGTAATTGGGAAATAATTGACAAAATAAATTAAAAAATAATAGAACATACATAACATTAAAATTTAAAACTAAGTTAGTATGTGGCTCACAAGTATTCTTATGTAAGATTTAGTGGTCCCCTCCATTTCTATTTGGATACCACTGGATTAAGAGATTGGAGTCTGTGAAACACTAGATAGGGAAAGCTTATTTCAGCAGCCAGACAGTCAAGAAACCAGTACTTTGTTGTGTGCTCCCCAAGCCTTTCAAATTGGACATGGTCCTTATCTTCAATGAGTTTAGATTTAAGCATTTACTGAGCACCTGACATGCAGAATATTAGGTCCTCATTTCAGGGGAGGGAATATAACAATGAATTAGCAGACCTGGCCCTTGCTTTTTAGTGACTCAAACAACATTTCAGTGAAAACATCAAGCAACATATCAAATAATACCAATCCACTAATCTGGGAATCATGAGATGAGGGAGAAGATTGTCCATCTGAAATCCTTGGAGGAAAGGGTTTTAGACGCTGATGTAATGCTTTTTTGTGACATCATTTGGGACATGACTGAAGAATATTCAGTTCTCCTTACCATCTTAATTTTTTTTCTTTCCTGATTAAGAAGTAAAATTTTGTTTGGGGAAGGGAGGAGAAAGGAGGGGAGGGGTGAAGGGATAGTGTATGGAATGGGGTAGTGTAGATGAGAAAGAATAGATGGGGAAAAGGAGTTTCAGTAAATGGCAGACATTTCCTGATCACCCAATGGATACTAAAGCTAAATCTTTGGTAAATTACTTTGACAGTAAAATTCAAAAATATTCAAATGATTAATGAAAGCATTTTAAGGAATTTTCATAATTGAGTATGATTTTCATTAGATTTATTTTTGTCAAACATTTGAAAACAAGAAAATATGACTATTTCCTCCAGCCTTATGGAGAAACAGTTATGATTTTCTTCAACAATTATTTATTAAGTGTAGTAGCTCCTCTGGGGTACTCCTCTGCTTGTACTTGCAGATTGGGGTCCTCCAAGGGCAACTGCTCTTGTCTGAGACAGTCTGTTGATCCATGCTCCTAAGCTATTGTTCATGAGCCCTGACTAGTGTGTTCACTTTTCATAGTCAGCCAGTTGACACAATTAGTTTAAAACAAGGCATCTATTGATAGTTTAGTAAGAACAGTAACTACAGAACATACCCCTCCTAAACCTGTTTCATACACTCATAAAAATACACATAAGTGAGGATACTAGGCACCCATTTAGATTATGATAATATAGAGATGCACTTGAAGAGAATGCCCTTGGACAAAGTAACTCACATCTCTAGAACTGCATACCCTTAATGTCTTTTCTTTCTTCATGATGTCTTCACACTTTCCCCCCCGTCTCAGAATCTTTGGTAGTTAATTCACTCAGCTGGACTCCCTATGCTTGCTTTTCTCAGCAGTTCAACTCAATTCTACAGCTGAACTTCCTGGGCTGAGTTTTGGTTGGTCTTATATTGGGCAAACTATTGTTGACACTGAGGGGAGGAGTGAGAGAGAGAGAGAGAGAGAGAGAGAGAGAGAGAGAGAGAGAGAGAGAGAGAGAGAGAGAGATCCTATCTTCTTTCTTCCTCTCTCTTTTGCTTCCTCTCTCACTCATGTACTCTGGAAGAAGAGTGGAGGAAAAGGTAAAGAACTGTTCCCTCAAGAACTAGATTCTTCTTACTGGCTCTGAGCTGGCTCTCATCTTGACTACCAGGGATGACTCTTCTCCTCAATCAAAAATGACTATCGTCTTGATCTGACCGACTGCAGTATTGGCAAGTTTGCTTTTTAAAGACTGCCAGGGGCAAAGGTGATTCTCCAGCTAGTCAATGGTTAGCAGCCTCAGAATTCCAGCAAATTTGATTGCAGAATTTGCTCAAGAAGTTCAACCTCTTCTTTATACTTCCTTTGCATTTTTTTTTACACAAACATCTACTTTGCTTTAGGTTCTGTATTAGGTGTTGGGGATACAAAGATGAAAGGGGTCCATGCAAAATTATTTTTCATATAAAATTATGATGATGTGTATTATTATTATTGTTCTTCACATCTTTTTCTTTTTCTTCTTGTTCTTGAAGAGGACCAGTGACATCATGAGGGTGATGTCTTGACTTGTGCATGAATTGAATGGCAGAGCTGTGCAAAATCTCAGCCTCACTCTCTACTCCAGTGGCAAGACAAAAGTCAAGATGATTGGTGATAGCTTAGGATGCCGTGGATGACCTTGACCTTTCTAAATTAAGGTCTTTCCTCAGGTTGCCTCAGAGGCAACACCCATTCAATGACTAAGGGCTAGGTAAGAAATGAGACAAAAGATGGCCTAATTTACCATCACAAAAATATTAACCCAGGAGGGGAAAGATCCTTAAAATTTCTGGCCAGAATAGAAAACAATTGCTATTTGCACTCATCTAAGCCATCAAAACCTAAGCAATGGGCCATAGAGGCTTGGGCTAGGGGTTATAATTGGCCATTCAAAGAAAGCCAGAGTGATTTAAAATTCTATGGAATTTAGGAAAAAAAATGATCTGACACAAGTTATTTTCTGCTCTCTATTTTAACATTCTTCAGACTTCTGTGCAGATATATAAAATAAATGCTGTTGTAATTGTCTAAAAATTTTGGGGTATAACTTGATTTTCTAGAGTTTCATTGGAAGAGATGATTCTTTAGGATAACTCCAGAGGCAGGAAGGATGAGAGGGAGGATGTAGACCTCATAATGTTTCTAAACAGATTCTTTCCACATAGCTTAGAAATTATGTGTATTTGGTATGGTGACAGCTATTAAAACCATTATTTGTTGCTGCATCTTACTGCTCATGCCATTTTTAGTAATATTATTAATTATTAATGCCTTCTTTCGGATTACCTTAATCTACTCTCAAGTTATGCTTTTCTCCCTCTTCTGCTATAAACACAACACTATATTCCTTTGGTTACTTTAGTTTAATCTTTTTTTTTAAAGATAGTCCCATTCCCACTGGTTCTCTTTCCCTCACCTCTGATCCCCTCTTTTTGTTTGTTACCTTTGGGGTTTTGCTTATTATTAGTTCCTTTTTCTCTCTTGCTTGTATCTGGTTATATAAGTCTTTCTCCTTCACCTTTTTCCCCTCTTAGTTTGTCAAGTAGATTAACCTTTTCCTCTCCTCTCCTCCAACTAGTCCTGTTTTTGGTTTTGAAAATTTCATATTTTGTTCCATTTTCTGAAAAGGATGTTTTCACTGGCTTCATTATCTATCCTGTCTATTTACTCTAGACCCTAATTCTCTGATTCATGACACAGAACTATCTGGTCTCTTTTCTCTGTATTCCTCATGCAATCAAATTTCCAAGGTATTCATTCTAGGCTCTCTGCTCCAGGCAGTATTTGCCATTTCCTTATAGAACCTGCTTCCTGGATCCCCTTTTTCCATTGTGCCTTATTCCCCGAACAATGCCGATTATTCCAGGTGTCAGTCAGGACACTGCCTCTGGTAGGCATAATCCCTGATTACTGATCTATGCCCTCCTCTGATTATCCTTTCCCTTCCATTTGTCTCAGAATCTCCTCCCAGGTCCATGTTTTCCCCTCCCCAAGGTGCCAATGGGTTCCAAGTCCTGGTAGACATAGACTTTTCAAGCACCAAATCCCCCAAGCCACACCTGGTGTAAAGTCCTTTCTCCTCTCACCCATTCTGTGTTTTAACTCAAAGAAGAATTCATCATTAGAACCCCTCCCATTGCCAAAGTAAAGGCCTCCTTCCTTTCTCCTCTTTTTCAATCCTTCCCCCCTCCTCCTCACCTACTCTAACTCTTTTCTTTCTGAGATCACAGGAGTCATCTTCCCTTCATTGTTAGCCCTAGATTTGACCCCTATTTCTCTATAGCCACTTGCTGTTTTTCTCCTTTTCATGTACCCTCCCATGTTGTAATGCAGTCACACACTCACGCACACACACACACACACACACACACACACACAGAACAGAAAAACATTGATTCACCTGTAGGCAGATAATGCCTCAGGCTCATTTCTTCACTGGTGTTTCCATTGGGCTTTTGCCTTATTCCTGTCTTCTTGTGTTCTTTTAGAAAGAAGTTTCTTACTGCTCTCTTTCTCCCTCTCCCCCTCCCTCTCCCTCTCCCCGTCCCTCCCTCCTCTCTCTCTCTCTCTCTCTCTCTCTCTCTCTCTCTCTCTCTCTCTCTCTCTTTCTCTCTCTCTCTCAATATTGATGTCCTTGATGGCTTCACTTACTCATTCCTCCTACATTTCTGTTGTTTGTAGTGTTTGAGAAGCAAATATCTTTTCAGTCCTGCTTTTCTTTCTAAAAATGTTTCAAATGCTTCTTTAATATTGAATTGAATATGAAATCGAATAGTTTTTCATTTATGGCTAAACGCAGCCTTGTAGGGTAGATCACCCTGTGCTGCATCTTGAGCTCCATTGCTCTTTGGAACGCATTTTTCCATTCACTCCTACATTTTCTGGTGGATAGAGAATAGTCTTGTATTATTCAAATTTTCTTTCCTTTGTATTTAAAAGTCTTTCTCCTGATTGTTTGCAGAACTTGTTTCTGAACTGAATTGTTAAATTTAACCACTATGTTTCTTGGAGTTTGTAGCCTTGTTGTTTTTTTTTTTCTTCTGGCGATGATAGTTTTAAATTGGAGTTGCATCTTTTATAGTTAGAAGTCCTGGGCAGTTCTCTTCCATTATTTCCTACATTATGGTGTTAAAAAATTTTTTTTCTTGTCATGTTCTTCTGGGAGATCTATGATACTTAGGTTGTCTCTATAAATGATACCTTTGACATCAGTATATTTTACTTGCATAATAAACATATTTTCTTTTAATGTTATTGCTTTTTGCTTCTATTCTAGATTGTTTTCCACTTCTGAATATTTGCATTTCTAATCTATTGTTTTCTTTTGCTTCTTTGATGAGACCTGCAATTGAAGGCTCCAGTTTTTCTATAAAAGGACATAAATTTTGCTTTCATAAGTCTCATTTCTCTTTTGAACCACTTAGGAACGGTGTAATGTCATTCCATGTTCTCAAATCCCACAGAGTCCTTTGTCTTATCAAAAGTTAGATCCTTTTACTTTGTTTTATAGTATTTATTCATAAATGCCTGAACTCATTTACTAGATCTGGAGGCCATATTTCCTTCTGTTGTTAATGTTTTCCCTCTTGATTTATCTGTGTATGTTGAAGGTCTTTGAGTTTTCTTCTTCCTAAAGTCTTTGGTAGCTTCAGTCTCCCTTCCATGCTCTTCCCTCCAGCCTTTTTCTTTTATTCACTTTCTGACTCTAACCTCCCTGATGATGGTTTCCATGGAGGCAGGATATCAAAGCTTCTCAGGCTTCTACTATGCTAGGCAATTCAGTCTAGCCTAGATCTCTGCTCCAAGTGATTTTGGGGGGTCAGAACTAGCCCTGGTTGGATACTGTGCTTTTTCCCTCAGACCTAGTACAATGCTGTTTATCCCCACCCCTGCCCCCACTCCTCACACACAAAATTTCCTGTTCTGTTCCCTCTGGGTAGTTCAAATAGCTGCTTCACTGGTGCAATATGCTTGTCTGTCCCAAATATCGGAGGTTCAGAGCCTTGCCCCACTGGTGTTAGGAGGTTGTCTACCTATCATGGGTAGTTGAAAGCTTTGCAGTGCTAGTGCTACAGGGTTGTGGCCCCCAGTGGGTTTTTGATCCTGAATGGCTGATGCCTGGCATGCTGGATGTATGTCACTGCCTGAGCAAAATTTCATAGCCTGGAGCCCTGGCCCTGGAAATAGAGAGGGGAGACCGAGGAGTGTGGTTGGTTTTATTGCAAGCCCTGACCTGTGTATTGTAGCCTCACTGCTGGTAGCATGGGTGGTGAGGGAGGTATACTGAATGAGCTCAGGAAGAGTGAACATCATTTCATGGTTTTTGGGGGCTTTAAAAAATTCTTCTGAATTCTAGGTATCTTAGACCATGGAGTCAGCTGATGTTGTTTTACCTCTGATGCATAATTTCTATTTTGGAGAGGTGTGAGAGGTTGTAAAGATGAGAGAAAATGTCAAGTCCTCCATTGTGTTGCTCTACTTTCCTTATATCTTTAATGTACCTAGCTATTTAGATGTTGTCTTCTCCCATTAGAATCTATACACCTTCAGATCAGAGATGGTTCCTCTCCTTCCTTTTCTTTCCATCCCCAGCATGTCACATAGTGCCCAGCACTTAAAAGTATGGTTTGGCGTAATAACTACAGAACTGGCCTCAGAACCTGGAATATTTAGTTTTAAGTCTTGTTTATGGCTAACAATAATGATAGCTGGCAACTGTTATGTGCAAGGCACTGTACTAGCTACTTTGCCAATATTATCTCGTTTGATCCTCCCAACAACCCTGGGAGGTAGGTGCTCTTATTTTCCCTTTTGACAGCTGAGGAACCTGAGCAAACTCAGGGTTGCACTGATAGTAAGTGTCTAAAGTGAGATTTGTACCCAGAACTTCCTGCCTCTAGACTCAGCACTTGGTCCATGTGTAACTACTGGTGTTACTGGCTGTGAGACCCTGGACAGCTTAACTCTTAGTACTCCAAGCAGCTCTCAAAGCCTCAGCGAAAGTGCCAACATACATTGGTAGAGAGAGTTCTTCACCAGGAAGAACACCTACACCAATGAAAGTACTGGTTCTGTCACTATCATTGATTTGGTTGAAGAACAAGAAAATGTAATTTGTCATCAAAACACAACATCAAAGAAAACCAGGAGGCAAACTGAAAAACAATGTTTGACTAATTTATGAGGAGGTGGGGGTGGAGAGGGAATGGGTGGAAAAGGCTGTGGATTTCGAGGATGTAGATGATAGACAACAAATAAGGGTTTGAATTAGCTAAAGGGAGAGCAGACCACCTGTCAAAATATATTCCAGACAAGCTCTAATCTTGAGTGTTGACATGGCAATGTGTTTCTATCACATTAGTTACTCCTAGACAAAATTACAAGCTGTTGACAGTCAAATGTTATCTCGGCCCCTCCCCTTCAAAAAAAAAAACCCACCTTGATGCCAAATGATGTAGCCCAGGTCCCAGATGACTCTGGAACCTCTCACTGTGGAGTGTTTGGGGGTTATGATAGTTATGGGACTATGACTTAACCTTATGCCTAGTGAATTTTTTACTAACAATCCAAAAGACATAAATTAAGTAGCAGGAATTTTAATTAGGACAGAATAGGAAAATAAATAAAAAATGGAAGTCTTCCCCCCGAATACACAAAGTGTATAACCCCTATAGATTCTTATCTCACTCCAGTCATTTTCTAGCAGAGCTGCTGCTGCTGTACCCTGATACTGGAAGTCCAAAAAACAAGCTCTGTAAGATTTGCAGAGCTCCTTCCCCGGAGTCAGACTGTCCTCATGAGTGAGACCTCACTCTCTCTAGCTGACCCCAGACCCAACTATGCTTTTTCACCTCAGATATTTTCTTACCTGCTTCCAGTCTAATACCAGCCCTCCTCCCTATTCCTCTAGGAACTGAAATCAACAATAAGACATCAATCTGCCACTATTTCCTTTTTCATTCTGGTCTTACATAGAAAGGTGGCTCTTTTTCTCACTAAGGAAAACCCTTTTACATTCCTTCATCCCCTCCCATCTTCTCCATCAGTTTGATACCCAGTCATTTCATCTTTCTTTCTCTTTTATATCTAGTTTCTTTCTGTTATCTCCTTCCCTGTGGCTCACACATACACCCATATCTCTCTCATGCTTAATAAAATTTGTTCCCATCATCCCTAAAAGCTATTGTCCTGTATCTATACTCTTTGTGAGTTATTCTCCTTTAGATTTTTTAAAGATTAAATTTTCTCCACTTCCTGTCTTCTGATTTTCTTCTAAAACATCAGTAATCTGGTTTCTTGCCTGACTATTGAACGAAATTGTCTTCTCCAAAGTTACCAAGGGTCTTTTACTTGTCAAATTCCATGGTCTTTTCTCAACCTTCATCCTTCTTGAATTTTCTGAAGCATTTTATGCTGCCAATCACCTTCTCCTCCCTAGCTTTTGTGACACTCTCCTGGTTCTTTTCATATATGTCCAAACAAGTCTTTACAACCTCCTTTGTCAGTTTTTTTTTTTAAGGAAGTCATAACTACTAATGGTGGGTGTCCCCCAAGCCTATATCCAAGATTCTTCTCTTTTTCCTCTGTCTTGCTTGGCAATTTTTTTTAACTCCCATGGGTTCAATTCTCATTTCTATGTGGATGATTTCTAGATTTGTAAATCTAATCCTAGACTTTCTTGAGCTGTAGTTGCCATCATCAATTGCCTTTTGGACATCTTGAGTTGGATGTCCTGTAGGTATTGTGAATTCAACATGTCCAAAATGGAATTTAATTACTTTTTTCTCCCACACTCTTTTATCTTTTGAACTTCTTGATTGTTGTTGGGGATTTATTGTTTAGTTGGTTCTGATTCTTTGAGACCTCATTTGAAGTTTCCTTGGCAAAGATACTATAGTGGTTTGCCATTTCCTTCTTCAGCTCATTTTACAGATGAGAAAACTGAGGCAAACAGGGTTAAATGACTTGCCGAGCATCATGTAGCTAGCAAGTTTCTGATAACAGATTTGAACATGGGAAGATAAGTCTATACCACCTAGCTGTTGTGGATACCACCATCCTTTCCAGGCCCACAATTGTGCTATAATCCTCAGCTCTTCATTCTCACTCGTCTCATATATCCAATATGTTGCCATGTCTTGTCATTTCTATCTTTACCATATTTCTTATATTCTTTCCCCTTTCTTTGCTCACACAATCATCATTCAAGTTCAGGCTCCCATCACCTTCATCTGGACTATGACCGCAATGACTTTCTAACCACATCCCTGCTTAAAGTCTTTCCCCTTTCTAATTCCTCCCTTACTCAGCTGCCAAGGTGATCTTTGTAAAGTGTAGGCCTGATCATGTCAGCTCCAGTGGTTTTTTATTACTTCGAGAATCGCATATGTTCTCTTTCAAACTTTTCATGAATCCTTTCCACCTTTCTTTCTTTTTACATTTCATTCTCCTGCATGTTTTCTGTTATCTGCCTGTGCCTTGTGTGTAGAATGCTTTCCCCTACCCCTCTTATTTTTCCTGGTTTCCTTCAAAAGTCAGCTTAAATCTCACTGTCTATAGTTCCTTCTCAGCCACTAGTACCTTCTCCTTTCAGATTGCCTTCCATTTACTATATACATATTACATTTTTACATATAGTGTATATTTATATATACCTATGCATATGTATACATGTATACACATACATATGTGTATATAGATACATACATATGCACATATACTATATGCAAGCGTACATGTATATGCATCTGGTTATTTGCTTTTTGTCTCCCTGCATTGGAATGTGTGCTTCCTGAGGGAAGGATCTGTTTTTACTTTTCTTTGTATCCTGTGTACTTAGCCCAATCCTGGCGTATGTTGTTGTTTAGTTGTTTGCAGTCATGTTGGAGTATTTGTTACCCCTTTTAGGGGTTTTCTTGGCAAAGATACTGAAGCAGTTTACAATTCCCTTCTCCAGCTCATTTTACAAATGAGAAAATGGAGGCACATTTAAGTGACTTGCCCATGGTTATACAGCTAGAAAGTGTTTGAGGCTGGATTTGAATTCAGGACCTTCCTGACTCCAGGCTCAGCACTCTATCTACTGTGCCCTCTAGCTGCCCACCTGGTGTATAGCCCATGCTTAATAGATGCTTGCTGACTGATTGATTGTAAAGGACAAGCCATTTTGTCTGCCCTCCTGCACTCTTCCCATAACAAAACATATATATGTATATAGCTTTTTGGCAGGGCAATTGGGGTTAAGTGACTTGCCTAAGGTCACACAGCTAGGATATATGTCAAGTGTTGGATTTGAGGCCAGATTTGAACTCAGGTCCTCCTGACTCCAGGGCCGATGCACTGCCTAGCTGCCCCTGAAAACATATTTTTAAGGATTCCAAATAAAAAAGCCATTTTCAAGACATCACTCCCTTATATGCTATTATCTCTCTGTTATTAGAATATCAGCTTCACAGGACAGGGGCTATTTTTTTATTATTTATATCTCTGAGATCAGCATAGTGGTTGGCACACAGTAAACACTTAATAAATGCTTTTTTTTTTCTATTCATTCATTCATTCATTTCCATGCAGCCGGTACTAGAGGGACTACTCCATGAATGATCCCAGGGTTGCCTCTGGACCAGAATACTGCTCATTGCTCTACCAGCAACTGACTATGTCTTATCTGTAGTTGTCCTGTTCCATCTCCACAGCTTCCATTTGGCACTTTCTGCCTGCTACTGCTACTATCTACTGTAATAGGAACCTGCTTCTCTATAAGAAATGTTATCTTTGAGAATCTACCCTGGCCAACATGCCTAGGGCTAATCAACACATTTTTATCTCTTTTGTTAATTAGTTACCATGCCCTAACTAAGTAGGGAAACAAAAGTTGGTTTGTTCATTCTCAAAGAGGACCAAAATGATATCACTATGTTAGAATCAAGTTTCAATGTGTATGACTGTGGCTGATCAGACCAATATGAGCTCAGAAGGCTCTACCAGAGGTCAAGCACAAGTAGTCCATGTGAATATTTGGGGTGGATTCTTTTGCATTTCCTTTGAGCTGTTTCAATTCTGCTTTGCTCATTGAGCATAGCAACTTCTCTGATGTGGACTTGCCAGCCATGCTGAGTGGACCTGTGCCAGTGTCTCCCATGTCATACAATCAGTTCCAAAATTCTTAAGAGAGACCTTGAGAGTGTCTTTGTATTGCTGCTTCTTACCACCATGTGAATGCTTACCCTGTGTGAGTTCTCCATGAAACAGTCTTTTCGGCAAGTGTATGTTTTGCATTGGAACAATTTGGTGAGCCCATTGGAGTTGTGCTCTCTGAAGCAGAGTTTGAATGCTTGGCAGTTTAGTTTGAGTAAGGACCTTGGTATCAGGTACCTTATCCTGCCAGGTGATCTTCAGAATCTTCCTAAGACCAACCAACCAATCAACGAACCAACTAACCAACCAACCAACCAGCCAACCAACTAGGGGAAGTCCTTCAGACTCTATGAATATTAAGGTAGGAAGTTGTGGATCCCTTTTGTATTTTTTAAAACCCCCTAGCAGCTATCTTAAGGAAAATGCAAATTATCTTGAAGCCTTCTTAAACCTCTAGGAGGAAAATTTTAGAAATTTAGGGAGCAGGGCAGGGCAGCTAGATGGCACTAATGGGCCTGGAGTCAGAAAGACTCATCTTCTGAGTTCAAATCTGGCCTCAGACACTGAGTAACTCTGTCCTCAATTCAAATATGGCTTTAGACACTTATTAGTTGTGTTACTCTGTTTCCCTCAATTTCCTCATGTCTAAAATGAGCTGGAGAAGGAAACGGCAAACCACTCCAGTATCTTTGCCAAGAAAACCCCAAATGGGGTCATGAAGAGCTGGACATGAATGAATCAACTGAACAAGGGGGCAGGGCAGGAGGTGGTGACCTTGCCCTACATCCCTGATGCTGCACTTACTTCCCAATCTTCCCTTACCTTAACAAAAACCAAATCAATGTGGGGATTTGTTTGGACAAAATGAACATATGAACACAAAGACCCAAAGTTGTGAGAAATTAACTTTTCCCTATGGGTCAGTTTCCTGATCTGTAAAATGAGGAGATTGGGCAAAGAGGTAGAAGAGACCTCAGAGACCATCTAAAATCCTGAAGTTTTCCTGGGATATACAAAGTGCATTGTCATATTCACCTGCTTCAAGAGCTAGATACCATCACTGTGATATCAACACAACTTTTTCAGCCATTCCCCAATTGATAGGCATTCCTGTAATTTGCAGTTATTTGTCACCACAAAGAAAGCTGCTATAAACATTTTCGAACAGGGCTGTCCAAAATATGGCCCATGGGCCGCAGTGTGATTTTATGGGGCCCGCCAGTGGTTTTTAATTTTCATGAGTGAAAAAATAAAGTAATAATTTGCATGGAATGCATATTAGACTTTTTAATTCCATCACTAATAAATAATCTCATTGATGTTAATTTTCTTTGGTGTTTTTTTTTCTGTATTTTTTTTTATTTTTTTTTCTTTATTTATTTTTAGTTTACCACACACGGTTCTACATAGTTTTGAGTTCCAGTTTTTCTCCCCTCCCTCCCCACTCCCTCCCCAAGATGGCATGAAGTCTCATATAACTGTCATGTATAACTTCGCATTGAATTAATTTATGCTCTAGTCAAGTCGTGGAGAAGAATTTTGACCAATTGAATGAATCATGAGAAAGAAGAAACAGAATCAAAAAAAAAAAAACAAACAAAATAAAAACCAAAAAAAAAAAACCCAAAAAAAAAACCAAAAGAGAAGCAGAAAAGGCGAGCATGTAGTGTGCCTCAGTCTGTATTCAAACTTCGCAGTTCTTTCTCTGAATGAAGATAGCATTCTCCATCGTGAGTCCCCTGCAGTTGTCCTTGCCCCTTTAGGTTGCTGAGAGAAGCGCAGTATGTCAGGATTGGTCCTCACGGAATCCACATATCTGTGGCTGTGCACAACGTTCTCCTGGCTCTGCTCCGCTCACTCAGCATTATGTCGTGTAGGTTTTTCCAGGTTGTTATGAAGTCTGCATCATCCCCATTTCTCATGGCACAATAGTATTCCATCACCTTCATATACCACAGCTTGTTCAGCCATTCCCCAATTGATGGGCATCCCTTTGCTTTCCAATTCTTGGCTACCACAAAGAGAGCTGCTATAAATATTCTTGTACATATGGGTCCTTTTCCCGCTTGCGTGATTTCTTTGGGATACAACCCTAGAAGTGGTATTACTGGGTCAAAAGGTATGAACATTTCTATAGCCCTTTGGGCATAGTTCCACACCGCCCTCCAAAATGGCTGGATCAGCTCACAACTCCACCAGCAATGCAACAATGTTCCAATTTCCCCACATCCTTTCCAGCATTTATCATTCTCCTGATTTGTTATTTTAGCCAATCTGACAGGAGAGATGTGGTATCTAAGAGTTGTTTTGATTTGCATTTCTCTAATCAGCAGCGATCCAGAGCATTTTTCCATATGCCTGTAGATAGCTTTAATTTCTTCCTCTGAAAACTGCCTGTTCATATCCTTTGACCATTTCTCAATTGGGGAATGGCTTGTATTCCTATATATTTGGCTCAGCTCCCTGTATATTTTAGAGATGAGGCCTTTATCAGAGATACTAGTTGCAAAGATTTTCTCCCAGTTTTCTGCTTCCGTCCTAATTCTTGTTGCATTGGCTTTTTTTGTACAAAAACATTTCAATTTGACATAATCAAAATTATCCATTTTGCATTTTGTAATGCTCTCTATCTCTTGTTGGGTCATGAATTCTTTGGGATAGAATATATCACATGGAATTTTCAATCCATCTGTGGGATGTGTTCGGTCTGTACGATGCACACTAGTCAGTATGTACCTACCTTTATACTATTGTGTTGTCACTTTGTTGTTTTGTGTTTGCTTCTGGGCTTTCCACCTTTGCCTGTCGTATTGATGATATGTGTTCCCCCACTTTCTATTAGTGTACTGTATTTTTTATTCTGGGTGCAGCCTTCGAATAATTATTTTATTTTAATGTGGCCCTAAGATAACCTAAGGTTGGACAGCCTTGTTTTAAAACATAAAGGTTCTTTTCCTTTTCCCTAATTATCTTCATAAATAGACCAAGAAGTATTGCTGGGTGAAAGGATATAGGTAGTTTAATAACTCTTTGGGTATAATTCCAGATTGCTCTCCAAAATGGTTGGATCATTTCACAATTCCACCAACAATGAATTAGTGTTCCAATTTTTCCACATTCCCTCTAATATTTGTCACTTTCCCCTTCTATCATTTTAGCCGATCTGGTAGGTGTAAAATGATATCTCAAGGTTGTTTTAAATTATATTTCTTTAGTCAATAATAATTTAAACCATTTTTTTCAAATGACTAAAAATTGTTTTGATTTCTTCATTAGAAAACTACTTATTCATATCCTTTGGCCATTTATCAATTGCAGAATAACTCGTAGTCTTATAGATTTGACTAAGTTCTTCATTCATATATCTAATATATATATATTAGATATGATCTTTATCTGATAAGCTGTCTATAATATCTCCCTCCCCCTCCAATTTTCTGCTTTCTTTCTGATCTTGGCTGCATTTATTTTATTTCTACAAAACCTTTTTAATTTAATGTAATCAAAATTATCCATTTTACACCTAACTTAGCTCTCTCTCTTATTTGTTCACCTATCCATAAGTCTGATAAATAATATGTTCTGTGTTCTTCTAATTTTCTTGTAAAATCTCCCTGTGCTATAAGAAATGTTGAGTTCAGGCAGCTAGGTGGTTCAGTGGATACAGCATAATCCATGGAGGCAGGAGAGTCTGAGTTCAGATCCGGCCTCAGCACTTGACAATTATTAGCTGTGTGACCCTGGGCAAGTCACCTAATCCTGATTGCCTCAAAAAAAAGTGTTTTACACACACACACACACACACACACGTGTGTGTGTACATACATGTGTGTATATGTGTGCACACACATATATGCACATGCATACCTATACCTATATATGGTATATATGACATGTATATGCAAACACACCCCATATCTACATATATAGATAAGTGTGTATGTGTTCATGCATGCGTGTGTGTTTATAGGAGATTATTGCAGTTGTCCAGATGTAGTGAAGGCATGAACTAAGATGGACAGGTGAGTAGAGAGCCAGGGATGGATGTAAGCTATATCATGGTGCTAGGAAGTGCACTAATCAGCACCTCATTGATTATGTGGGCTTAAGTAGAGTGACGAGTCAAAGATAGTACCTTTCAAAGCTCTCTCAACCAACAAACATTGATTGAGCACCTGCTGTATGCCTGATCCAGTGCTAAATTCTGGAGAATATACAAAAGAAGCACAAGAGAAGTATAAGATAAGATCTGTACCCTGAAGAAATTTGGTGTGGGTTACACACACATATGTACACACACACACACGCACACACACACACACATCTTCAACTCTTCTCTCTATATATCCATAGCTCTATATATCCATATCTTTCTATCTGTCTGTCTGTCTATATCTATCTATCTATCTATTTATCTATCTATCTATCTATCTATCTGTCTGTCTGTCTATTCATCCACTCACCCATCCACCCACCCAACCACCCAACCATCCATCCATCCATCCATCCATCCATCCATCCATCCTTCTCTCTCTCTTCCCCTCCTTGACTCCTCATTCTCCTAAAGCCTCCACATAACCAATCAGGTGCTAATTACTGTAGTTTCTGCCTCTGTGATGTCTCTTACATCCCTTCCTGTTTCTCTACTCAAAAGTTCAACAGCTTAGTCTGGATGATTGCAATAGTCTCCCAATTGATTGAAGCGTCTCCCTATTCAAATCCATTCACCATATTATTGCCAAAATGACTTTCCTAAAGTTCAGATCTGACCATATCACTACCCTATTTGATGAACGTCAGTGAATCCCTATTGCCTCTAGGATAAAATATAAGCTCTTTGATTTAGCTTTTAAAGGTCTTTACAATCTGCCTCCAACCTATTTTTCCTACAGTATTATAGATTACTCTCCTTTCTGTACTCTATAGTCCAGCCAAAGTGTCCTCCTTGGTATGTAACTAACATGAGATGCTATGTCTCATTTTCACGTACCTCTTCATTGGCTGACCCTTATGCCTGGAATTTCCTCCCACTTCATCTCTGCTTCTTAGAAACTCATTCCTTCTTAGCTCCACTGCCACCTTCTATGTGAAATGAAGCCTTTCCTGATGCTGCTGCCCATTTTTCATAAAATGTACCTTGTGTTAATTTTGCATTTGCTTATTTTGTCTGTGCTGCCTCTCCCCATAGAATGCAAGCTCTTTTAAGGTAAGTGTTATTTCATTTTGTTTTTGTATCCCCAGTGCCTGGAACAGTGCCTAATGCACCATGGTAGATGATTAACAAACGCTTGTTGATTTCTCGACTAATCTAGAAGACACTCTTACCAACAACAGATGCATAGTCAAAGAACTAGGTGAGAAAAATTGATGGAGGGTGATTTTAGGCAGAGAGACAGAGATAATTATGAGTTGATTAAAAAAAAAAAGAAAGGAAATCTATAACAGGCTCTAAGTTTGGTTGTCTTGGAGTCTGTCATGTTTCACACTTCTCCATCAATCACATGTGTGTTTTTCTACCAAGCATGAGACATCTAGAGAGTATTAAACTTCCAGTAATATAATTTGTTTCTAGTTTGGGTAAGGTATTGCTCTATATCATTCCACATCACTGGAGGCAGCTAGATGGAGGCTTGAAATGAAGCTGTCAAAACAAGACAGCAGAAGGGGTAGAGGAAAGTAGCACGCACACACACACACACACACACACACACACACACACATATACACACACAATTCCATGCCTTAAGCTTGCAGTCAGACTTTTTCCTCTAAAAGTCAGTCAGTCAGCAAGCATTTATTAAGTACTTTTTTAATAATAAGCATTTATTAAGTGCACATTAAGGCACCATAATAAAGACTGGGAATATAAAGAAAGGCCAAAAACAGTCCTAATTTCAAGGAATTCACAGTCTAATGACAGGGTGGGGGATGGGGAAATAAATATGCTTCTCTGGAAGCTAATTAGATTGAGTGATAATTTACAGACTTGCATTCACATAGGCTTTACTGTGCTTCACACCTCATTTTCTATTTTTCTAAAGGTCCAATGAATCTTTGCTTTCAGATAGTATCTACACATGGCCAGAAAGAAGCCTCAGTAAGGCCATAAATTGTATTTGAAAAGAGGTCTTGACTTGAGTCATATTGGCTTTTAAGAGGGCTATAATAGGGAGCTTGACACCTGATGATGTTAGGGATACCATTGTGCTTTCATTCATTCATTCATCCATTCATTCATTCATTCACATGGGTTGTATGGGGTGTTCTAGGAGGACTAGCACCTTTGGTGTGAGGGCTTGCTGAGCCCTTTTCAGGGCTGCCCATCCACCTTTCACCCAACTTTCCCTTGGGGCTCTAAGAAGACATAGCATGTGAAGTGGCCACCCCCTGGTAAACTCTCTTGGTAGATGGGCTAAACCAGGATGAAGGTAACGGACAGTCCTCAAACCATGAGGTGACTTGGGGGATGTCCACCCCAAGCATGTGAAGACTTTCTCCAGTCGAATGGGTGGATGAGAACAATTTGTTCCAACAACCAGGAAAACGACTGAAGCAGGCTCTGTGGAGGGCTTAGAACTTGGTCTGATACGGAAGATGCCAAGGTCATTCATTGAATGCCAGTCATCTTGACTTTTGTCTTGCCACTTTGATGATTGGAAGAGAGAGTGAAGCTGATGACTTTGTGCAACTCTGCCTCACTTAAATCCAATTCACCCATGAGTCAATACATAACCCTGTGATGTCTTCAAAAATGAAGGACAAACAGCAACAACCTATCATATACAAAGAGTTGTGCTCAGCACTGGAGATGCAAAGAAAAAATGGTAATGATATTGTTCCTTCCTTGAGGAAGTGATGTTTGACTTGGCAATGACAATGAATATATAATAAGCACATATACAAATAAATGCAAAATATATAAAATAAATACAATTTTTTTTGTGATGGGGGGTTAATGGGAAAGAATACTAACATTTGGGGTGGATTAGAAATTTTTAAATAGGGGGTAACACCTGCACAGAGTCTTGAAGAGAGCTAAGGTTTCTGAAAAACAGAGGTGAGGAAAAAGAGCATTAAAGCATGTATGAAGGCAGAGAAGGTTAGAGACAGAATATTGAATCCTGGGAACAGGTAGTAGTCTAGTTTGGCTGGAATGCAATGTGGGTGAAGGGAAGCTGTATGAAATCAGTCTTGAAGGAGAGGTTGAAGTCCTCAAAATTTCGGGGAGGAGATAGAAATCAAAGATAGCTTATTCTGGTCTTTGACAACACTTCTCAGATTAAAGTGAGTACAAATCAAAGTTCGTTACAACAATTGCTATAAGGGACAAAGATTGCCAAATTCTAACTGATATCCCACTCATGTCAAGCCATCAGGGAATTTTTTATTAATTAATTTATTTTTAGTTTTCAGCGTTCACTTCCACAAGATTTTGAGTTCCAAATTTTCTCCTCATCTCTCCCCTCCCCCCACCTCAAGATGGCATGCATCTTAATACCCCTTCCCCCATTCTGCCCTCCCTTCTCTCATCACTCCCCCCCTTCTTTTATCCCCTTCCATTTTATTTTCCTATAGGGTAAGATAGATTTCTATACCCTGTTGCCTGTGTATCTTATTTCCTAGTTGCATGTAAAAACAATTTTTAGCATCTATTTTTAAAACTTTGAGTTCCACATTCTCTCCCTTCTTCCCTCCCCACCTACCCTCATTGAGAAGGCAAGCAATTCCATATAAGCTATACATGTGCTGTTATGCAAAACACTTCCATAATAGTCATGTTGCAAAAGACTAACTATATTTCCCTCTAAAATATAGTTTCCCTATCCCGCTCCCCATTTATTCTATTCTCACCTTTGACCCTGTCCCTCCCAAAAATGTTTGCTTCTGATTACCCCTTTCCCCAATCTGTCCTCCCTTCTATCATTTCCCCCTCTCTTATCCCCTTTCTATTGTCTCCTTCCCCCTCCAGCCACTTGCCTGTAGGGTAAGTAATTAAAAATCCAATTGGGTGTGTATATTATTCCCTCCTAAAGCCAAATCCAATGAGAGTAAGGTTCATGCATTCCCTCTCATCTCCCTCTTCTTCCCCATCCATGTAAAAGCTTTTTCTTGCCTTTTGTGTGAGATAATTTGCCCTATTCTACCTCTCCCTTTTCTCTTTCTCCCAGTACATTCCTCTCTCACTCCTTAATTTTATTTTTTAGATACCATCCCTTCATATTAAACTCACCCTATGCCCACCTTATGTCCATATGTATAGTCCCTCCAACTACCCTAATACTGAAAAAAGGTCTCATGAGTTACAAATATCATCTTTCTATGTAGGAATGTAAACAATTCAGCTTTAATGAATCCCTTATGATTTCTCTTTCCTGTTTATCTTTTCATGCTTCTCTTGAGTCTTGTATTTGAAAGTCAAATTTTCTAATTAACTCTGATCTTTTCATCAAGAATGCTTGAAAGTCCTCTATTTCATTGAATGTCCATTTTTTCCCCTGAAGTATTGTACTCAGTTTTGCTGGGTAGGTGATTCTTAGTTTTAATACTAGCTCGTTTGACCTCCAGAATATCATATTCCAAGCCCTCAGATCTCTTAAAACTGCTAAATCTCATTTTATCCTGATTGTGTTTCCACAATACTTGAATTGTGTCTTTCTAGCTACTTGTAATAGTTTCTCCTTGACCTGGGAACTCTGGAATTTGGCTACAATGTTCCTAGGAGTTTTCCTCTGGGGATTTTTTTTTCAGGAGGTGATTGGTAGATTCTTTTTGATTTCTGTTTTACCCTGTAGTTCTAGAATGTCAGGGCAGTTTTCCTTGATAATTTTTTGAAAGATGATGTCTAGGCTCTTTTTTTGATCATGGTTTTCAGGTAGTCCAATAATTTTTAAATTATCTCTCCTGGATCTATTTTCCAGGTCAGTATAGCAGTAAGGCAAAATTCATGACCTTGGAGAGGACCATGGGCATGCCTGAATGGTTAAGAATTGCAAAGTATAAGGAATTCTCTAGTAGAAGGCAGAGGAAGTATAACATTTATTTAGACTGCAGAGGATCAGATTCAAAGACCAATGCCCCCAATTTGATATTGTGGCAATGATATTTCAAAACCGACAAACTCATCTCACTGTAGTAACAAGGAAATTATAAAAAAAAATATTATAGCAAGGAACCAAGGCATACTGTAGCTTCCCCTCAATGCTAGGGTCTTCTTATAAAAAGATCACTTATGAATCTGAACTCTCCCAGTTCAGCACTCTCTCCTGCAGCTCTGCTGACTCCTGAGTTCCTTGATCTCTGCAACTGTCTCTTGTTCAGCACTCTCTGCTCTCCACTGTCTTGATGCTGGCTCTCTGCTTCTGGATCCTGCCGCTCTCTGCTGCTCCCAGTTCTGTTGTGTTGCTCCCAATTCTGGGCTCTCTTTTTATACAGTCCTAGCCATCATCTGATTGACTAGAATGTCATCTGATTGACTAGAACTCAGTGCACATACCATTGTCTCTGGTCTTAGCACCTCCCCTCAGGGCTCTGAGGGCTTCATGCCCACCATCAGGGGTTTGGGGTCTACTTAGGAACAAAGATATAATCAGACCTTCCCACCTAGGCCCACCTTAGCCCTATTGAATGGGTGGGGAAGATCTTTGATCAGACTAATGCTATAGTCAGTTGTTTTTTCAGTGACATTTCATATTGTCTTCTATTTTTTTATTCTTTTGGTTCTGTTTTGTAATTTCTTGATTTCTCACAGAGTCATTAGCTTCCATTTGCTCCATTCTAATTTTTAAGGAATTATTTTCTTCAGTGAGCTTTTGGACCTCCTTTTCCATTTAGCCAATTCTGCTTTTTAAGGTAGTCTTTTCCTCATTGGCTTTTTGGACCTCTTTCGCCATTTGGGTTAGTCTATTTTTTTAAGGTGTTATTTTCTTCAGCATTTTTTTGGGTCTCCTTTAGCAAGCTGGTGACTTGTTTTTCATGATTTTCTTGCATCACTCTCATTTCTCTTCCCAATTTTTCCTCTATTTCTCTTACTTGATTTTCAAATTCCTTTTGGAGCTCTTCCATGGCCTGAGACCAATTCATATTTTTCTTGGATGCTTTGGATGTAGGAGCTTTGACTTTGTTGTCTTTTTCTGGTTGTATGTTTTGATTTTCCTTGTCACCAAAGTAAGATCCTATAGTCTGATTTTTTTTTTTTGCTGTTTGCTCATTTTCCCAGCCAATTACTTGACTTTTTAGCTCTTTGGTAAGGTAGGATTCTGCTTCCAGTGTGGAGGGTATACTGTCCCAAGCTTCAGGGATTTTGAGCAGCTATTTTCAGAGATATTTTTAGGGTCCTGTAAATTTTCAATTCTTCCAAGATGGTACGATCAAAGGAGAGGTGTTTATTCCTCTCCTGGCCAGTGATCTAGTCTGTGAGTGACTACAAATACTTTTTTCTGCTTTGGAACTGTGAGGAGGATTCCCTCTCTACCACCACCACAAGCTCCACCATGCCAATACTCCTCCTCACCCTAGGATCGTCACCCAGGACTGTGACCCAGATCCAAACAGGACAAAGCAAGAGAATCCTCCCTCAGCACCAGCAAAGAGATTCCTGTAATCCCTCTGTGATCAGTGCTGGATCCCCCTACTGTCTGTGAGTTAAGAGTTCTGGAAACAGCCACTGTGTAGCATCCACCTCCCTGGGGCTGGAGTTGGACCATGTTCCTCTCTTACCCAGGTCCCAACGGACCTTTCCTACTAACCTTCTAAGTTGTCTTTGGCATTTGTGGGTTGAGAAACCTGGAAACTGACACAACTGCCAATGATTCAGTTCTCTGAGGCCTGCTCTGGGTTTGGGCTACCCATTCTGTGCTTGATATGGCCAGTCTTGGTCTGTGCTCCAATCCTTCCAAGTTGTCTTGGGCTGGAAATTTGTTTCACTCTGTCATTTTGTGGGTTCTGATGCTCTAGAATTTGTTTAGAGTCATTTTTTATAGGTTCAAGCAAGTCCCTGCTTTTACCCCACCATCTTGGCTCTGCTCCTCCAGAGAAATTTTTAGGATGGAAAACAACATGCAGGAATCACACTCTGTGCCTTAGTTTCTTCATTTGAGATGACTGGGCTTGGGGACCTGAATTTTTGTCCAAAGTCACACAACTTGTCAGTGGCAGGTCTTGAACCAGGACTAGACTTCAAGTCTCTAGGCATTCTTTTTTTAATATTTGATTTATTATTTTCAGTTTTCAACATTCACTTCCACAAGTTTTATGCCCCAACATGGCAACTATCTGATATGGGCTGTACACATACACTCCTATTAAGCACATTTTCACATTAGTCCTGCTGCATAGAAGAATTATAACAAATGGGAGAAACCATGAGAAAGAAAACAAAACAAAAGAGAAAAGAGTATGCTTTACTCTGAATTCTGACTCCATGGTTCTTTCTCTGGATGTGGATGACATTTTCCATCACGAGTCCTTTGGAAAAGTTTTAGGCCCTTACATTGCTGAGAATCGCTAAGTCTATCAAAATCCATCCTTGAACACTGTGGTTGTTACTGTGTACACTGTTCTCCTGGTTCTGCTCACTGCACTCAGCATCAGTTCATATATGTCTTTCTAGGTTTTCCCGAAGTCTGCCTGCTCATCATTTCTTATAGCACAATAGTATTCTATTACATTCATATACCACAACTTGTTCAGCCATTCCCCAATTGATGGGCATCCCCTTAATTTCCAGTTCTTGGTCACCACAAGAAAAGCTCTATAAATATTTTTGTACATGTGGGTCCTTTTCCCACTCTTATGATCTCTCTGGGATACAGCCCTAGAAGCAATATTGCTAGGGCAAAGTGTATGCACATTTTTGTAACTCTTTGGACATAGTTCCAAATTGCTCTCCAGAATGGTTGGATCAGCTCACAGCTCCACCAACAATGAATTAGTCCAACTTTCCCACATCTGCAACATTTATCATTTTCCTGTTTTGTCATGCTAGTCAATCTGATAGGTGTGATGTGGTACTTCAGAGTTGTTTTGATTTGCATTTCTCTAATCAATAGTGATTTAGAGCATTTTTTTCATATGACTATAAATAGTGTTTATTTCTTCCCTGGAAAACTGCCTGTTCAAATCCTTTGACCATTTATCAACTGGGGAATGTAGTCATTCTTTCTCCACTTCACAAATGATAATAACTTGATAGAAGAAGGGAGACCATGAAGAAAGGACTTAGGTTGAAACACATTCCTTAGCAGGATAAGTTAACTAGCCCTTTCTTTCTGTTTTGTATTTGAAGGCCCAAGAATTCTAGCATAGCTAAATAATGGAGAAAGTCCTTTACAATAGAGCTCCTCAAATGTAGAATTTAAGTCCAGAGCAGTTTCAGTGTCAGAGGATGGAGAGGTTTTTTGTAGGAGGCGTCACTTCAGCATAAGCCTGAATAGAGTGAATTATTCCAAGAAGTGATGGTGTGTGGGGAGAGCCTTCCAGACACAGAAAACTGCCAGTGCAAAAGTCTGGAGTCGAGAGATGGGACGTTGCATACTCGGAATGGCAAGGGAACCGGTATATCTAGAAGGTAGAGTACATTGGTAGAGAGAGTTTTCTCATCCAGGAGTTCCCCATACAAATATAATCACAGGTCCATTCTCCATTCCTTTGTATATACCTAAGTAGTTGATTGTTTAGTTGTGTCCGACTCTTCATGACCCCATTTGGGATTGTTCTGGCAAAGATACTATAGGTGTTTACCTCCTCCAGCTCATTTTACAGATGAGGAAACTGAGGCAAACAGAGTGAAATGACTTACCCAGTGTCACATAGTTAGTAAGTGTCTGAACCCAGATTTGAACTCAGGGAGATGAGTCTTCCTGACCCCCAGGCCTGGCATCCTATCCTCTGTGCCACCTAGCTGCCCCTATATCTATATAACTGGGGCTAAAGACCAAGTATTTGCATAAGCCTCTTCTCTTTGGTGGAGAGAATGATTTCTCATTGCTCTTCTCCTGCTTGAGGGGGAGAGTTGGGAAGAGCTTGGGGCAATCCTCTCCACTCATGAAGTGTGTCTTATGTGAATGCCCAGGTTTGAACCCCAGATTTTACCAGTATATGAACATATTGTCTCCCTAAATAGAATGTAACCACTTTGAGGGCAGGAACAGTTTTTTCTTTAGTGTTTGTATCACCAACACCCAGCACATTATCTGGCACTTAGTAGGATCTTAATAAATGCTCAATGCTTCAATTAATTGATTGATATTCCCTCCCTAACCATTATCTTTGAGGCACAGCTAGAGGTTCCCATACCTATTTCCATCATTCCATCAGATTCCATCAGATTGGCCTTTTTGTGATTTTTTTTAAAGGCCATCTCTGATGTTCATTTTTGCCTCAATATGTCACGACTCTGATTTTGTGAGGACTCCTTCCACTGAAGCAGATGGCAATGCCTCTATCACTTAGCAGATGGCTTTTGAAAATTGCTGCAGCAGAACAAATTTATCAGTTTGTGGCCAACCTGTTGATGAGCCTATCTAACTTAATGAAACTGGTCCTTACATAGCAGAAGCATCATCACTCACCAGCAGTCTGCTAGGACCTGCCAAAGCCTGTGCTATGCTGGAGGAGTCTTTAAGAACTCAGGATTCTCCATGAGACTGAATAAGACCAAGAACATGAAGATTTCTCTTGGCTACAAAAAGAATGTGTGTGTGTGTGTGTGTGTGTGTGTGTGTGTGTGTGTGTGTGTTTATGTATGTAAGATTAAAAAGAAGGGAGGAGAGATTAGGGCAGAAGGAGGAAGGGAGAGATAATAGAGACAGAGACAGAGATCAAGAGATGCATACATGGAGAGACACAAAGATAGATTCAGAAAGGCAGAGACAGAAAGAGACTAAGGGACAGAGATATAGACAGAGGCAGAGAGAAAGAGAGAGAAAAATGGAGAAAAATAGAGTAAGAAAGAGATAGAGAAAAAGAGAAGGGGGAGAGGAGGAAGAAGGGGAGAGAGAGAGAGGGAGAGAGAGCAAGAGAAACATAAGCAAAAAGAGGGAAAGGAGAGGAAAAAAATACATTTGTTTGGGAGCAGTAAAGTGTAACCAACCACTGAATCATGACTCAGAGCCTACTGATGGGAAAGGGAAAAATGTGGCTGAATCAAGCAATTTTTCCCTATGTGCCTTACAGGTTTTGTATAGACTCACTTTAAGTACTAGTCACTAGTCATCTTTACCATGCCTGACCCTCAGTAAGTGTTACATAAATGCTTATTTCCTTCCCTTCATTAGATATATGATAGAGATGACTGAGTTGTCTTAAAAAGGTGTTATTCACTTAGAAGTTTGCACCAAGTAGCTGTTTTAAATTGTAAGTCGACTGAACAAATTTTATCAACAAATATTTCTGAAGGACAGAAATGAAGAAGGTAGGAGCTAGTGGGGCCAATAAAAGGTAGAGGAGCAGAATAAGAGGACTATTTGGCCTTTGTCTGGCTCAAAGGAGGCCTCATATGTTTCAAGTAAGGAACTGTGATAACTGTTGAACTATGGAACAAGATATGGGGACATAGATTCTGAGCTAGGACAGACCTGACAGATTACCTAGTCCAATTTCCTCATTTCTGACTGTGCTTTGTATACTGCCCATGCCTAATTGTGACAATACAATTCTATGATAGTACGGAGAAAAGGATGAAAAAAATGACACCGCTTGTGCCCTCAAGGGGCTTGCATTCTCAGAAAAGTAAAAATGTAATTTTGTTGCCATACATAGTATACTTGCACCGAAAAAAGCTGGAGAGGTAATTGTTAAGTTTTTAATAAATCAAATTATATTTTACTTTTTTGGATGTCCCTTTTTATATAGAAATTATGTCATTTCAAACAAATATGATTTTTCAAAAATGAAGATGTCAAGTAAAAATTAGACACCCTAACTGAGATCTGTACTAAGCAGAGTGTGGTCTGATTATCTATGCAAGAAAAACCAAATTGACAAAGAATGCCTCTTGTATATTTGATATACAGTTGGGTGGACAACCATGAGAGCTTTAGAGTAGAATAGAAATGATTTATTTATGTTATATATACACATGTACATATAATGTCATGTGTCATATTTATCGATATACACATACATACGCACACATACCACGCACTTCTTTTTGTCCTTTCCCTTTCCCTTCCATCCCTATCTGTTTTTCTTTTTTTGATGGAGATAGGAGGGAGTGAAGAACAGATTTTTGCTAATTGAAACAAATTAAATTTTTAAAAGAGTCTTGGGGTGGAAAAGGCAGCTAATTCAACCCCCTTAATTTACAGAAGTGGAAACTGAGAGCCAAAGAGGTTAATAATGATTGGCATTCCACAGCAGCTAGGTGGTGCTGGGACTGGAGTCAAGAAGACCTGAGTTCAAATCTGCCCTCAGACACTAGCTGTGTGACCCTGGGCAAGTCACTTAACCCTGTTTGCCTCAGTTTCCTCATCTGTAAAATGAGCTGGAGAAGAAAATGGCAAACCACTCCAGTCTCTGACAAGAAAATCCCAGAATGGGGTCACGATGAGTAAGACATGACTGAAAAAAATGACTGAACTGAGTACTTTAAAATTTGCAAAATGTTTCACATACATTATTTCATGTGTGTGAAATGTCAGCTCTGTGAGACAGGCACTATAAAATATCATTATCTCCATTTTACAGATGAAAAAATTGAGGATCAGAGAGTTTAAGTGAGTTGTCCATGGTCACACAGCTGATCAATCTGGAGTCAGGATTGGAACTTAGATCTTCTTAATGTCAGGTTCCACACTTATCTGCTATTCCTTGTTGCCTCTGTAATGAATAGACTTGATAGCTAACAGTACAGCTGGGATTCAAAGCCAGATCTCAGGATTCATAGTACATTCTTATTCCCATCCACCACATTGCTAAGCAGTCATCAGCCCTTCATGAGAAGAAATATGTAGCTAGACAGGCTCCAACCCTAATTGTCTCACAGTGCTGCACATAGTAGGTCACCGATTGGACTGACGATGCTTCTCTCGACTTCCCTTTCCATTTCTGGAGCTGTGACTCTTTAGAGGAACCCAGGGAATTTTAAGTCTAAAAAACTTATTTTAGCCCTCCCCCTCTCCTTTCCTTCACATTATTTTTCAAGTGGTCTTGTTCCATGACACCAGGCAGAACACAGCAGAGAAGGTCAGGGAGCCCACGGAAGAAGTTGGCTGTCTATGGAGACAGCACATGGCAGCAGGGGGTAGTTCCTCTCTTCATCCTCAGTGAAAATAATTCATTTGAGGGTGTCTGGGAATGGGACAAAGTCCTTTTCAAATTCAAGTTAGGTCCATTGTAACTAAAGCCTAGATTGAATTGGGAAGGGGTTGGAGAATGAGGAAAGAGTAGGAGTGTGAGGTTCAAAGCAGTTAACACCCTTTTGTTGAATGCTGGGCACAGTAAGGTTTCCTTTCCTTCTACCATTTATATATAAGCAGTGACCTTTCACCTGCACGGGGGAAAGCTGAGGCTCTTGAGGGAGGGCCAGTGCTTATAAGGACCCAAGGATTATGACAGAATGGAAAATGTCTTATTATGGCCAGTGATTAGAGGCAGCCAAAGAACCTCCTTTAGTTTCCAGGATTTCGCTTTCCAATGAAATCTTGCAGCTGGAGTGGGGGGGAAAATGAAAGACCAAACCTGTATGAAACTTTCCCAGACTTGCCCCATTCAGGGGTCTCTGGGGCAATGATTGTTATACCATGGCCAGTCCAAGCCCAGCCTTTTTGATTGGTGAAGAAATCCAGGCATGACTCAGATCTGAAGTATGGATATTACTGAGATCTGACTGGATTTCCTAGAACTTTGCACCCTTCCTCCAGGCTTATACTTTAGGCATGAGGGCAAAGGTGAGAAGACCAGTTAGGCTGGAATGCAGAAGGTGTGATGGGGAGTAGGGATACAAGCTGGATATTGGTCTAGGAAACTAGAGGTAATCTTAAAGTTCTCTGGAAATACTAGCTATTACCATTATAATTAGATTACCAACTGGTAAGTTTTAAGGGCAGCTAGGTGGTGCCATGGATAGAATACTGAGCTTGGAATTGGGAAAACTCATCTTCATGACTTCAGATCTGGCCTCGGATGCTTACTAGCTGGGTGACCCTGGGCAAGTCACTTCACCCTGTTTGCCTCAGTTTCCCCATCTGTAAAATGAGCTGGAGAAGAAAATTGCAAACCAGTCCAGTATCTTTGCCAAGAAAACCCCAAATGGGGTCACAAAGAGTCAGACACTACTGAAACGACTAAACAGCCGCAAGCTAAGTTAAAGTTTAGGGGGAAAAACCCTTTGTTATTCTGAGTATCCTCTATCCCCTTTCTATTACTCTGCCATTCTCCTTGATGGAAAGGGCCACATAGGATGAAAAGCCATTTTGTGGCTTGTTTTTTTTTTTGTTTGTTTCAGGGATTGCTATGGCTAAAGAATTCATAACCAAGTGACTAGCATACTGGTGATGGATCTCACAATTCTTAACTAAGGCTGGTTCTTAGAAATCAGAATCAGTATGTTGCTAGGACTATGAGTATCAACTTTCTTTCAAATATGGCAGCACCTACCCAAGCTGGCATACCTTTTGAGAAATTACATCTACCGGCACACTACAATGAAGCATCAGAGTAGGACTTTGTGGTGGTCTCCCCTACAAAAAGAAATAAAATGATAAAATAATCATAATTTTTTTAAAGGCATTTATTTGATCCATCCATCTATCCCTGCTAGGTGCTTCCATTTCATTCCCCCTCACTCTTTTCTTTTCTTTTTTCCATCAGGGGAATTGGGGTTAAGTGACTTGCCCAAGGTCACACAGCTAGTACATGCATCAAGTGTCTGAGGCTGGATTTGAACTCAAGTCCTCCTGACTCCAGGGCCAGTGCTTTACGCCCTGTGCCACCTAGCTGCCCCTAATCATAATAATCTTGACTCTGTCATTCCCTTACATTATCACATTCTCTGTCTCTTTCTTTTCACTATTAAGTTCTATGGTAGCTGCCTCCACTTCCTTACTAGCCATTCAACTCCCTATCATCTGACCTCTGTCCTCCCCACTCTACTCTAACCATTCCTTCCAACATGATCAATGACTTCGCAATGGTCCAATCCAGTGGCTCTTTCCTTGACCCTTTCCTTCCTTGGCTGTTCTACAGTCCTTAGAGCTGCTTTCTGACTTCACCTCCTGGATGCTCTGTTCTGGGCTTCCATGACGCTGCTTTCTCCTAATGGTCTTCCTGCCTCTCTGACTAATACTTTTTGGAGTCCTTCACTGATTTCTTTTTCTCCTCCTCCCAAGGCCCTGTACTTGGTCTGCTTGTCTTTTCTCTGTATATTTCACAATCATCTACTCCCGTGGCTTCAAATATCACCTCTATGAAGATGATTCCCAAATGCGTAGCTTCAGTCCTAATCAAGCCTTTGGACGCCTGTCTTGCATTTACAACTGCTTCCTGCACAACTCCACTTGGACATCCTGCCAACATTCAAATTCAATGCCTCAAAACCAGAATTCATCATCTTAGCTGTCCCCCCATACTTGACATGTCTCCCATCCTCATCACTGCTCTTAATAACACTGCCATCTTCCAAGTCATCCAAGCTTGAAACCTAATAGTCAGTTTTGTGTCTTGTTTTTTTTTTTGTTACTTCTGTTATTAACACTGCCACCTTCCAAGTCACATGAGCTCAAAACTTCAGTCATTTTTTTTTCTGTTTCTTCTTTCTTCATTCCCTCCCCCCATCACCTCTTCTTCTTTTTTTTTTTTGCTAGGAGGAAGGCAGGGCAATTGGGGTTAGGTGACTTGCCCAAGGTCACACAGCTGACCCCCCGCCGCCGACTTTCAACTCACTGCGTCACCTACCTGCCCCCCGCCCCCATCACTTCTGTTATTAGCACTGACATCTTTCAAGTTATCCAGGCTTGAAACTTCATAGTTTCCTTCTTTTTGTTTCTTTTTTTTTAACCCCTCAAACCAATCTGTTGCCCAGTTTTGTTGATTCAGTCTTAACAATCTTTCTCACATCTACATTCACACTAACATCCTAGTTTAGGAACTCAGTATTATTTCTTGCTTTGTCTAATAAAGATCAAATGAGATCATGTCTGTAAAGCACTCTGCAATCTTTAAAATGCTATATAAAAGTCATTATCATTACTGTGTTTTATTGGCATTGTAAGTGATTTCCCCATCTCTGGTGTCTCCAGTTCATCTTTTACATAGATCGTCTGCTTCTTGCACCAGGTTGGTCTTCTTTTAAAAAAAACCCAAAAAACAAAAACCTGCAGTGGTTCCCTATTGCTTCTAAGATAATATATAAAACGCTTAGTCTGGCCTTTAAGAACCTCTCCAATCTGCCTTCTAGCTATTTGCTTAGCACTATTTTCCTCTATTTCTTCTTTGTATGTACCACATTCCAGCTAACATGGACTCTGGGTCATTTTCTGATCTTGTCCTTCTCTTTCCCACTTCTGTGTTGTTATCTGCCACATCTGCAATGCAGTCTCTCCTCATCTTTACCTGTTGGAATATCCCTCTTCCTTCGAGTCTTAGCTTAGGTGCAGAAGCAGCTAGGTGGCACAAGGGATAGAGTTCTGGGCCTGGCGTCAGGAAGATATGAGTTCAGATCTGGCCTCAGACATTTACTAGCTGTGTGACACTGGGCAAAATACTTTACCCTTATCTGCTTCAGTTTCCTCAATTGTTAAATGAACATAAAAATGGCACCTCCCTCTCAGCATTGTTATAAGGCTCAAATGAGATAACATTTGTAAAGCACTTAGCATGGTACCTGGAACACACAGTAGGTGCTTAATAAATACTTATTTCCTTATTGTGATTCCCTGCCTTGACATGGTGATTCCTTAGACCCTCTCTCAGGGCGTCCCCAACTCTCAAGACAAAACTACTCAGAATTTATTTTTTTTTCAGTAATAAATGTGGCATATAGTCTCCACCCCGCCCCCCACCCCTGCCCTTTTTGTGCTTGGGTGGGGAATTTCAGTGGGGGACACAGCAGCCAACATAAAATCAATATAATTTCACATTTGTATGGTGTTTTTGGCTCTTCAAAGCACTTTTTTGAGAGATTTTTTTTGACTTTTTTTTTTTAGTTTACTTACTGTATTGATTATTTTGCTTTTATATTACAAACACTTACCGATTGCTCCTACTTTGTGAGAAGTCTCTTATAACAAAGTAAAACAGTTGAGTAAAATTAATGAGTGACCTCATCTGAAAGTGCCCACAATATTCTACAGCTGTAGTGCCTTCCCCTACCTCTATTTTAAAAAAATTAACAGAAATCTATTGCTCTTCCTTCCTATTCCCTATCCCACTGGGAAAAAAGAAAAAGCAAATTTCTTGTAATAAATATGCATAATTAAGCAAAACAAATTATGCTAGTGGTAACATGTGTGTATGTGTATGTGTGTATATGTGTACATATGTATGTGCATGTGTATGCGTGTATATGCATGTGTGTGTATATATGTATGTATATGTGTATATATGTGTATCTACATGTGTATATGTATATAAAATTCTGCACCTGAAATTAAATACCTCTTTGTAATAGATAACAACGTGCTTTCAGCACTGATCCTCTGGAACCATGAATGGTTAACGTATTAATCTTAGTTCTGACAGCTTAAAAACATTGACTCATCTAGTCCCCACGACTGCCCTGTGAAGCAGGTATTGCCCTCATTTGGAGGAAGGGAATTCAAGATCATAGTCACTAGAGTGCTGGAGTGAAGGAGCCCTGAATTCAAATTATACCTCTGACAATAGTTACCTATGGGATCGTGGGCATGTTCACTAGCCTTCTTTGAGCCTCAATTTCCACATCTGTAAAATAAAACATGTAGTACCTAACTTATGAGCAGGGCTATTGTGAGGATCAAATGAGAGAAGGTTTTAAAAAAATAATTTTAAATTGTTATATGTATCCCAAAAAGTCTTAGTGCAGTTTTAAGCTTAGAATGCTATTTTAAATGAAAACTTTAATCTTAAAACTCTACTAAGAATTTTGGTACACTCTGTATAAATGTCAATTACGTATTACTGCTAGTTTGTCCACTGTCTCATTCTATTCATCTTTTTTTTTTTCTGCTGGAGTTCAATGGAAGCAATTCTGGGACAAGTCACTATCCTATCATTGTTCTTTTACATTTAGTGGTCTGAGTACTATTGCCCAGGTGGACTGTTCTTTGTAATTGAATAAAACTATTGGAATATGAACTCATCTTCTACGGGCTTACTGCAAGCGTCTTTGGGACAATCCCAATAGTTGCAAGGACGACAAGGATGATGGTGTCTACCTAATCAGCACTCTCATTGTCATTATTACTGGGGTGTTGGCTAGAAGACTGGCCTTGGAATCAGGAAGATCTGGGTTCAAATTGTACCTCTGACACATACCAGCTGTGTGATCATGGACAAATTGTGACTTCTTATTGTCCCAAGAAACTCTTTTAAAACTGTTAGTTAATGACCTACATTCAAGAAGAGAGTTTCAATCTTGGGAATTTCCCATCATAATAAAATCACAGATTTGGACCTAAAAAAAAATTCTTTTTTCTAAGGTCGCATAGTCAGCTGAACTAAGATGACCACCCAGTTCTGACCCCCAGTTCAGTCTTTTTCTCATGCTACCTACCATGAGTTACAAAACTCTAGTTAGGTTTGAACGCTGCACAAGTTGGGAATTGCTGAGCTAGAGTTTGCAGGATGGGATAGAACCTTCCTTGCCTTTTGGGTCCCTGCCCCAGTGAGGACCTGGAGGAAGGAAGATGAGGTGTGGGCATTTCCGACCAAGCCGAGTCCAGCTCTTGCCAGGATCCGGCCTCCTCCTTTAGTGCTCTCTGCTCAGTGACCAAGAGAAGGGGGAACTACCACTGTGGCCAAAAAATGTACTGCCTCTCAGAGTTATCCAAGTCCCCCCCTAGGAAGCTTGAAGCCGTCCATCTCAAACAGGCCCATTTAAAAAAGTATATATCTTTCCAAGAGCTGAAGTCAGACCGAAGCTCCAGAGTTTCCTGTCTCCCCTCCCTGGTTCTTTTATTAAAGAAAACTGGCTCCGAGTGTGTGGGTCCACTCCAACTGTACCCTGCAAACAGCGAAGCGGAATTACAGGCCCCTGCCAAGGATCACACCAGCTTCTTACTGAGCTCCCGTAGTAACCTAGAATGACCCTCCCCCCTCAACAAACTCTCCTTCACTGGCAGCATCACCCTCACCACCTACACACACACACACACACACACACACACACACACACACCCCTAAATCCTGGAGACTTATTCATGTTTATACTGTTCCATGCATTTTTCCGTGATCTGGAAGCTGTCTTGCACATATCCCTCCTGTCGGCAGCCACACACCTCTCCAGATAGTTCCTCCATCTTATTTTTCATCCTCTGAAAAGACACTGGCAAACAAACGTCTGCTTCCACTCTGACATTCCCAAGTTTTCCACCCTAATGCCCCTTTCCAGAGGTTGTTCTGCTTTTCCCCTAGGCCTTACCTATCCCCCTAATTAAGTTATGGTCTGTTTTGTTAGTTCTATCATTAGTGCCAGAAGAAAAAACAAACATACACACAAACTAAAACCCTTTTCTTGACACTGATTATTGCTCTCCCCAAGCCCCATCCCCAAGATTATTTTGCAAACCTTCTGAATCTCACTCTTCAACACAAATGCCAAACTCAAGGAATGGAACATCTGGACCCTTAACCAGACTTAGATGTAGGTAAAGTGAGGGGCCACCTAACGATATGATTTAATTTCTGGAACATCCAGGCCTCCCTGGCTCTCAAATGCCCATCCCACCAACCTTAGATGCTTTGCATTCTACAATCAATGCCTCATTCCTTTGGCTTCAAACAGGGACTTTCTCCCTCACTTATTGTTTTGGCCTTCTCATGGAGATTTGCATTTTAAGTTTCAAATTCATTCACACTGAGGTATAGAAGACTATTACCCCCAAATAGTTAGAAATAGTCATAATTTCGTTGGCATAGTCTTGCCTTCCACCAGCTCAGATTCCAAGTCTTAGTAGTTCTAAATGGCAAATAGTAGCCAGCTTTAGGGTAGAGAAAGTAGGAAGACCTTGTATCCTTTTGCCCACTCCTTGGTATACTCTACCTTTCTGTGGTTTAGAGATGGGAAACTGGGGACACAACCCAGGGAAAATTGTGAAGTTGGCAGTTTTTAATGTATAGAAGGACATTAAATTATAAGACCCAGCAGCCTGATTCAGCAGTTATTTAAATGACCATCAATGCGACTTTCTCTCTTCTTCAATATTCCCATCAGAAAGTCCATCAGAACAATGCACTGTATGTTTTGAATGTACATGGATTATCAGGGAACATCTACCCAAACTCTGAAGTTGGTGTTCCTTTTAGCTTTAGGCAGAAGTAACCATTACACTTTTTTTCTTTCATGAAAAAAAAATATGAGAAAGGAATAGTGAAAAAGGAATTGCTGAGAACTCAGTGGGGGAGTACTTAGAAAGCAAGCTAATGCTTTGCTTTTTCTTTCACTACTTATTTAAAAGGATAATTCATCAAATAGTTGGACTTTAGAATAGCTTTTCCTCAAAAAATCTTTACAAGTGGGTTCATTTTAGAATGTCAAAGCCAAAGCTAAGTAGGAGCCCTGGAAAGCTTCTGACCCTATGAGAAGATTTAGGGTGAATTTTCTATTTAGGCTTGGAAACATCAGTTAGATGAAGCAGCGATTAATAACATTTGAGGCTTAGTGGGAAAAATGACTTAATAGTACCTAGGGGTTTATATTTCTTTAAATCTTACTCTATAGTATATAATTTATTTGAAAAGCTTGAAAATATGATTAACTTATCACTTGTTACTGTTAAGCTTTGTTTTAATTAGATTTTAATGAAAAGCATAATTAGTTATTCACCTTCCTATTTATCTACAACTTAAGTAAGCCAAGTTGGGTGATTCATACAACCATAACCATAGAATTGTTTTATCAACGGCAGCTACAGCTACCCAGATTATAGACATTCTGCCTGAGGGGAAATAGTCTCTGAAAAGTTGGTGTTGCAAACCTATAAAGTGATGACACTTTTAACCAGTGTAATAACTCTCACAAGTGGAAATAAATAATCCTCTGAGCCTCAATTTAACCAATAGTTAAATGAATGAGTTCAACTGTCACAGGTGGAAGCATCTTAGAAATCATCTAATCCTTGATTCTGTTGTAAACTTTTCTCTTCTCCTCCTCTCCTTGAGTTACTTTTCAAAACCCTAACTTCTTTCCAGTTTTTTCCACAAAGAACATTTCTTCCTCAATCAACAGACTCTCAACCTCCTTGGCATAGAGATGTATAAGTTGTGATCTTTCCTCTTTTGCTTTTGTTGGGATGAAGCTGGGGTTTCTCCTTGGAGAAGATTTAGGCTTTGGGAACACAGTAGCAGGGAGAGATTGAGGATAAAAGGTCCTGACTTGGTGAGGCACCAGAAATATTCATTCATTGATGCTGTCAGGGAGTGGTTTCTAGAGACATAGGAAGCGAAGATGAAAGGTCAGGGGCAAGAGACAGGGACCTAGAGCTCTAACTACTAGCAGAATGAAGAAAATCTGAGTCTAACCGAGACAGATAATTGGCCACCCTTGATACTTTTCACAGACAAAAATGCTTTATGCCTGGGCACATAAGACTGACCCTGCTTTCCTGCTTCCCTGCATAAGTGAATTTCTGCTGGACAGCTACCTATTGCTACCAGCCTTTCCCTCAGGCTGTCTCTAAGAGGTGGGGGATCTAATGATGCAAGGACCATTGACTCAGAGGGCAGGAAAGGAGGACAGCAAAAGCTCCCCTGGTCGGGAAACCTGCTGGCTTGTCATTGGTCCCTTCTATTACATTATCTTCGCATTTCCATGGCAATATTTGGATTGTATCACGTGTGAATAGCTTGCCTCTCCAATGAGGTAAACAGATTCCTGAGGGCAGAGGCCATGCTTTCTACTTTTGGGTCTCCTTCTAATGCCTTGGAGAACATAGGGTAGTCAGTCTTTAGGGGCTCAAAAAATTCTAAACTGAATTTTCAGCATAAATGAAACATGTATTAACCAATTCCATGTTGCTGTTCAAACTTCTGTAAGGCCGGTATTGAATTGAGAAAAACAAAACAAAACAAAATGAAACAAAACTCCTTTGCCTTTAGGACAGTATCACGACTAAGAATGCTTAATTGTCATGCTCAGTGAGCATCTTTAAAATTTTATTTGGGTTGTAGAATAAATATAAGATATTAGAAAGGTTTTATGAAGAAAATGTCATGTACCTAGAAACAGGCATCTTTAGCAAAATAATGCCATCTTAGACTTGACTTATTTATTATTAACAACAACAATAACTGTCATTTTTAAATCACTTTAAGTTTTACAAAGCACTTTATTATTATTTTATTCTTACAACAACTAGGGAGGAAAATGCTACTATTATTATTATCATCCCTGTTTTACAGATGAGGAAACAGAAGCAGACAGAGGTTAAGTGACTTGTCCAAGGTCACACAGCAAGGTCAAATACAGTCGTATTTGAACTCAGATCTTCCTGACTCCCAAATCCAACACTCTAACCACTGTACTATTTAGTTGTTTAGGGGAAAAGACATGGGGTCTGGAGATGGAGAATCTGGGTTCAAATACTGGATCTGCTAATTACTAATTATGAGACATCAAACAAGTCAATTGACTTCTCTCCTTTGAAGGAACTTTTTCCTTTTTTTCCTTTGTACTCCCTGCCCTTAGCATAGTATTTTTCATGTAGCAGGTGCTTAATGAGTATTTGTTAAATTCAGTTGAATTTATAAACTCAAGGTGTTGCACTAGACCTTTGAGATTCCATCCAGTGTGAAAGCTATCAAACAATGACCTTATCTGATCCTTCTAATGATAATAATAATTAATAATAATAAGGCGAGGGAGGTAAAGTATTATCTCCATTATTGACAGATTAAGAAAATGTAATTCAGTGAGCAGCATGGGATCCTGGGAAAACCTATAGGACTCACTGAGTGTAGAGACCTGAGCTTGTGGCCACACCCATATCACTAGTTAACTGGGTGGTCATGGATGGGGACAACAGCCCATGCTTATGCTGTGATTGTTTTATGGCTTTCTTAGCACTTTTCTCATAGCAACCCTTTGAAGCAAAGAGTCCCAAGTCCGATCCCTCCCATTTTATAGATAAAGAAATGGAGTCTCAGAGAAGGGAAGTGAATTGACCAAGGATCCAAAGCCAGGAACTTACAGGGCTAGGGCTGGATCCCAAGGCTCCAGATTCTCACCACAATGCTCTTTCGTCACACCTCTATGCTCCTCCTTCTCCCAGGAATGCAACCTCAGACAGTTTTCTATTATAAGATAAATCTCTGACTGAAGATCTTTCTTTCAGGGAAATATTGACCTTGAAAATGAAATTAAACTTGTCAGCATGTTTTTCTCTCTCTGCCTCTTGGGTGTTGGGGGTGGAGAGAGAAAGAGAAGGGATAAGTGAGTGATGCTACCACTTCATGCATACTCTTTTCCTATCCAGTGAATGGCAGGGAGAATCACTTAAAGACCTATTCTAACCACAAAAGGTCATTTGTCCTCTACTACCTGACACTTCAAAAATTCACTCAAGCTTTGCCCAAGCAGAATAGAAAACAATCTAGTGAAGGAATGGTGCTTTATTCCTTACTTACTTGCTCCTTTTTACCATTCTTTTTATTTATTTTCCAACTTTTCATTGATATGTTTCATTTTTTTTCATCACTTTCATTTCTGAAATCATCCCCTGCCCCTCCTTTACCCAGAGAGCCACATTTTGTGACAAAGAATTAAAAATGAAAAGGGAGAAAAGGTAATTCAGTAGAACTAACCAGCACAGAAATTGAGTCAGACACAATATGAAATGTTCCATACCCATACTGCCCCACTGCAGGAAAGAAGGGAGGGATTAATTCTTTTAAAAAACAAAACATCTCAGAAACACTGAGTAGTCTGCCTCTAAAATTTCTTTTTTTAATTTTGATCACGTGTATGTCCTCCACTTACCTGGAATACTATTATGCTTAGGCAGTGGGTGATCATCTTGTGTGGCATTATTCGAGGAACGGTGGCAAAGCTGCCATCCTCAAAGCTCCCTCTTGCCTCCACTCCCCCATCCTCGGCAGCATGGCATCATGAAAGCAGCACTGACTTGGAGTCAGAGGACCCAGATTCAGATTCTGCCTCTGCTGCTTGCTGTGCGACTTTGCTCAAGCTATCTCCCTCTCTGATCCTAAGTTTCTTCACCTTTAAGATGAGGGAATTGGGCTGGATGATATGTAAGGTCTTTGTCAGCTCTACATGCCAAGGACTAAGCTTTTGGAGTGGGCTAGAAATTTAACCAAAGAAACATCCATTCCTTTGGGCTAAAGATCGTAAGATGGAAGGGACTCGGAGGTCATTCTACAGATGGAGAAACTGGGGTTTAGTAAGTGGTGGAACTAGGGTGACAAACCCAAGTACTCCAACAGGTGCTAAAGACAGAGTCTGCCCACAGGGCTGCCTTGGGCTGGCCAAGACACTTACTGATTTCCCCATTATTTCTTTTCTCCTGGAGACATGGTTATATTGAGACCACTGGTCTTACCTGCTTGATAATAAATTGTTAATTTGCTTCTTACTTAGCCCCGCGCGCATGGTGCATTGCATATAATAGGCACTTAATAAGTGTTTAAATGATTGAATGAATGTCTTTCTCATTCAACATTGATTAAGACACAACCTTATCTACTTAATGTAAGCTCTTACATTATGGTAGAGGTGATCATGATTATACAAATGTTCCTGAGTGCATTGTCAGTCAGTCAACAAACATTTAGTAAGCATCTATGATATGCCAGGCACCATGCTAAGCACTGGGAAAACAAAGAAAGTCTCTCCCCACCACCAAAAAAAAAAGACTCTCAAGGAGTACACATTCTAATAGGAGAGACCAAGGAATGGCTTCCTGCAGAAGATAGGAGGAGACCTGATTCTTGAAGAAAGCCAGAGGAACCAAGAGATAGAAGCAAAGGGTCAGAGTGCTCCAGGAATGGAGGGTAGCCAATAAAAAGACACAGAGATAGGAGATATCATGTTTGGAAAATTACAGGTAGGCCAGTGGAACTGGATTATAAAGTTCATGGAGGGGAGTAACGTGGAAAACAAAAGTCCATAAATGCAGGAAGGGGGCAGGTCATAAAGAGCTTTAAATGTCAAACAGAACAGTTTACATTTGATCCTGGAGGTATTAGAAAGCCACTAGAGTTCCTTCAAGAGAGAAGTGACGTGGTCAGATCTATGCTTTAGAAAAATCACCCTTTCTATTATATATTATATCTAAGTGTGTAAGAAGAATACAAAGTGTTGAAATCAGACAAGAGATCATTTCCAACTGGGAAGGTTGGAGAACGGGAAAAATCAGAGAAGGCTTCTGGAGGAGGTAGCTTTTAATTTGAGCCTCAAAGGATTGGTGAAAGGATGGGTTTGACATAGGGAAGCAGGCATAGCTATATAATCAAATGCATGGAGATATTGAAAAGGTGCTACATATTTGTGGGATTCATTCTCATTCTAGTTTGGCTGGAATGTTAAAGAATGTGAGTGGAAGTAACATGAGATGAAGCCAGGAAGTTAGTTTGCGGTTATATTATGGAAGACCTTAAGGGACTGGGTAAGAAGTTTAATTGGATTTTCCATTGCCTACCAGATAAAATCTAACTTCTGAAGAACAATACTTTGTCTTTGGAGAGATGACTTGAGCACTCTAGAAAGCCCCAACAACTCAACGAAAACAAAAGTTTGCTATTTTGAGTGTTTCCTGAAAGAGGAGAATATGAATCTATAGTTGTATGCTCTGTGCGTTTCTTTCTATAGCCATGACAGATTTGCAGTGATCCATCTACAATCTCTCCTCCACCTTCTCTTTTTGTGAATCATCCTTGCAGAGTTAGGGGCACAATGTGTAGATAGAGAACAAAGAAAAGCTCAATAGTCCCTCTGAGAATGTAACTCATGACTTTGAGATCATTTAGCACTTAACACTACCAACTGGACTAACCAACAACTATTAAAAACCAGGTTATGCCAGTGGCTTTCAGACCTAATCTATTAAAGGTGGAACGGTTCCTAGAGATAATCTAATATTTGAAAGAGGAGAAAATTGTGGCCCAGAGAAATAAGGTCATTGGGCAAGTTCATGGCAGAGTTCAGACTAGAGGCCAGTCTTGAAAACTCCATCTGACATCATCAGAATGCTTTGGAAGTCAGTTTCAGCATTCTGTTAAAAAGGATGGAAAAAGAGAAGAACAGAGAGACTACATAACTTGCCTGAGGCTTGTCAGCATCCCTGGGGCAGACTCAGGAATAGAACATAGAGAAGAGAACCCATCTCATCATGGTTCCAGAATGAACAGTCTCTCTAACACAGTGAAATTTAATAACAAATTGGGCTAGTGTTTATCCTTATGTAAGTTTTAATTAGTTGTTCCTGGGGAGGCTTAATGAAAAGCTAATTAGAGAAATGGAGAGAAGAAACAACACTAAATGACTGGGGTTAATTTCAGTGAGTTATATAAAATCACTTCACAAGGAGTCACAAGGACAACGCTCACAGAACTATGTAGGCTGTCCTACCCTAATTAGACTCTGGGGTCTGGCTGAATAAAGATCAGATTATACACTTTCAAGTCTGTAGCTTCATGGTGAGACATCAAGGGATGGATGGACAGTTCAGATGTCAGATAGCTTTGGTAGTGAATGTGGTCAGAAGAAGTCCTGTTTTCTCATTCACTGGAGTGAGCAGCAGAAGATTTTTGGCTCATAGGACATCTTCACAGCCTTGCTTTTTCTATGATGCACCTGAAAATTCCTAGGACAGGGCATATGAGGAGAGCCTTCCCTCTCTCCCCGTGACTAGTCATCAATTGGTTTGGCCACCTATCTAGCCACGTGTCCTGCCCCAAAACAGATCCAGTTAATGCTAAGCAACAAGTCAACTGAGCATTCAGCATAAAGGGGTGTCTGATGTGCAATGATCAATGTGGAACAAAACAGAAAACTCCCCACTCTTACCCGATTCTTCCCCTCTAGCAGATGTGAACAGCTTAACATATGTCTAACAGGAAAATATACTCAAGACAAGTCAACAAGTACTTATGAAGCTATTAGTAAATGCTAGGTTATGTGCTAAGCACTGGAGATGGAGAAAGGCAAAAATAGTCATCTAGTTAGAAAACATTTATTAAGGGCTGGGTAGGGATACAAAGAAAGGCAAAAGACAATCCCTGACCTTGAGGAGCTCCCAATCTGATGAGGGAGACAGCAGGCAAACAACTATGTACAAACAAGCTAGAGTCAGGATAAATTGGAGTTGACCAATATAGGAAAGCACTTAAATTAAAAGTGATTGGGAAAGACTTCCTGCAGAAGGTGGGATTTTAGCTGGGACTTGAAGGAAGTCAGGGAAACCAAAAGGCAGAGATGAGGTGCAAGAGCAGGCCTGAGGGGTGGAAGTGGGGCAACCAGTGAAAGTTCCTGGTCCTTGTCCTCAGGGAGCTCACATTCTAATGGGGAGACAACATGAAAAAGACTATGTATATACAAGAAATATTCAGGTGAAATGAGAGATAGTCTCAGAGAGAAGGTATTAGAAGGAGAGAGTGGGAGGTGTGTATAGATTGGGGTAGAGACCAGGAAAGGCCTGTTGGTGGAAAGTGGGATTTGAGCTGAGTATTGAATATAATCCTTAGATTCCATTGATCACAATGGAGTAGCTATTTTCTTTTATATTTTCATTCTTTTTTTTTTTCTCTTCCAGATCAGTCTTGAGATTCTATTGTTGTAGGCTACTTTCCATGCCTGGTATATTATAAGCACTTAATAAATACTTATTGCTTGCTAAAATTCCTACCAGTGCAGATTGACAGCTGTTTTGTAATTTACAATCTTAAAAAGTTGCCTGGGGACACTGAGAGGTTCTGTGACCAACCCGGGTCATGGAGGTGAGACTTAAACCTAGATCTTCCTGACTCTATCCACTCCCTACAGTAGTTTAGTTGGCATAATTATTTTTCAGTTAACCTTGAAGTTTTCTGTAGCATACTCATATGTTCATGCACCACCACCACCACCACCACCACCACCACCTCTAGGGCTACATGTAGGAACTCTATACATAGGTGTAATGGTAATGTAAATCTGAAGACCTTCTCCATCCATTAACAGGCCCATGTGACCTGCTTATGTCACAGGAAACCCAAGTCACATGTGGTGGGAGAAGCTTGTTGAATGAGAGGAACAGGAAAGGGTGGAGCAGGAAGGAAGTGAGTAGAACTGATAGGAAGTGAGGTCAGAGAAGTTAGAGCAGAGGGATAGAGCAGATGCAGGTGAGCTAGCTATGCTGTTAGTGTGTTTGTGGGAAGGCCCCAGCAGGGGGCGCTGCTTGGATGAATTGGACTTACTGGTTTTGGGATTGGGCCTTCTGGTGTCTGAATAAATGTTTTGCTTTTTCTGTATTCTATTCGGAGAGGCTGTTATATTTTGCGATTCCGAACTATGCTGGCATATTCATAGCCATCGTCAGTGCTGTGAATATTACCTTGGGGATGCAATAGGTTTACAGAAATAGTCAAATAAGATTGTAGGTAAATGATTGTTTGCTGGGGCTCTGATAGTCCCAAATAGAGGCAGTGCTTCCCAATGTCCTAACGTGCTTGTGGTCTGTACATACATAACCACCCACCCTCCCTTTTTTTTCTCCATAGCAGTCCTCACTATCTTTACCAAATGTTCACCGAAGGGTTCATGGGCAAGGAAATTCAGGGCTTGGTGAATTGGTAGAGCAACAGACTAATAGAAGAGGCACGTGAATGACGCCTTCTCCCCAATGCATGAAGGAAGAAGCAGACTTAGGAGATTGCCTCATTAGCCCAGTTTGTCTATTACTTCTCATAGGCATGTTTCTGTACAGTAGAATCATGGAATGTTAGACCTAGAAGGCAAGACACTTAGGGTCTGCAGGGGTGATCCGAGTTTCCTTCTTTGTAAAAGGAAGGCATTAACTAGATTGAGAACTGAAAGAAACCTGGAGGCCACTGAGTCCAAACCTCTCATTTCATAGATGAAGTAAATGAGACACAGAGAATTTAAGTGATTTATCCAGAGTCGTTCAGCTGCTACTAATAATATTAATAATAATAATAGTCCCCCTAATCTAACACTTTGTTTTTGCAAAGCACTTTTTTTTAAAGCATTATCTTATTTTATCCTTGTAATAACTCTAGAAGGTAGGTGCTATTATCATCTTCATTTTACTGATGAGGAAACTGAGGCAGAGAGAAGTTAAGTGATATCCCCAAGGTCACAGCTAGTAAGTATCTGAGGATGGATTTTTCCTTGGGTCTTTCCTTGGACTCCAAGTCCAAGACTCTGTTTACCATGCTTCCCAGCTGCTTTTAGGACCTAGGTTTCCTTACTCCTAGTGTGTGATTGTGCCTACTTGTTTTTTTTTTTCTTAAGTGTAATCATAGAACCCAGAACTGTAATTATTTTCTTGGTCACAACTTCACCTTTGGTGGTTGCATGTTTTCAAACAGGAAGTGCTCCCCCCACCCCATCTCTAAATGTAGATGAACTCAGAGAAACCTAGAAACCAAATGTCTTGAGGTATCTGTCATTCTTTGGTCTAGAGGAATGTCAGGGTAACCTCAACGGCTTCCATTTCAAAATACCATTTTAAGGAAAAACACAGAGGCCTCATACAACTGTCTCTGGGAGTTTATTAAAATATTAGTTTTCTAGGTGTGTGCAGCCAATTTGCTTTCCATAGTGTTTAAAAATAGCCTCTAGAAGAATGGATTCCATCAAAATCATTAGCCGAGATGTCCCTTTCATTATTTAAACCACAGAACATGAGGCCAGGCTAAACAGAGTGGGCTAAAAGGACCTTTGGATACTCTTAAACCATTTTCACATAAATCATAGCCCTGGAAAATGCCACAACCTCTGAAGCATCTTTCCATGTAGAATGGTCAAAGTCTTCAAGAAAGGTCAGCTTGTTTGGCCTTGTGGGTATTTGCCCTGATTCAGGTTCAAAGGCTCTGTTATTTATAGAGGCTGGCCTAACCATCCCCCCCCCCCCCCCCACTGAGAGGGAATGAAATAACAGGGATGAAAACCAAAAGATCACCTCAGTCAAAGCCGCTGCCCGAGTGAAGGGACTGGTGATGTCATGGTGAGATACCCCAGCTTCCTCAGGGAGGCTCAGATAGGGCTGAGATTTTGAGGGTCCAATTTATGGCTCTTCCAGCTTTCCTGCCTTGCCCTTTGAAAGCCTGGGGGACCATACAAGAACTAGAAAATGAAGGTCACCTGAGGAGACTCTGAAGAACAATGAGGTTAATGGAGTCACTGCCACAGAAGCTCACACCTTCTTGCCAGATCTCCTCAGACCCTGAAAGATCTGGCAGACAGAGCTGTGGGTCACGGGAGAGGGTTGTTGGCACATGTAGGGAAATGAGTAGATGAAGGGATAGATAACCCAATGGTCTCTTATATCCTCAGAGACCAGACTATGCACAATGGAGATCAGGTTACCCAATCTTCTCTCTCCCTGTTCCCTGCCCGCCTCCCCCTTTTCTTATTTGAGAGCTGTGAACAATTGGCCAAGTGCATTCAAGGTTTGCTTTTGGCTTTCCTAAAGGAATGGATGCTAGCTACCAATTGGGGCAGAATTCCAGAATGAATGGGGCCAAGTTTTCTCTGGACAGACCAGAGTTAGCTCAAGCCAAATGGGATGAGATTCTAGAAAAAAAAAAACCACCACAACAAAAAAACAAACCTGCCCACTCATCATCCCAGAGGGATCTCTATTCACTTAGGCTGGCATAGGCAGATGTGGGGAGAAGGGAGGGAAGGGGAGGCACAAAGGCTTTCCTGGCAAAGGGCATTGCCTTCTTATCAATTTGTGGAGGCTGAACCCAGGTGGGAAGGGAGCTGTATAGCTAATGGAAATAGGAGCTAGTACAAAGTACCCTTTCCATCAGGTTGGCTAAATCAGATTAAAGTGTTTTTTCCCTTGAAGATGTCTTCTTGTTCCCTCCAGGCCCTCTCCCTCTTTTCATTCCAGTCCTTAATTCCTGCCTGCAGTGATGACTTTACAAGCGGGTGGGCTGGTGGCAATATTGCACACTTTGAAGAGTTCCATCAAAAAACATACCTCGCTCCTTTCTCTGGCATGAAGGTAGGAAACCATGAGGATGGAATCCTGCATCTTCTCTTAAGTTGCAAACACTGTATCAGGTGATTTTGCTTATTAAAAAAAATCAGAAGAGAAGGTCCAATGCTGAGATTGTGGAGGGATAATAGGATCATAGATTTAGAGCTGGAAGGGAGTTTAGAGACCCAAAACTTTCACTTTACAGATGAGGAAAACAAAGTCTAGAAGGGCTAGGTGACTTGCTCAGGGGTATAGTCATTGCCAATAAAAACTTATTAGGTCTGTCCTATGTCAGGTACTGTGCTAAATTCTAGGGATACAAGTACAAAAACAGAAGACAATTCCTGCCCTCAAAGAGCTTATAATCTTTTTAAAATTTTTTTCCACTTAATAGCATTTCATTTTTTCCAATTATGTATATAGTTTTCAACATTCACTTTTATAAGATTTTGAGTTCTAAATTTTTTCTTCCTCCTCTCCCCTCCCTCTTCTCCAAGATGGCAAGCAATCTGATATAGGTTATACATGTACAATTGTGTTAAACAGATTTCCACATTAATCATGTTAATTAATTAATTAATCATGTTGTGAAAGAAGAATCAGAAGAAAAGGGAAAAACCATATGAAAAAAAAGGTAAAATAGTATGCTTTGATCTGTATTCAGACTTCATAGTTCTTTCTCTGGATATGGATAGCATTTTCCAACATGTGTCTTTTGGAGTTGTTTTAGATTGTTGCATTGCTGAGAAGAGCCAAATCTATCAAGGTCACTCATTGCACAACGTTGCTGTTACTGTGTACAATGTTCTGGTTCTGAAGAACTTATAATCTAATGGGGGAAAACAACACATAAAAAGAAGTTGAAAGGCCCATGGGTGTTTCTCTCTCTCTCTCTCTCTCTCTCTTTCTTCTCTTTCTCTCTGTCTCTTCTCTCTTTCTTCTCTCTCTTTCTCTCTCTATGTATATATCTATATCTATATTTATACATATGTAGATTTTTATCTATCACCTACCACAGTATAATGAAATGGTTATGATAGAAAAACATGAGAAAGCTTGGTCTAGTAAATGGAGAGCTAGCCTTGGAGCCAAAAAGATCTGGGTTAAAGTCTTGTCTTTATCTTACTGGAACTGATTCACATGGGTAGAAGGAGTTGCCTGCTTGGGAGTTCCAGATACAAATGAAGTCAAAGGTCTGGAGTACTAAAAAAACAAAAATAAACTAAAAATAACTCAAACTACTACTCAATTGTATTTGTGATCTCACTGACTCTGGTGTTTCCTCTGATGATGCAGATTGTGACTCCTCCATGCCCCACTGTCCTGCGCAACTTTCATGTGTGTCCTCCCCCAAATCTACCACTGAGGTTCACCCAATGTGCTAGAGGCCTTCTTTGCTTTCTCCTTACATCACAAGGGTTACTTATGGAGGACCCTGGCTATCCACCTGTTATCCCTTGCTCTTACCATGTGGCTAGCCCATCTTTCCTTTGTGTCTTAAAATTGATGACATCCTACATTACTGATCTTTTTGGAAGGTCTTTGTTGGTTATATATTTCAGGTTGTTCATACCTACCATGTACCTTTCCATTGCCCTCTGTGTGATCCTTGCCCTCAGTTCTTCATAGGCTGTGTTCCAGGTTTCTGCTATGAAGCCACGCTGGTAAAATATTTGCATCAAAAACAAACAAACAAATCACAAGTCTTTGCTGTTATGGGAAGATTGTGTCAGGGTGGGGGAAGGTTAGGAAAAATCCACTGCAATTTCTTAAAAGCAGTCTAGCCTGTTGTCCTCCTCCTTTTCAACCCTAGGATCAGTCTATCTGTATGTATATTCAAGAGCTACACATTCTGTTGGACAAAGTTTATAGGTTATTCTTTTGGTTACATGTTGAAATCTAGACAATAGACATTCATCATCCATTTGGTCCTTCCTGTGTGGATGGTCAGGCCAAACTCCTTTGAGTGATCACAGGTCTCTTTTTGGATGGTTCTGCAATGTCTTAGGGTTTGATGTAGTCAACACAGTGTTATCTGCCATATCTGTCAATAGGAGCATGTGGAGGACTCCACCCTCCACAGGGAATCCCTCCATAACTTAGATTTGGTGTTCCATCTCCTCTACCATGGTGAGGAATAGTTTTGGTGATCATACCTTTATCTCCATTTTATGCCTCACCTGATATTTATTGGAGGGTGAAGAGGGGTTGTTGAACAGGGTTATTTGTATTGTTGAATCTTTCAAGAAATCCTGAATGATATATTAATAGGGGACATCTTGATATAAAAGCTGGTAAAGGAGTGTTTTGTTTCACCCAGTCAAATGCATTTTCATAATGAAACAAAAAGCATAATGGGATCTTAAATTCTCTACATCTTTCATCCAGTGATGAGACGGTAAAAATGTTGTCAGTTGTTGCACAAGCTTGCTTGTTCCCTACTGATATCTTAATCTGCTGTGATGGCCACAATGCATGTATAGAAGACTCTCATAAAGATAAAGATTTTATGATGATAAATGTCTAGTAAAAGTATAACCAACACACTTTTAAGTTTAATCCACATCATTAACATTTTCTCCATCACTTTATTAAGGCTAGGCAATTGACAAAATAATAAATCAAATCCTGATTTGTAGCATTTGAGTATTTCTCAGGTGAAAATGCTAATACTGAAAATTTAGCAATTGACTCTCAACAGCCAGTACTCCTACATGATGCCTATGTGGAAGTTTGGGATGTTTTTTTTCCAACACCTGTTCTGGAATCAGAGGGGCCCAAGATTTTTCCTACACCTTTGGCATCTTCAGATGCCTTGTAAATGGGTTTGTCAATGCCCTCACAACTGTATCACTACACCATGGTTTTCTTCTGCATGTGCTTGTTATATTCTGGATAAAAAAAGGAAGGGGCATAAAAAAATCCTTATTTTAAAATATAAATAAAAGATGAATAATATCTCCCTATGCAGATACCTGGGACATCTAGGTGGAGCAGTGGATAGAGTGCAGGGACCTGGAGTCAAGAGCACTTGAATTCAAATCCAGCCTCAGACACTTACTAGCTGTGTGATCCTGGGGGAGGAAATGACAAACTGTTCCAGTATCTTTGCCAAGAGAACGCCAGTTGAGGTCACAGAGTTGGACACAATGGAAATGACCCCACAACAACAACAACAATATGTAAATAACTGAAGTGTTTGAAATTCTACCATTAGAATACTATCCTTGGGACACATGCTCTTCACTTTTTTGTTATCATGGGCCCCTTTGGCAATCTACTAAAGTCTCTGGTGTCTCCTTCTTAGAATAATGCTTTTAAATGCATAGATAAAATACTTAGAATTATAAAGGAAAACAGTTATATTGAAGTACAATTGTCAAAATATATTTCTTTTAAAGTTCATTGACTTCAGGTTAAGAACCCCTGTTTTAGATTAAACATCACCCCTTCTTACAGGTCCTACTTTTGAAATGCAGATACTCTGGAAGGAGTAACACAAACTCATTCACATGAAGTTGTTAGTGATTTATACAATATTTTATTTATATTTAATTTTATATAATTTATAAACAATTTAATCATTTATTTACATATTTCTATAATTCATATATTTATATATGATAAAATAATAATTTTAGTATAATTTATAATTATAATAATAATTTATATAATAACTCCTTCCTGGTAGTTCTAGGTGACTCCCCCAAGTCTTATAGGTCAGTCCCTTGACTTCTTCTTTTCTTCCCCAGCAACATCTTCCCCTTGGAGGACAATGGCCAGAATACAGATGTACTCCTTGAGTAATATTTAGATAGAATTGCTTGCTAGACAGAACACTGGGTTGAAGTGAGAAGAGGAGGAGGCATCAGCGCCTGTGTATTCATCACACTGTCTTCAAGGTTAGCTCCCTTGACTATTAAGAGTATGTCACCCAGCAGGGAAGTGCATGAAGGAGCCTGGGTTAGGAATTTTTATTGGTCTGCAGGACTCACCTTTAAACAGGACATGAGAGCATTGTAATGTTTTACGACCTGGACTGTGATACAGTCATTTGAGAAAGTCCTGGGCATTTATTATGATAGGATTACGTTTCAGCTTTGCTTGTGGGTCGATCAGAATTCCAGCCCTGTGCGCCCCAGTAACCTGAAACCCACCGTCAAACACCGGGCCATCTTGTTTTCATTGTAAGCCTAGATTCCAGGTTAGCATTGTGCGCTTGAGAAACATTATCCAGCACCCCCACGATCCTTTGTTCTTTGAAATGCCAGGAGGACAGGACCTATGAACAGATTGGACTAGCCCAGGCTCCATGGGCTCCATCAACCTGTGTGGACAATGACTGGAGCTATATGGGACCTCCATATCGTTCCTTGAGGAAGGCAGGGAAAAGGTGACCCATCATCAAAGGGTCATACAGAATTTAAAAAAAATTAAAGCACATTAAAAATGAAATATAACTGAAAGAGCTTATGATATAAGAATCAAAAGGTCTGAGTTTGAATAATAATTGGTCAGTTAGCAGTTGTGTGATTTGGAGCCAATCACTTAATCTTTTCAATCAAGAGATGGTCCAGAAAGAGAGTCAAAAGCCCAAGAAAATCAAGTTCCAAGTAAGGACAACAGATTTAGAGCTTGGAAGAGACCTCAGAGGTCATTTAATTCAATCCTCTCATTTTACAGATGAAGAAACTGAGGCCCAAAGAGGTTGAGTGATTTGATCAAGGTCATACAGGTAGTAAATAGCCTATACTGTTTATGAGCAGCTGGTTGGTTCAGTGGATATGGTGCTAGAACCGAAGCCAGGAAGTCCTGAGTTCAAATGTGGCTCAGACACTTACTAAATGGTTAAGTCATTTAACTTCTGTTTGTCTGAGTTTCCTTATACAGGTAAAATGGGGATAATAATAAGCACCTACATCCCAGGGTCCTTGTGAGGATAAAAGGAGATAGTATTTGTAAAGCACTTCACCAGCCTTGAAGGGCTGTATAAATGTTAGCTATTACTATACTAGTCTAGACCTTGCTTCCAAATAAGATTATATCTGAACCATCTTAGAGAAAATTATTTGAATACACACACATATCTCAATACATATACACACATACACATGTCTGTGTGGATAGGTATATGCACATGTCTATATAGACATATACACGCATATGTCTATATATGTCTATATAGACATGTGTATGTACACGTGTATATACACACATAAAATTTAATGTGTGCCTGTGTGTGTACATATGTATACACACACACACACACACACACACACACACACATATACAGGTATTATTGCTGTTATTGTTTGTCCTTTGTTCTCAAAGAGGACCATGACATCAGGGAGGTGATGCCATGACAGGCAAGTGACGGAGGGCCGTGCAAAGTCATTAGCCTCACCTTCTCCTCTGGAACCATCTGGGTCCAGTGGTGAGATACAGATCAGGACACTTGGAGATGGCCCTGGATGCAGTGGGGAGACCTTGGCCTTTTTAAGCCAAAGTCTTTAACAGGTCTCAGTTTGACTGAGGCAATGCCCAATCAGTGATTTAGGCTAGGTGAGAAATGAGGTAGAGAATGGCCTATTTTATTTAATTAAAAAAAATTGATTTGGGAGGGGAAGATCTCTGGCCAAAACAGAAACAATTACTATTTATGTTCACTCTGAGTCAATCAAGGCCCAAACAATGACCAAGTGGGACTTGGCCTCTGACCTATTGTTGGCCAATCAATGAGAGCCAGAGTGATTTGGATTTAAGGCATGGTCCTTAAGAAAGAAATCTAGCTGGTAAACCCCAAGACATCTTGGGAGGTTTCAGTGATGAAAATTTACATTCCTTTGGGCAGAAGGACAAACAACAACTTCTGTGAGTAGTAGTAGGAGCTGCCCCACTGGGGACACAACTGGAACTGGCCATTTGGGCAACACAGATCTTTTTTTGTTCCTTCCTTCCTTCCTTCCTTCCCTCCCTCCCTCTTTCTTTCTTTCTTTCCTTCTTACTTTTCTTTCTTTCTTTCTCCTTTTCCTTTCCCTCTGTCCACAAAGGGTATCATAACCTTACCTCTGGGTGTACCTGTGGGTGCTACAGGTATTATATATAATACCTATATGTGTGTATGCATGTAATAATGTCTATATAATACATGTATATATGTGTATGTGTGTATATAATATCCAATACAGTGATGGACTTGGAATTAGAAAAACCTGGATTCATATCCTGTCTCTTACATGCTTACTAGCTATGCACCAATGAGCATGCTAACTTTCCTGACCCTTGCGCAACACTTAAAGATTGTAAAGGATGGGGGAAGCTAGATGGTGCAGTGAGTAGAGCACCAGCCCTAGAATCAGGAGGACCTGAGTTCAAATCCGGCCTTAGACACTTGACACACTAGCTGTGTGACCTTGGGCAAGTCACTTAACCCCAATTGCCCTGCCTTCACCCCTCCAAAAAAAAAAGATTGTAAGGGATAGATTAGTTCAAATTGTGTCATTAGCTAGAGCTCCCCCACTGTCAGTTTGTATACCAATGGAATTATAGACCCTTGATTCATTAGTATATAGCTTTCATAGGTTAGTAGATTCTTTAACCACTCCTGAGGTGAGAACTTTCTATGATTCCCAATCCTTGGGTTCTATTCCCTGCTTGTAATAATAAGAATCTATAGTTGTCCTTAGCAGCTTATTTAATTTTCCCCTGGAGAATAGCAGATTCCATTCAATTCAATCCAGCAAGGATGTATTGAGTGCCTACTATATGCAATGCACTACATACAGTCAGTCCTTAACATTGGGGGTTTAACTTTCTTGACTTCAAGCATCTGTGTGATTTAATTAGTAACCTTATTTTAACTTTCATATTGACAACTGGGCACATTCCTGGCAGTGCATAATAGAGAAAGAAAAGAGGGGCCCTCGTGTTTGTGAAATGGCTGGTACCTTACTGGACATTCTCTGGTCTTCTTCATCCTACCATTGCACAATAAAGAGCCTCCTATCCATTCATTGCATATTTTCATTGTTTGCCTTCAAAACTCAAGTTTTATGTTGGAATTATGCCCCCAGTATGGTGCAAGTCCTTTGGGCTCTGAGGTGATGTTGAGATCCCACCAGTCTCCTGGCCTTTGTACAGCAGTGACTAAAATCCCAGCAACCTTTCACTTGGTTTTAAGAGGGAAGTCAAGTTAGAGAGGTTTACAGCAGTATTGTATACAATACTGCTATCTAACACAATAGAAGGAAAGATTCAGGTTAAAATTTTTTTTAGTTTTAAGTATTTTATTTTCTGTACAGTATTTATGGTACTGCAGAGTTCATGTGTTATGAAAAGTGAATATTGTCCAAAGTCTTTTTTTTTGAGATATAGCACAAAGGTTGCACAGAATTCTAGGGAATTACTAACCAAAAAATGTTTTGCATGTTACCAATTTTATTTTGTGTACTGCATTTTATAGGTTATTTCATGGTTATCGTGTTAGGGGAAGTGCATATTATCAGAATTAGTGTTTTGTTATAAAGAATTGTATGCAGAGAAGTATATTTTCAGCAATCTTGAGTGAAAGATTACAGTTTTTGGTGGTCACAGAAACCCTTATCTTAACTTCAATGTATCAACATTTACATTTTTGACTTCTGCTCTGTTTTCTAAGAATGGTACCTCCACAAAAGTTGAGGATTGACTATATATTATGGACTAGACATTCAAAGACAAAAAGGAAAAACTCAAGAAGCTTATTATTGGTGAATATAGCACACATAAGTAAGAGCTATTTTTAGCGTTGTGTCCTTTGCTTTGCATTTTTACCCTTCCTTCTAAACAAGTGGCTGTCTTTGGGCAAGTCACTGGAAGAAATTGAAGTTCAGTTTTTTCATCTGTACAATGGGGCTACAAATACTTGGATCATCTCCTTTTCTTCCAGAGTTGTTGTGAGGGTCGAATGGATATTAAAGCAAAATGTCATAAAATGCTATAAAAATGCAATCAATTTTCTAGACATCTTAAACATTTTTCTTGCCTTTCTTCAATTAAATTTTATTCATTTTAATGTTAAAAAAGAGATCAGAGCAAATATAAATATTTGGGTATGGAATTATTTTTCACACATACTTACTCAAGTACAGTAATATCTTCCAGTCTGATAACAATCTAACAAGCACTTCTTAAGTGTTATTATGGTGACCAATGTAACCCCTGATTTATCAGCCTGGGACACTTCCCATGAATGATTGAAAAAGTATTCATTAAGTATTTAACATGTCCAATGTACTCTGCTAAATGCTCAAGATATAAATAGATAAGTAAGACAGTCCTTGGCCTCAAGGAGCTTATGTTCTTTTTTTTAAAAAATTTATTTATTTTAGTTTTCAACATTCACTTTTATAAGATTTTGAGTTCCATTTTTTTTCTCCTTCTCTCCCTCTCCTCCCCCCTTCCCAAGACAGCAGGCAATCTGATATAGGCTATGCATGTACAATCATATTAAATACATTTCCACATTTGTCATGTTGTAAAAGAAAAATCAGAACAAAAGGGAAAAACCACAAGAAAGAAAAAGACAACAAAGGAGAAAATAGTATGCTTTGCTCTGCATCCAGATTCTATAGTTCTTTCTCTGGATGTGGACGACATTTTCCGTCATGAGTCTTTTGAAACTGTCTTAGATCATTGTATTGCTGAAAAGAGCTAAGTCTGTCAGAGTTGATCATCACACAATGCTGCTGTTACTGTGTACAATGTTCTCCTGGTTCCGGTGCTCACATTTTAATAGAGGAAGACAACACACATGAGAAATTGCAGCTGAAAGGCAATTGAAATGGCCTCTTGGTCCTTAGGATATGGTGGCAAAATAGAAGGTAATACATCATCTTAAGTGTCATTTCCGTTAATAAAACCACATGGATTTCTGATACTGAACCATTTGATGATGTCAAAGACTTTGGTGGTGAGATCTTTTGGTGCGGGAGGGTGGTCTTTTGTAGTTGTGGTTGCTGTAGAGGTAGGGACTTTGGCACCCACATAAGCAGTCCCCAGGTGTTTCAACAATCCAGCTAGCAGCTTCTGTGGGGGTACAAGATCCACCCACAGCCAGCACCCGGAAAGCTGCCAACAGCACAGGTTCTTTTGATCTGCTTAACTAAGGAAAGCAAGGTGAAGGGGTTGACAACTTTACTTTAATCCAGCATACAGACAGCATTCACTTCGTTCATGGGAAAAATCCAGCACCCTGAACTTCAGAACAAAATACAAACAAATTACAAACATCAACAGACAGACCCAATACAGATTCATAGTTACCAACATCTAGGTTCAGCCCGGGAGCTCAGAACAAGGGCTGGCCCAGAGTCACTCGAGCCACCACTGCTGTGGATAAGAGAGCTCCAAGGAACAGACAGCCAACCCCTGGTTTTTATATCTTTTTCAGTCAGGGATGAGTCACACATGCGACTCACCCATGTGACCTAGAATCGTCACAAAGAAGCGGACTTAAACCCATGTGGTCTAAAAGCCTCTGCTCTCCCAGACATGTAAACTAGGCCCTCCCTGGAGTTAGCCCCACCTTGGGCCCCACCTTAGTTGCCAATCCATACCCACTAAAGTTTTATACCTAATAGAGGTTTGGGCCTGGGGCTTAGCACCTAGTAAGGCTCAATGAATTACTCAAAAGGGAACAAAAGCCAAACCATTCAAGGGCACTTGTTGAACTAAATGCTAAGGAGCCCATTTTTGTTTACCAACACACCAGGTCACATCTCCACAAGAGCTTATAATAATATTATTACATTTTAATTGCTAGTATGGCAAATATAGACATAACCTGCAAAAACAAAAGCTCTTTGGGGGAAACCTCAATGTTTAAGGAAAATGTAAAGGGGTCCTGACACCAAAAAGTTTGAGAATCTCTGTATAGGTTGAAGGAGATGCAATATACCTGTTCAGCAGTCCCACAAACAGTTTTTATTTTCCTGGGGGAATATGAGTATAATGGGCTACTTTAGATGCTTTTTGTCTTTACTTCAAAAATTTGACTCTGTATGCCTTTACATACTTTGCACCTTGTACAGTTTTTTTGGGGGCGGTGGGTAAAACAAGCAGCTGTCCAAAGCAGATATCTATACTGTATACTATTATCATTCTAGAGGGGTACCTGTTATCCACGTTCTGGGGAAACATTAGACAAAAATTCTCATCATAATAGTAGCTAATATTTACACAGCACTTACTATGTTCTAGGCACCGTACTAAGTGTCTCACATGTATTATTTTATTTGATCCTCACAGCAACCCTGGGAGGTGCTATGAGATTATTTCCATTTTACAGATGCGGAAACTGAGGCATATGGTGTTAAAGTGACTTGCCTAGGGTCACACAGTGAGTAAACTAGAGGCAATATTTGAACTCATGTCTTCCTGAATTCAAGCCCAGCACTATATCCACTCTGCCTCCTGCTCTAGACCTGAGCTGTGTTTTAGAGATTTCCCTAAAGTTACAGCTACAGCTTCCTGGAGCCACAGGTGAGAACTGAGCGCCATGTAGACACCAAAGATGGATGAACAGCTCTGAAAAGGGCTCAGCAAGCCTTCACACCAGAGGTGCTAGTTGTCCCTGAACACCCCATACCACTCCCCCCCCACCCAAGACTCAGATGGTTTCTTCATTTATAAAATGAGAGAGTTTGACTAGATTACCCTCTGAGATCTTTTCCACTTCTAAATCTATGATTCTATAATCCCATCTCTTTGAGGAAAACACCTCCTACCGTACTGCAAGGAGCCGTGCTAGGTGCTAGAGATAGGAACACAAAATATAAGAGTAATCCTTGCCCTTGAGATATTTGTATTCTGCTGAGGGACATAATATAAGCAATAATAATAACAAGAATTTATATAGTGCTTTAGGTTTTGTAAAGCTCTTTACAAATATCTAATTTTGTCCTCAAGCTGAGGAGTTTATATTTTATCCTAGAAGCAATAGTGAGCCACTGAAAGTTCCATAGGAAGATTATCTTAGGTAACTAAGCTGAACCACTTACATTGCCTTCCATTCCTTCTACTTAAAAGCGTGATATTTTGTAGCTTTCATCCCCAAACATTGGGGTTCCTGATGTCTTATTTATGTAGTGTTACTTCCAATGCACTATGGGAGTTTATTTGTTACAGGCCTCCTGTAATTCTCCTGCATAACGCATTTTAGGAAGGATATTATCAAGTTGAAAAGCATCCAGAGGAACACTACCAGGATGGTGAAGGAACTCAGGACATCGCCCCATAAGGATCACTTGAAGGAACTGAGTGTGTGTAATCTAAGCAGACATTTTGAAGTGTTTGAAGAGCTCTCCTGGGGAGAAGCATTAGACTTGTTCTGCTAAGCTGAAAGTGAGAAGCTTAAGGAGAAGCTCTGCCATGATGGTGTGGAGGTCATCCTGGGTTCTTGATGCCTATGCCAGTGGAATGAAAATTCTGTTGTTCTACCATGATGGAAAGAATTTGAGTACATTCTAGACCATACACAACATCTGCCTCTTTGAAAACTGGCCTAGCTCAGTAGAAAGAAACTCATCACCAGGAGGCTGGCCACATGGAAACCTAGGAAACAAACAAAAAATAGAAAATGGCCCTTTGTCCCTTACAGCCTGCCTGGGCCTCCCTTCCCCCATACCCAGCTCCGACAGTGACAGCAACAGAGTGGTAGGAAGGCAGGGGAGGGGATGAGAAAAATTGCAGAGTTTTTAGATCACTGATAAACAGAAAATTTAAATGTGAGATCCTTGTCCCAGAAACAATAAAACACATCACTGGAAGGACTAAGTTGTATCAATCTTGGCATTTTCATCATAAATAAAACTAGAAGATACAAAAAATTTAAGTACCTGGAAAATTCCTTTTGGTAGAGGCAAATAAAGGAGTTGGTTTTATCATGCATCCAAGCGCAATCAGAAATGTTATTTCTTGGGTCCATCTTGCATTGCATGGATCCTAATAAACATTTACATGAAGATAATTTCAGTTTGTAGCCAATAGCTGTTATGGAGGATCAGGAAGTAGGGAAATTCCATGAAGCACTTCATGAGATCTTCCATATTAAATCTACTTGAAAGTTATCTTTTGTCTTTTATGTGACACCAAGGTCAGCTACTGCACTGATGGTAAATTCTTCAACTTGAAAAGGCTATACACCAAGACCAAAGTGGAGGGAGTGTTGGTGCTTGATTCTCTGTTTGCAGATGATTGTGTATTCAGTGCAGCCTCTGAAGCAGAGATGCAACGAAGTATAGATCAATTCTCTGCTGTTAACAATTAACACCAAGAAAACACAGGTGCTCCATCAGCCACCACCACACCATCCATATGTGGAACCATTGGTTACAGCAAATGGAGAAGTTTTGAATGCTGTGGCTAAGTTCACTTACCTTGGTAGCGTACTTTCCAGGGATATACACATTGATGATAAAGTTGACATGTGCGTTGCCAGAGCCAGCTCAGTGTTTGGGAGGCTCTGAAGGAAAGTATGGGAGAGAAGAGGTATTAGATTGATTACCAAACTGAAAGTCTACAGAGATGTTGTGTTGACCTCATTGTTATATGCCTGTGAAACCTGGACAGTCTACCAGTGCCATGCCAGGAAACTGAATAGCTTCCATTTGAATTGTCTTGGGAAGATTCTGAAGATCGCCTGGCATGATAAGATACCAGACACTGAGGTCCTTACTCAAACTAAACTGCCAACCATTCAAACTCTACTTTAGAGACCACAACTCCAATGGGCTGGCCATGTTGTTCGAATGCAAAATTATACGCTTGCCAAAAAGACTATTTTATGGAGAACTCACACAGGGCAAGCTTTCACATGGTGGTCAGAAGAAGAGATACAAGGACACTCTCAAAATCTCTCTCAAGATTTTTAGAATTGATTGTGTGACATGAAAGCCACTGGCACAGGACCACTCAGCATGGCATGCCCACATGAGAGATGGTGCTGTGCTCTATGAGCAAAGCAAAATTGAAATAGCTCAAAGGCAACACAAGATGCATAAATTTAGAGTATCCACCCCAAATGTTCACACGGACTATTTGTACCCTACCTGTGGTAGACCATTCTGAGCTTGTATTGGTCTGATCAGCCACAGTCATACACATTGAAACTTGATTCTAGCATAGTGGTGTCATTTTGGTCCTCTTTGAGAATGAAGGACAACGACCAACCAACTTGAAAGTTAGTACTTGGTGACATCCATGCAAATGTGGGTATGAAAGGATAGCAAAAATATATGTTGTAAATATATGCTGTAAAACATGATTTAGAATGTGAGAGGCCCAAATCTTATAGATTCTACAGAAGCCTCATGTCCACTTTTCATAAATACTTTCTTGAAGAAGAGAGTTGAGAGGTAGTAGGCATTTGGAATGTTGAATGACATTTTCCCCCCACCTCCACCAATGAAGCGGATTATATCTGAACTGTCAAGATGTGGTACTACTGATGTGGTAGTCATTTCTAACTCAGATGGCTGTGTATACTCACAGTCTTTGCTAGGGCAAAGATCAAGGTCGTACGGGTCAATTAGAGGAAAGAGTGAACATGAGGAGATGCAGTGTGCTATTGAAGCAATTTGATCCTGACCTACCTAAATAAGCTGTTGATATCAAAAAATGAGAAACAGATAAAATATCAGACATATTATCACCATATGATAAGGAAGTTTAATGGATGTAAATCATTTACCATAAATAGAGACCAAAATAGTTTAGACACTACCTTAACCAGTAAATAGTCGAGTGTGACAACAAGCACAAGAAAAATGAAAAAGATCTACCAGAATTTCAATAGCAATTCCCTTCCCGCCAACAATTATAGCAGAGCATTAGACTTTACATTGTGACTGATCTTCATGAGAAAGTGGAAATAGAACTAAAGAAATAGACATATATATATCCATTAGATGTACCTATAATAACATAATAGTATATATGTATGTATCTACATAATAGTATACACAGAGGAAATTTGTCCTTGAGAAAACACAATTTTCTTAAATTGAGGCATAATGGCTGATGATATCTGAAAGAGAAGAGCATACCAAACACTTAGAAAAAAGAGTCACATATCTTCTTATTACTGAAAGTTGTATGTGGGTTCTGATTGTACAGTGTTGGAGGGAGCTGTTGAGATCACAGATCTATCTAAGTATCAAAGCGTTTACTCAAGTATGTATGAGAAAAGGAAAGAGCTTGAATTTCATAATTCATCAAAAGACATTTTACGATCACTGTGTATATGTGGTTTCTTGTTTTCCCTGTGGAAATGTCAGAGGTTACTTTTCTTATTACTTTAGTCACTGAGACTCTGAGCTACTAGATGCTGTATGCCATTAGACTCAGAACTTAGCCACTCCTTTGTGGAATCTTGTCGAAGGACTAATGGGTCTTATCTAACCACAGCAATAACAGCAAAGATAATAATAAATCACATAGAAAATGGGCATTGTGGTTAACAAAACCCCTGTAACATTACCTCTAATTTTCAGAGGAGGAAACTGAAATTTGGATGAAAATGACTTGCTTAACGTCTCTGGCCCAATAGTATTTTTTTTTTTTTTACCATTTTATGCTGTCTATTTTATGCTGTTTTATTCACCTTTTGTTGACTGGAACCTCTGAAGGTCAATGCCATGAACTTCTCCTTTCCCTCAGTGGTATGGATCTGCCCCCTCCCAATTTCCCTAACATATAATGAACTCTGGGACAGGTCTTTATTTATGTGCAAAAGTGTGAACTCCAGTAACGGAGAATACTTCAGAACCCGGGCCCATTTTAGTATCACCAGAATAGAGCCAGGATGGTTTAATAGACAGAATACTAAGCAGAAGTCAGGAAGACTTGCGTTTGAATTCTGCCTCAGAATTCTGGCCTGGAAACCTACTTGGGGAGGATGAGCTGCTGTTAAGTTTTTGTCCCTTATTCACAATGTGGTATTAAGCTCAGTCCTGGTCCAGGCTTAAATTGTGAAGTAGGTGATGCTTACTTTTGGAATTCTCTCTAGCTGTGTGTGTGTGTGTGTGTGTGTGTGTGTGTGTGTGTGTGTGTGTGTGTAGGTGGCAACTACAGCTTTGCCTTAGGGCATTGAATTTAGAGGGTTATGACAACATTTACAATCTAGCAGTCTAGAAACAACAGAGTGCCTAGTTAGCAAAGACAATTAGTTAAAATTGGAAAGTGTCAGATTGACAGCTTGCTTAAGCTCCCTTCCCTTGCCTTCCCTTGCCTTGTCTTCCCTTCCCTTCCCTTTTCTTCCCTCTAACATTCATTATCCTATGGACATATTTTTGGCTAAAGAGATTTTTTTGTTGTATCTTAAAACATCACATATTGTTGGGCTTAATAGCAGCTACATATAAGTAACAGGTACACACATAGATGCTATAGCTAAAAGGAGACCAAAGACATTGCCTATTGACAAATTGTAAAATGGTGTGGGCTGTGAATTAGCATTCACAAAAGGGGATTTCATAATTTATTTAAGAAATTCAGAACAACAAGCAGTTTGATAGCTTAACCTAAGCTACAGAGAGAAACCCATAACAAACCAATGACGAAAATAAAGAATATTGAGTTTTGTAAAATACTTTCCTCTTATCACCCCAATGAGGTAAGTAGTGAAAGTATTATCTTCATTTTATGATTTGGAAATTGAGGATCAGAGTGGTTATTGTTCTGTGGACAGCCTTCTGGGAAATGTAGTCTGGAATTTCCTCCCAATGAATATTTTGCCAACTCCTAGCATCATGGAAAATGAAGTCCTGCACCAACATCTTATACTGAATACCAAGATAAGGTCAAAATGGGTACATGATTTAGACATAAAGAGAGAGACTATAAGCAAACTGAGAGAGCAAGAAATAGTTTACCTGTCAGATCTATGGAGAGAGGAAGAATTTATGACCAAGCAAGAGAGAGAGAAATGCAAATGAAATGCAAAATACATAATTTTGATCACATTAAATTAAAGAAGTTTTGCACAAACAAGGCCAACGAAACCAAGAATAGAAAGGAAGAATAAAGCTGGGAAACAGTCTTTATAGCCAGTGCTTCTGATAAAGGCCTCAATTCTCAAAAACATAGAGAATTGAGTCAAATTTATAAAATACAAGTCATTCCGTAATCGATAATTGATCAAAGGATATGAACAGGCAGTTTTCAGGTGAAGAAATTGAAACTATCTATAGTCATATGGAAAAATGTTCTAAATCACTAATGATTAGAGAAATGAAAATTAAAACAATCTGAGGTGCCACATCATAGCTATCAGATTGACTAACATGACAAAACAGGAAAATGATAAATGTTGGAGAGGATGTGGGAAAACTGGAACCCTAATGCATCGTTGATGGAGTTGTGAACTGGTCCAACCATTCTGGAGAACAATTTAGAACTATGCCCAAAAGGCAAAAAAACTGTGCATACCCTTTGACCCAGCAATACTACTACTAGTTCTGTATCCCAAACAGATCATAAAAATTGGAAAAGGACCCACATGTACAAAAATATTTATAGCAGCTCTTTTTGCGGTGGCAAAGAATTGGAAATTGAGGGGATGCCCATCAGTTAGGGAATGGCTGAACAAGCTGTTGTATATGAATGTAATAGAATACTATTGTTCCATAAGAAATGATGAGCAGGAGGACTTCAGAAAAACCTGGAAAGACTTACATGAATTGATGCTAACTGAAGTGAGCAGAACCAGGGGAACATTGCACACAGTAACAGCAACATTGTTCGATGGCCAGCTTTGATAGACTTAACACTTCTCAGCAATACAAGTTCCAAAGCAAGTTCCAAGCAAGACAGTTCCAAAGACTCACGATGGAAAATATTATCCACATCACATCCAGAGAAAGAACTATGGAATCTGAATGCAGATTGAAGCTTACTATTCTCTCTCTCTCTCTCTCTCTCTCTCTCTCTCTCTCCCTCTCTCTCGTTTCTTCTTTCTCATGGTTTTCCCTTTGGTTCTTATTCTTCTTTACAATATGATTAAGGTGGAAAAATGTTTAATATGATTATACATGTATAGTCTGTATCAGATTGGATGCTGTCTTGGGAAGGGGAGAGCAAAAGAAGAGGGAGAAAATTTAGAACTCAAAATCTTATAGAAGTGGATGTTGAAACAAAAAGCAAACATATAAATAAAATTATAAAAAAGAAAAGAAACTGAATTCTTGGAGTTTTTCTCCTAGCATTCTACATTTATTAAAAGACAAAAAGTGAGTAATAATCAGAAATGAAATTTGAACCAAGGGTCTTCTAACTCTAGACCTAGTATTCTTTCTGCTTTGCTACTTGTGGAGTAAGTTGAGTATACAGCAGAGATTACCTGTAAAACTAACCCTAAAATTGAGAGAAGCTTATATATATATATATATATATATATATATATATATATATATATATATATATATATATATATATATATATATATATATATATATAAGTTTAGGAATATATAACATTACATTTTTAGGGTGATTGCTTATAATCAGATAATTTTTTCGAATTTGTGCTAGGTAATGTTGCCTTAGTGTATGTATCTTTTAAGATGCAATTTGTTTACACTACAGGATGGAATTTTCTATTCCCTATGCCTCTGTGTACCCACATCATTTAATACCACTGACTTGCTATGGGGGAAAATGAATGTGTGGCTTGCCAAGGATATTACCAAAGGAAAAAAGAGAGACTAAAACATTGAAAAAGCCCCCAAATTATGCTGTTGCTTTATCATTCAGTTGGCCTTATAGGCTGGATCCCATTCTGGCTGTCCAATTCTTCTAGGAGGAGAAGAAGTTAAAGAGGTTGAAATAATAACTTCTTCAGTTCATAAGCCGTCATTTTGCAGATGAAGAAACAGAGGTGCAGACAGGCTAAGTGATTTGCCCAATGTCACGCAGGTACTGGCAGAGTTGGAATTTGAATTCATGTTCTGTGACTCCAAATATCCTTTGAAATATATTGGGCTGCCTCCTTTGAATGGGCTAGTGAAGCCTTGAGAAACAATGCTTAGCTTTAAGAGGAAGGTGAGTAATAGCAGACTTGTTGTTCAGCCTCTGAGAGGTTCTATCAGAATCTGCTGGGGGAAAAATGTTACGTTTCCTAAACAAAACAAAACACCAAAAGATAAACTTTACCACCTATCAATGTATTATGAGAGTGGACTCCTAATGATACAAGAGCCAGTTAAAACAAATGTGTGTATTCCATGTTAAATCTTTGGTGATTCACCCATCTATAATGCTCAAATCCCTTCCAGTTCTCATATCAGTGACCTCAAGCATAATGGAACTCAGGATCTAGTTACAGAAGCAGTGACAGCCCCAAAGTCTCCTGTCCTCATTACTTCTCAGGGATATTCTAAGTATGAGACTTTACATTTATTCCCATTTTCATTCTCCTTGATTTGACCTGATTTTATAGATAGTAAAGATACTTGTGAATTCTGATTCTGTCAGCTAGTGTGTTAGCTAGCCTTCCCAGATTTGTATTAACTGCTAATTGCCTTTATTTAAGCCATTAATTTAATAAAAATGATAAATAGCATCTGGCCAAGTACAGGCCACTCTACTGGAGAATTCCTTTGAAGTTGGTTTTTGTTGTCATTTTTCAGCCATGTCTGACTCTCGGTGGCCACATTTGGCAAAGATACTGGAGTGGTTTGCCATTTCCTTCTCTAGATCATTTTATAGATGAGAAACTAAGGGAAACAAGGTGAAGTGACTTGCCCAGGGTCACATAGCTAGTATCTGAGGCTAGATTTGAACTCATGAAGAGGAGTCTTCTTGACTCCAGGTCTGATGCTCTATCTACTGAGCCACCTAGCTGTCTGAGTTGACACCAACTCATTAATGACTTCTCTTTGAATGCAGACATTCAGTCAGCCCTGAATCCACCTAATTATATTATCATATAGCTCACATCTCTCCACTTTTTTCATGAGAATAGTGTGGGAGACTTTTTCAAATGCTTCACTAAAATCTGGGTCAACTCTATCTACTGCATTGCCTCTGATCTAAGTTTAGTAACCCTGTCAAGAAAGGAAATGAGGTTAGTTTGGCATGCTGATACTTTGTGATCCTCCTTTCCTAGGAAGGGAACCTCACAAGGGTTCCCAGTTTCATAGTAGGCAGGTGAATAGTGCTTAGGATTGGCATATTAGGGAGGGTGGGTTGGAGAAGGTGTGAGAAAAGTAACTTATTATAAAAACCAGCCTTACAATTGGGTCAAATCTAGTCGAACATATAATTACCATATGGTTTATTTGGATAATCCTGTATTTTTATGACTTGTACTCTATTTAAACAGCTTGTCTTGGAAATACATTTTAGCTGTATAGCTAGAAGCAGTTTCAGTATCATACTTTTTAGTCTAAATTTAGACATGGTAATATAAGAATTTTGCATAATAAGGGGCAATATAGTAATTTGCACAGTAAATTATAGTACTTTACAGTTTGTCTGTATCTTAGAGGCCAGTACTCCTTCCCTAGGACTTGGAAATGCCCCAGAAAAAGGCATCTCTCTCTCTCTCCCTCCCCCCCTCAGATTCCAGGGCTCTCTTTTGGAGATGCAAATAAATAAAGTATAGGCTCTCATCTTCTCCTGCTTGACTTTACCTGTCCAGGTTGGAAATATGATTGACTTTGAGCACTAATCATGGCAGTGCCTTTGGACTTTGCCTCTCAGGTTCCTTCTTGCCCCTCTGCAACTCTTTCTTGAGCCAGTAGAACAAGCACACCTCTGTGTGTGTTGGTTGTTCTATAGAATATAGTCTTGGTGACTCCCTGTAGAAATTGGATCCCAGGATGAGGTCCCAGGATGTTGGAATGCCAGGTGGCCAGAAAGGTACCCTGGCTCTGTTATAGTTAGAATTACAAAGACCCTCCAAAGTCTAATTCTAATCCAATGGAAGACTCTATTTTTTTAATAGCATCACTGAAGATTGTTACTCTCAGATCCAAGCACCTCTCCCACCAAACTCTCTACTTTTCTTTTCTTTCTTTCTTGCACAGACATTTTCCAGTTTAAGAGAACTCACTACTCCAACTCCTTATTTTATTTCTAGGTGCCTTAGCACTTCTTGCAGAACAGGCTTTTAAAAGTCTCCTTTTCCTCCACCTCCTCCCTGTATCTATGAAAAAATATACAGGAATTCATAATAACAAAAGGAGGAAATTTATTTTAAAAAGTAACCTTGGCATTCTATTCAGAAGGTAATGTAATAGGGACTGGCCAATGAAAGCCTAGCCTGTGCGAGCATGTATAGCATGCTCTGCCTAGTGCAACACCACAGGAAACTTCAGAGCAGGTATTTTATAACTATTTCTGAGGAAAATTTTTTTTGAGTGACTTTTAAGCTAGAACTGAGTAGGCGTGCAAAAGACCCCAATAACTCAACCTCATTCTCTTTTCTGCTTGTTTGTATTGATGTGAGGGTGAGTGGAGACTAGGGACCTCTGGATGAGGGAGGAACCCCTAGTCTCTCTCATTTGATCTGAAGGCACGAGCTCATGCCTTGCTGTTACTCTTGTCTCTGTTGTGTCTAGTCTTTCCTGCCTTAGGTGAAGGAGTATTGGCAACAGAATGGACTGTGAGCTTTGAAAGGCTGGCAAAACATGGAGGGAGTCCATGAAGTTGAGATTACTGAATCAACACCGAGATGCTGGTTTCTACCAAGGAAGGGAGCAGCTTTATCCATTGGCCATGTTGCTGCACTTGGAAATGAACTTGGTGTGGAGACTTCTTTGAAACAACCACTTGATGTTTGAGCCCACTCTCCCAAGGGACTGAACAGGCAACATTTGCCCCTGATCTCACAAGAAAACTTAAACCAGAGGGTTATATTTCTGCTCTTGCTTTATTTTCTCACTAAATATTCCTTTGTAAAGGGATATTTGTAAAAATCTTGTTACTGTCAATTAATTAAGTGATGTTGAGGTAGTAATTACTGGTGATGGATACTGGAAAAAACCTATCAGATGGAGAGCTTAAACTCATGTTATTAGAAGCCTATTTTTTGGACCCTGAAGGAAGATGTCATCTTGCTCTGGGAAGCAGACTTGCCAGTGAGAGTGGGTCTTGGGATAAGGACCTTCAGAGTTTATAAATGCAACAGTAATAAGAAGAGTTCACAGCTACAGAGTGTTTTTAAGTTTTCAAAGTGTTTTAAATATACTCTCATTATTTTACAAATAAGGAAACTGAGGCTGAGAGAGGCTAAGTGACTTATCTATGGTCACATAGCTCATAAATGTCTCTGGTAGGATTCAATCTAGGTCCTCTCAAACCAGGTCTAGCATGCCATTCACTCTACCACGTTATCTAAGGAGACACACTTAGATTTTAATCAATGGAATGGAAGAAAAGAGTTTAGCCTTTGCTTGAATTCTTCAAGAGAAGAAGGAATCACTAGCACTGGAGGCAGCTCATTCCATTGTTGGACAGTCCTAACTGTTAGGAACTTCTTCCTTATTTGGAGGTAAGGTCTGCTTTCCTCTAACTTTTACCCATTGGTTTTAGTTCTATGCTTTGCAGCAGAGGTTCCCAAACTTATTTGGTTTACTGTCACCTTTAAAAAAATTAGTCAATGGTCCCCTGGAAATTTACCTTTTTTTTTAACCCTTTAACACTTTAAAAAAAATTGCATCATTTAAAAAAATAAAATTTAAAAAAAATGACTCATTTTAAATTTATTCTAAATTTGTGGCTTTTTTTCCAGCATAGAAATTTTGATGACACAATATTACATCATGTAATCATATTGTAAACAAGTCATTGCATGCACATATTCCTGCTGTTGCACGCTGGACTTCCTGAAAATGAGAAACATGCTCGCCTGCCAACACTTGCTTGTTAAGACTTGTCAGCAGATTTGACCACTGATTGGTTATAACTTGCATTTTGTGTGTTTATGTGGAAAATAATGTAATCACTATGACTTTAACTCTGTTACACAAAAGATAAAACATATGAACTGTTTTTCAAAATTTTCTTCTCTTTTCTTCTTTCCTTATGCTTCCACTGCCCCCTTATTTTTATTCAGTGACCCCCAATTGCACCCAAGGCTATTACTGCACCCTTCTCTCCCCGCCCCACCCCCTCATTCCAGCATCCCCCGGGGGGCAGTATCATCCATTTTGGGAACATTGAACAAAGCTACTCTCCTCAGACATTTGATGGATGCTGTTAGAAGACAACATTCATGTCTTTCCTCTTAGTCTTTTCTATTCTGGGCTAAGTTTTTCCAGTTCTTCCAGCAGTTCCCTGGATGCCACAGTTTCTGGATCCCTTTCCATTTTTGTTACATTCTTCTATTGAGCCAGAGAACATTCAATGTCACTTTAAAAATGTGATGCTCAGAATTGAACACAGTAGTCTGGAGGTTATATGGAAACAGACACAGTAAAGAATTGGTAGAGATCTCTGAAGACATCTAATCAAACTTGTACCTGACCCAGAATCCCCTCCACAATATGCCCAACAAACGGCTGTCCAGTCTAGACTCGATGACTTCCAAGAAGGGTTTCAAGTTACTAACACTTGTTTCAAATGAGTGGTACACATTTGTTTTAGTTTTAGGTCCTTTCATAATTTGTGCATAAAGCCTAGCTTTTGAGAAATAATTATTGTGGTTCTTTAAAAAGTTAATGTGATTTGACGGTTCAGTTTCCCCACCCCTCTCCTTGTTCCATCAATTTTTGAAATCAACAGCTCACCATAGAGCTACGTGAAGCCAGTCTCCTCTTTTGACTTTGTCTGGGACATGGTGTACAATGGCAGGAGGCAAGCCCCTTCCCATCTCCCCCCATTCATGTTGCCTGTTGACAGACAAACAGAAAACACTGCTCGCCTACTGAAATCACCGTGAAGCCATGACGAACAGCTGACTCAAGAGTAAAATGACACCTGGCTTTGTTTGCCTGTCCTTTGCAGAAACTTGTCTTACGGAATATAGCTAATGAGGGTGGAAAGGCGGATTGCACGTTGCATGGCAGCCTGTCCCAGGATGAACCCTGCAGGAGTCAATGGTGTTAACTGACTAGACTCTATGTTTAGCAACCATCACCTAACTCCTCTCCCCATAAGTAGCCACAGGCCTGAAGCCAATCATTTCCCATTGGGCATTGGTCACTAACTACTAAGGTAATATCCTTTACAGAGTTATTTACTGGGAGAATTAGAATACCTGGCCATCTCTGCCTGCAGGGACCATGTGATAAACATATGGTTAAAATGCCAGATCAGTCATCTGTTCCAACTCTCCATTTTGTGGCTGAAAAAACTGAGTGCCAGAGAGGCTAGACGGGCTATTGCCCACAGTCATGAACTGCACGGATGTTGCCTCAGACAAACTGAGACCTAGGAAAGAGCTAATTTAGAATGACCAAGGTCACCTACTGCATCCTGGGCCATCGCCAATCATCTTGACTTTGATCTTGCCACTGAAGTCCAATGACGTTGGAGGAGAGAGGGAGGTTGATGACTTTGTGCATCTCTGTCTCACTTAAATCCAATTTACTTGCAAGTCAAGACATCATGCTTGTGATGCCTTTGGTCCTCTTTGAGAGCAAAGGACGAACAACAACAAAAACAGGTAGTAAGGATCTGAGCTGTGACTTGAATGTGGTTTCTCTGACTTGAGATCCCATCTTCTTTCCACTGTACTATACCATCTCTCACACAATTGATGTATTTATTAAACTCCTTCGACTGACAAGAGTACTCTACTAGGCACCATGGGAATCACCAAGATAAATGTTGACTATTGATAGTAAAAGTACAGTTCTGATGCTAAGTGACAAAAGGTATGGCAAAAAGAAATCAGGCTTGCCTAGCATCAGTGGGGAAGACCTCATGGAAGTAGTTAGGGTTTGAGAAGTACCTCCTACATGTCATGAAGCTGACTTGGGGTATCTCATATCCTCCTGGCCTCTTACTAGTTCCCCCTTAGATTCAGGACCATTAGCCAGGCTGATAAGTCATCCTGGAGCAGAAAGTAGAACCAAACCAGGTAAATTCCATCTATACAGGATTCCTTGTAATGTGCCAGTCAATGTTTAAATGTGGTTCTTTGATGAGGCCACATGTGACCCTCTAGGTCCTCAAGTGTGGTCCTTTGATGAGGCCACATGTGATCCTCTAGATCCTCAAGGGTGACCCTTTGATGAGGCCATGTGTAGCCCTCTAGGTCCTGAAAATTCAGTCAAAGGGCCACACTTGAGGATCTGGAAGGCCACATGTGGCCTCGAGGCTGCAGGTTCCTCAGCCCTGGACTAGAGATTGGACAAAGTCAACCCATAAAGTACCATAGAGGCGTAAGTTATCTTCACCCTACCTGTGTGACCTGGAAAAAGTCACTTCCTCTCTCTGGGATGCAGTTTCTCTTGTGGCTCATAGGATCACAGATTTAGATCTCACAGGGACCTTAGAGATTATTGAATTCAGCTCTTTCATTGATAAATGAAGAAACTAATGCCAAGAGATAGTAAATACCCCAGTTCACATAGGTAGTAAGTATATGACCGCCTAGGAAAAATTTGAACCCAGGACCTCTGACTCCAAATCTAGTTATCTTTCCATTGCTCCACAATGCTTTCTACAAGCAGTTATATGATTTGAAGGGGAAGTGTGCTGGATCCAGCTCAAACCTGTCAGAGAGCCAATTGTTAAATTTTCAATGTGACCCTTTGTGTCTAGGAAATTGGCAAACTCTACAATTCAAGTCTTGATTCATTATTTTGTGGATCTAGACTTAAGAAAGTGAGTTGAAAAATAATACAGATGACACTTATCAATGTATAGTGAAGACTTTTTTTTTGAGAGGTGGTTATTAAACATTTACCTGCACACTAAAAGAAAGCCTATATGGGTGAAATCTACCTGGTTTGTTCCTACTTTCTGCCCCAGGATGACCTATCAGCCTGGCTAATGGTCCTGGATCTGAGGGGGAATCAGTGAGAGACCAGGAGGATATGAGATACCCCAAGTCAGCTTCATGACCTACAGGAGGTACATCTCAAATCCTACTTACCTCCACGGGTAGGAGGCCTTCCCCACCTCTGTTTCCAGTGCCTACAGAGGAATTTTGGTGATTAAGGACAATTAGATTATATGATGCTAGAAATGGAAACTTGGAGATAATCTAATTCAATCTTCCCATTTTATAAACAAGGAAATTGAGTCTCAGAGAGAGGAACAAACTTTCCCAAAGTCACCCAGGTAGTAATAATTCATTGTATTTATGTATCACTTAAAGCAGAGGTGGCAAACATGTGACTGACCCATTCCCCCAAAGTCTTAAGTGTGGCTGAACCAGATTAAAATGTAGTTGGGAAATATTTAACAAACTAAATGAAAATACAGCAAAACATAGATGACATTGCCTTTTAACACTGTCAGCCCACAGGGATCATTAGGTGTGGAATTGTGGCCCCCATTTCCAGTTGAGTTTGACACCATTGACTTAAAGGTACACAAAGGGATTTTTAAGGCTGGCCTCAGAGTCAGGACAGGAACATCTGCCTCTGACGAACACTATCTGACCCTGGGCAAATCTCATCACTTCTCTGGACCTCACTTCCTTCATTTGTAAAATGAAGGATTAAACTAGATGCTCTCTGAGATTCCCACAATCTCTATATCTATGATCCCATGATTCACTTAGCCACTTGTTGTCCTGAGGCGAATCTTTAAAACTTTAGGGGGCAGAGAAAGTACTAATTTCCATGGGTAGAAGTTTGTCACTGGGAGCCCTTTACACTAATGAAATCACAGGGCTAGTACAAAGGTTATTTGCTCACAATAATCCTATGTTATTAATTATTCCCATTTTACAGGTGAGGAAACAGACTTTGAGAGGTTAAGATGGCCCTATGTTCACGCAGTCGCTGAGTGTTTGAAATGGGATTTGAACCCAGTATTCTTTCTACTAGATCACGCTGCCTTTTAAGGTAATAACAGGATTAGAATTGAAATATAGTCCCTCTTCCTTCCCCCTCCCTCCCGCCCAAATCCAATGCAACATTTCAGGGATTTATGGGAAAAAGCAGCTGTTCCTCCCAAACCTTCTTCATTTTTGCCTTTCAGCTCTCTTATGGAGATTTTGCTCAAGTACTTTGACTCTAAATCTAGTCCTTCTTCCTCTTTGCTATTGGACTTAACCTCTCTCAGCTTCAGCTTCCTTAGAATGGGGCTAGCAATAACACCTACCTTCCAAGGTTGTTGGAAGGCATGAATGATGTAACATTTATAAAGAGCTTTGGACTATTTAAATGCTCGCCGTTCCTATTGCTGGCGGACCCAATGTCGAGGTGAGGGGATGCGGTCAGCCAGTGGGGACCATTGGAATCAGCTGAAATTTCCCAAAGATGATACAATAAACCCACAAGTCATTGCACTTGTCCCCAGGAGGGGAAGGATTCTTTTTCACATCAGGCTAAGGTGACTGCTAAGGCCAAGTTGCTTCTAAATTCCAGATTTTTAATCTGTGGCAGGTTATGTTGCTGCTTTGCAGCCCAAGTATGACTGAAGCCTGCCGGGAGCTTGCCTGAAGGAGCCTGCTGAGAACAGGGGCAAGAGGAGAACCTGGGAGGAGTTCTGAAATTTTTGAGGACATTTAAAAAAAAAAATTTCTAGTGGGAAACATCTACTTCTTTCCCTCAGGCTTAATTCAAAACTAATATGGCAGAAGTCAATCTGTGAACATTGGAGGTGGGGCTGAGGTGGTGGTGGTGGAGATTGGGGGGACCATTAAAAAGTCACCCTCGTTGCCTTTTTTTAGTTTTTTTTTTTCCTTCTCCCTGATCATGCTAGAGGCAACCACTGCTAAAATTCATATGGATTCAGGGTATCGATTCCTCTTATCTCTGTACCCAGACAGGCTCTTGTCTACCAAATTCATTGCTCAGGTTTCCTGACTTCTCAATAGGTGAAGTAAGCTCCCTAATTCTCACATTCATTGCCTATGTACTACTGCCTACAGGGAAAGTTGCTACTTTACAGAGTTGTTAATTCAAGAAAAAGTTATGGGCTCCAAGTCTAGGGTTTTCTCTAGGAAAGGGAGAAATTAAAGGGAAAAAAAAGGTGCCCTATGTACCCAACTGAATGCTGCAAGTAGTTTATTCTCACACAAAAAGGGAATGCTAATAAAAAATAATAGAATGTTTAGAACATTATCATTGGAACACATTATTTGTAAATCTACTAATAAGATGCTTTCATTTTCCCTCCACCTCGGGATTGTCTGGTCAAACACCAAGTGAAATCTTCCTTCCAGGAGCTTCCTTCTTCCATGCTGACAGGTCCTTTAAAGCCAGATCCTGTTAATATTACCACCATGGCAACTGCTCCCAAATATGCTGCTTTTGTAGGCAGGAAAGACCTGGAGCTTTCAGTGATCATAAGGTCATTGCTAGAGGAAACAAAACCCAAAAGGAGAGGAGAGGCAGCCAAGCGGGCCTCACATAACACCTGTATGAGGGCATGTGCTCCACAGGGAGTATTTCCTGGGGTAGGGAAGGACCTTTCCTTCTCCCACCCTTCCACTGGAGTCATATCTATCCTCTTGAAAGCCACCTCCCAGAGACCAGCATCCAAAAGCCATTTCTTCTTCTATGGGGTGTGGTACTCTGCATCTGGGGCTTCTACAGCTCAGTAACCAACCAGAGGGACTCAACCCAGTGACGAGTGATAGATGTATGTAATATATATATATATATATATATATATATATATATATATATATATATATGTATATATTATAGATGCATATAGATAATATATACATCTATATTGCAACAATATATATACAGTATATACAGGAGGTAGGAAGAAGATATCTGCACATACTCTGAAGGAGTGTAGGGCTAGGGGGGAGGAATCCATGTGCATTACTCAAATGCTGACTGAGCATGCCCTAAGGGGGACACTGTACCTGGATATACACTGAGATTAGAGAGACTGGGCTGGGATTTGAATCAGCACTGGCGAGTTCTGATCGGGTGAATGAAGAAATCACCTACCCTTTGATCATAAATTGGCCCTTTCCATCGCAGAAAGAAGCAGTAGGTGAAGCATTGATGAGGAGGGAGAATATACGTCAGGCATGGAGGACAATGCATTTGTATTTCTGAGACAGAGCTGGGGTCAGAGTTTCTGCTTCTTTATCTGATATTGTATTATGTTGTGTTGTACCATATTGCACTGCACTGTATTGTATTGAACTGTATTATATTATGTTATGTTGTATTGTATTATATTATACTGTGTTGTGCTGTACTGTATTATACTACACTGCATTATATTTTTAAAAAATTTTTTTTGTTTAGTTTTCAGCATTGATTTTCACAAGAGTTTGAATTACAAATTTTCTCCCCATTTCTACCCTCCCTCCCCCACTCCAAGATGGCGTATATTCTGGTTGCCCCATTCCCCAGTCAGCCCTCCCTTCTGTCACCCCACTCCACTCCCATCCCCTTTTCCCTTCCTTTCTTGTAGGGCAAGATAAATTTCTACGCCCCGTTGCCTGTGTATCTTATTTTCTAGTTGCATGCAAAACCTTTTCTTTTTGTTTTTGAACATCTGTTTTTAAAACTTTGAGTTCCAAATTCTCTCCCCTCTTCCCTTCCCACCCACCCTCCCTAAGAAGTCAAGCAATCATAAGCCACATACGTATCATTATGTATAACCCTTCCACAATACTCATGTGAAAGACTAACTATATTTTGCTCCTTCCTGACCTATCCCCCTTTATTGAATTTTCTCCCTTGACCCTGTCCCCTTTCAAAAGTGTTTGTTTTTGATTACCTCCACCCCCATCTGCCCTCCCTTCTATCATTCCCCCCCCTTTTTTATCTTCTTCCTCCTTTTTTCCTGTGGGGTAAGAGACCCAATTGAGTGTGTATGTTATTCCCTCCTCAGGTCAAATTTGATGAGAGCAAGATTCACTCATTCCTCCTCACATGCTTTCCCTTCCCCTCCTACAGAACTGCTTTTTCTTGCCACTTTTATGTGAGATAATTTACCCCATTCTATCTCTCCCTTTCTCCCTCTCTCAATATATTCCTCTCTCATCCCTTAATTTGATTTTATTTCTTTTAGATATCTTCCCTTCATCTTCAACTCACCCTGTGCCCATTCTCTCTCTCTCTATACACACACACACACACACACACATACATACATACATACACACTTGCATATACATATATATACATAAATATATATATATATATATGCATGTTCCCTTCAGCTACCCTGATACTGAAGTCTCATGAATCATACATATCATCTTTCCATGTAGGAATGTAAACAATATACTGCATTATATTATACTGTGTTATATTATATGGTCGTGTTGTATTATGTTGCCTTGTGTTGTACTGTAGTGCATCGTGCTGCATAGTATTGTACTGTTACATGATGTGATGTGATGTGTTGTACTGTACCATACTGCACTGCACTGTATTTTATTATATTGTATTATAATATATTGTGTTGTGTTGTATCATACTATATTTTACCGCACAGCACTGTATTGTATTGTACTGTGTTATATTGTGTTGCATTGTACTGTCCTGTATTGTAAGATCGCTCTCCCTCCTCATTGTGGTTCCTGGCTTCCTTCAAGATTCCTTCACGACTTCTGCAGGAGGCCTTTCCTAGTTCTTCTCATCACGGATTACACACTTGTAATTGCGTTGAATGTCTTGTATAGGCTTACATGTGTACATGCCATCTCTCCTGATAGAGGGACAGCTCCTTAAAGTCAGGAGCTGTTGAATTTTTTTTAAGCCCCAGAGGCTAGCATTGCGCTTAGCCCTTAGTAGGCACTTAATAATTGATTGACTGGTTTGACACAGTAGAGCAAAATGCAGTCTTAAGGAATCTCTCTTTTTCATTTCACCTGCTCTTCCCTTCTCTCTCCTCTTCATTTTCTCCTTTCCTTTTCCTTCTACCTCTCTCTCTTCTCTTCTCTCCCCTCTCCTCCTTCTCCTCTTTCTTTCTGTGAAGTGGCTACGTGTAGACCTGATCCCTCTGCTGATAGGCATGGCAGCTTTGACCTGCTTCATGTATGACCTGCCAAGAAAACCCCAAATGGGGTTACAGAGAGTCAGATATGACTGAAATGACTCAACAACAACACTGAGAAATGTATGACCTGGGCCATTTTGCCCCTTGTTAGGCAGCTTGATCCTCATTCCTTACCCCCATCCCACTTCCAGCCCAGAGGATCGCAATATTTGTGCTGTACTCAGTGTGGGCACTGGACTCTATTGCAGCTCAGAAGTCCCAAACCCAACAAATTCACTATCTTAGCCTCCCCTGGGAGCAGGGACTATAAGTATATGCCACCATGCCCAGTTCCTTTTCTTGCACTTCTCTCTTTTTTTTTTTTGATGTTCAATAAGTTTATTGTCTTAATCTGAAAATCTTCATAGAAAATTACAGATTTTGATGTTTTAACTATTGGCTTCCCCTTCCTGGGCTCTGAGGAAACTCGCCTTCTTTTGAGCAATCCAGTCTTTCCTCTGGGCAAGGGACATCTTGAGGTGGTTCCATCTTTTCTTTTTAACTTCCCTCTTGGGTTTCTTTTCATACACTGGATTCTCCCATATACCAGCGTGAGCTTTCTTGTACATTCCTCCATCACGTCAGGGGTGATATTGTTCTTTATGTACTGTGAGAATTTCTTTTTATAAGCATCTTCATCTTCTTCCATGAGATAACGCATATAATCTGCAACATTTTGGCCCACGATGTGTTTATGATAGACTTCAGCAATGAAATCCTTGCTTTCTGAATCATACCCAGGGAAGCGTTTAGTACTGTGAGGAATAGACAGACTACCATCCATAGCTCCTTTCAGGGCCCCAAAGACTTTGTTTCCCGTAGTAGTTCTGGCAAGTCCTGGGTCCAAGTAGCATGTAAAAGCACCAGGCTGACCATCAATGCTTTCTACATTGTACTCATCTCCAGTCACTTCCACTTGACCTTCATAGATCTTGTCCATACCAAATCTGTTAAGAAGCCTGCAGGCCAGCAGCAGGCCTATGCAGTAAGTGGCAGCATAATTTGTCAGGCCAACCTTCACACTATACTTTGGCAACTCATGGGTATAAGCTGTACAGACAATCATATACCCTTCTATATGGGCATAAAGCAATCTGGCAGATGATATCTATGTTGGTGACTCGGACTATCACCCTGTATTTTGGTGTGTTGTACTTGTTTTTATCTTGGATTACTAAACATTTTCGTGCATAATAATCTGTTTTTCCCTCTCGCCTTCTCTGGAATTTCACTTGGTACCTCTTGAAGTAGGCCTTATTCTTGACAACTTTGACAAACCCCATCCTGCTGAACGAGACCCACGCTCTAGGCACAGACCTGCAGGCCTTGCAGCACTGGGGGGAAAAAGGCTCCTCTTGCATTTCTCAAGAAAGAAAGATATCATACGAAATCCCTTCAACAAGGTAAGTTGTGAACTCATCTGCTTTGAGTATTCTTTGGTCTTTTGACAAATGAAATTCATAGAGGATGATGCTTACAGGTTATGAGGTTAATAGATGATAAGGTGTAGCAGCATCAAGTTGACTCTTGAGGTAGTGTCAGCTTATCATAGATAGTCATACAACTGAGATAAGCTTTTGGACTTGGCCTTTGAAAGAGAGAGCAGAGATACATAGAGGGCATTTGAGAATGTTTGAAAGAGACACTGAAGAGAAAAGAGGAGCTCCACGTGGGAACTTGTATTTGGTTCCCTAGACAAGAAGCCCCAGAGATGGCAGCAGACAGAGAGAGGGACAAAGTAATGAGATCTGCTAAGCTGAGAGCTGTTGGAATGAAAAATGGTGGTAGTGGAGGGACAATGGTGGAATGACAAGAGCTCCAGGAGAAGCCCAGGGACTGTGCTGAATTCTTAGACAAAGTGGTAGAATTCTTGGACTGAGATTTCTGGCCTCAGAAAAAAAATTTCCAGACAAATCAGAAAATGCAATTGAAGAAATCCTGAAATGCATCCCTTCTTCATGTGAGCTTCCTGGCTTCCTTCAAGTGTAAGCTCACATCTCACCTTTTTCAAGAAACCTTTCTTGATCCTCCTAATGTTGTTCCTTCCTTCTGAGATAATATCCAACTTATCCTGTATGTATTTCATATATAAAGATTGTTTGCAGAGTTTCTCCTCTATTAGACTGTTAGTTCTTTGAGGCCAGGAACTGTTTTTGTCTTTCTCTGTATCCCTAGTGCTTAAAATAGTGCCTAACACATAGCTTCTCAACTTGATTTGATTTTGTGGAAAGGCAAATTCATATCTTATATTTCATTGACAATTGGAGTTATGTGAACTGAGATGGTTTGGGGTTAGGAGTTGACTCTCTAGTAATCCCAAGAACTACCGCTATTGAAGAGGGGTCTCAGCCCCAGAGTAGTACCATAAATTGAGATGATTCCTTAGGGAGGTGGAACAGACTATAAGAAGGGATTTACTTGATTCTCTAGAAATCCCAAGTTTTTTCCCCTTGTGGGTGGCCCTCAACCCCAAGCTAGTGCTATCAACCTGTGTTAAGTCATTTTTCAGTCATGTCCAAATCTTATCTCATTTGATCCTTACAATAACTCTGTAGGTGCTATTTGTTGTTGTGTGGTAGTTTCAGTTGTGTCTAACTCTTCATTTGGGGTTTTCTTGGCAGAGATACTACAGTGGTGTTCCATTTCTTTTCTCTAGTTCATTTTACAGATGACAAAACTGAGGCAAACAGGGTTAGGTGACTTGCCCAGGGTCACATAGCTAGTGGGTGTCTGAGGCCAGATTTGAACTTAGGAAGGTGAGTCTTCCTGACACCAGCCTGGGTACTCTATCCAGTGTGCCACCTAGCTGCCTTCTATCAACGTAGAGGACTGCATCTACTGTATAGTCTGTATAGAAACTGTATACTGTATAGAAACAAGGGATGTTTGTTCAAAAGACATTCTCTGCAAAGTTTTTAATTTCATGTCAGTGTGAAAGTCAATGCTATCTTATCATACCAAGATCTCCTATCATCTGGTTAATATATCAATTATCAATTAATATATCTGGTAATATATCAAAAGATATATTAAAATTATAGTTTTATCCTTACTACTATGCAAATTGGGATTGCCATAAAGTTCATATCAGTCAAGCATGAGATCATTTAGGATATAAAATTCTACTATTAATGAAGTTTTAGAGCATAGCAAACCTATGGGTCAGTATACTCACACACACACACACACACAATATGTATGCATATCGTATCATATAGACATAGAGAAACACACTTACACATATATTGATATAGTTGTATCATCTCTATTTTTATCTATATATTGGAGTATGTGTGTATAAATTATACCTACAGTACATGTAAGCGGTGACATTTTCCAAATGCTTAATTTTGTAAATGACTTTGAACTAATCTCACTTAGTCCCAGAACATTACTCAGTGATAGTTATAGTGCAAAACCAAAGTGTATGAATAACCCATATTAATCTAAATATGGCACATAGCTGGACTGATGGAAAGTCTACAGACTTTCTTTACATCTAGACAAATACACTAATTCAGTGTAGTAGGACGTATCTATCTACATATGGCTATATATATATAAACAGATATCTTTCTATCTACTATCTAGTATACAGACATATGCCACATACTGTAATACCTGGACAAATAAAATAGAAAGAAAGACAGACAGACAGACAGATAGATAGATTTGTTGTTGTTGGTTGTCCTTCATTTTTGAAGAAGACCAATGATGTCACAGGTTATGTCTTGACTTGTGGGTGAATCGCATTTAAGTGAGGCAAAGTTGCACAAAATTGTCAGCCTCACTCTCTCTTCTAGAGTCATCAAAGTCCAGTAGTAAGACAAGTCAAGATGACTGGCGATGGCCTGGGTCTCAGTGGATGATCTTGGCATCTTTGATGCCTGACCAGACTCTAAGCGTCTGTTTCACATTGTCTGTTTCCGCCACCTTCGTGGCCATTGGAACAAATTGTTCTCATCTGTCCATTCCAAAGGAAGTCTTTCCATACTTTGAGTAGACACCCCCTTAACTCACCAAAAGACTTGAGGCCTGTCAGTTACCTTCACCCTGGTTTAGCCTATCTGTCAAGACAGTGTGCTGGGGTGTGGCCTCTGGGCAAGCTGTAGCTTCTTGGAGCCACAGGTGAGAGTCAGGTGAATCAGGTAGACACCAAAGGTGGATGAGCAGCCCTGAAAAGGGCTTGGCAACCCCCACAGCAGAGATGCTAGTCCTTCTGGAACACCCTAAGCACCTCAAGATGGAAAGATGGATAGATACTAATTCGCAGTTTATTTGGACAGCCCGTTGAGTTAGTGTAGCATCTATCTAGCATCTGTTTGTCTAGCTACTATGTTATATAGCATATATATGTATGCTAGGTAGTAAACAGAAAAAATAGATATATTAATGTGATGCAGTAGTTATAAGTCTATCTTATAGGCCCAAGGCTTATGTGGAAGCCAATTGGTGCAGTGAACTTAGCATCAGGGAAACCTGAGTTCAAATCTTGTAGAATCTTGTATTTCAACATTTATGTGAGATACCTCATTGGAGGAGAGCCTTAAAAGTTGGATTTCATTTCAGTAGATCAAAAGCTTTTTAAGAGTGAATAAGCAATACATGTTTTCATCATCATCATAAGGAAACAGATAAGGGGTGCAGTGGATACAACATGGACCTGGGGTCAGGAAGACTTGAGTTCAATTCCAGCCTTGGAATTTTACTAGCTGTGTGATCCTGGTCAAGTCACTTAATATCTGTTGCCTCATTTTTCTCATCTGTGAAATGGGGATAATAATAGTACCCATCTTTTTTTTTAAACACAACTTGTTTGGGAAGAGCCCTAAAAACCAAATATTTTATTTCAGCACATTAAATGCTTTTTAAGAATCAACAAATAATAAATAGCTTCAATATCACCATATAGTCATCCCATTGACATACATAAATAGATAATATACTAACTCAGTGGGCTAACCATCCAGCTACATGCCATAATACTTAGATGCAGATATTTAAGATGTGGATAGTCACCAGTGGCTATCTAGTCAAGACCATATCCAAAAGAGAATTCACCAATACAACATGTTATTGTTGTTTAGTCATGTCCAACTCTTCGTGACCCAATTTAAGTTTTTTTTTTGACAAAGATGCTGTTTCCTTCTCCAGCTCATTTGACAGATGAAGAAACTGAGGCAAGCAAGGTTAAGTGGCTTGCCTAGGGTCACACAGCTAGTAAGCATCAGAAGCTGGTTTGGAATTCAGATCTTTCTCACCCCAGTCCCAGCACTCTATCCACTGTGCCACTCAGCTGCCCCAGTACCAAACAAGTAATAATCCAGCCTCTGCTTAAGAACCTCTCATGAATATATTCCATTCGTGGACAGCTTTAATTGTTAGGAAGTTTTTTCTAACGTTAAGCCTCAATTTGTTTCTTTGCTACTTCTATCTGTTGCTCCTGGATTTTACTCAGTGGCTTATCAAAGCAAACTCATTCCCTCTTTTATATGCCAAACTTCACCTACATGAAGACAGTTATCATTCCCCCAAATCTTTTCTTTTCCAGACTAAACATCCTCAATTCCTTCAAACTATTTTCATATAGCACAAATTCAGGGCCCCTGGCCATATTGTTTGCCCTCCCCTGGGTAGCCACCATTTTACTAATTTCTTTCCTAAGTTGAACAGGATACACCATATGTGATCTGACCAAGGTAGTACTACCTCTTCAATATTCCTAGAAACTATACCTCTCAATGCAACCCAAGATCTCATTAGTATTTTAGGAAACTATACAATGTTGTTGACCCATGCTGAACCCACAACCCTCCAGATCTACTGTTTCACCATGTTTTTCTCCCATGTTATACTTGTGAAGCTAGTTGCTTGAACCAAGGCGTAAGGTTTTGCATTCATCCCTGTTAAAGTTCATCATACTAAAGCCAGCCCAATGTCTTAGCCTCTCAATCAAGCTCTTTTTGGATTCTGACTGTCATCCAGTATGTTAGCTGCTCTTTCCAGTTTTGAGTCATTTGCAGATTTGATAAGCATGCCTTTACCCAAGTCTTCTGTACGTACTTAGGTTCAGCTGCTCTTCTAGACTTCATCTTTGCTGATGTCATTACCTCTTCAGTATCCCATGTACGCTCTGAACAAATGGCAGAGACCAAATTTACTATCTTCATTAATGAAAATAGATCATTATAGAAACATTAGGAGGTCTGTTTCATTTTGCACATCTAAAAGAGGACAGCAAAGCAAATGCTCTTCAAATGATATGGCTGAGTGAATAGCAGTTGAGGAGAAAACAAGCCTTCGGGGAATTTGGCATGAGACTTAGCTTTTCTTCCTTCCTTCCTTCCTTCCTTCCTTCCTTCCTTCCTTCCTTCCTTCCTTCCTTCCTTCCTTCCTTCCTTCCTTCTTTCCTTCCTTCCTTCTTTCCTTCCTTCCTTCCTTCTTTCCTTCCTTCCTTCTTTCCTTCCTTTTTTCTTTCTTTCTTTCTTTCTTTCTTTCTTTCTTTCTTTCTTTCTTTCTTTCTTTCTTTCTTTCTTTCTTTCTTTCTTTCTTTCTTTCACTGTCCTGCTTGTAACCTTCTGTCATCCTCCTCTGTAATGTTTTACAAATGAGTTGGTACTCTTAGCTGGTGTTGCACTTGGTGGTCATGTGTTTTCACTTGGCAAGGAGTTCAAGTGTCTTCTGACTAAAGTGGTTTCCAGGCTTGCCAGCCTCCTTGTTGTGGCAACTGTTTCGCATGAGTTAAGCTTTTCCAAGAAATGGTAGTATGGTCTATGCCTTTATCTATTTCCCTTTTTATGGAGTCTACAATTTATTTAAACAGGTGAGGTTGGAGGTGCTTTAATGGAACACAACTTCTTTCCATGTTTAAATGCCAAATTAGGGGAAAAAAAGTTCCTATACATTTACCCTCCTTTGGTCTGACTTCTCACAAAGATCAGACAGCTGAAGATGCAATGACTGGTTACAGAAGTTGTAGTCATTTCCTGTCTGTTCCACCTTGAGGGACAGGACTATTTTTCATTTTGTCTTCACATCCGTAGAGCCTGATAAGTGCCCTGAACACAATAAGAACCAAACAAATGCCTGCTATATTTTTTGAGTGAGATACTATCAATTTAATTTTGTTTTTGTGATATTATTTGGTGATTATCACATCCAGTTCCTTCTGTCTCTTTTCTGGAAGAAAGTATTGCTGGTATCCCAGTATGAGGCTTCTTAATCATTTTTAAATCTTTGATCCATTTTGTCTCTTGATCCAGAGCCATTGTTTCCAACATAATTTTCTTTTCTGTCTTACTTATGCTCACCTTCACTTTGAAGTAAACAAGTATCAGGTTAAATGTTGACTTAATTTTGAGGATTTTGTCAAATTCTTCCTAGAATTTCTCTCTTTCCATTCTTTGCAATGGTTGCTGCCTAATGAGTTTCAATTTTCTTTGTGGTTTTCTGTTTGTTTATGTTCAGTGGGAGCACTTCAAGGGGAGATGACCACATGTTCTAGGAAATTGTGTTTCTTGTTGCTATGGGGCGCAAGATGAAACCAATTCCACCAATGTGTTAATTTATCCCTTTTCAGATGGCCTATGAGCAATTGACCCATTTAACCACACCTTCTTTGTGTCCCCTGATCTTGGTTATAGTTAGAACATCATGGATGTATTTTCTCTACAAGTGTGTCAACTTGATCTTTGTATAAATGCTGTCCAATAAAAATAACAATGGTTGAATTCACATTGGCAGATGTCTACGAAATGAATCATTCTTTTCACTTTCTATTATTCTGCCACTGTCATTACAGTAACAGAAAGGAACTGTGTGATTTGTTGCAAGGATTTTGTTTTTCTTTCTTTTTTTTTTTAATAAAGGTTAGGGAGGTTGGTGTAGATAGGGTTGCTAAAAAGAAAAAAAAAGAATAAAAGAAAGAAAAGGTTATTTTTCTTCTAATGCACAAAAGAGAATAAAGTGAAAGCCAGAAGAAGTCACAGAAAAGAAGGACAGCTTTGAAAGTTACATGGTAAATTTATTATTTGAAAAGAAAATTAATCTATACAGAATAGAATCTCCCAGCTTCATATAGAATCCTCTTTTTCTGTTCTACTATGTATATGGAAATTTTAATTTTATTTGGTGGTTGTTGAGTTCAAAATTCTTAATAAATTAATTTTTAAAATTCAATTTTATTTAACTTTCATTTCTGAATTCTCTCTCCCTTCTCCCACTCCCCCATCCATTGAGAAGTCAAGAAAAATAAAACCCATTACAAATATGTATAGTTGTGTGAAACAAATTCCTGCATTAGCCTCATCCAAGAAAGAAAGACAGAAAAAAGAAAGACAAAAGAGGGAAGGAAGGAAGAAAGAAGGAAAGAAAGAAGGAGAGAAAGAAATAGAAAAGGAATAAAAGAGAAGAGAAAGAAAGAAAGATTATAATGGTCTGAGAGCACTTTGTATTTTTGCCAATTTTATTGGTTACCATGGCCAAATGATTCATCACCTGGTGGACAGCCTTTTGGCAATGAGCCTCTCTAAGCTTAGACTGTGCCCGGTGTTTGATAGCGAATCTAGTTATCTCTGGGACTTTAGTTCAAATCTTTTGATCCTAGCCAAACCTGCCAGAGCTTGTCCTTCACTGATAGTTCTCTGAGAAGCCATGGTCACTTTAGTACTCCATGGAGCATCAATGTCGGACTTTAATGGAAAAACTCATGGTTAACTAAAGAGAATATTGTATTCATTTGGAAGTTTGCAACTTGTAACTTGAGCCCATTATACTTTGTGAGGGCTTTTTCAGTCTTTTTCTTTTTTGGAGGGAGACGTATCTTGTGGCCCAAAGCAACAAAAGAATAGGCCAGAGATAGTTTTTAACCCCAGTTTGCCTTCAGATTCAGAGTGGACAAAAGGAGTGTTTTTACAAGGCAAAATATCTGAGAACATTCTGGATTCTCCAGAGGTCAAGGGGTTGTCACATGATTAGACAGGGGAGCAGAGTGTAGGGGCTCAGAGCCTTAATAAATGAAGATTATTCTTCAGCAAGAACAGCTTTAGGAATTCATCCAGTGATGTCATTTCCTTGTAGCTGGTTTTTAAGGATGATGCCCAAAGAAGCACATACCACTCTCCCTTCTAGCCTGAGGTTTTTATAGAATTTATTTTGTGCTCTTAGTTAAAGAACAGGGATGTCACTTGACTATCAGTGCCACCAATGTACTCAACATGAGGTTACTTCAAATGGGGAGCTCCTCAGTGTGATGCCATGGAGAAAGCTCTGAATCTTGCTGGATACAGACCTGGGTTCAAATTCTGGCTCTGCTACTTACTACCCATGTGACCCTGGGTGAGTCACTTCATCTCTCTCAGCTTCAGTTTCTTCATCTGTGAAATGAAGACATTCCTTTAAGCTTGAAGTCTATAAAATAATGATCCTATGAATATCTATCAGAGGGAGATAGAAGCTGAGGACTTAACTTGGTCTTTTCCTTCCACTTGTCATGAAGTAATCAAATAATAAGCACTTATTAAGTGCCTACTATTGCCAGGTACTATATTAGGTGCTGGGATGCAAAGAAGGAGTTTATATGTCACGGTGATGAACTTGAAATAAACAAGTAGACTGTGGACATAAAAATCAAGAGATGGTCTTGGCATTAGCTACAGTGAGTTAAAAAGGAAAAAAAAATGATGCATTCTTCTAGTGGAGTATAACGAAGCGAGAGACACAAGTGCGCCATTGGGACTCCCCCCATCGGGACTAGCTGGGATTTTCTGGGCAAAACTTGGCAGGAAGCCAATCAGAATCCAGGAGTTCCAAGCAAGCCACAGATCCAGGGTCTAGAGCAGGGGTGGGGAACCTGCAGCCTCGAGGCCACAGCCTCAAGTGAGGCCCTTTGAATACATTCGATTCCAGTAGATTCTGTCAAAGGGCCACACTTGAGGACCTAGAGGGCCACATGTGGCTTCAAGGCTGCAGGTTTCCCACCCTTGGTCTAGAGCAAAAACACTCTCTACAGGAATAGGTTGCTGTAACTGTGAAAAATATGAATCAATTAATTTCAAACATTATGTAAAGCATTGTGCCAATCTCTGGGGGGTACGTAGAAAGTACTTAAGAAAACAGGCTAGAAGTACTTAAGAAGGTACTTAAAATAAGATAAAAGAGGTAATTTAAGAAATTTTCACTCTAGTGGGAGATTTTATGTGTGTGTGTGTGTGTGTGTGTGTGTATAACACATGAATAGCAATTATTAATGTAGAGATTAAATGGTATTAAGTTTGTAGAAAGGAGATAATATGTCTAATGGAAAGACCATTATCTCTGGAGTCAGAGGAAAGAAGGTAGTATGTCCAAAGGAAAGAACATTGTCTCTAGAGTGAGGAGACCTTGGGTTCACATTTCCACCTTTGATATTTACCAGAACTTGGGCAGATCACTTAACTTCTCTTCCTCACTTGCCTCAACTCTAAAATGAGGGGGTTGGCTCAAATGACCTCTAAGTTCTCTTCCAGTTCTACATATATGAGCCTATGATCCTAGGAGAGGTCAACCAGAGACCCGAGAGATTCAAGCAGGGAGGAATCACTTCTAAGTTGTGAGGGCAAGAGAAGGGATCAGGGAAAGTTTCATGGGAAAAGTGGTGACTGAGTGGCCTTGAAAGAGGACAGATTTCAATAGGCAGAGGTAGGGGTGAGATGAGGGTGGAGAGAACAGAAGTCCATGCCCAGCAGGCAGTGTTGCTTGTATGAATGGAGTCAGAGCAGGCAGGACAAGTTTGGAGAGCTTGTAGGCTAGTTGGAATGTAGTGCCTAAAGGGGAAGAGTGGGGAAAAAAACAGCTAAAAAGGTGGGTTATAGACAGATTGTTGGCAGCTATGCGTGCCAGGGTAGGCATTTCTCTTTTATTCTGTGGAGAATGGAGAGTATTGAAAGTTTGTGAGTGGGGTGTGGTGGTGATAGGGATGTAATTGATACTGTTACCAATATACTCTTCCTAAGTCAATTGATTGGGTGGAGCAGAGAATGGGGGCAGAGGGACCTAGAGAGAGGAGGCTATTACGATATCAGTCCAGATGAGAGATGATGAAGGCCTAGGGCTGGTCAGGTAGCAGAGATAGGAATGGAGGAGAGAGAACAGATGTGAGCTAAGGTAGAATCAATAGGAATTGGCAACTTATTAGACTTCTACCTCTCCTGTCTTCTCTATATCCAAAGACGACTTTGAGTGATTGGGAAGCTGGGAGGAAGGGCAGGCATTTAGAGGCTGTCCCAGGCCATGGTTGTTGACAGTCTATACAGGATGTCACAAGAATATCTTGGTTTTCTAGTACCTGAGAAAACCACGGGGTCACCATGGTTGCTGCCTGCTTGTTTTGTCTCAGCCCGGGGTCTGCTTCCTTCCCGAGGATAATCCACCACTTCTACTGTAATGCATTTTCTGAGTATGCTGCTTATCTCCCTAGGCTGAACCCTTCTCAACTGCTGAGATGGTACCACTCTATTTGTCTGGCCAGTCAACATCCTTTAGGTCTTGGGGACTGAGCCAAGGGAGATTCTACCACATTTTCCACCACAGGCCAAGTCAATCTGTTCATTAGGTGAAATAAACAAGAAAATCTTCGATATCAGCTTTGTAGTCATCCAAGGCCCGAGGATTCCTAGTCTCTGGCATAAAGAAGGATACCAGTAACATCAGAGCATCCAGCAACTGGGAAGTGGGTTTTCTGGGTGTGGACCTTCTATATAGTTTCAAAAAAAAACCAGAAATTTTATACCAATCAGTTTCTAGCATTAAAGAAGGGCCCAAGAAGAGTTAAACAGGTCAATTGTGGGTAAAGTGATTGATTAGCCAGATGGGATCCAGAGAGCATGGGAAGTCAGGAAGGATGGGAAGGATGCCAAAGAGCTCACACTATGCAGAGAGGAAGTTTGAATGCTCGTATAACCCGGTGCATGTCTGTTTTTTAGACATTCTGCTGTGGTGTAGCAGATCTTCAAATGAAGATGAGCTTGTTTTGTTATGGGAAACTGGTGTGTTCAGAATGATGACTGGTGATTGTCTAATACCTGAGTTGGCCTCCATGCTAAAATATGACAGTTGTGGAGCCAGACCAATTGTAAGACAGATGGACCCAGTCATGATTTGTAAGCAACCACTAAGAAGCTCGAAGGTCACCCCTTTCTTTCATGTGTCATATTTAAAGTTAATTACTTCCACACAATCTCCAGGGCCAAAGTCCTATGCTAAACTGAGTCCCAGATAGAGTCTCCACTCTGAAAAATATCCTTTCTGGAATGTTAAGAAAAAGGGGTGGGGAAGACAGTGACAGATTACCAGCCTCAGCTCTTGCCTTCATTCTGATTGAAATAGAAGTACACTGTAGACAGCTCGCTGGCACAGTGGTTAGAGTGCTGGGCCTCAAGTCAGGAAGACCTGAGTTCAAATCCAACCTTAAATGCTTACTAGTTGTGTGACTAAGCAAGTCACTTAACCTGTTTGCCCCCTGGTTCCGCATCTGTAAAATGAGGACAATTATGGTACCTACCTCCCAGGGTCGTTGTGAAGATCAAGTGAGATAATATTTGTAAAGTGCTTTGCAAGCTTATAGTAAAGCACAATTTAAATGTCAGTTATTTTTTGAAATTTTATTTATGTTTAGCATTTAACATTTGCTTTACTGAATTTGTTTGTGAGGTTTTTAATGCCCTAATATGTGGTCAACTTTTGTGAACTTAGAAAAGGGCATACTTTTTTCTATTTCTAGTCTGTTGTCTCCAGAGGTCCATCATATCCAACTTTTCTAAAATTCTATTAATCTCCTTAACTTCTTTTAAATTTGTTTTATGATTAGATTTCTCTAGTTTGGAGAGGGGAAAGTTGAGGTCCCCCTGTCCTGGTATATTTTTACTTTATATTTCCTTCTGTAACTTATTTAACTTTTCCTTTAAGAATTTGGATGCTATGTTGTTTGGTGTATAATACGTTTAGTGTTGATATTACTGTGTTGTCTATGGTGCCTTTTTAGTAAGATGTACTTTTCCTGCTTATCTCTTAATTAGGCCTATTTTTGCTTTTGTTTTGTCTGAAATCATGATTGCTATCTCTGCTTTTTTTTTTTTACTTCAGTTGAAGCATAATAAATTCTGCTCTAGCTCCTTATTTTAACACTGTATGTCTTTGTTTCAAGTTTATTTCTTATAAACAAAATCCTGTTGGATTCTGGTTTCTAATCCATTCTGCTATCTGCTTCTGTTTTATGGGTGAATTCATTCCATTCACCTTTGCAGTTATGTTTATTAATTGTACATTTCCCTCTGTCCTATTCTCTCTCTCTCTCTCTCTCTCTCTCTCTCTCAGTGTGTCTCTGTCTCTGTCTCTGTCTCTCTCTCTCTGTCTCTGTCTCTGTCTCTCTCTCCCTCTCTCTGTCTCTGTCTCTCTCTCCTCCCTCCTCTAAAATCTGGTTTGCTTCTCACTACTGCCTTCCTTTATCAACCACCTTTCTGTCATCCCTTTCTCCTCCTACTTCGCTGTTAAAGAAAATCAACTTCTAGACCAGGGGTAGGGAAACTGTGGCCTCAAGGCCACATGTGGCCCTGTAGGTTCTCAAGTGTGGCCCTTTGACTGAATCCAAACTTCACAGAACAAATCCCCTTAATAAAAGGATTTATTCTGTAAAAGAACAAGGCCACAGGTTCCCCACCCCTGTTCTAGACCCAATTGACTGTATGTGTGTGTGTGTGTGTGTGTGTGTGTGTGTGTATGTATATGTATGTATATACATATTCTTCCCTCTTTGAAAAAATTCAGATGAGAGTGAGGTTCAAGTGCTGTCACCCCTAACCCATTTTCTCCTCCACTGTAAAAGCTCTTTCTTATGCATCTCTTTTATGTTTGATAATCCTCCCCATTCTTACTCTTCTTTTGTCCTTCTCCCAGTGTATCTCTCTTTCTCACCCATCCATTTTTTTTAAATGTCATCCCAACATAATCAACCCGCTCCTGTGCTGTCTCTGTTTATTTAGATTCTTTCTAACTGCCACAATGATAATAAAGTTCTTAGGAATTACATGTGTCATCTTCTCATATAGGAAAGTAAACAGTTTAACCTTATTGAGTGCTTTTTGATTTCTTTTTCATGTTTACTTTTTTATACTTTTCTTTATATTTTTATTTAAAAGTCAGATTTTCTATTCATCTCTGGGTTTTTCATCAGGATGCTTAAAAGTCCTATATTTTATTAAGTATCTATTTTCTCCCTTGAAGGATTGTACTCTGTTTTGCTGTGTATGTTATTCTTGGTTGTAATCCTAGTTCATTTGGCTTCCGGAATACCATATTCCAAACCCTTTGCTTCTTTAACATGCCAGTTGCTAAATCTTATGTGATCCTGACTGGGACTCCATAGTATTGGAATGGATTCTTTCTGGCTGTTTGAAATATTTTCTCTTTGACTTGGGAGCTCTAGAATTTGGATGATATTCCTGGGAATTTTCATTTTGGAATCTCTTTCAGGAGGAAATCAATGCATTCTTTCAGTTTCTATTTTGTCCTATGGTTCTAAAATGTTAGGGCAGTTTTCCTTGATAGTTTCTTGAAATATGATGTCTAGGCTCTTTCTTTGATAGTGGCTTTCAGGTAATCGAATAATTCTTAAACTATTTCTCATCAATCTATTTTCCAGATCAGTCACTTTTCTAAAGAGATAATATTTTCTTCCATTATTTCATTTTTTATTTTGTTTTATTGTTTCTTGATGTCTCATGGAGTTATTAGCTTAAATTTGCTCAATTTTAATGAATTATTTTCTTCAGTGAACTTTTGTATCTCTTTTCCCCTTTGGCCAGTTATACCTTTTAAGGGATTATTTTCATCAGTGAAGTTTTCTGCCTCTTTTGCCAGTTAGCCAAATCTGTTTTTTTTTACAGTGTTATTTTCTTCAGTATTTTATGCTTCCTTTTATTGTTGTTGTTGTTTAGTAATTTGTCAGTCATCCCCAATTCTTTGTGACCCCTGTTGGGGTTTTCTTGGCAAAGCTACTAGGGTGGTTTGCCATTTCCTTCTCCAAATCATTTTATAGATGAGGAAACTGAGGCAAGCAGGGGTAAGTGACTTTTCCAGGGTTATATAGGTAGTGAGTGTTTGGGGCTAGATTTGAATTCAGGTGTTCCTCACTCCAGGCTCAACACTGTATCCATTGTACCACCTAGCTGCCCCTCTTTTATCAAGCTATTAATTTTCTTTTCACAATTTTCTTGCATCACTCTCATTTCCTTCCCCAAATTTTCCTCTACTACTCATATTTTATTTTGAAAATCATTTTTTAGATCTTCTAGGAAATCTTTTTGGGCTTGCATCCAATTCACATCTTTCTTTGAAGTTTTGTTTGTAACTGTTTTGACACTGATATCTTCTTCTGAATTTCTTCATTTTCCCTGTCACCATAGTAATTTTTATGGTCAGTTTTTTTTCTCTGTTGTTTTTTTTATTTTTCCAGCCTATTTCTTGACTTTGAGTTTTATGTTAAAATTGGGCTCTGTTCCTGGTGGGGGTGGGGAAGAAGATTGTCCCAAGCTTCAGGCTTTTTTGCATCATTATTTTCAGAGCTAGTTCTTGGTGGTTGCAAGTTTTTGGTGTTTTCAAGGTGGTGTTATCTGGGAAGAGGTGTGGTCTCTGCTTTCCTGGTCTATGTGCTGGTCCTTAACTAGGAAGAGCCCCTCATCCCTTCTAAGCAATACTTCTCCTCAGAGCTCTTGATCCCTTTTGATTGCAAATCATACTGCTCCTTAGAGCCTCTGATCCCTTGTGATTAAAAGCAATACTGCTCCTCAGAGCTCTTGCTCCTTTGTGATAGCAAATGCTTCTCTCTGACCTGGAACTATGACCTGAAAGTGGCTATCGGTAATGGAGTTGACAAATAGCCCTGGCCCTGCACCTAGTGCTAGCAAAGCTGTAATGTCTTTCTGACCAGTTGCCTGGTCCCCTTGTTGCCTCTGGCTTGAGAGCTCCAGAAGCTGTTCTTGCTGCTGTTACCATCTCCACAATTCACATGATGTTGCCACCGTGTGGGTAGCAGGGTAGCCCATACCCTTCTGACCCCCTAAATTGTCTTGGACTGGGGGAAAATGTCTCATTTTTACCTTTTGTTGGCTTTGCCAGAGCAGAATTTGATTTGAGGCGTCATTTTAAAGTTGTTTGGAGGGGAATATTGGGAGAACTCAGTGGAGCACATTCTCCATTCTGCCGTCTGGGCTCCACCCACAGAAGTCTAACTCTTAGTTATTATTACTTTTACTGTTGTTGCTATTGTTCATTTTCCTGGTAGCCGTTGGATGACACGGCTATAGCCACGCTGCATGTAAGACGACTTTCCAGCCTCTCCCTGAAAATAGCTTTGGGCTTTCTCTGCCTGGCACCTAGAAAGTCTAGTCTCTGGATTAAACTTCTCTGACTACATCATGGGAGGCAGTTTGGTGTAACAGGGGGAAAAAGAGGTCTGGGTCTCTGCCACTGATTATGTTACCATGGGATTTCTCTGAGCCTTAGTTTCCTTATCTGTACAAAGAGAAGATTGGACTTGTTTTTGTTGTTCACTTGTTTTACTTGTGTTTGACTCATTTCGACCCCGTGTTTTTTTTTTTTTTGGCAGAGATCCTAGAGTGATTTGCCACATCCTTCTCTAGCTCATTTTACAGAAGAGGAAACTGAGGCAAACAGGTTAAGTGACTTGCCCAGGGTCACACAGCTATTAAGTGTCTGAGGCTGGATTTGAACTCAGGTCTTCTTGAATCTAGGCTCAGAGCTCTATCCATTGCACCACCTAGCTGCCAGGCTACATGGCCTCTATGGTCCATTCCTGCTCTCTATCTATGATCCCATGATCAGCAATGTTAACTATTCTCTCTTGACACAAGTGATTAATATTTTATAACATTAAAGCCTTGAGTCCAACAGCATTGCTGCTAGAGGCTTTCTGCAGCAGGTAGCTAATTTTCTTTTTTTTTAAAATTTATTTATTTAACATATTTAGTTTTCAGCATTGATTTCCACAATAGTTTGAATTACAAATTTTCTACCCATTTCCACCCTCCCCCCCACTCCAAGATGGCATATATGCTGGTTGCCCTATTCCCCAGTCAGCCCTCCCCTCTATCACCCCTCTCCCCTCTCATCCCCTTTTCCCTTCCTTTCCTGTAGGGCAAGATAAATCTCTACACCCCATTGCCTGTGTATCTTATTTTCTAGTTGCATGCAAAAACTTTTTTTTTTGTTTTTGAACATCTGTTTTTAAAACTTTGAGTTCCAAATTCTCTCCCCTCCTCCCTTCCCACCCACCCTCCCTAAGAAGTCAAGCAATTCAACCTAGGCCACTTGTGTATCATTATGTATAACCCTTCCACAATACTCATGTTGTGAAAGACTAACTATATTTTGCTCCTTCCCAACCCATCACCCTTTATTGAATTTTCTCCTTTGACCCTGTCCCCTTTCCAAAGTGTTTGTTTTGGATTAGCTCCACCCCCATCTGCCCTCCCCTCCATCATCCCCCTCCCCTTTTATTTTTTTTTTATCTTCCTCCCTCTTCTTTCCTGTGGGGTAAGATACCCAATTGAGAATGCATGGTATTCCCTCCTCAGGCCAAATCCAATGAGAGCAAGGTTCACTCATTCCCCCCTCACCGGCCCTCTCCCCTCCTCCCACAGAACTGCTTCCTCCTGCCACCTCTATGTGAGATAATCCACCCCATTCTATTTCTCCCTATCTCCCTCTCTCAGTATGTTGCTCTCTCATCCCTTAATTTGATTTTATTTCTTTTAGATATCTTCCCTTCATCTTCAACTCACCCTGTGTTCTCTCTCTCTCTCTCTCTCTCTCTTTCTATACATATATATATACATATATATATACACACATACATAGATATATACATACATACACATTCACCCATATATATACATAAACATATATATATACATATATACATATATATATATGCATACACATACATGCATATTCCCTTCAGCTACCCTAATACTGACGTCCCGTGTATCATACACATCATCTTTCCATGTAGGAATGTAAACAAAACAGTTCAACTTTAGTAAGTCCCTTGCAATTTCTGTTTCTTGATTACCTTTTCATGCTTGTCTTGATTCTTGTGTTTGAAAGTCAAATTTTCTATTCAGTTCTAGTATTTTCACTGAGAAAGCTTGAAAGTCCTCTATTTTATTGAAAATCCGTATTTTGCCTTGGAACATGATACTCAGTTTTGCTGGGTAGGTGATTCTAGGTTTTAATCCTAGCTCCATTGACCTCCGGAATATCACATTCCAAGCCCTTCGATCTCTTAATGTAGAAGCTGGCAGATCTTGGGTTATTCTGATTGGGTTTCCACCATACTCAAACTGTTTCTTTCTGGCTGCTTGCAATATTTTCTCCTTGATCTGGGAGCTCTGGAATTTGGCGACAATATTCCTAGGAGATTTCTTTTTGGGATCTATTTGAGGAGGCGATCGATGGATTCTTTCAATTTCTATTTTGCCCTGTGGCTCTAGAATATCAGGGAAATTCTCCTTGATAATTTCTTGAAAGATGGTATCTAGGCTCTTTTTTTGATCATGGCTTTCAGGTAGTCCAATAATTTTTAAATTATCTCTCCTGGATCTATTTTCCAGGTCAGTGGTTTTTCCAAGGAGATATTTCACATTGTCTTCCATTTTTTCATTCCTTTGGTTCTGTTTTATAATATCCTGATTTCTCATAAAGTCACTAGCTTCCATTTGCTCCAATCTAATTTTTAAAGTAGTTTTTCTTCAGTGGCCTTTGGACCTCCTTTTCCATTTGGCTAATTCTGCCTTTCAAGGCATTCTTCTCCTCATTGGCTTTTTGGAGCTCTTTTGCCATTTGAGTTAGTCTGTTTTTTAAGGTATTGTTTTCTTCAGTGTATTTTTCAGTATTTTTTTGGGTCTCCTTTAGCAAGTCATTGACTTGTTTTTCATGGTTTTCTCGCATCCTTCTCATTTCTCTTCCCAATTTTTCCTCTACTTCTCTAACTTGCTTTTCCAAATCCTTTTTGAGTTCTTCTATGGCCTGGGGCCAGTTCATGTTTTTCTTGGAGGCTTTTGTTGTAGGCTCTATGACTTTGTTGTCTTCTTTAGGCTGTATGTTTTGGTCTTCTTTGTCACCAAAGAAAGAATCCAAAGTCTGAGACTGAATCTGGGCGCCTTTTCGCTGCCTGGCCATATTCCCAACCCACTAACTTGACCCTTGAGTTTTTCAGTGGGGTATGACTGCTTGTAGACTATCGAGTTCTATGTTCCATGTTTGGGGGGGAGGTGCCATCTCTGTCAGACCCGCACTACTCCTTCCCCAAGAACCCCCAGTCCAGACTGGGCTTAGATCTTCAGCAGGCTGTTGCACTCCTGCTCTGATCCGCCACTTAATTCCTCTCACCAGGTGGGCCAGAAGTAACAACAGCTGTAGCTGCCCCACCTCCGCTGCCCCCGGGGCTGGAAGCCGAACCGCGAACTCCTTCCACTCCCACAGCTTTTCCCACTAACCTTCTCCACAGTCTTTGGTGTTTGTAGGTCAAGGGGTCTGGTAACTGCCACAGCTCACATATTCAGGGCGCTAGGGCCCCCTCCGCCTGGCTTCTGGTCTGGTTGATCCACGCAGCTCAGGCTGGGCTCTGCTCCACTCCGTTCCCAGCTCCCAGCTCCCAGCTCCCAGCTCTGTGTGGGATAGACCTCACCCAGAGACCATCCAGGCTATCCTCGGCTGGAGCCCTGCTTCCCTCCACTGTTCTGTGGGTTCCGCTGCTCTAGAATTGGTTCAGAGCCATTTTCTATAGGTTTTTGGAGGGACTTGGCAGGGAGCTCAAGCTGGTCCCTGCTTTCCAGCCGCCATCTTCAGGTAGCTCATTTTCAGGTATGGTTAGACTCCTAATTTTTCTATCCCTATACCCTGGCCATTACTTATAGTCTGTCGAACCAGGGTGTTTCCATCGGAAGGTACATATGCAGACCTCAATGAGAGGTCTATTGTTGAAAGTATGTGGGCATGTATAGGTTCCTCTCCTATGTGCTGGGCCATATCCCTTCAAATCTATTAAATAATGTCCCAGTTGCATTTTAGGTTCCCTTTTGCTCCATACCACTACTCTCCCCAACTGACTAGATTCATGACAGGGCAAACCCTACCCCCAAGATTACTACTTTGATTTTTCTTATCTCACTCATTATCATAAATGGGCTTTCAAAAATAATTTTTACAAATAACTAAAGGAAAAGGAATAAAAGTACAAAACAAGTGGTATGATACCAGCGAGTTATCTAGCATGATAATTCTGCCAGTCTCTAAGATCTCTAGTCTGGATATAAACGATCAGCAAAAACTTACTGAACCAGCTTTCCTGCTGCCTTCTTCTTAGAAGCTGAAAATAACCATTTTGCCTGAGGAGTTAACCCACTGTATATATACCTTTAATCCTCTTGGTCTCAATAAGCCTTGCCCTGTAACCATTTACTCCCTCCTGTTTCTGGGGTCAGAGCTTCCTTCCACCTTGATTCTACCTCAATAGCAAACATTCTGCCTACTGCTTCAGAATGATTAGTGGTGCATGTGCAGAGTGCATGGGGCAGAATCTCTTTATGTGGATAGGCTAGGGAGCTTGCTTTTGCTCAATGTGATTTCTATATATGGCAGGTCGGCATAAGAAATTAAACGGCAATTTTTGGGGAGTTTTGTAGAAGTGCAAAGGCCAGCAAATAACATAGAAAAAGTTTAGAAACTCATCAACGCATAAAATATATGTTTAGTGTTGTATAATATTAACCCATATTTTACAATAAATAAACACTCCATAAAAAAAGAAAAAATTCAGACTTCTTTTGTATGAAGGGAGGGCTAAAAAATGTTATGTGGATTTTCTAAATCATGGGGGTGCCACACCCCTAACATCTGAGATGTGGAAAAGATAACTGTAGTGCTTTGGAGATACAGTGGAACACATATGAACATTTCATAACTGGTTCTACTTGTCCAATACCTGGACTGTTTTCCATGCTGAAAGACTAGAGTTGTACAGCCTGACCAGTTGTAAGACAGACAAACCAAGCCATGATTTGAAAGTAACCACTAAGAGGTTTCAGCTACAAGTTGAAGAGGCATTCATTGAATGCATTGAATTGAGACATTCAAAAAGGGTTGTCATCTTCAGCTGCTTTCTCATTTCCTCTTTCCTCACTTCCTTTGGTGACTCCTTTGCTGAAGATGTCTGGTGAAAGGTGATGTGGTAAAGGGAAGGATTGTAAGGCCATTTCCACACTCTGAAGCTAAATGACTCCTAAGAAATAGGCCTTGGTCCTTGGCCATTTTGTTCATTCTTTTCCATTAGAGGTGAAATGGATTAGAACCTCACAATCTAATGCATTCAAAAGGTTGCCGTGAAGAGGCTCCAGTGTTCCCATAATCCAAAGCTTGGGTCCCAGACTGGGGGTTAGCACTGATGCTCTGGGGAGAAAAGAATGACCTTCTAAACCCAGACCTGCAGGGGCTGAGACAAGGATTCATCCAGAAGTGAAGCAGCCTTTGGACGTGAATTTAGTGGGATCAATGCTAAGTCAGAACTGAACTAAATCATGAGGGTAGTAACCTCTTCCTGATTCCAGACTAAGATTGTATTGGTAAGATTATGTCTCTGAGGCATTGGGGGAAATGATTGTGTGTTTGTAATGTTTATACCTTTGAAGTATGCATCCCTTTCTAAAAGCTACCTAATATGAAATGGTGAAATGGCACTAGGGCACTGGTGATTGGCACCTAACTGTGGGATGGGGGGAAGGCGCAGCTGGCAGGAACTTGAGCCAAAGAAAATAAAAAAGAGACCCCTGCAAACCTATCAGAGTACCCCAGACCCCTGAGGGGACCGAAACAGCCTGTAGGCTTCTGGGAGAGTGAACCACAGTGTTTTACGACAGGGTGTCCCTAAAGTCCGGACACGTAGGCCAAAATGCACATTTTGAAATATTTGGAATATTAACAGACCTTAGCCCCCTTGACTTCTTTTTCTGCAGTATGCTAAAGGAGAGGGTGTACTCAATGAAAATCACAGATGCAACACACTTGATTGAACACATAAAGAGTGAATGTGCTAAAATCAAAGGCAATGTGGAACTATTGCATCGAGTTCACATGAATCTTGCAAAGCGCATCAACCTTTGCATCACAAATGATGGATATCATATTGAAGATGTTATTTATTAATATTCCAATTAAATAAAATGTTGAAAATTTCCTTCATTTCTTGAAAATATGAATTTTGCCTATGTGTCCAGACTTTAAGAACACCCTGTTTATTAGTACATTGTAGTGTCCCCTTCCCCAAGCCAAGAAAAACTTATAGGTTTACCAGGTGTACATGGGTAAAAATGAAATCCAATTATTTATGCCCACATGCAATTTCTACTAAGGATAAGGAAAGGATAATTCCTTCATAAACTGTTACTAGGCTGTTGCTTGGTTTCATTTTTTTTCATCTAAAATGTGAGTCTTGTCCTGCAGCAATTCCTTTCACCATCTCAGAGCCCTAAAGAACCAGCCAATTCCATATTCTTTGAACACAAGGCATCAAATCCTTTCCCCAGCCCCCAACCTTTTCATCTACCTTTTCCTTCTTATGGCTGAGAATCTATTTCCTATAGTTTTTCTTCTTCATATCAAGCCAAAAAAAAAAACGATCTTGGAACTGAGAAACAGGCAGGATCTGACTAAATTAACTCCTCAGGGAGTGTAAGCTGAACCACCCTCCGTTTGACAGGAGGATTTGGAGATTGGTTTTGTTTTAAAAGAACACGGCAACAGCTCGAAACAGGAAGTGAACCTTTGAAGGGTTGACTAGGAAGCCCAGGCCCTAAGTCTGATATGATGGGATTAGGAGGTTCCAATTCAAGAGGGATGCAGCCCTTTTGGATTTCCTAACTGGCCTTGCCTCCTATTTTTCATTCACTGGAAGCCAACACACAGACCCAAACACTAACCCTCCCATAGCTGACAGTTCGTTTATCTCTAGGAAAATACCACTGTTAAATCCCAAACCAAAGTCAGTCAAGTATTAAATCAGACCTGAAAGACCAAAAAAAAAATTTTAAGCTCCCCTTTTTCTGTTTTATCCAAAGCCAAAGAGGATATTGCTTTGCATTTTTCCCCCTGAAACAGGGTGCATAGCTTACTGCCTCCTAGCTCAAAGATATGGGGATTGTTCCCTTAAGCGTTTGTTAATTTAAGGTGAAACTTGATTGAACTAGAATTGGACAGGAAGAAAACATCACATTCTATTCTTGCTTGCCGGGAAGCTTTCACATCCCTAAGGTAGAAGAAAGACAACTTTTGGCTTCACTTACAGAGGATGGAATCAGTGGGAAAATGGATTGTCAGATTCCTGCTTCCCCCCAAATTGCCCCCAATGGCAGGGCATTTCACGGCTGGAGAAACCAGCTGTGGTTATCTGGGATCTAGGATCGGGGTTAATCCTAAATAATTACCACCTTGTGGGGGCAAATTGGGGGAGAAGGACTTAGTAGCTTTCATTTGTACTTTGTAATGGCTGAAACATATATGACCGCACCAGGCCTCATTCAGATCATCAAAGGCTTCAGGATGAATTCCTTCCTTTGAGAAAGTTGGGCTTTAGTACACCATGAAACACAATCCAGAATCCCCTAATTAATTTTTTGAGACAGATTAGCCAATCAGGGCTGCTGGTCCTGTTGCTTCTTCAGCTAGATCTCTCATCTTCTTCCCTTCCCCTAATTATCCGACTCCCCCTTCCCAGGGTAGGGGGCTCCCCCAACCAATCTCCCTTCTCAAGGTGAGATGTTATGCTTCCAGGACCATCCTTTCAAGTACCCTGGCCTCCTTTTAGCCTGGATTAGTTGAGGCAAATGGATTAGTCTTTGTAGGTATTAAAACCAAGGGCATTTAAGAAGAAAAACAAAATGCCTAATTCCAACAGTATGCCACTAAATGCTACTTAGTGCAAACATCCGTAAACCTGTCAAGAGTGAAGACTTGTAAAAAGGCAACTGTAAGAACATCCTCCAGCTAATTGCCAGACCAACGTTTCTGTAGAAATATGCCAACTCCAAACACAGACTGCCTGATCTGAGCCCCGGCGTGGAGATGTTCCACAATTAAGTACGGGGTGGTATTGGGGATCTTGAGGGAATATTTTGATTCTCTGTCCTCTGCCCATCATTTTTTCCCCCTTGAGCCAGCTGGTTATTGAAGGTTTAGTTCCAGGACAAAGGTTATTAAAAGTTTAATTCTAGGACCAAAGGTGCAATTAGTGATGCTATGTGTCTCTCTTTCTCTGTCTTTGTGTCTCTCTGTCTCTCTCAGTGTATGTCTTTCTTTCTGTCTGTCACACACACACACACACACACACACCCACCCACCCACACACTTCTTTCTCTGGATTACAGTGCAATGGAGAGTCTGGTTTTGAGAAATGTAGCCTTGGGTTTGACTCCGTCCCATATAGCAACGTAGCCTGGGGCAGATCATCACCCCTTCTTGTGAAAGTAGAATAGGGATGACACAATGTGCTCTATATACTTTATAGGGTTTTATGATTATAAAATCAGTTAATGACTAAGAAAGAGCTTTGTAAAATATAAAATGAGGTATAAATAGAAGAGACTATGCTTATTATAAGAGGAGTAACTTGCTGGATTTTTCAGTTTCAAACAGAAAGACTGAGATAAACAATTTCTAGACAGAGACAAAGATAGAGGCTTGGAGAGATAGACAGAGACAGAGATAGAGAGAGAGAGAGAGACTGAGACAAAGAAAGAGAACCAGAGAGAGAGAAAGAGCAAAAGAGAATGAGAGAGACAGGGACAGAGATGGAGAAAGAGATAAAAAGAGAGAAGGAAAGTTGGCATGATAAGAGTATGAGATAGAAAAAGAAAGAGAGAAGTTTGAGAGAAACCCAAGCTTCCTCCTTCTTTAGCTGATTTGCTCTACATTTCTCCTGAATAGTGGCAAACCCTAGAGTATTTACCAATTCCATTTCTTTGAAAAATTTGAATCCTATGATTACTAACAAGTAAAACACAATTAGCTGGCACGGTGGATGTCTTTCCTTCTCCAGGCTTTTTCTGTGATCTTTGAAAAACCTTGACATTTAACTTAGTCCTTTGTTAAAGTAGGCTCTTTGATGGCCACACAATTAAGCATCAGGTGATAGGGCTGGCTCACTATGTTTATTGTGGGTCAGTGTGCCAGGTACTTTGGTTTTCCCCAAATTCTGAACTCCACCCCTCAATTCCCCCCCACTCATCAGGGATGTCTCTGCTTATTGTTGACCCACATCCCAAGTAGATCTCTTTGTCCTGCACCAATTATAGAGGCAAAACATGGATTAAAGTCAGTATTAAGTTTAGTCTTAAAGGGGAAGAGGAAAGCAGGTGACACAAAAAGGAGGTTAGAAGTCTGAGGGATATGTAGAAGGGAAAACAGAGGAGCTGCTACAAGGCAGCTAAGATGAGCTACTGATATTAAACCCCCCAAACCAAAGCTGTTTATCTCCTCCTTCTGTTCACCTCCCCCAAATTCCTTTACTGATATTTGCTGGTCCTCAGGCAGGTGATCACCTTAATTAGTTATAGCCTGGTACTCCATTTGGTTCCTCAACCCGACCCTCCCCATATGCCCCTTCTGCCATTATCTATCCTTGGCTGGATGCCTACTCATTTTTTTTCATTTATGCCACATTTTATATTTACCCAAAGCCTTTCACAGTCATTTAATCATCATTCAATCCATAGTCTGATTTAATCATCTGAATGGCCTATTAGGTATGTGGAACACCCATTGCTATCCTCATTCTACTGATGGAGAAATTGAGGCACAGAGAGAAAGGTATGATCTGCCATAGGTGATATTGCTATGTGTGACAGAGTCAGGAGTCAAACCCAAGCCCCTCTCCCCATCACCTTTCTGAATTCCTGAAGGGCAGGCAGGAGAGACCTTCTCTTTTTGTGTTGCCATATTGGCATGAAGATGATTTTTTTTTTTACCAGTGCTGTAACCAAGGTGGGACAAGAGGGACTTTTCCCCAGGGTTCCAAATTTAGAGGATGTTGAAAGCACCTTCAGTAGAATAGAAGGAGAGTTTAGTACCTATTTAGCAATAATAACTGTTATTGTTTGTCGTTTGTTTTTAAAGAGACCAATGGTATCACGGGGTGATGTCTTGACTCACTTGAGAATTGGGTTTAAGTGAGGCAGAGTTGTAGAAAGTCATCAGTCTCACTCTCTCTTCTGGAGTCATTGAAGTCCAGACAAAAGTCAGGATCACTGGTGATGGCTTGGGATGCAGTGGATCTTCTGTGTCTTCAATGTATGATTAAGCTCTAAGCCTTCTACAGTGCTTGCTTCAGCCTCCTTCGTGGCCATTGGAAAAAAAAATATTCTCATCCACTCATGCCACTAGGGGAAGTCTTCATGCTGGGGTAGACACCGCCCCCACCCCAACTCTAATGGGTTATGGCCCTTTGGTTACCCTCAACCTGGTTGAGCCCATTTACCGAGATGGTTTTGCCTGGGTGTAGCCACTGCACATGCTACAGCTTCTTGGAGCCACAGGTGAGAGTTGAGTGCCAGGTAGACACCAAAGGTGGACGAGCAGCCCTGAGAAGGGCTCAGCAAGCCCTCTTACCAGAGGTGTTGGTCCTCCTTGAACACCCATACCCCTCTGCAATAATAACAAGGTTAAATAGGAAGATACAAGGCCTGGATTGAACTTCCTCTACACCATACTTTATCCCACCTTTGCCTTATCTGTTGCTTGTCTCTGGGAAAGATTTGTGGTACTGGTCCCTTGTGCAAAAATTCCTAGTTACAACTCTGGGAAGGGAACCAAATCCATTCTTTCCTGACTATCCTAGCTACCTCTTCTCCACACCCACCCCCCCACTCTCCTATGCACACTATTGAGTTTATTAACACAATTCACTCCTGAGGACACCAGAGGGAGTTTAGTAAAGAGAGAGTCAGAGAAAAGACGAACAAGATGGCCACAGAAAACATGGGATGTTAAATTGGCTGAAGAAGGAATTTATTTTTCACCCTTCTAGGGGCTTGTTAAGTTCTGTCAAAATAAATCCTGTCTGCAAAGGTCTATGGGGCCCCATTCAACAGCTGGAGAGGAAGTTTATTTACTGCTCACTGTTCTTGCAGGAATGAATTCCTAGTTTGGTTTTCAGCCTTCCCAGGAGAAATTGGGCCTTCAGTAGAGGTCCCCATCAGCTGTCCTTGTGCTTCTCAATTAAGTGTGATATGGTGTGTGTGTGTGTGAGAGTGCATGTGCATGTGCCATGTGCGTGTGCATATGTGTGTGCACATGAGTGTGCCATGTGCATGTGTGTGCACACACATGAGTAAGCCATGTGCATGTGTGTGTGCGCACACGCACACACACATGAGCGAGCACGTGTATGCCTGCATGCATGCTCTGGGTGATGGTGAGGTGGGATATGGAGAATGAATACACTGAGCTTCTTCTACTGCCTTTTGATTCCCAGGATGTGGTACTGTGTTGCATTACCTCCTGGGGGAGGCAGAATAGCTTACTGTACCTGGAATTAAACAACACACTGCAATGTCCAGTGAATCTGGGAGAGCTGATGAGTTTGGGTTCGAGGGTAGTGTAGTGTGATTGATGGAACTAAACAGAATTCCAGGGGAGGAATCATAGATGTAGAAAGAACATTAAGGGTCAGGATTCATTCTCACGACTGCTGATTCCAAATCAAAAAGTTTTTTTTTTTTACTATACCATGTTTTTTCTTTGTCAATTAACTCATTATAGAACGATCTAACCTTACTGGATCTTAGTTTCCTCATCTCTAAGATGGAAATAATTTATTACCTGCTCTGCCAACTCAAAGGATATGATGGATATAGAAGAACACTGAAAATATAAAGTACTAGCCAAATATAAGGATTTACTATTTCTTTCCAAGGTTTTACTGCAGCCCCCGGCCCCCCAAAAAATTAGAAACCAATTATGGGCCATCTTAGTCTACTAGTGAAGTTTCCAATGTAATACAGGTAACACAGAGTCCTACAGCATTACTTTGCTCCAAAAAAAATTTAATACATGGTTTGGAAGAATTAATTGCATATCAGTAGCACCATTTTCCCTATGTTACATTTTTTAAAATTAAAAGCAAATTTTCCAGTTAATAAAAATCTATTTTCTCTCCTGTTCACCTCCCTGTTCCATTGAAAGCAAAAACAAAACCCATATAACAAATATGAATAGTCAAATAAAACAAATTTCTGCATTGGTCATGTCCAGTAGTGTGTATGTCTTACTCTGCACTCTGAGTCTATCACCTCTGGGTCAGAAGGTGATGCTACACCATCAGTCTTCCAGAATCACTGCTTCACATTTCATTGCTCATTCATGCAACACAGTCTAATAAAGCCCTGTCCTTTACTTCTTGATCCATTCATATGATCCTTGTATGCTAGTATCTGGACAGATGACAGCCAGGGCACCTGTATAGCCAAGATTTTTCTTGGTGGTGATTTGCTACTAAGACTACATCCTAGAAGAGACTAAAAGCAGGATCTGCCTTAAACCAGCATGGATTTTCCCACACTCCTGAAGAAAGCAAGACAAAGAAATAAAAACTGGAAAATCTAGACTTATGGAAATCAGAGGGATTGTGGTGTGTTGGGCTGATTATCAAAGTCAGCAAGGGGAAGCAAATCACATTCTGGGGCCCGGAAAGCATTTTTCTTAAATTCCATATATATGGAATGATATACAGCCCAACATTGCACGCTGAGAGCCATAGCAAAATAATTATCTCTTTTTATCCAAGCGTCTTCCCCTAGTGGCCAACCAGACTGACACTGAGGAAGTATGGGAAACAATCAGGAGTCCAAATGTTCACTTCCCTATGTACAGTAATGCTCAAACTGCTAAAGAATGTTCAACAGCGGTTTAATTAATTAGGATGTGAATATGTCAGGGAAACTTCCCTCCCATGTGTGCAGCCTGAAATTTGGATTTGTTCCTCTGCATAAAAGTGCAGTTGCCATCCACCTGGCTCATACCACAAGCTGGGCTGGTCTTTATATGAGCTGGGAAGTGGGGGGTGGTGCATATGGAGAATCCTGAGGCCTCTGAAATCTCAGAAATCCGTCATAAATGCTTGCTGCTTAACTTTCATCTCCTTATCTGCCCTGCTTCGCTTCAAACTAAGGGGGGGAACCTTTGCTTTCTAAAGCATAAGGGCTACCCCTGAACAGGGTGGGCCCTCAGCACAAATGGGAAGGAGACACAATTTGGCTTAGGTTGCTGAAGGAGGTGGTCCAGGTGGTAGAAGAAAGCCAATATTCTCTTCTTGAGGCTTTCCCCCAACCCTGCCCCCACTAACCAAGGCCCTGCGCATGGAGCTTTGCTCTCAGCTGGCTGTCATCTAATCCCTACCGAGATGTTAGCTAATAATGGCTTAAGGTATTATGCCTTTAGGAGTATTTGTATTTTAACAGGAGATTCTTGAAGACCAAAAGCCTTTTAAGACCCCCAAGTCATGGATCTCTAATGGCAGACATTCAGGCCCTGAGACAGATGGTGGGAAAGCTATCAGTAAGCAGGGACTCCGGCCTGGCACCTCTTAAAAATCACACCTCACTGGTGGGGGCCCATTCCACATGCTTGCAAGGCCAGAGTAGTTTTTAGGTTCCAAATATTAGGGAATGCCAATCTTTTATTCTCTTTATTATCCCCCAGTAAGTTCCCTGAATACAGGGACCAATTTTTGTTTCTTTTTTTTTTTATTCTCAGTGTCGTGCCCATAGTAGGTGCTTAATAAATACATGTTGTATTGAACAAAATTAATTCTGGGCCCTAAAACAGCACCCACTAGGGTGAACGCAGAAATGCAAAATATTTCAGGCTGTTTCTCCAGAGCTGCTGCCTTTTAAATGGTAAAATAGAAAGGCTACCAGGAAAGACCATGTGACTTGTATTATTTGTATCTGATCTGTCCTACTAGGTTATACACTGCATGATGGACTATATTTTATTAATACTTGGATCTCCTTCTATGCCCAGCCCAGTATCTTATGTACAGTAGGAATAAACAGTTAGCTCTACCTTGAATGGAGCAGTAAACAGCAATTAGCAGATTCTCCAAGCTGTGTCCTTTTTATGGATCATTGCAAGGGATGATGATGATGACGACGATTAATAATAATGATAACTAGCATTTATATCGTGCTTTAAAACATAAAAAGCCCTTTACAAATATTAACTCATTTTATTTTGGAACAACCCTGGAAGGTAGGTGCTTTTATAATCCCCATTTTACAGAAGAAAAAAAAAAAACAATTCACACTGAGGTTAAGTGACTTACCCAATGTTATACAGCTAGCAGGTGTCTGAAGCTGAATTTGAATGCAGGTCTTCCTAGTTTCGGGTCCTGGGCTCTATCCATTGCATTCCTTAGGTTCTTGTCTCTTCCTATAGCCCATGTGTTATCTGGGCCTCAACCCTTTATGTCACTAACCAAACTTAGCTTGGAGACCTCATCGGAACAGAAAATCTTTATGTATCACCCCACCCTCGCCCCCTTCCCTTTACCTCTTCTGAGAGATGTATTGTGACTCTCTAAGGGTCCTTGAGGTCTCCTGCAAGTACTCGGGCTCACAAGGTAATGAACATAGGACAGCTTTTCTTGAACCCAATAAAAATGCCCAACATTCTCATATCCAAGCCCCTTAGTAATCAGGGGAATTGTCTTCCTCTTTTCAGAGGGCATTAAACAGTCCTCTTGTCTGGTGGGTCTCATCTTTCCTTTGGTTCTGTATAGTCCACATGACTCATGATTTCAATGAAGGGATAGATTCTAATTGTTCTTTTGAGCATTGAGTTGCCTGCTCTGTTGATCAATCAGTCAGCTAGGTGGCACAGGATTTGGAGTCGAGAAGTTATTGTTGTTCAGTTGTGTCTGATACTTCACCACCCCATTTGGGGTTTTCTTGGCAGACACTGGGGGGGTTTGCCATTTCCTTCTCCAGCTCATTTTACAGATGAGGAAACTGAGGCAAACAGGGTGAAATGACTTGCCCAGGGTCACACAGCTAGTAAGTATCTGAGGCTAGATTTGAACTCAGGTCTTCCAGACTCCATGCCTGGTGCTTTCTCCATTGTATCACCTAATTGCAGTCAAGAAGACCTGAGTTCAAATGTGACCTCAGATCTTTACTAATTGTGTGACCCTGAGCAAGTCACTTAACCTCTGCCTCAGTTTCCTCAATTATAAAATGAGGGTGATAATGGCACCTAACTCACAGGGTTGTTGTGAGGAGCAAATGATAGAATATTTGTAAAAGCACTTAGCACAATACCTGGCACTTAATACATTTTGCTCTTTTCTCTAATCAATGAATAAGCATTTAATAAGTGCTTTCTATGTTCTAGACATTGTGCTACATTCTGGGAATACAAATGAAAAAAGTAAATATGGCCTCTGCCTTTGGGGAGCTTACATTCTATCAGGAAAGACAACATATATAATACAAATGTATATATAATACATGAAATATATAAATGCATATAATACACATATAAATATACACAAAGCATATAAACATGCATGTAATAGATCTGCAAATACATAAAATACATATAAATAGGTGTGTTATATATGTATAAATATAAAAAATATACGCATAATACATAAATATGCATTATATATGTGTGTATCTATCTATACATACATACATACATACATACAGACAGACAGGCAGATAGATAGATAGATAGATAGCCTCAGAGAAGAAGGCACTGGCCATTGCAGTACCAGCAAAGGTCCCTGTATTATTAGCAAGGCAATAAACACATCAACCATAATTGTGAATATGCCTACGTAGTTTTGTATTGCAAAATATGAGATACTCTCCATATAGAAAGAGGAAGAAGTAAAACATTTATTCAGACACCAGAGGACCAAATCCCATAACCATTAAGTCCAACCTATCCAAGCAGCAACCAGCTTCCAAAACCAGTCAGCCCATTTTATCATAACAGCAAGGAACTGAATATGCAAAATCATAGCATGGAGCCTCGCCATCCCATAACCTTCTGCTCCCCTGCTGGGGCCTTCCCACGAACACACTCACAGCACAGCTAGCTCACCTACATCTGCTCTCTCCCTCAACTCTAACAACTCTCTCAGCATTTCCTGTGACATACACTCCTTTTCCTCTCAGCAAGCTCCTCCTACCACATGTGACTTAGGCTTCCTGTGATGTAAGCAGGTTGCATGGGCCTATTAATGGGTGGGAAAGATCTTCAAATTTACATTAGCATTATAGTTCCCTAAAGATGATAGGACTGGAACTGAGTTTTAAAGGAATCTATGGTTTCCAAGAAGCAGAGGTGGGAAGGAAAACAATTTTGGGATGGAGAAAGAGATGGGAGATGGAAGATCATGTGTTAAGAATAACCAGTAGGTTATAATCTCTGCATTATAGAGTGCATGGAAGAGATTAATGTGCAAGGAAATGGGAAAGGTAGGAAAGTATCAAGTTGGGAAGAGCGTAAAAAGCTAAACAGGAGTTTCTGTTTGATCCCTGAGGCAACAGAGCGACATTGGAGTTTATTGAGTAGAGGGCGGTAACATCAGACCTGAGTCTTTCTTCAATGACATCTCTGATTGTACTTCTCTCAAATTGGTCATTGTCAGAAATAGATGGCAGGGAGCTTGCATCCACCGGGCATCTCTCCTTTATCTTTTGCGTTGCCTGCAATGTTGACTCTTTGAAGATTGGGGAGTCAAAGATTGACAGCCACACAGCATCAGAAGATACAGTATCAGAAAGCTGTGTACCTCATCTCCCCACTACTTCATATGCAAAAAATGTTTGAGAGACAGACGTTGTCATCAGTTGCTAGACTCCCCGCAAAGCCAGGCTTGTGGCAGGCTTCAAATCCCTCAGCCTCCAGTGACATTGCTTTTATGTGTTGGCAATGTTCATAATTCCATCCCCAAAGAAAGTCTGCCATTTGGGAGGAGTGAGCCAGTCTCTTAGGAAGAGCAAATGTTTTTATGATTGTGTTAAGGCAGGAGCAGACGGCTGGATTGGTTTTAGCTCCATAATGGCTTTGGACATTTTGGTTCCAGGCTTGGATGATGTAACTACATCTTGATTCCAAGCACCGATAAGACTAATGTCAGACTGAAGAACAGGCAGAGAAAGGGAATACTCTGGTAAGCATCTTCTGAGGAATGATGTCCATTCTTACCTTAGGTAAAAGATAGCCCTATCTCCTTTAACAAAACAAAAACTCTGGAGAGGCAGTGGCATAGAAGAAGATAAAGAACCGACCTCAGATTTGGGGAGATCTGGGTTCCAATCCTGCTTCTGACACTGACTGTGTGACCCAGGACAAGTCACTTAACCTCTGTAATTCAGGCAGTTGTCTAAGACTCTAAGTTGAAGAGTTGGTGCCAGTCTGCCTTGTCTAGATTGGTGGAGGAGATTTCCTCGCTAGGAGTTCACTATCATTAATGAATTGCATGTAAGTCTATTAAAAAAAAGAATGTGGATTTTGGGCCAATACTCGGAGAAGAGGGCAAAAATGTTTGTGAGGCTAGGTGGCCCAGTGAGTAGAGCACTGTATCTAGAGTACTGAAGACCTGGGTTCAAATTAGACCTCACTTAACTACCTCTGTCACTAGAAGGTCACTTAACCTCTGTCTGCCTCAGTTTCCTCCACCATAAAATGAGGATAATAATGGCACCTACCTCCCAGGGTTTTCATGAGGATCAAATGAGAGAATATTTGGAAAGCATTTAGCACAGTTCCTGGAACATAACAGACCCTATATAAATCTTAGCTATTATTGTTGTTTTTAAATTGCAGATGCAGGGTGCCAGCATTTATTTATTTTTATTTTCAGTTCTAAATTCTCTCCTACCCTGGGTATTTGTTTTTAAAATGTCAATAGATGTTATTGGTTTTTTTTTTTTTTGCATTGCACATTCATCTCTCTCCTATCTTCCTTCCTTAAAAAAAAAAAAGAAAAAGAAAATAATTACAAATCTCTTGTAATATGTAAGCATGGTCAAGTAAAACAAATTCCCTCACTGGCCACATCCAAAGAAGTGTATCTCATTCTACAATTCATCTGGCAGGGCATTTGATATTTAAAGGGGCAGGGAGTTTCCATTAAAATGCAGATGTGTATTGGAAAACCACCAAATGGAATATTACAAAGTGAAATCACCAAGTCCAGGATGGGGGTGGGGTGGAGGAAGGAGCTTCCTGCTGTGTCTTATTATAAGTGAATAATGCCCAGGGGCAGAGTTATTGGCAGAGTCCTAGAAAACACGGTGAAATGGGAAGGAGGAAGAGGAGAGGGAAAGGGACACCTCTGAAACCCTCTTCCTTGTGGATGAAGCTATATTATTTCTAGTTTGCAACTTCGGGCAAGACCCTAACCTCTTTTACCTCCCTCTCCCCTTCTGTAAAGAATATAAGTTCCTTGGGGTAGGGGCTGTTTCCTTATTTTCTTTGCATTCCCAGTGCCTTGCACATAGTCGATGTTTAATAAAGTTTTGTTGAATCTGCAGTAAAGAATTTAACTGATTCAATGGCACAAAGCAAAACCAACTGTCCCGTCTAGAACTTTCTCCTCAAGTTTCATGGACAAAATGAATGAACATTTCCAAGTGCATAAATGCTGGGCCTCAACTAATTCATTCAAATTTTTAGTGACTATTGGAATTTTATTGATTCTTCCGGAATCTGATTAAGGTTGAAGAAAAAGTTGTATAATATTTTGTGAATATGTACATATTATATCCATTCTCCAGAGCAGTAAAGAATAAAAATAGCTAATAGTTTCTCTCAAAGTGACCCAGGCAATGATTTTCCCTCAAGGAAAGCAAAAGACAATCCTTCTGGCAAATTTACGGAGGCTCTTTTGGCACACCTGTTCCCAATATTTTCATTCAGCAATGGACAAAGTAAAAACTCTACAGTGGTTTGACCATACTTGCTTTGCTGACTCTTTCATTTCACATGGTAAAACTAACTTCAGCTTTTCCATTGGTTAAGACCTCATATCAAGGTATGAGGCTTTAGTCCTGAAAAGTAATGGTTTAAATGGAAATAGAGGTACAGTTCATAAAGGCCCCTGATTCAGTCTTTAGCTGGTTATTTATGTATGTATAAAATAGATTTTTGTTTATTTGGAATAGACAGAAAAGTGGACTCTCAGTTGAGAACTGGTAAAATGAATTCTTTAGGAAAACTCTTCTGTAGGCAGAATATTCAAAGAATTGGCATACAGTAATCTATATGTATTATATATATAATGTGTATATATATATGTGTATATATATATATGTGGAGAGAGACAGAGAGACAGAGAGACAGAGAGAGAGACAGAGAGAGTAATTTTCTTTGATGATTCATACATCTTATAGCACTTAGGGCCACCATTGTTAACATTAATTATCATTCGTAATTCCTATGAAATACAAGAAGGATATCTGATCTTGTCTGGTTGGGAACTCCCAATGAGGGAATTCCCTCTACCAATAGAGATGACTTAGTGATAAGTCCTAGGGAGTTGCCCAGAGTCATATAGTCAGTGTCTAATATAGCTAGTGTCTGACATAATATATGAATACGTAAGAGCCAAGTCTTCCTGACTCTTTTATTGTTGTTCACTCATTTCAGTGGTGTCCAACCCTTGGTGACCCCATTTGGGGTTTTCTTGGCAAAGATACTGGAGTGGTTTTCCATTTCCTTCTCCATCTCATTTTACAGCTGAGGAAACTGAGGCAAACAGGGTGAAGTGACTTGCCCAGGGTCACACAACTAGTTCGTGTCAGATTTGAGGTCAGTTCTTCCTGACTCCCGGCCCAGTGCTTTATCCCTTGTACCATCCAACTTCTTCTGTCAAGCCAAATAAGCAAATAATGTAAGTAAATTCGATAAGTTAGGTTTGAGTTATGAAATGGAGATGGGAGCAGTGGTCAAGTCATTTGGAGGTGGATCGGTGATCAGGTTAACACTATGTAGAAAACAGGAGAAGTCACACAGCTAGTAACAGTCTGAGGCTAGATCTGAACTCTGGTCTTCCTGACTTCAGGCTCTGTGCTGTATTTACTGTGCCACCTAACTGCCCTTCTGACTCTAAGCCCAGCACTCTTTGCATTGTGGCATGCTGTCTCTTATGGAAAGTTCACAGTTCATAGTTCAAAGAACAGTTCATATTTAAAAAAAAGTAACATTATACTGGTTATTTCAGCCTTTTGGTTTGATCATCTTGTAACTCCAGCTTGAAAGCACATCTGACCAAGTCACACCCCTGCTCAACAAACTCCAGACACTTCCTATTACTTGTAGGATTAAATACAAACTCCTCTGTCTGGTGTTAAAAACTCACCACTCTTTGATTCCAATCTAGCTTTCCTTCCATTGCTCACGTTTATGTACTCTTTTATTTGGCCAAACCGATTGCCTTGCCATTCTGCCCGCACAACATTCCCACCTCCCATTTCTGCCCTCGTACAGGTGATATTGGCCCAAGCCTAGCCTATACTCCCTCTTCACTTTTACATCTTAGAGTTTCCAGCATCCTTCAAAGCTCGTCTTGAATACCACTTCCTTCAAGAACCCTTTCCTGACACCTCAGCTGCTAAGCCTCCTTCCTGGGATATTACATTATTTTATTTATCCTGTATGTAGCTTTTTTTGTCCATAGTTGTTTGCATATTATCTCCCCCATTAAACTGTGAGCTCCTTGAAAGCAGAGATCTTTACCTTCCTCTGTATCCTCAGTGCTTAGAACAGTGTCTGGTACATAGTAGGTGCTTAATAAATATTTGTTGCCTGACCGAATCAATTTTGTATATAATTGTATGAATATGTGCTGTCTCCCTTTATAGAATACTCCTTGAGGGTAGGTATTGTTTCAATTTTGTTTTTTCGTGCAAAGCACCTTGCATAGTACCTGATGCATGGTAGATATTTAATAAATGCTTATTGATTGAGTGAAATGTCCTGTCTGATCTCTGTCTAGACAAATCTTTTATATTTGAATATATTGAATATATATTGTTCAACTCTCATCTCCTCTATGAAGCTTACCATATATACCAACATATTTGAAATGATTAGCGGATGACACAGGAAGGAAGGGAATAAGCATTTATCAGTGACCTACTATGTGCCTGGCACTGTGCTGAATACTTTTTACAAATATCTCACTTGATCCTCATAATGACCAAATTTACATTGCATTGCATTTTTAAAATATTCAATATGGCAGTTAGGTTGGCTGGATTTTTAAAGGAAACCTGTTCCTAGGAACATCTGGCCAACTCAAAACACACGTCTGTCCATTAAAAGAGACCTCTCTTTTTCATTTTACCACATGAAGATGTCTACCATCCATAGTCAGAAGGGTCACAGAAATTTCACACTGGCTTCTGTGGGTGCCATTATTAATCCTATTCTGCTTAATTCATTGATATAATCACTGATAACCATCAAATTACAATGAACTGAATAAATACTAATTAAATTGAGTAGGGGTATCAAAATTATTCTCACAGAGTATAACTTTTTAGTGGGCAAATACCATAGCTCTTAGCATAGTGTTGGACATTTAAGTTCTCCATTTTGCGGGGGGGGGGGGGGCAGGGCAATTGGGGTTAAGTGACTTGTCCAAGGTCACATGTGTAGTACATGTGTCAAGTGTCTGAGGTCGGATTTGAACTCAGGTCCTCCTGACTCCAAGGCTGGTGCTCTACCCACTGTACCACCTAGCTGCCCCCTAAGTTCTCCATTAATTCTTTTAATTAATTGTTTGGATTTTGATACATAGAAATTTACTAAGCACACAAGTTCAAAGCCATGTTTGCTAAATAGGATTGGATCTTGTCTTACTATCTACTTGTGTCTTTTTATTTAAATCCTGAGTATAGGGCAGTTTTTCTTTTAAATTAAATTTAACATGTTGGAATCATAGAATCACAGAATTTTAGAGATGTGACCTCAGTTACCAGCTGATCTAACCCATGCTTAAAAAGAAAAGCTCTACTACAACATACCTAACAAATAATCATGCTATCATTGCTTGGCGACTTTCAGTAATAAGGTACCCAGTGAAACAGCCCATTATGCTTCTAGGCAAATTAGATTGTATACCATTTCAGAGTTAGGAAGACCTGAGTTCAAATGTGACCTCAGATGCTTATTAACTACAACCCTAGGTAAGTCATTTAATCTCCGTCTGAGGATAATGATAGCACCTACCTCCCACGGTTGTTGTGAGACTCAAATGAGATAATATTTGTAAAGTGTTTAGCACAGTGCCTGCCACATAGTAGTTGCTTGTTCTCTTCCTCTTCCTTCAAAAAATTCACAAGAATTATCGAGCTTAAATTTGCCTCTTTGTAACTTCTATCCATCCTGGTTATGTCTTCTGGGGTCAAAAAGAACCAATCTAATCCCTCTTCCACATAAGAGACTTCAAATACTTTAAAAGATTTCATGGCCCGACTTCTCTTCTCCACGTTAAACATCCCCAGTTCCCACAACCCATCTTTATATGTCATGGACTCAGTGTTTCTCTCTTGGTTGCCCTCCTTTGGACACTCTACAGTTTACCAATGTCCTTCTCTGTCTGTGGTTAAACACAATATTCCAGTTGTGTTCTGACATAGTTTTTTACCATCTAGTAAACAAACTTTGTTGGGAAGAGTGGGAATGAACATTAAGGAGAAGGAAAACCCAAGGACCAGGGAGAGAATCTCTCTGAAGAATATTCTCCTAATGATGCCCTAATCCACACCTGAGCATCCTTTATAATCTTGAAGGTTCCTTCCATTCCTAACGTTCTCTGAGAGTATGAAGTGTCCCTCAGAGGGGCTGCCGCATGAAACCACCTCCTATTGCCAGAAACTGAACTAGATCTCTGTTAATACTTGAACCAATGGTTTCTACCTATATGGTAGATCCTCTGTATTGATAAAGAATGTTCTCAACTCCAGGGGTGTGCTGGAGCCAGCTCACACTGGCTTCTAAGAGCCAAGGGTTAAATTGTCAGTGTGAGGATTTAGACCTGATAAACTGGCAAAGGGTATACTTTAAGGCTTGGTTTGTTGTTTTGTTGACTGTCTAGATTTAAGAAAATGATGGAGAAAATATTAATAGCACATGTTAAGCAGTATTTTCCCAAAAGCTGATTGTTTAACATTTAACAAGCATACCCTGTGATCCTCTAACACAACGATATAGGCCTACTGTGAGTCCTACCTCCTTTCTGAATTCTTTCTAGATTATTCCAGCCCTCATCAAATTCCTGTTGGCTCTGAATGCCTTGCAGACTATAAAATGTGCTTTACAGATATCTGCTATCTTGATTCAGCCATCATTGTTTCATATGTATTCTCTTGTCCTGCCTTAAGTAGGAGGTGAAAGTCATTCCTGAGGTTATCAGCTCTACTTTTCTCAGTGCCTCATACCATGCCTTCATGCTAGGTAATGTTCCTAACCGGATTGTTAACTCTTTGAGGACAAAGAATCTGTTATGTTTACCTTGTATCTTTTACAGTGTTGGGCACTTAAGATATGCTTGTTAATTGATCTCTTTGGACATCTTAGGGATGGGTCAGGTCAGAAAGACACAAGTTGAAAGTAAGAGGGTGGAAAAGAGGTTGGAGGGAGAGGCAGTTTTTTTCCCCCAAAGGGCATTGATGGTGGGCAAAGGAGAGAAGACTGTTTGTAATGTATCCAAAGTAATCAACACTTTTTAAGTTTTGGATTTGGCATAGAAACCTCTAGAAGCTGTGGTCTTGGCTAGTTCAGAAAACCCACAAAAACCAGTGTGAGATTTCATAATGACCCTTCTGACTATGGAGGGTAGACATCTTCATGTGGTAAAATGAAAAAGAGAGGTCTCTTTTAATGGACAGACGTGTGTTTTGAGGTGGCCAGATGTTCCTAGGAACAGGTTTCCTTTAAAAAGCCAGTCAACCTAACTGCCATATCGAAAATTAAAAAAAAAACTGCAATGAAATGTAAATTTGGAGCAAGACTTGAAAGAGCACAAATGAATTATGAACATCTAGGACTGAGTTTCCATAGGGACGTCTGTGTAGACCTCAATAGCTTCCTTTAGAGATCCTACGGGATTGTCACACAAGACTTTACCCATCATTCCTCTTGAGTTAGGTATAAAATGAATTACTTTTATTTTACACACAGTTCTGAGAAAGGGCCTGAGGCACTTTCCTATTCAGTTAATCATCATTTATTAGGTGTTAGTATGTTTAAGGCAATGTGCTAAGTATTGGAGATACAAAGAAAATTAAAAAACCTCAAAACCACAGTCCTTTCCCCTTTGATGAACCTACAGTCTAATAGGGAGACAACATGCAAGCAACTATATTGACACATACATGGAAAGGCACTAGGAATGGGGTGTGGGGACCACTGGGAATGGCCTTTTGTGGAAAGTGGGATTTGGGGGAAGCCAGGGATACCCCAGAGGAAGAGGTGACAAGGGAGTGCATGAAAGGCATGGAGTGTGAGGAGGCAATCAGTGAAAAGGCACATAGTGAGGAAATGGATTATTGTATTTAAGGTACAGCAAGTAGGCCAGAACAGCTGGACACTCACACACAGTGAATACATGTCAGAAGTTGTACTGAAATCCAGGTCTTCCTGGCTCTGAGCTCTCTATAAACTCAGCTTGCTGGCCCCATGCATGTCGGCGGCTGGACGGGATGTGCCCCACTTTGGCACCCCGTACTCCCCGACTACCGCCTATCACTCACCCTGCCCTCGGGTCTTCGGACGTCTCCGGCTCCTCTCGGGGGATGCGAGAGGAGAATCACCAGGCAGTACGCCGGAGTCAACAAGCAGCTTTATTCTTGGCGTACCAGAAATCTCACACAAATCCCACTGACCCTCTCTGGGGAGCGCCTTATATTGGGTGTTTCGGGTTGGCTCCTCCCCAGTTCCTCCCCGAGGGTGGAGCTCCTCCAGTAAGAGCCGCCCCGGTACTGACGTGGTGGAAGCCACACAGGCACCGCCGCGTCAGCAGGTCCAGACTCCCTGGCGTCTCACTACCCTCTCGGGGGGGCCCAGGCCCAGAGCACCCCTAACACATGCACAAGCAAAATTCACCAGTGTGGCTGAACGAGATTAAAATGTAATTGGGAAATATTTAACAAAATAAATAAAAATACAGTCAAACATAGATAATGTTAATTTGTGGTTTTCTAAAGTCAAAATGGGGCCACCTGGGATCCATTTCTACACAATTACACAGTTGTACTACACCCACCAAGCTAATAACCCTATACAACTATCAAATCTCATTCTAATAGAACCTCTTTCTATAAAGAGATTTCCTGTTATCAGTTCCCTGGACAACAGGCACAATGTCCCTGTTGATAGTTCGTTTTTTTCAAGAAATATTTGGCAATGGCAAGAAATTCTTTGGCAACAAAGCAATATGTATAATCCTTTGAAGTTAATTTTACTAGAGTAGGTGACAAGGCATAGAAAAGAGACCAAATTTGCCCCAGTAATAATTTTCCAAGAATCAACCCTGCCTTTAGCCCAACCTCACATACAGACTTCCCCCCAGCCTACTTCCTTTTTCCTTTCTATGCATTTCTGGTGGTCACTGTGTGTGAATAGCTCCCTCAACTGGCTTCCTTTCATACCACTCCCTCCCAGGGTCCTCTTAGTCATGGCTTCTGGTAATTGCCCTTCCGAGGTGGTCCTCAGAAAAGAGTGTAGCTTTATTGGGCTCAGCAGGGGCATAGGAATGAAGGCTCATCTGTGCCAGCCAGATAAAACAGGCCATGGTGTCTGATGCTTGCAGGGAGATAAGAGGTTATTTTCTTACTTCTCAGCAGTAGCATTTTTCCCTGATGCCGAGGGAGCCTGGATCTATTTTTTGGCCTGTTTTTGGTGCCCTGGCCTTCCTTCCCCAGGACCTCTATGAATTTTTTTTTAATAGAGGTCTGAGTCAAGAGGAAATACATTTTGACAAATTCACACATCATCAGCTCTTGACCTGCTCAGGGATGGCAGGCAGAAAGATTTGTGACATGGTGCGTCTACTCTCTGTGCCAGCATCATCCACCACAAACAGTGGGTGATTTCCACCCGCATACCCCTCCTCTCTCTCCCTTTTCTTGTTTTTCTTTCCATCATTTACTAAGTCTGATTTGGGGGAATGCAGCCAACACTCAGTTGGGGGCTAGGGTTGTGTGGCAGATCCAAGACTGGGGACTAGTATAGCTCTATGGGGTTCTAGAGCAGTCAGCTAAGGTCTGGGCTGGAGGGGTGGGGTTTGAGGAAATTATCTCACAGCCTTTCAACTAGGAGTCAGTGGCAACCTCAGCAGTGCAGCTAGGGGATCAGGGCAGTGTGGGTGTGGGCACATGTTGGCAGTGTGGGTGGTGAGGATGTTGGCATTACGGTTGAGTGGAGGAGGCATCTTAAAGTCCAAAGTCAAACCAAGTCACTTTACAGGACTTCCTTGGAAAATATCTCTTTTGCCCTAGACAGGACAAGCATTACATCATTTGACTTTCAGTGGATCGGTCTTGGGTATTCTTTTTTTCTTTCTCCAGATCTACTGAGTAGACCATTTCATTTTTCCGGGCATTTTCTTATCTGTCAAGTGAATACACTGGACTAATTGATTTTTAATAATCTTTGATTCCTTCCTTACCATAATAATAGTAGCTTTAACAACAATAGTAATAGTAATGATGATAATCATAATCATAATAATATCAGAGAGGCTGTGTGATAGAGTGGGAAGAGAACCAGCCTCGAAGTCAGAAAGATCTATATTCATATCCCGCCTTTGACAATACTGACTGTATCACCCTGGATGAGTTATTTAACCTCTCCTTCCCCAGACAACACTCGATGGCAAAGGAATTTTAATCTGGGAATAGTGAACTGGTTTGTTTGTTTGTTCGTTTTAGTTTAATATTTTGATAACGGTATTTCAATGTAATAGAACCAATATCATCAGTTTTCTTTGTAATCCTATGAGTTTTATTTTACATATTGAAAGGGGAACCAACAGGTTTCACCAGTTTGCCAGAGTGGTCCATGATACATGAAAGGTTAAAAATCCCTGCTCTAAGATGATAAGTTATAAGCAAAGATGCATTGGTAGGGAATTGGAAGGTCCCTATACCTGTGAAATCACTGGTACAATCTATATTCTTAACATTAAAAACAATAATATATGTGTAGACAGAATTTTGAGATAATAGATCATTGAAATGTTTCTTTAACGATTAAAAAAAAGCTGGAAACTCTTTTGACTTCTGCTTGTAATGAAACCCTCGTAAATGCTTGCTGTTATAAGAAAGCTCATGCTGAAGGCGATTTTTCCTTAAAAAGAAATAGGAGGAAATAAATAACTAAATAAACATTTCATATAAAAAAACCCACATGGGTCTAATCTTATCCTTAAGCAACCCACTCCTTTTTGTTGGGTGAGAGAAAATAAAAAAAATCATAAACATTAAAAAAAATTCCTTGCTGAATGCTTGGCTCTATCACCCAGGTTCCGTCCAGAACTTCTGAAGTTCTATGGCCTGGTTGGGTTAAAGTCAATCTTTGTTAGGGAATAGTATCCATTAATACAAAGGGAAGATTAAAGGGGGCTAGGCGGATTCGGAGAAATTGGGGGAATTAGATGGCAAAGGGTCAGGTTACAGACATGGTGAGCCAAAATGGATCAAAGGGTAAGATCCAAAGGCTGAGATCAAAGAGTCAGAAGCCAAGGGCAGGAATGAAAAGGCGATAATTGTGAGCCATGGGGAGGGAGTGATCAGGGGTGGAAATCTGATAATGGGGCCACCTCACAACTCAACCTCCTTTGAGAAAACCCTGGCTCCCTATTCAAAGTGGAGACCCAAGCAGTCTGGTGAAGCTGGGAGAGGGTTTCAACTTCCAGCTTCCTGACCTCCACCCACAACAGGATGCATTAGAAATGGCCTGGTCAAGTCAGTGGGCTGTTGTGGCAAGAACACTGAATTGGGAATCCAAAGGCCTGTGATAGGCACTGATCTAGGTTCAGGGGATAAAAAGACCAAAAAATGAGATACTTCCTGTCCTGGAGAAGCTTACAATCTAGCCAGGGGAGACTATCTATACTTACATACATTTATGTGTGTATACATACACCTACGTATATACATATATTCATATTTGTATATATAGCCTCTCTTGGCTATATATGTCTGTGTCTGTATCTCTACCCTATGAATGTGTATGTTTATGTGTACATACATACACACATTTATGGGCATATGTATATATACCCAAGAGATATGTATATATTCCATATATATACACATATACACAAACATGGAGAAAGAGAAGGGAATGGAAGGGAAAGAGGGAGAGAGAAAGGGAGAGAGAGAGAGAGAGAGAGAAAGAGAGAGAGAGAGAGAGAGATTCCCCTGGCTATGGATGTGTGTGTGTATACATACACACACAGTCTATATGTATATGTATACATATACATACACACACACATAGTTCTGAGATATATGAACATATATGCATATATATCTATAATATGTATAAATTTACACTACATATATAGACATATACTCATCGATCAATCTATAAAACACATCCACGAATGGATAAAGTATTTATTACGCACTTCCTATATGCAAAGCAGTCTTCTAAATGCTAAGGCTATAAACAGAAATCCAAGACTGTACTTGTTGGAACTCATATTCTAACAGGAGAGGTAGCAAGTCAGATGGAAAAGGCAATGACCCTCAGGGTGCAACAGCAAAGCAAATGCTAGTGCTTCTTTCTTTGTGTCATTTCCACTGATATAATCATATTTGTTTCTGGTATTGAATCGTTTGACAGTACCAAGGACTTTGATCACAAGAACTTTTGGGGAGGGGCGGGGCTTCAGTGTCTGTGACACCTCCAGGAGCAGTTGGTTGCCAGGCTGAGTCTCCACAGGGCTTGCTTCCCAGGATGGTGGCTGAGGGCATTGGGATAGAAACATTGCTATTTCCAAGGCTCTTGGGTGCAGGGTCCTGGGATGTCTCCATCTGAGGGGAGAAGGTGGTTAAGGAGGTGGTGACAGGACTTTCCTGGCATGGGCTGCCTTCCGTCGCTCCCTCGGGGTCTTGCTGATTCAGCTAGCCTGGTTTTCCTGCCCCGTTTGTGTGGCAGTTGGTTGACAGTTGGTAGGGATGGCTATTCCTTTCTCCGCAGAGGCTGCTTCTCCGGACCATGGCTGTGAAGGACGGGCTGGAAGCAGGATCAGAGCATGGGCTGGGAGGTGCTGCCACTCCCAAGGCTTCTGTCCCTATCTGGCTGTTTGGTCCGCTGCTGTTGCTATAGGTGATGAGGAAGGTAGCCACCTTTCCCACAATGACTTCTCTCCCTCAGTGTTGGTTGTGGAGGCTGGAACAGAAACAGGTCTGGTCATTTGGGGACCACTGTTATTTCCACGGCTTTTGGGCCCAGGGCTATGAATCATTTCTATCAGGGTCTGAGGGGAAGTGGTGGTCAAAGTGGTGAAGGTCATTTGACTTCCCTATCATGCTGTCTTCTGTATCTCCTTCAGGATGCCTGTGTCTCTGTGCGCATGCGCGCACACACACATACGTTATGTATTCACATACAGATTATAGGTATATACGTATATACGTGTACTACATGCATATGTGATATATACGTATATGTGATATATATGTATACGCACATTATACGTATAGATCCCAAGCCAAGCCCCACTGGGCCGTGATTGGCTCACAGTGAATATTAATAGCAATTATTTCTGTTTTGGCCAGAAATTCTGAGGGTCTTCCCCGCCCAGACTGAATTTTTTTTTGACTAGGTAAAGAGGCCATTCTCTGCCTCATTTCTTACTTAGCCTTAATCACTGAATGGGCTTTGCGTCAGTCAAATGGAGACCTGTTAAAGACCTTAGCTTAAAAAGGCCCAGGTCCCCCAACTGCATCCTGGGCCATCTCCCGTCATCCTGATCTCCATATCTCACCAGTGAACCCCGGCAGCTCCAGAGGAGAAAGTGAGGCTGGTGACTTTGCACAGTCCTCCTCGCTTAAATCCAATTCACTTTCATGTCATGGTATCACCTCCACAATGTCACAGTCCTCTTCAAGAATGAAGGACAAACAACAGCTTACAGCAGCAACAATATTGTGATATGTATAGATGCATATGTAATATATACATGTTACACGTATATATGTGATATGTATATGTGTAGATACATGTAACACACACATTATATGTGTAAATATGATCTGTATACATATATAGATGCACATATAACATGCACATACACATTATATGCATATGTGATATATGCCTCTATACAGATATATGTAATATGTATATATTACACGCATGACCTGTACATATATGTACAGATGTATGTGTATGTAGGTGTATGTGTGCATTATATGTATGTGTGATAGGTATACATTCACCTCCACACATGTAACTGTGCTTACATCACATTTGGTTGGAAAACCAATCACATACAAAATAGAAGACAATTGTGAAGGGAAGGTGCTAACCAGTGGGAGGGATAAGGAGAGATTTTATGTAAAAATTTCAGTGCGTGAGCTGAGCCTGAAAGGAACGTATGGATTTGAAACACGGCTCCCAAGACTATACACAGAGCTCCAGATGCTGTCTGCTCAGGGCAGGCAGTGTGGTGCATCCTAGAGACGTACTATTAAATATTGAATATTATTGAATCGTTGAGCGCAGCCCAAGTTTGCCTTAGCTTTTTTGGCTGCCTTATCATGCCGGTGACTGACACTGAGCTTGTAGTCCACTAAGATCCACAAATCTTTTTCAGATGAACTGTTCACTTGTCGACCTTCCCCATCCAGTGCTAGTGAAGTTGGTTTTTGAAGTTTATATATGAGAAATTTAATCCTCATTTGATTTCAATTCAGTCACATGCCCTAGCCTGTTGAGAACTTTTCAAATACTGTCATCCAGTTTGTTAGCCATCCCTCTTGGCTTTGCGTCATCTACAAATTTGGTAAGCATACCATCCGTGCCTCCATTCGAGTCATTGCAGACAGCAAGTTGTGACTGCCATTAGATTGCTAGGATATTCCCATGGCGACCTGCTTCCAAGCTGTCCATGGACAATGTCCAGTGGACAATGAGTCTACTGATGAGTGGACTTTATCAATGGCTGTTCATTAATTCCTCCTCCATCAAAACCTTTCTAAATCCATCCACTTCTGTGATCACCCAGACAACCTCCCCACTCCCCAGAATAGCAGACTTTGTCAAAAGTCAAGAGAGACTTAGTCAAAAACTTGGCTTCAACCAAAACAACCTTTGTCCAATGTACCCGCAGCATCCCCCCGATTTATCAGACATGTTAAAATAGAAATAAACTTAGTCTGGTGTCTTAGTAGAGTTAAATGAGAACAAGCTCTAGAATGAGGGGACCTGGGTTCAAATCCTGCCTCTCATACTCACTCCCAGTATAAACCTTAGGCACGGCATCTAATATCATTGGGACTCAGTTTCCTCATCTGCAAAACAAGGCAGTTGGACTAGACGGCCCTAGACCAGAGGGTCTAAGCCGCTTTGGATGAAGCCATGTTTCCCCTTTGTGACCTTTACCTCCTTTCTGGAGCATGAGGTGGTTTTTGGAATGCATAAAATATGCCTATGACCAAATACTAACCAAATTTTACAATGAGGTACTGTAAATGCCCCATAAAGGAAAAAGACAAAATGAAGGGAGGGCCAAAAAGTTTTATGCAGATTTTCCAGATTGCAGGGGCACTACGCCCCTAATCTGCGATGTGGAAGGGATAACTGTAGTTCACTCCTTTACCCATATGGTACTTAAGTTTCCTTGAGAAGAAGGGGGAGTCTCTGTTATCTGAGGTCTTGAAGTCGAAGGTGGATAATCTATACTGTTTAACCTTTTTCTTACTCATTTACTTGAATAAAGTCATAGAAAGCATGCTTGTCAAATTTGCAGATGAGAGGAGCCTGGGAAGGGTGAACTGGAAAGAATGACAGAGTTGGGATCCGAAAAAAGTCTCAACAAGGTAAAACAGTGAACCAAATCTAACATGATGAAACTTAATAGGGATAAATCTGGGGAAAGATAACTGTTCCTGTGAAAAATAGCTGGGGGGGTCTTAGTGGACCACAAGCTACATGTGAGTCAATAGCTTGTCACAGGAGCCAGGTAAGCTAAAGCAATCATATGTTAAACTAGGAGAGGCCTAGTGTTAAGAACCAGGGAGGGGAGACCGCTCCTGTATTCTGCCTTGCTTGGCCACATCTGGAGTGATGTCATTCGTTTTGGGACATTATTACCTAAGATGTTAATTACCTTAGGAAATATCTAGAGGAAAGGCAAGTTAGATGTTGAGTTAACGCCATACGATTGACATTCATTTGAAGGAAATGGGGGGTAGTGTTTAACCTGGAGAAGAGAAGTCTGGGAGGTAGGGGTAGGGTGGGGTGGGCCTGCCATTTCTTTCTAAATATTTGAAGAGTTATTGAAAGGAGACAACTACAAATATAGATTTGTCCTGCTTGTCCCAATAGGGGGAAGTAGGAGTGGCAGGCGGAAGTTGCAGAGGTGCAGATTTATGGTCAATACAAAGAATAATCTTCCTAATGGGACGCTTTGGGAAGTAGTGGGCTCCCTGTTCATGGTGGTGTTCAAGAAGAGGCCATTAGGAATGTTGTAGAGATGATTTCATATATGAGTTGGACCAGTTGACCTCTGAGGCCCTTTTCAACTCTGACATCCTATGGCTAAATTTTTAATGGAGGACAATGTCCTTAAACCTTTTAAGAAAGCTTAGCATAGTGCCCTGCTGCTTAGTACAGTGTCCAGCACACAGCAGGTGCTTAATAAATGCTTGTTGGTTTACTGACTGATAGAAATGCCAATGGTAGAAATTCAAGCATTTCTAGTGGACAGATGGGAAAATTTGGGGGATGGGAGGCAGGAAGTTTTTTTTTTTAGCTAAGTTTTTTTAATAGTTATTTTTGAAACATCATAATAAGTCCTGGAAATACCCATCCTAACCATCCAACTCAAACCCTCCCTTACAACAACAAAAACCAATTAAGTAAGAACACCTGATTACCTCAACTGAACCTGATCGTGGGTATGCCGGTCTTTAGTGGGAAGCTCTTCCTGATTTCCCCTAAACAATACTGTACTTCCCAACAGCCCTGGAGTAATGGATGGTGAGCTGGCCTCAGAGACAAGAAGATCTATATTCAAGACTGGTTTCTGACACATACTGGCTGTATGACCCTGGGCAGGTCACTTAACCTCTAAGGATGCCTAGGCAACCCTCTCAGTCTCTAAGTTGTAGAGCAGATGCTTGTAGGGTCTCCATTGGTAGAGGGAATTTTCCTTACTGGGAGGTCCTTATACCTTTGAAATTCACAGATCCAATAAAAACAAACGAAAATCGCTCACATTTATATAGTAGTTACCAGTTTTCAAAGCACTTCTACATACACAATTTCGTTTGAGCCTATTCTCAATCCTATGAAACAGGTCAATGACTTCTGTTCTCATTTCACAAATGAGTAAACTGATATGGGAGGTTAAGGGAGTTCCCTAAGGCTAGAAGGAACTCAACATTTCTGATCCAGTGGCTCATAGGGTGCTAATGCTCAATTTTTAAGGTCCTTTTCGGGTTGAGCAATGAAGTTTTTCAAATGATACTATGAGATGTGTTTTTTAAGCACATACTTGTGTTTGTTCTTCGTTCTCGAAGAGGACCATGACATCAGGGAGATGATGACATGACTTGCAGTTGACTTTGATTTGAGGGAGGGAGGGCTGTGCAAGGTCACCAGCCTCACTTTCTCCTCCAGAGCCATCCAGCTCCAGTGACCTGATATTCACCAGGATGACTGGAGATGGCCCAGGATGCAATGGGAGACCCTGGCCCTTTTAGGCTAAGGCCTTTCCAGGTTCTCACTGTGAGTGAGGTAATGCCCCTTCAATGAACAGGCCTCTTAAAGAAGTGAATCAAGGGAAGTCCCCTTTAATCAAAACTCAAAAATAAAAAATCAAACTGAGAGGGAAAGACCCTCAGGTTTCTGGCCAAAAGAGAAACAGTTACTATTTAGTATTGACATTCACTGGGTGCTAGGAGGGAAAGGACCAGTGTCCAATCTATGAGCTCCAGAGTGAATTGGGTTTAAGCCTTGATTTTTGAAGGCTGAACAGGTAGAGAAGTAGAAAGCAATAATGGTTCTTCGATGAAATTTCTATTTCCTTTGTTTCTTTGCCTTTCCTCCCCCAAATGAAATATGTGAGATAAATGGAGCCTATTCTTCTCATCCAGAGGGGCTGTGCCCCTCCCTGTGGGAACCTGGAACCCACGTCCAGCCATTGACTCTCTTCCAGTTGACTGGAACGTATCCTACTCAACCTCTATCCATTTGGTAGCCGCTCAATGTGCTGTGATTTCCAGCACACAGGCTCGCTGGGCCCCCAGAGAAATCACCACACCAAGGGTAAAAACTGAAGCAGCTGGTGCCCTCCCTCAGGGCAATGAGAATGCCAAAATCACCCATCTGGAGAACACTCCTCTGCCAACCTCTGCGCAGTTATGTATCCCCTGTCTACCTATCCCGGGCTCTTTCTCCAGATAAGCAAGTCCAGGAAAAACAGCCTGAGAGGCAGGAGGAGGAGGAGGAAGCAGTTGTGATGCTGATAAATAATCTCACATTTGTTGAGCACATATAGAGTTTACAAAGTCACTCCCTTACAGGATCCCTGGGTAAATATTATTATCCCTACTTTATAAATGAAGAAACCAGCCCTCAGAGAAAGGCAGGGATTTGTCCAAGGTGGGCACATGGAAAAGCTGGAGCTGGTCAGGTTTCCAGACTCCCAACTCAATGCCCTTTCTATTCTGCCATGGGCCCTCCAAAGATGGCAGGCAGCCCTACGTCTGCTAGAAAGACTTGCCAACTTTGAATGCCCCTTTCCTCGTTCCAAAGCTGTGACTAGCGGGCTCACTCAGGCACTTTCTTCTTGATGGCCTTGAGTCTTTAATCACGGTTTCCACAAAGATGTGCCAGCACATCTCAAAAGATGGCAACTTCTGTGGGCGTTGGCAAGAGATGCCCTTAAATAGTGAAGACGCTGCCTCCGCAGTTATTCTAGAGCAGGTCACGCCCATTTCTGATGGTGAAGACATCCCCGTGAAGCAGGAGTCAGTTTTCTCTCCTAGCTGGGCTGTGGATCACCAGGTATTTGCTATGTCTGTTCATATGGACTGTGATCACAGAGTTAGAGAGCTGGAAGGACCTCAGTAGCTAACTACTAAGCTTAGTAGCCATCTGAGCTAGTCCAACCCCTGCCTGAAAAGGAGTCCACTTTACAATGGACAAGAGCATCTACACTTTGTTTGAAAGATCCCAGAGGAAAGAAGGCACGGACAAATTACCACCTCTTAAGGCAACCCATTTCCCTTCTGGACAACTCTGATTGCTAGAAGCTTTTCATTTTCTAACACCCAGCCTCAGTTTGCCTCTTTTTAGGTCCTACTCATGGATCCTGGTTCTGTCCTGAAACAGGGCCAGTCTTATGCCTCTTTCCTATGGCTGCCCTTCACATACTTGATGACAGCCATCACATCTCCCCTGAGGTCTCACTTCAAGCTAAATATTCCTAGTTCCTTCAATTGTCCTCGAATGGAAATGAGGTGGCACAGTGGAGACAGTGCTGGATGTGGAGTCAGGAAAACCTGAGTTCTAATCCTACCCCAGATATTTACCAGCTCTGTAGCCCTGGGCCTCAGTTTCCTCATCTGTAAAAAATCCTCTCAGGACTTTGCAGATTAAATGTGCTAATATACATGAAGCACTTTACAAACCTTAAAGCTCCATATCAAGTTGGTGTCGTCATCATAATCACCATTACCATTGTTATCATTATGATCATTCAAGGTTCCAGACCGTTTTGGTTGTCTCCTTCTGGATGCTTCCAAGCTTACTTCTTAAACTGTGTAATCCAGAATGAAAGTCATCTACTTGTCTTGATCTGACCAGGGCAGAATTGAGTGGGGTCATCATGTTCTCATGTTTTTGGGTATTATGCCTCTTAATGCAGCTAATGATCAGATCAGCAGGGTTTGGGGGTTTTCTTTGCTTTTTTTTTTTTTTTGTTTATCATATCACATGGCTGACTCAACCTGAGATGCAGTCAATCAGTCAATTCCCCTACTCTTTTTCAAGCAAACTGTTTTCTAACCACACCTCCTTTATCAGGTATTTGTATAGTTGATATCTTAAACCCAAATATAAGACTTTACATTTTCTCATATTTAGATTCTGCCCGTTGTGCCTAGAATATACTCCCTCCTCCCAATCCACCTTTGAGAATCTCTAGCTCCCTTCCAAGGTTAGTTTAGCTGTCACCTTTTTTAGGAAGCCAATCCTGATTTCCCCAGGGGCTAGTGCTCTCTCTCAGAAAATTATTTCGCATTTAATTTTTTATGTATTTGTTATCCCCAAAACAAAATGAGCTCCTTGAAGGTAGGGATTATATATTCTTTATATCTTTGTATTCCCAGTGCCTAGGACATAGTTAGCCCTTAATAAATGTTCACTGAATGGAATTGTTAAATGTTCTAGACTAATGGACAGCTATGTGGCAAAGTAGATAGAATGCTGGCCACGGAGTCAGGAAGACTCATCTCTATGCATTCAGATCTGACCTCAGCCACTTATCAGCTGTGTGATGTTGGGCAAGTCGCTTAACCCTGTTTGCTTCGGTTTCCTCATCTGTAAGATGAGCTGGAGAAGGAAATAGCAAACTATTCCAGTGTCTTTGCCAAGAAAACCCCAAATGGGGTCATGAAGAGTCGGACATGACTGAAATGATTGAACAACAATTGTACTGATATTTTTGGATCCGAAGTATTATCAAGCCCAGAGAAAACAGCCTGAAAGGCAGGAGGAGCCGTCCTTCTTGGCTTTGTCACATTTACAGCTACACCCTGCATAGATGTTGACTTTGGCACAGGCCATGTGGGGTAATTCTATGAGCCTGTGGCAGCTCTCTCTGGCCTAAGCCATTCCTGAAAACAGTACCATGAAATCTCCCTTCCTGCGACCTAGTCACAGTGGTGATTTTGGAGTAAAGAAATAGTAGGAGGCAAGAGACCAGGATTTTCATCCCCAACCCACCACTTGTTAGTCCTTAGGCAAGTCATAATCTATGGTCCTCAGTTGCTGCCCCATAAATCGGGGTTTCTAGATACCTAAAGGCTCCGACTCACAAGCTTGTGGAGGGCCATGAATGCAAGATACAGAATTCCAAGAATTCCAGAATCTCAGAGCTGGAAGGGACTTCAGAGACCATCTATCACAACCTTGACCTGAGCAAAAATCCACTCCACCACCTCCCCAGTGAATCATCCAGTCTTTGCCAAAAAAACCTTCCATCGAAGAGGGGAAAGGTATGGAAAACTATCGATTTGAAGGGAGAGGATTCATCTGTACCAGTGAAAGGGAGGGAGCCTTTCAGTGAGATCACACATAGAGCAGTTCATAGGAGTTAGAGCCTCAAGGGAACTTCAAGGACATTTTTTATTCCTAATCCAACCCCCTCAGTTTAGAGATAAGCAAAACAAGAGCTGGAGAGGAGAGATGGCTTGTCCATGGTTACCTAGGTTACAGAGCTGGAATATGAGCTCCAGTCCTCTGATTCTCAATTCTATGATCTTTTCACCACCCCACAAATGTCATGGTTAGACGATTTGTGTAAAGATCCACAGTCACTAAACGGCAGAGCTGGGGATACGGTCCCCTGACACCAAAGAAAGCTTTATTTTTTTTAAAAAAAATCTGTTTCTCTACCATATGCCTTTATTTTAAGGTAGTGCTGATTCATGGACATTACCCACAGGAAAAGAGAGGAGCAGAAATCTCCCTCTCTCCTTAGTATCCTGTTTTGTTTCTCTGCATGATGCTATCTGAGGGCTAAATCTAATGGAGCAAGAAGGAACCTTGAAAGCAATGGCTATGGTTCTGTGAACAAAAAAAAATATTAAATGTCCAAGTACTTTATAAATATGGTGATGGGGAAGGAATTTTGTTTTCCCTCTAAAGCAGAAAAAAAGGCTTTAGGAGGTTAGGGTGGAATGCTTCTGGTGGACCAAAGCCCTTTCACACTGGGAATTTTTATGGTTAATTCAAGGTTCCTTCTGCTTTGTGGGCACCAGAGGAAGCTGTTTGGTGCTGGTATAGGAGCTCTTGCTTCCACATTGACCAAAGGTCTTCTTATACTTGTATGTGGTATAGGTAGGACCCTGGACCTGGAGTCACAAGGGCTTGGGGTCGAATTTGATTTTAGATGCTTACTAGTTGAGTGACCCTGGGTAAAGTCGCTTGACCTTCCTGTGCTTCAGTTTCCTCATCTACAAAATTCAGGGACTGCACTTGATGACCCTTCTGCTTCTATTGTGATCCTAAGTTCACCGTTTCTTATACAAGTCTCCTTCTTTGATTCTTGCGAGGAAAGGACTTTGTAAACTCTAAATGTGCTCAACAGGTATTTGTGTTTATTAAGGACACAGCATAAAAGAAAATTGAACTTTAAAAAGCGGGGAGGGATTATAAAGATGAAAAAGCCTAGGTGCTTCAAAAATGAAGTAAATCTGAACATCTCTCTGAGCTCCTGGTAAGACTTGAGCTGCCCAGAATGCTCCGAGAATATGGGGCTTTGGTTACCTGAATTTACTGGTCCAGGTTACTTCAAAAAACCTTTATTTGCTCTGATCTCTCTAAAATATTTTTTCCCAGACGTCTGAATTTATTTAACTTAATAAGAATAACTAAAAAGCCTGTGGCCCCATAAAAAAGCTAACTAAATACTGGTGACCGTTGACCCAGCTTAAGTACCCTCTCCTACCTGAGACCTTTCCTGGTCCTCCCTCTAAAAGATCTTCCTCCTACCATTAACTCGTATTTATTGGGTACTGTTTATATTTTGCATATTCTTTATATGTACATGTTGTTTCTCCCTATAGAATGTAAACTCTCTGATGACAGGGAATGTTTTATTTTTTTGTCTTTGCATCTCCAGAACCTAGCACGGTGCTTTAGGAATATAGTAGGAGCTTAATAAATGCTTGTTGATAGATTGATAGTCCAGACCATAGATACACAAGGTATAGAAGAATAGACTGATTATGGACTAAGCCCAGAAATTCCTTCCCGGGATTTTTCTTAACTAAATACATTATTTTTTTCTTCCCACTTAACTATTTTCCCTCAAAATGTAACATAGAACAAATATTCTTGTTAATGGAGAATTCCAGTTCATTTAAGTTTTACTGTTTATGAAATGCAAATGCTGGGGCAGATCCAGATTTGGCCTTCTTGTTTGGGAGAGTCCCTGCTAAAATCCTACTCTGATTGTCTCATCATGGCATGGAGGTGACCCTTGGCTCTCAACGGCTCTATCAGTGGATGGCAAGTGCCGGCAGGTCCTTCCAGACTGGAAGGTTTCTAGTATGGGTGTGGCAAAACACTATATGTCTGTTGTGGAGAAACTTATCACCGGAGGGTTGGCCAGGTGATGATTTTGTTGGCTCCAGCTCCTCATTAAACACTTTAGTTAGGTATGGAGGAGTTGAGATCTACATCTGCTGATAGAGTAATTAAATTATGGATCCTTGAAGAATCTGGAGGAGGTTGGGAAGCATAAAGAAAAGCTATCAGGATGCTCAGAGAGATGGAGAGCCAATGGTATGTAGAAAAGAAGTCAAATTTATTTGTGGAGAAAAACCTTTAACATAGGTTGTGTATATAGTGTATGTGTGCAGTAGAAAGAGCTGTAGTTCTGGAATCAAAGAACCTGAGTTCGAATTCTACCTCCAACACTAATTGTGTGACTTTGGGCAAATCACTTAACCCCTCTGGACTTGTTTCCTCATACGTAAAATGGGGGGGGGTATGGAGTTTGAGGTTCCCTGTAGCCCTATGATCCTGATTCCCCACACACTCCTCATGCTATCTCTTAGATTCTAGCTCCCTTTTAGACTTCATTCAGCTTCTTAAACCCTTTCCTGATCTCCACACCCTCTCCCCTACTTGTTAGGGCTCCTCTATCTCTTCATCTTACCCAATTACTTTATGTACATTTTTGGGTTGTTAGGTAGTGTAGTGGATTAGGTTTGGGATTCAGGAAAACCTAAATTCAAATCCTTCCTCAGACGTATTAGCTGTATGACCCTGGGCAAGTCATTTGATTTTTTCAGCTTTGGTTTTCTTATCTGCTAAATGGGGATAATAAAAGAGGTAGTCACAGGGATGGTATGAAGATCACATGAGATAATATATGTAAAGCTCTTTATATACCTTAAAGCTTATATAAATATTATTATTAATAGTTATTTTCCATTTACTTATTTCTGCTTGGTAGAAGTACTTTGAGGGCAGAGATTTTTTTTCTGTTGGTTTTGTTTTTGTATCTCTAGTGCCTAGCACTGTGGGTACTTGGAACATATAGTTAGAGTCTGAAAAATTCTCATTCAGTTAAATTGAAAAGAAAGAAGTGGGGCAATCCTAAAGGCTCTGGGTTCTTTACTGTGGGGCTCAGGGACCTGTTCTGTGGAAATACATTCAATCTGCCAGAATGCCTACTCTGCAAAGGTACCAGCAGTGCTGTTAGATGACAGCCTTTTCCTTCAATCTCTGTAAAATATTTCAGTGGGTCCCTTCATCTTACCTCCAGGCACAGAGCAACACTCCTGCAAAGCAGAGGCAGCTGCCTTTCGGGCATTCACAAGTGGACTCATATTCTGCCCTCAGATAGAGGGGTGAGACATCTAGCTCAATGGATTTGGATTCAAGGGTACTAGGTTTGATTCCTGACCTGAGTGACCTTACCCCAGTCACTTCCCTTCTCTGGGCTTTAGGACAGAAGGAAGGCAGAAAGTTGAGTTTTCTGGATTGGGAGTCAGTGCTCTGCCACTTATCATCTGTGTAACCTTGCGCAAGCCATTTAACTACCCGATGTCTTGGTTTCCTTATCTGTAAATGGAGGGGGCCATGCTGAGTGATTTCTAAGGTCCCTTCCAGTTTTAAAACTGTAATCCTTTCTTCTACGAAATAAGAATGTTGGACTCTATAATCTCAAAGGTCCCTTCTAGATTTCATTCTATGATTCAGTAGTTCTCAAAGTGTGGTCAATGGACCTCAGAGGGATCTTGAGGCCTTTTCAGAATGTCAATGAGGTTAAAACTATTTTCATAATAATACTGAGATGTTACTTGCCTATTAAAATAACCTTCCCCTTTTCAGTGACATATGCTTGTGAGGCTGGTTTTTCTCCATATACTTCAACCAGAACAACATAATGCAACAAACTGAATTCAGAAGCAGATAGGGAGAATCCAGATGTCTCCCATTAGGCCAGACGTTAAAGAAGCTTGAAAAAATATGTAAAAGAATGCCACTCTTCTCCCTAAGCTATTGTTGCTCTCCAAAACATAGTTTTGTTATAGTCGTTCAGTCATTTCTTTTCTTCTCTTTTCTTTTTTAAATTTTAAAATTTATGGAATAAAACAAGTATTTCCATAACATAGTACAATAAAAAAGATGATTGAATATGAAACTGTAAATCTACTATGTACAACTTGCTATTCCTTTCAAATATACAACAAAATTATCATGTAGATTTCTTTTTAAACAATTTTACATATATATCTATTTCTGACTAATGGTAACAGTTACTTTTCAAAAATGTGTTATTTCTGCTAACACAATGGGTTTATTATTGTTCTTAATGTTTTAAAATTTTATGTTTTAATTTCTAAATTGGTTCATTTGGACACATATAACCCATCTAAACAAAAGATCTTTGGGGTCCTCAATTTTTAAGAGTGTAAAGGGATCCTGAGACCAAAAAGTTTGAGAATCTCTGCATAATCCTAAAATTAAACTCTTCCAGGGAGGGACAGCAGGAAGCAGGCTGGCTTGGCTTTATGTAATACAGCTGATCCTGAAAGGCTCAGGCTGACAAAACCCATTTCCCCAGCCATCACTCCCCAGATGCTTTGTCATCACTTCTGATTGCTTTCCTCACCTTGTCTCTCTAATCAGGTTGTTAAAGTATTAGAGCAGCCACTGCCCCTGGAAGAGAAAAGATTTTTAAAGCTAATGATCTGTAAACAAACAGGTGATCTGCTGTGAGTAGTGAAGAACTCTGTAGGCGATCATTACTATCCCCACTGCCCTACACCAATCTGTTTCATAAACTTGGATTTTTCCAGGCTGGATTTTCTCAAAGTGGGGTCACCTGTCCCCACACCCTAACTTCAGCCTCCATGTTGAGAAGATGGTTCCCTACAAAGATTTGGGGTCAGGTAAGGATTACAGGTAAGTAAGGTGGCCCAGTGGACACTAGTCTTGGATACTGACTAGATGTGATGAAAGTTATGGTGACTCAGTATCCCATTGTTCCCAGGGCTGCTTATCAGTCAGTGTTGGGAGAGGTCCTGGTGGGGAAGGAGACACCAAAGTTGCAGCTTTTTGTATTACCTGCTCTTTGTCCACACACAGATTGTCACTTTCTTGCCACCTTCAGGAAGAACTGAGATGCAAGGGCCCAACCTCTTTTGCTGAGGTGGACCTATCTGAATTGTCTTAAAGTTACCTACGAAAGCTGTCCCTACTTTAAAGCCATTGCTGATCTTCAGTGATGAGCCCATCAAGGTGTTGCTACTTTGATGTACTTGTAATAAAATCCTTTTAATTCTCTTTGTCCTCAGTTTTGCCTTGTTAATCAGGGTGAAGGGTCCAAGTGAAGAATTTTCCTTTCAACAGCTGTGTGACCCTGGGGAAGTCACTTGACCCTGTTTGCCTCAGTTTCCTCATCTGTAAAGTGGGCTGGAGAAGGAAATGGCGAAACACTCCAGTATCCTTGCCAAAAAAAACCCCAAATGGGGTCACAAAGAGTCTTAAAAACAACAAGGATTTGGAATCCAGGGACCTAGTTTTGTATCCAGGCTCTTATATTTAATGTCTATATCACTCTGAGTAAATTTAGTTTCAGCCTGCTGGGTGCCTCAGTTTCTTTGATTATGAAATGAGGTGGTTGTATAGGCTGATACCCAAAGTCCTTTCCAGGTCTAAATCCCATGATGCTCTCTGGCTGTTACAATTAATTTCATTTCAATTCAATAAGCCTAACTTTTATTAGTAATAAAAACTAAGGTTTATATCGTACTTACTATGTGCTAAGCGCTTTATAATTATCATCTCATTTGGTCCTCACTAGAAGATAGGTGCTATCTCTATTTTTAAGAAAACTGAGTCAGACAGTGAAGTGACTTGTCTGCAGTCACACAGCTAGGAAGTGTCTGAGGCTGGATTTGAACTCAGGTCTTCCTGACTCCAGGCCTGGTGCTCTGTCCACTGTAAAACTTAGCTGCCTCAAGTCTCTAGGTTAGACTCTGAGGATACAACCGCAAATTGGAGCATACTCTCAAGGATCTTACATGTTCTGAGAGGATACGATATGTGCACAAACAGTAATAGTAGAAAAATGAGGCAGGAGGACTCATTAGTAATGGGGAGGAGGAAAGGAAACGAGCATTTATTAAATGTTTCCTATATATAATCATTATTGCATTTGATTATCACAGCATCCCTGGGAGTAGGTGCTATTATTGTCATCCCCATTTTATAGACAAGGAAATTGAGGCAGGCAGAGGTCAAATGACTTGGCCAGAGTCATAGAGCTAGTAAGTGTGAGAGACTAGATTTGAATTCAGGTCTTCCTGACTCCAGTCCTAGTGCTGTGCCACTCTGTCACCTTCACTCTCGAAGGTGCTGACGAGTCTTCTCAGAAGAAGTTGTTCTTGAGTTGAGCCTCAAAGAAAGACGAGGATTCTGAAAGGGATTGTGGAGAATCATGGTTAAGTCAAGTCAAGTAGCATTTATTAAGTGGCTATTATGTGCCTGGCACCATGCTAAGCTAATGGCTTTGGCAGCTGTGTGGAGGATAGATTGGAGAGGGGAGAGGGAGGAAGCAGGGAGGCCAATTAAGAGGATACTTCAGCAGCCTGGATAAAGGGGATGAAGGCCTACACGAGGCTAGTAGCTGGTGGGAGTGGAGAGAAGGGACAGATGCCAAGGAGGCTGTATGGCTAGAATCAACCAGACCGGGGAATGGGAAGAGAAGGGAGAAGAAAGAGAATCACGGATGACTCTATGTAGAACATTACTATTATTAATACAATAATTTATAAATCTATAATAAATTATTATAAATAAAACAAAATATTAATAATAACATATAAATAGGAATACAAAGAAAGGCAAAAGATTAGTCCTTGCCCTCAAGGAGCTCATACTTTGTTGGAGGTGAGGGGGGACATAACATTCAGACAACTATGTGCAAATATTATATAAATACATATTAATTATAGATGTATACATCTATCTATTTATCCATCTATCTATCTATCTATCTATCTATCTATCTATCTATCTATCTATCTATCTATCTATTTATGCAGCTAGGTGGCACAGTGGATAAAGTGACAGGCCTAGAATCAGGAAAACTCATATTTATGAGTTCAATCCAGCCTCAGGCATTTAATAGTTGTGTGACCCTGGCTAAGTCACTCAATCCTACTTACTTCAGTTCCCTCATCTGTCAAATGAGCTGGAGAAGGAAATGGCAAACCACTCCAGTATCTTTGCCAAGAAAACACCACATGGGGTAATGGAGAGGTATACGTGACTGAAAAATGACTCAACAACTATCATCTATGTATCTATCTACCTATCCATCTACCCATCCACCCATCCATCCATCCACCCATTCACCCATCTATCTATCTATGTATCTGTCTATCCCTCCACCCACCCACCCATCCATCCATCCATCCATGCATCCATCCATGCATCCATCTCTCTCTCTCTCTCTCTCTCTCTCTCTCTCTCTCTCCTAATAATAGTAGTCAAACTGTAAGTTGATAGGGGCCTGCACTAGGGGATTTTGCAGTATCAGGGGCAAGAAGGGAGTCCATACAAGAACTCTTACGAAGGTAGAAACAAGAACACTTGACACATGATTAGATGCAAAGAGTGAAAGAAAGTAAAGAGTTGAGGGTGACACAGGCTGTAAGCCTGTGTGATTGTGAAGTGATTGGTGCCCTCCATAGTAAGGGGAGTCAGGAAGAGCAGAGGTTTGGCGGGGGGTGGGGGGAGAAGAGAATGAGTTCAGTTCTGGACATGCTGAGTTTAAGATGTCAGCTCAAGGTGTTTAATAGACAGGTGGAGATATGAGACTAGGGGTCCAGAGAGTCAAATTGAAATCATGGGAGCTGATGAGATTGCCAAGTGAAATGGCATAGAAAACAACAGAAAGATAGAAAAACAGCCACAGGAATCTGATCCCAATATTGTTGAAGAGATTGAAAGGACCTAAAAGGCCATTTGGTCCAACCCTCATTTTGCAAATGGGGAAACTGAGACCCAGGGAGGTTAAAAGGGAATGCATTCCAGGAATGGGGATGGGTTTGTGTTTAATAATAGAAAGGAAATGATGGAGTATTAATTTTAGCAAATGACTAGGAGTCTAGAATGGCAGGATTTTGGTTTGGTTGTTGTCCTTTGTGTTGGAAGAAGACCAAAGTGACATCACTATGTTGGGGTTGAGGTACAGTGTGGTTGATCAGATCAATACTGGTTCAAAAGGCTCTACCACAGGTTGGGCACAGATGGTCCCCATGAACATTTGGAGTGGAGATGTCTCTAAATTTGTGCGTCTCTCATTTCTTTTGAGCTACTGCAGTGCAGCTTTGCTCATGGAGCATACCTTCTTTGATGTGGGTACGCCATGCTGGGCAGTCTTGTGCCAGTGTCTCCCAAGTCTCACAATTGATTCCAAAGTTCTTCAGAGAGACCTTGAGAGTTTCCTTGTATGGCTTCTTGCCTTGTGTGAATTCTCCTTAAAATAGTCTTTTAGGCAAGCGTACATTTGGAATTTGAACAAAATGGCCAGTCCATCAGAGTTGCCCTCCCTGCAGTCAAGTTTGAATGCTTGGCAGTTTAGTTTGAGTAAGGACCTCAGCATCTGGTACCTTTCCCTGCCAGGTGATCTTCAGAATCTTCCAAAGACAATTCAAATGGAAGCCATTTGGTTTCCTGGCATGGCACTGGTAGGCTGTCCCAGTTTCACAGGAATAAAACAATGAGGTCTATAGAATTTGTGACAGAGAGTAAGTTGGAAAGGAAGGTAGAAAGCAAATGATAGTGGGCATTAATTGTCAGGCTAAGGAATTTTTATTTTATCCTCTAGTTAATGGGGGGCCACTGAAGGTTTTTGAGGAAGGGGATAATAGCACATTGAGACTGTTTTAGGAAGGTAACTTTGGGAGCTATGTGGAGGAGTGATGGGAAAGGGGCAGAGAGACCAATTAGGAGGATACTTCAGCAGCCTAGGTAAAGGGGTTGAAGGCCTGTGTGAGGCTGGTGGCTGGTGGGAATGGAGAGAAGGGACAGATACCAGGGATGCTGTAGAGCTAGAATCAACCAGGCTGGAGAATGTATAGAATGTTGAGAGGAAGGGAGAAGAAAGAGAGTTATGGATGACCCCAAGGTAATGAACCTGGGTGCCTGATAGGGTGGCAGGCCCTTAAGAGAAATGAAGGAGTGTTGAGTTTAAGAGGGAAGAAAGGAATGGAAGCCAGGTCACCTGACTCCAGATCCTGGGCTCTTTGCACCAACAAGGCAGCCTGTGAAGGACACAGATCTTAATAGCACCTACCTCCCAGAGTTGCTGTGAAGATCAAATAAGATTACTTAGCATGGTGCCTGACACATAGATGTGCTTAATAGATGTTCCCTCCCTTCATCCTTTCCTTCCTTCTCTCTTTTCCTTCCTTTCCTACTCTTCCTTCCTTCTCTCCTTCCCCCTACTTTCTTTTGTCCCTTTCTTTCCTTCTTCTCTCCCTCCCTGCTTTCCTTCCTTCATTCCTTCCCTGCCTTCTTTCCTTTCCTCCTTCTCTTTCTGCCTTTCTTCTCTCCTTCCTTTCCTTCCCCTTCCTCCTTCCTTCCTTCTTTCTCCCTTACTTTCCTTCATCTCTCTATCTTCCTTCCTTTCCTCTTCCCCTCCACTCCCTTTTCCCCTCTCTTCCCTTCCTTCCTTCCTTCTTTCCTTCCTTTCTTCTCTGCTTCTTTCCTTCCTTCCTTCCTTCCTTCCTTCCTTCCTTCCTTCCTTCCTTCCTTCCTTCCTCCCTCCCTCCCTCCCTCTCTTCCTTCCCAAGAGCTATCAAATTAAAAGCTAGCAGCCCACCAAAACTCCCATGTCTAACGTGAAACAGATTAAAATGTAATTGAGAAATGTTTAACAAAATAAATAAAAACACTACAACATAGATAATGTTAATTTGTGGTTTTCTAAGTCAATATGCGGGCAGAAGGGATCTGTTTCTATTTGAGTTTGGTACCACTGCTTTAGAGGGAAGAGAGGAATAGCAGTACCATTTTCAAATAAAGAATTTTTTTCCCCCAGAGGGAGGCAGCTGTTTAGAATTCTGGGGCAAAGATTTCAGTCTTCTTAAGTGTCAGGAGTTGGAAAACCCCAAAGCACATTTTGCCTTCAAGCTCCTCTCTTCAGCTCATCTGCATTTCAAGGCAAATTTAGCTCATGTGTTTTAGATTCATTTATACTCATCTCCAAATGTTTTGCAAAAACAATAATGCCCAGAGAGCTTAAGTCCTTTATTTCAGTGTTGGCAAAATCTAAACTACCCCAAAGAAACCTCTGAAGTAAGAAATTTTCAAGTGTTCCTCAGGCCAGACCTGGGGAAAATTCGGCAGCTGCTTATTTGGGGAAGGAAGGGCTCATTTCCTCAGATCTGGTTTGTTTACCTTTTTTAGAAGGGGGAGTGGAAGAAAAGAGAGAGAGAAAAAGGAAGAAGGAGAAAAGAAGAGAGAGAAGGAGAAAGTAGAGAAGAGAAGAAAAGGGGAGAGGAAAGAAAAGAAGAGCAAAGAGGAGAAAAGAGGAGAAAGAAGAGAGGAGAAAATAAAAGGATAAGAGAGGATAGAGGGAAAAAGCAGAAGAGAGAAGGTGAAAAGGTAAGAGAGGAGGAGGGAGAAAAAGAGAAAGAGGAGGAGAAGTAGAAGAAGAAGGAGAAGAAGACTGAGAAAGAGAGAGGAGAGAGGGAGAGAGGGGAGGGGGGAAAGAGGAGGAGAAGTAGAAGAAGAAGAAGACTGAGAAAGAGAGAGGAGGGAGGGAGAGAGAGGAGGGGTGGGAGAGAGATTGACAGAGAGACAGAGAGAGGGAGAGAGATAGAGTCTTATGTCATCTACTTTGTCATAGCCATAGAACCCTAGTGTTGGAAGGGGTCTTAGAGGTCATTTAGTCCAACCTCTCCTTTGAAGCTTGCACTTCCTCTGCAGCAAGTCTAAGAAGCTGTCATCCAATTCTCAACCAATTTCTTTTGTATCCAACATGACACCTTTGTGTGGGGTTGCTAGTTAGAGTTTAGGGTACAATGTCAGGACAGAAATTCTCCATATAGTTGAACCCTTGACTCTTGGAGTCATCATACCCACTGGACTAGCCAGCTTCAACTGTAGTTGGAATTATTATACAATATTGAAAAGATTTCCCATACACCCACCCCTCATTACTACTCCCCTACAATGCTAAGCCAAGAACTATCAGATGCTTGGACAAGAAATATGAGTGTCTCCAAATATGGGGAGTGGTGAAGTTGGGGGAAGATTAAATGTGATACTCTGAACCCAGACAGCCTATAAAAAGTGGTGTACACTTGACCTGAGGCATTTTAGACCCATCTGGTCTTCCAAGGTTTATGAGGCTTTTTCTTTGTTTTCCAAACTTGTGAAGAATGTGGGGGTGACAATCCACTGTTCTCCAAAACAGCTTTTTATGATTATTTTGTGAAGTCACAAGCTACTGGCATCATGAAAATGTACTTGCCTTTGGAAATCTGATCAGGCTGATGATTATGATGACTACATCATCCTCCAAAGCAATACTATTCACTTTTGAGTTTTAGCCAGTAATGAAAACTCTTTCTGCCTCCAAATAGATTACTATGAGAGTTCTGTGCCTTTTCACTATAGAATGTTAGCTCCCTGAAGGTAAATTGTTTTTTGTTTTTGTTTCCTCAGCACCCAGCAGATTGCCTTGTGTCTAATAAATGCTTGTTGGAGTGCTGGGTTATAGAAAAGAGGTCATTCATATGTGGTAGCCTTCTGTACAGAGAAGATCTGTGTATACCTGTGGTAATTCCCACCTCTCTGGCTCTGTTACCTGAACCTATATGTTCTGGCATCTTCAGGATCTGACAGTTCCTTGTACCTCTCTCTCCAACCAAAGGCTTTCTTTATGGACACACTAGACTCAAATTAACAATAGTTTCATTTATATGTCAGTGGAATAGATAACACTTCTATGGATTATCTAAGTCTATGAGTAATCTTACTACTCTCCTCAGGGGCCTGAAGAGTCTCAGTGACTTAAGATATATTGTAAGTCTAAGTGACTTATAGTATTATTCTATTTAGGGAGGACTTTGTTATGGGTTTGCTCCTCCATGTTGGCAATGCCCTTCGAAGTCTTTCTATCTATATAACTGTGCAGTCTTGACTATTTTCTTCAGTTCTTTCTTCCCTCTTCTCATAGGACATATCCTCAGTTGGTCTATAGTTCTGATGTTTTCCTTAGCTCCCAGTAGATGGTGCTTGTCCACTTTCCTGGGGGACCAGCTCTTTAATTAGCAGAACTTCTTATAATTCAGAAATATACCTCCATTATTATTTAACTTTATTGATGTCTTTTGTTTTTATATCATCATATTTCTGAATATATTCCCTCCCCTTCCCCTAACATCCAGAAAGCCATCCTTGGTAACAAAAATTTAAAAAGAAAAGAGGAGGAGAAAAAAAAAGTCTAGCAAAACTAAACAACACTATCAACTGAGTTTAACAATATGTTAGATATCTGTAATCTCTCACATCTACGAAGAGGAGAGGGAGATACATTTTCTCATCTTTCCTTTAGAGATAAACATGATAATTATAATAACTCTGTGTTTAATTTTTTTTGGTTGTTGTCATTTTCATTTATATTGTCATAGTCATTGTGTATATCATTTTCCTGGTTCTGGATTTGTTCACATGTCTTGTGCTACCCTTCACTGAATTTTTCACTTTTATAATTTCTTACGTTTCAATAACATTCTATTATATTCATGAGCTACAAACTTGTTTAGCCATTCTCCAGTTGCTGGGCATCAATTTTTGTTTCTAGTTCTTTTCTACCCCTCAAATATTGCCATGGATATTTTGGTGTCTGTATGAGATCTTTCATTCTGGCTTTGACCTCTTTGGATATATGCCTAGCAGCGGAGTCTCTGCTGGGTCAAAGGATATGGACATTTTAGTCATTCTCTTAGCATAATTCCAAATTGCTTTCCAGTATGGTTTGGCCACCTCCATTATTTCTAAGCTTTCTTTTACATAGTCTCTCTTCACTTAAGAGTCTCTTGGGAGCTATGGGAATATTTTCTCCTTGAAATTCATAAGCAAGTCTCTGCTTCCAATTCTGTGTAGGTTCACAAGGATTCATGACTGTTTTTATCTTTTCTTCTCCCACGTCTGATTGGCATTGTCTCCTGTTAGGCCAAGGAGTTTAGAAGGAGCACACAGGCTTCCCCACTGCTAGTAATGAGCCCTCCCACCTTGGACCTCCCAGAACAATGACTTATATTTATGATTCTCTTCTGTGTATCTTTTTTGTTGTACCATAGTTATTTGTGCTCTGTCCCTCTACTGGACTGTATATCCCATAAGGTTAGGGACTATGTCTTATCTAAAATTCATATTTCCTCTTTCATGATAGCTAATAATAATAATGATATGTGATGAATGAAAAACCCCAAGAGACAGAGTTTCTGGGTAATTAATAATCAATTTATTAATTAGGGTAGCTAATAATAAACAAATTGGTGATCATCAGTTTCTCTCAGAAAGCCAAAGACAAAACCATGGAGAGTCTGAAAGCCTTAATATACCTTTGGAAAAGGGGCTGCCCCGACAAGTGAAAATAAACCTGATTGCTGGTCATTTAATGAGGAGGTGGACTAGAAGTCTTCAGCTCCTTCTGCTCAGAATGTGGCTTGATCATGAGATTCGGCCACTTCCAGCAATCTGGACAGGGGAATCCATCTCCACCCAGACCACTCTGGTTGGTTTTCTCCTTGATGAGCTGAGTTACCCTAAATTCTAATGGAGGGTTACAAGGACAGGGGCTTATTTCCTCAGGGCAAGAACTCACCTAGATTGGATTCTGTTCATACTCTAAATAGAAGCAAGGTCTCCTGGTTAGGTGGGGTCCAAGATCAAAGAACAAGTTCCCTGAAGGTTAGGGACATCTCGTCAATCAGCCATGTCCTTCAGAGACTGACTGACCTTCTACAGGGAAGTGGAAATAATGAGGCAAATGAGGAAAATGAGGAATGAGGAAATAAAAATGAGGAAAGAAATAGCCTGGATCCTAATTAATATGGGTTAGTAATAGAATAGAAAATAATTTTTTTCAATTCATATGACAAATTAGGTTTATAAAGTTCTTTCCATATTCAGTCCTCTTAAGGTAGGTAGGTTATTATCCCCATATTACAGATGATAAAACTAAGGCAGAGGTGGGTTACGTGACTGGTCCAGAGTCACATAACTTGTAAGTATTAGAGGCAGGATTTGAACTCAAGTCTGATAACGCCATTCACTGTGACATCTAGCTGCCATCACCTCCACACTGAAGGATCCTAATGCATGAATGTTTCATTGAGTTAATGAACTAAAATGATTGTGCTAAACAAAGAGAGAGTAGCTTCCAGAAAGCACAGACCTGGACTGGAAGGAAAGTGAGGAAGGTGAGTTCAAGATGATTTGAGGGCATTGGAAGCTGATCCTCTTGGTGAAGCCTTTCTAAGGTCTTCCGGCACTGTTTACCTGGCACTACTATGTTAGCTTGTGTTGTTTATTTTTTTTCCTATGTGTGTCCTGTGAGTAAACGGGACCCGGGGCAGGAAGGAGATGAGTCAGATCCAATCCCACCTGGTGTTTTCTTTTTCCTTCTCTACTCTATCCATGACCTTTACTTTATAGCTCTGGGGTGGGGCCCCTTCTGTATCTCTTTCCACTCCTGCCATCAATCCTTGCCTAGCCCAGTTTGGATGCCTCTTTTATTTCCCTCAGCTCACCTGGAGAGAGGAATTGGGTGTTTCATCACAGGGGCTTCACCACCATATTCTTTACCTGAGGTCCACAAACCTCCAAGGGGGTCTGTAGATAAATTTCAGGGGGTCTGTGAACTTGGGTGGGAAAACATTTTATCTTTATTTCAATGTAATTGGTTCCCTTTGTAATCTTATGTATTCTATTTTATGCATTAAAAATGTAATTTTGAGAAAGGGTTCATAGACTTCATCACACTGCCAAAGGGGTCTATGACACAAAAAAAGTTAAAAATCACTGATTTATGGGAAATAAGCAAAAAGAAATGTGCTTACAGAATGGAGAACTGGTAAATTATAGAACATAGATATTTTCTTCTAAGGCACCCTCCATTTAGCTAGCATATACATAGCACCAAGGTTTGCAAAACACTTTACATATATTATAAACTAATTTGATTCTCGTAAGAGCCCTGTGAGGTAGGTGCTATTATTATGAAAGTGAGGCACAGAGACATTATGTGAGATACAAGAACAGAGAGAGATAGAAAAAGGCAGAGACAGATCTATGGATGAACAAAGAGAGGCAGAGATGGAGAAAGAAAGTGATAGAGGCAGAGATAGAGAAAGAGACAAAGACAGAAGGGGATAAATGAAAGACAGAGACAGGCAGACCAATAGAAACACAGAGATACAGGTAGAGACAACAGAGTAAGACACAGATACAGAGGTGGAGAGAGAAAGAATGAGAATTTGGGGTGGGGGGGAGGGAATCCTACAAGATTGTCAGTTGATCTGTGTAACTACATGATATACTTGTATTTACCCTACCACACAGAGGTCATGTAGTGGTTTTATCTTTTGTTCCTACTAGGGTTAAGTACTTCAACTCATCAGCCAGTCTCTGCAGTAATTTAGTCATTCCTATTTACCTGGTCATTTAAAGAGACTAAGGGAGCTGGACTCTGTTCCAAAGGCCTTAGCTACTAGGAGGAAAACCCCTTTTTGTTTTCTGGGTGGTGCCTGGAATGTGTCATGGTGGGTAGGGCAGACCTGTGGGTGGTGTTGGTAGAGGTGGTGGCCAGTAATTGCAGGGCTTGGTGGTTGTTAGGGCAGTGGCCAGAGATCAAAGCCAAGGGAGACTGAGTGAAGGCCAAGGGTAGGTCAGGTTTAAGACAGGACAAGGCAAAACTAAGTTCCTGCCTACTTGGCTGTAGCCAGCTGGGGGATGGGGGGGACAGACCAAGGGTGTGGTCAGCAGGCTGAGTCAGAATCAGATAAGCTGGAAAGGTGATAAGGCCTAGCATTGGGTCAGAAATAGTGATCCAACTCTGAGTAGGAGAGTTGCGTAGGTAGGATCTCAGATTTAGAAGGAAGGGCCCTTAGAGGTCATTTAATTCAATCTTCTCATTTTACAGATGTGGAAGTTCAGAGTTATTAAGTGACTCGCCTAAAGGTATGAAAAGTAGAGTCAGGATTTGAGCCCTCTCCACAGGTCTTTTGGGCAAACAGACAATTTAGCAGGATATCTGGATGCATCCTCTGAGTCTGGAGGCAAGGGGATATCTTTAGCAGGAGAGCAGACAAAGGTTCTCTGGTTCCCCAGAACATAGCATTCTTGGACTTTATCATCCCACTTATTTCCTGCTCATTGCTCACTACCACTGCCACCATCATCTATCAGAGCCTGGACTCCTTATCTTCTTCAGGCCTTAATCTGGGAGAAAGAGTACACAGCTGGAAGGCTAGTGCTACCAAAGACAAAATGCCTCTGATATCACCATTTTGCTGAGGGCCAGCACTGGCAGGAACCACATCTGTCATGACTCACACGCAGCCACGTGTGATGAAGCTTAGACACACCTGCAAACAGAAGGCTCACTTGTGGTTTTTTGCTTTCCTGTGTGTCTTCCTTTTGAAAACCATCTCTCAGAAAAGGATTTAAAATCCTTTCTGAACCCTCTGGTATAACGTAGTTGGAATCTTGAAGGGTTATCCCCATCTTGGGATTACATTTTGATAGGCACTGGAGTTAGAGCGATAAAATTCTGATAGAATTTCAGCCATTCGCAGTTAGGTGGTAGAGGGCACTCCTGAAATCATGGTATGCAGGTAGTTGTCACATACATATACATAGACATAGACATAGATATAGACATAGACATATACACATACATACATACACACATATACATGCACATATACATATACACACATATATAGACATATACACACCTAGATACATATATGTATATATGTGCACATATGTATTATGCATAGGGTTTTCTCCACTTAATAGTATTTTATTTTTTCCAATTACATATAAAGATAGTTTTCAACACTCACTTTTACAAGATTTTGAGTTCCAAATTTTTTCTCCCTCCTTTTCCACAACGACAAGTAATCTGATATAGGCTATAGATGTACAATCATATTAAACATATTTCAACATTAGTCATGTTGTAAAAGAATCAGAATAAAAGGAAAAACCACGAGAAAGAAAAAAACAACAAAAAAGTGAAAAGAGTATGCTTCGCTCTGCATTCAGACTTCATAGTTCCTTCTCTGGATGTGGATAGCATTTTCCATCATGAGCCTTTTGGAGTTGTCTTAGATCCTTGCACTGGTGAGAAGAGCTAAATCCATCAGAGTTAGTCATCACACAATGTTGTTGTGTGATGTACAATGTTCTCCTGGTTCTGCTCACTTCACTCAGTATCAGTTCATATAAGTCTTTCCAGGTTTTTTTTTTTAATCTGTCTACTCATCATTTCTTATAGCACAATAGTATTCCATTACACAACTTGTTCAGCCATTTCCCAATTGATGGGCATCCCCTCAATTTCCAATTCTTTGCCACCACAAAAAGAGCTGCTATAAATATTTTTGTACATGGGGGTCCTTTTCCCATTTTTATGATTGCTTTGAGATTGTGTGTGTGTGTGTGTGTGTGTGTGTGTGTGTGTGTGTGTGTGTGTGTATCTCAGATCCAGGAATACCAGCATTTAAGTCCTACCACACCCTGGCTATGTGACTCTGGGCAAGTCATTTAAATCCTCAGTCCTCAAGGTAATTGCATAGGTAGGAGTATCCTCATTGGAGGCTCCCTATACCAATGAAATCATTGGTTTAAACAACAACCAAAAAAAAAGGTCAGATTAAAAAAAGATGTCTGGCCCTAAATTTATCTGTGCTCCCTGCCTTCTTAGAGCTTATTCTAGACACTCGGTTGTTGTCCTTCATTCTAAAGAGGACCACAGTGACATCCCCATGCTAGAGTCAAGTTACAGTGTGTCCCACTGTGGTTGATCAGGCCAATAAGAGCTTGGAATGCTCTACCACAGGTTGGGCACAAATAGTCCTTGTGAACATTTGGGATGCATTCTCTAGTATGGTGCAGTGGAATGAGTGCTGAACTTGGAGTCCCAAGAAGTGAATCCACATCTTGCCTCTGGTATTTAATACCCGTGCCGGAGGCAGTGTGGTTTAGTGTATAGAACACTAGAGTCAGTGAAGCCAGGAAGACCTGGGTTCAAACCCTGCTTCAGATACTTCCAGACTATGTGATCCTGGGTAAGTCACTTAAATTTTTTTTGTCTCAGTTTCCCCATCTGTAAAATGAAAGATGAGGCCCAATGACTTCCAACTCATCCTAGTTGTTAAATATCTGACCAAGTTAAATGCAGGTGCCACGTGCATAGACATACAAGGGATCTACTAAACAACACCAAACACACAGAGATGTCAAACAGAGAGGGGGCCGAGGGTGGGGAGAAAGTATTAATAAAGAAGACCCGAGTTCAAGTCCCACTTCTTACACATACCAGCTATGGGGTATTGGACAAATCATTTAACCCCTCAATGCCCCAAACAACTCTTTGAGACTTTAAGACTCAGAAAAGGTACTGAGTTGCATTGTTAGAAGGGGTTTCTTCACCAGGAGTTCCCCACACTGACGAAATATTGATTACTACTCACAAAAAGGTTGATAAAGTATTTTATATACATTAACAATCCTGTGAAGTAGTTACTATAATTATTCTTAATTAATGATGAAGGGGCATTCCAATGCATGTCCCAGCAATCTTCAAGCCACTATGTCCTATGGTTCTAGTCCCCACCTTTCATCTTCTAATTCAAACTTCCATCCTGGTACTCTGGGCTTCTGAGTGTTGAATACTCACCATTTCTTGGCCAGACCCAGACAAAACATGCTACTTCCTGGCCATCTCCATGTGTATCTTTTTCCTTCTTCCCCCTTCCTTTTCCCATATCCCCCCTCCAACTTTAGGTCTGAGAACAATGACCAGATTACCTCACCACTTCTGGAAAGAGAATGCCAATCAACCATCTTATGGCTACTCACCAGCCCTCTGACTTTCCCATCAGAACCCTCCTCCTTAGCCACCAGTCCCCTGTTCCCTTATTCTGATGTAAGCACCTTGAGGACAGGCACTGCCTTGCTTGCAATGCTTAGCCCACTGCCTGGCCCACAGAAAATGCTTGCCTAGTAAATGCATCCATGTCCAGGGTCAAGATGTTAGACACATGGGACAAGAAGCAAAGCACAACTTCATAGCATTGTCTCTACCTAGAAGCAAGTAGATTCCCTAGAGAAAAAAGTAAACCCTCCATCTCACTTCCTATGGAAAAAACAGAGCTTTCCCTCAGAAGAAGTGAGGGTTGTGTTAATGGGGAAGATGGACAAGGGCCTAGCTCTGATGCCTAAATTAAAATTACACTTCAGCAGCAGGAAATCTTTCCTGATTCCTTCCCCCTCTCATTGTTAGGGCTATCCCCCCTGTGTTTTGTATTTATTAATATGTGTACAAATTGTTTCCCCTAGAAAACGTGAACTCCCAGAAAGAAAGAGCAATTCTTGATTTTTGTCTCGGTAGCTCCAGAGCCTGAGGGAGTGCCTAGCACATTCCATACCCCCCCACCCCGGAGTTAGTAATTTCTTTGGTATAGGAAACTCCCATTAAGGAAATCCCTCTTTACCAATGCAGATCAGTGCTTCCATATGCATATACAGTAGGTGCTTCATAAATGTTCATTGAATGAAGATAGGAGTTGGAGAGGAAAGAAGAAAACTGTTGCCTTTGGACTTCGGGCCAACTGTCTACGGCTCCCAAGATCTTTAGCGGTTAATCAGAAGTGACAAGTATATATATATAAAATTAAAACCTCCATCTCCTTCCCAAAAGAATCATTCAAACAAATTTAAGATGAAAGAAGCCAGAATAATTGCAGCAAGTGTAGGACTGTAGTTAATTTGTATAGATTTGCGTGTCATGTTTCCAAATCTGTAGCTCTAAACTCTATTATGTTCAAGCTCGGTATTAACAGAAGAAAATGACTCATTATATAAACGAATGCAGTCAGACTTTCATTAACTGGACTCCCCCTCACCCTACCCCCACTCCCCTCTGAAGCCAGTACACTGAATTCATGGGGACCATTTTCAAGGAAATAAAGGTTTGGTTTCCTTCAGATCTCTGCACTGCAGTCACTAGCTAGGCTAATGGAATTACAAGTCAGATCAACCAGCAGCGAATTGGCGTGATTCGTTACCTAAGCTTTGGTAGAGTTGGGCAGTGACTCAGGGAGGCAGCTGGTCATGGACAAGGACTGACATGACAGTAGAGCTAAAAATTTCTTTTAATAAAAGGTCAAGGTCATTGCTGTAAGGGAGTATAGGGTGGGTGCTGTCTTGTTTTTCGCCCATGTAGGTTATATGTGCCCACTTGTGTCTATCTGGATATGGCTCAAAGGAGGCAAGATCTCTCTCTCTCTCTCTCTCTCTCTCTCTCTCTCTCTCTCTCTCTCATTTCTTTTCCCTCCATCCCGTTCTTCAAGGAAGACTTTGATTCCTGCCAGGAAGGGGAAATAGGAGCTTGGGAACACAGGCTGGCCACTCTGCCCCCCTCAAAGAGAAGGGATACTACACTAGAATTACATCTATCTGCTCCCTTAAATATTGTTAGTCTATAGGAAGTAATTGGGGGGATCAAGCTGTATTCTTTATCTTTATTCTTTAATGAGAAAGGAGAGCCCCAAGTTCTATATTCAAGACTTGACTGCCTTCCAACCACAGGAGAGTTTCATAATGAACACACATAGGAAATATTAAATAAACTCACTTGTCCAAGTTAATAGCAAAATAGAAATGTGTGTGTGTGTGTGTGTGTGTGTGTGTGTGTGTGTGTGAGAGAGAGAGAGAGAGAGAGAGAGAGAGAGAGAGAGAGAGAATACATAATAGATAATACCAAGTAAAAGAGCTCTCCCATTGTGAATGAGATGACTCAGTTCAGCCAAGAGAGAGAGTCTCAGATCCCAAGAGGAAATTCGCCGAAGTCTCTAGCATAGCAAGCTGGGGATGGGGCATGATAGAGATTGCCAGCTCGTCTGTGTGTCAGCTTCTTCCCAATATCTTTCTTTCCCTTCAGGGAACTGAAGAGAGGTTGGAATGGCACGTCTCCTCTCTCAAAGCTGGAAGACAAAAGACCCCTTTTATCTCTTCTGCTCTCACCAACTCCATCCACCCTTCACACATGACTAATAGATATCCACCAAAGAGGCAAGGGTCCCCTTCAACTGGCACATTGAACCAAGGGTTACAATACCATAGTAATAACTCCCATTTATGCAGCACTCTAAGGTTTGCAGAGGCAGCCTGTGCATAGTGACCTGGACTTACAGTAAAGAAGACCTGAGTTCAAGTCCCACTTCTTACACATACCAGCTATGGGGTATTGGACAAATCACTTAACCCCTCAATGCCCCAAACAACTCTTTGAGACTTTAAGACTCAGAAAACGTACTGAGTTGCATTGTTAGAAGGGGTTTCTTCACCAGGAGTTCCCCACACCGACGAAATATTGATTACTACTCACAAAAAGGTTGATAAAGTATTTTATAGACATTCACAACCCTGTGAAGTAGTTACTATAATTATTCTTATCTTTACTTTGTAGATTTAATTGTAGTACATAGGTTTCCTCGAGCCTTGGTCACAAGACACCAAGGGAGTCTGTTGGTTCCCTAATAAAAACTGTAATCCTTTCAGTGATTATTTAGAAACCGTGTAGTGGAGTGGAGAGAGCACTAAACTTGGAGTCAGTCTGAGTTTGACCACTTAGTACCTTCTGAGATGGTGGTACAGAGGCAACTAGGTGGCTCAGTGGAGAGAACATGGGGCCTGGAATCAGAAAGACTCATCTTCCTGGGTTCAAATCCGGTCTTAGACACTTATTAGCTGTGTGACTCTGGGCAAGTCACTTAACCCTGTTTTGCTCTGTTTCCTTATCTATAAAATGAGCTGGAGAAGGAAATGACAAACCACTCCAGTATCTTTGCCAAGACAACCCCAAATGGGGTCACAAAGAGTCAGACACGACTGAAACAACTGAATGATCTTTGTGACTCTGGGCTAGTCATTTAATTTCACAAGGCTTCATTTTCCTAATGACATGGTTAGAATACGCTCTTTAAGGTCCTTTCCAGGTCTAAGTCCAATGACTTTACGATTTTTGTCTGTTTTGTCAGGTCCTGGCACATAGTAGACACAACAAATATTGGTTGATCTATTCCATCCAAGGCTGTATTTGATGTTCATATCAACCAGTTTTTACCTGAATAAAAATACTAAGAGGAGAAGAGCCCAGGGGAAGGAAAAGAGAGTGTGGTTTGCCCCTCTGGGTGGTGGTGGTACCCAGTCAGCACACACAGAGATGGGCTTGGGCTCTTCCCCTCATCAGATAAGAAAGATTTGGAATGAGCTTATCAGTTGCATGCCATTAACCATGTAAGAGCACCTATTACATAGTTTATTCTCTTAAGTAGGTTAATCATGCCCCCTACAATCTGGTTTATACTAATTTGCCCGACAACCCTATTTCACAGGATGAAGGTAGAGGTTTGCAGAGGCCCCTTAAGAATCATAAATTCTGAGTTAATGGAGACTGAGTTAATGAGGTCCTACTGTACAAAGGTAATTGTATACTGGCAAACAGGTATGAGGAGAGAAGTGCATTTGTGAAAAGTATAAGGCATGACATTTGTGCAAACATCATTCCTTTTTAAGATCTCTGTCTCTCATCATCTGATCACTAGTGGCCTCAGCTTCTACGATGAGAATCAGGTCAAACAAAACAGTTTTGCAGGTAAAATTGAAGCCCAAAGGGTTTATGTTAGTCATCTCCACAGTGAGTCAGAGCAGCTGAATCTAAATCCCCTTTGCCCCTGAGTCCTGCTCTGGATCCCTTGTCCTGCTGAGATGGGAAAGTTTCTCTTGGAGTATTGCAATAAAGGTACAGAGGCCACAGGAGAGAGCCCTTTGAATTTCAAGGCAAAAAGCATTCTCAGTGAGGGAGGATGTGGACCTGCCGATGGTCTCTTAGATCCGAATGACTCAGGGTTGTTGTTATTGGACAGCAGGACAAACACACACATTCCTGAGCTGTTACAAGGCAGTTCTGATTCCCTAAAGGACTTGCAAACCTGCCCTTTCTTGCAGAAACAGCAAAAAATGTTGTGGCTTCAAATATGCATCCTCCGTGGTCTGAAGGGCACATCACCCCAGTCCTTTGGCCGACTTCTGCAACACTCTGGGAGTAGGAGGAATCGTTACGGAAAGGGACAGTAACTTCAGTGAGTCTCATGTTCCACCCCTCCTTCTCTCACCCTCTTCCTCTTTTTAAACAAAAGGATTCTCTGTGTAAAATGGTTAGGCAGAGCCAGAGCAGGTTAGCTCAGTGGGTTAGAGCACTAGTGCTAAGAAGGTCAAGGTTATAGGCTCAGAGCTATAATGAATTAGAAGTGTTCTATGTGAAAGTCAAGGGATTTTCCCCAAAAGCCCAGGAAGCTATTTTATGTGTATTTTGTCATTTTTTTATTTCCATAAACATTTATTTAGTATCTACTCTATTCTAGACACTGCTTAGTATTAGCACAAGAAATGACTCATTATATAAACGAATGCAGTCATACTTTAATTGACTGGCAGTCTCTGGAATGTCCCCTTCCCCCATCCCCTGACCCAATCAGTTAGACTGAAATTGTAGAGCATTTTAGAAGAAATGAGGTTTGGTGCTCTTAGCTTTTTGCAATGCAGTGATTCCAACTAGGCTAATGGTGTTAAGTTGCGGGGCTGTTAAAAGCATCTTAATCAAGGATAAAAACTGTTCCTAGAGTATAGTGAACTGGAGTGATTGCTTCTCCAAGTTCTGGGGGTCTCTGAGTTGCTAGTGTTGGACTATTAATAGCAATTGCAGTAACAGCAGTGATGATAGTGACGTCAATAACAACCTCGGTGCTGGAGAATGCCTGAAAGCACTCCTATTTCCCCTCTGCCTACTTCCCTTCAATGCTCCTCCCAAGCATCACCTCCTGCTGAGATCTTTCTAGAGTCTCATTCCTAACCCCCCAGTTGCTAATAATGCCCCTCCTAAATTACCTTATATTAATTTTGCATACATTTATGTAATGGAGATTAGGAATATGTCCAGATTGTCCTTCCCAATTGAATATAAGCACCTTGAGGGTAGGACCATTTTGGGATTTTTTTTTATCTCATTTGTGTTTTTGTAACCTTAGCATTTAGCACAGTGCCTGACACCTAGTAGATGATTAATTAATGCTTGTTGATTGATTGGGAACATAAAAATACAAATTAAAAAAAAAACAGTCTCTTCCGTCAAGGAGCCTACATTCTCCTGGACTGACCAGCAGAGTGGAAAAATAATCCTTAATCTCACCTCTGACAGTCAAATTGCACTTTGGAATGTGTAAAGCACTTTACATGATACCTCTTCTCACTTGAGTCCACTACTTCAGGCATCAGTATCTTCATTTTACAGATGAGGAAACTGAGCCTCAGAGAGGTTAAATGATTTGTCCATGGTCACACAAATAGTAAATGCGAGGGGTAGGGCTTAAACTCATGTCTTTCTCACTCCAAGGCCAGCATTCTAATAACACACAGTTCAGAGGTCATTTAATCCAATCTATTAGCTGTTTTACAACAAACACCTTAAATATTAAGCATCTATTATATATCTAAGCATCTAATGGAGACAGGCAAGAGTATGTGAAAACCCACCACAAATTCTAGAAAACTGATAAATGATAGACAGACGCAGCTAGGATCGTGACCCCAGCTCCTCTCCCTAACTTTTAACTCAATGGTTCCATGTCTGTATATTAAGATGCACATTGTTTCTAAAGGAAACATTATTTCTGAATCTGGTGCTTTGGGAAATGAAATAATGAGGTTTTACTGGATAGCTCGATGTACATCAAAGACTCTCTGGGGCAGAATCCCAAGTTTCCACTCCAATCCCACCCTTCTCCTTAAGGCAAGTCTTGGGTAGGCACACTAGACTTAAGCCATTCCACAGAGCTCTATTTTTAACTCCCCAAGGACCAGTCCCTCTCTATTTTCAGAAAAAGCTCAGCTCTGTAGTTTGGTTCAAAAAGTCCTCGCCCAGTTAAGAAAACCCAACATTGAAACCACTGGTCTCAGCCAACGTCCTGAGATACATACAGACCTACTGAGGAGAAAACCTCAGCCTATGAACAGGTGGGTGGGGAACAGAGACATTTATCCTGAGTCCAACAGGAGGCTGCAGCAGTGGCTAGGAAGCCAGGTTAAAGGGATGTGTATGTTACATCAGATGCGAGCACTGCCATTCAAAACAGAAAAGCAAAGTCTTTCTCCAGAATAAGGAGCCCTTCTTGCCTGGTGAGATCTCTTGTCTTTTTTTTTTTCTCACTGGAGTTCCAAGGGGGCTGTGCTAACCTGTGCTAGCCTGTAGCAACAATCTGCTAGCAGCTGCTGTTGTGGTGTAAGACCCACCAACAACCAGCACACAGAAAGCTGCCAACACGGGTTCTTTTGATCTGCTTTACTAAGGAAAGCAACGTCAAGGGGTTAACAATCTTACTTTAACCCAACATACACATAACATTCACTTAGTTCAGGGGGAAAATATCAGCCCCCTGAAATTCAAGGCAAATACAAACAGAAATTACAAACATTAATAGACAGACCTTGTCTGATTCAAATCACAATACATAGTTACCAGAGAAACACCAACACCTGGGTTGCAAAGCTGGCGAGGGGCATTTGCACCTTGCCCAGAGCCTCAACACTCCTTCCATGAGTGTGCCCCAAAAGTCAAATGCCAAGCTCTCCTCAAGTATATTCTGTTCAGAGCCCTGAGGGCTCTGACCTCACCCAGGCTGGGTGTGTGAAAGTTCCCCATCTCCAGTATCACATCATATACAAATCAATGACTCCCAATTGTCTCAGTGCTGAGAAATACTCCAAGACAAAAAGATCCCACTTTATCTGTCCCATTCAAACAAAGGCCAGAATCATTAAAGGCACTTAAGAGAACAGTGAAAAGTCCCACCTTAATTACTATTACATAGCCCATTCCATATTTCATCATTTGAGAACACTTTTGACGGGTGAGGTGATTGGATGCTCATCCTGGGCACAGGTCCAAGAAAGTAGTGTATGAAGATGGGACCATTGACAGATAACTGAACCTGGAATCATGGGAGCTGAGTTCAAATCCCTGGATATGCTATTTACTACCTGTATGACCCTGGGCAAAGTTACTTAACTCCTCTACGTTTATGTTTCCTCATCTATAAAATGAGGAGGTGGGACTAGATGACCTTTAAGATCCTTTCTCACTCTAGATCTTTGATCCTTTGGAAGGCAGAGAGAATAGGACAGAAGGGATCCCCAGAGACCCATCCCCAAACACCTGCTCTCTTCCCTCAGAAAAGTAATCAAAAAACAAGTGGCAATTCCCTCATAAGCATGGATAGATATACCATGAAAAAATAATATACAAGTTGAGCTGTCTAGATCTGTTTCTTCAGGGAATGGAGACTTTTACAGTCACCTTCCTCAATACCAGTTTCTTCTTTTCCTATTCCTAGTCTAGCCTACACTCTGGGTATCCCCTAGCCTCCTCCTTGCCTTGGAACTCAGACTCTTGCTCCCGGGAACCTGGGCTCTGATTAATGAGTTCTCAATTTTTCTAGCTGGGTCTGACTCAGCCAGATAGTTATAATACTAATAAATAATAAAATAAATAATAATAAAGGTGGTTCCCAGACATTTCTAAGCCAGGCTCCTTTCCTCTGGTACTTTCTCTGCACCTTGATTTTCGCCTCCAGCTCCCTATTCTGGGTTGGCTTCCCTATTAGAATGTATGCTCTTTGAGGAGAGGGACTACTTAGCTTACTTGTTTGTGTTACTCCAGAACTTAGAACAGTGTCTGGCTTATAGTGAGAGCTTTATAAATGCTTTTTCATCCATTCAATTAAAGTCTTAAAATCCACCTTTATCCCTCAAGTTGAGGGTAAGTCACAAGAGTTTCTGAGCTACTTAATGAAGGAAATAAAGATAAGGCAATCCCATCTCTCTAAATCACATACCTCCTGGAGGATTATTTGGTATTATTTTATCCATGAATCATGCAATCTGACATGGCAAGAACCTCAGAGGCCAACCTTATCCAAGTCATGCAGCCTGTCTACAGTCTTCCCAATAACTGGCCATCCAATCGAAGACCTCTAGGGACTCACCACCACCCAAGGCAAACTCTTCCACTTTGGCTCGTTCTTATTTTTAGGTAGTTTCCTTATGTTGATCTGACATTTCCTTCCTTGTAATTTCTACTGAATGATCCTTATTCTGGCATCTAGGGCCAAGAAAGACAAATCTAATCTCTCTTCCAAACAATAACCTTCCAACTATCTGAAGGCTACTTTCCTTGTATGTTGGTAAATGTTAACAAGCAGCTCTCTGCATGGGTGGGTGGGAGGGAAATTTATGTATGGCATACTTTTAAGTTTAATCTGTATTATTAATATTTTCTCCTTCACTTTCCCAAGACGACCAACAAAAACAATAAATCAAGCCTTGATTAGGTTTGCCCAGTTCTGAGGTTTAAATGTTCACATTGAAAATTTTACAATCAGCTTTCAGAGCTAAGAATTCTCTTTTTTTAGACTAAACGTAGGATCATAGATTTAGTGCCGGAAAAAGACCTTAGAAGTTCCCTCAACTAACCTTCTCATTTTACAGATGAAAAAATGCCCTCAGAAGTAAAATGGCTAGATTAAGTTCATACAAGTCATAAGAAGCAATAATAGGATGTAAGACCAGTCCTCTGACTCAAAAGCCAAGGATCTTTCTGTTACAATAGAGCTTCCCCTCTTCACTGAAGTTATCATCTGTTAGCAAATAAATTTAATTCAACAAATAATTAAATAACCCTTATGCTTCAGCTGGATCTCTTGGGCTATTATTACTTGTTCTATGAAGGTTTGAACAATTTCTGAAGTTCTGCTGGTATATCAGCTAATAAGCCACTTTTAATTCAATTTCATTTTCTTCCATTCAGTCTGATTCAGTTCAATATTGATTGTGTCTCCTATGAGTAAGGCACTGTGTTAGGCTTGGATATGCAGAAAAAAGTACCCAGTCCCTGACCTCAAGGAGCTTATATGATTTTATACCTTTAAGATAAATGTTGGTTAGCAAAGAACTAGGAATGGCTAAATAAATTGTCATATATAAATATAGCTGAATATTACTGCACTGTAAGAAATGGGGAATATGAAGAATTCAAAGAAGCATTGGAAGAGTTCAACTGACTGATGCAATGTGATATAAGAACTAGGAAAAAAATATACAAAATGACTAGAATAACGTAAATGGGAAGAACAACAAACCTGAAAGTTAATTCCATGCAATTACCTGACCAAGTTTATCCTTGAAGAAGAGATGAAAAACTTTATCACTATTCCTTCTTTATAGAATACCCACCTTTCAGTGAGTAAGGAACATAGCATGCACAGTTACTTATTAGAAATGTTGATTAGTTTGTATTGAACTTTTTTCCTCCTTACTTTCCACCCCCCCACACTTTTTTGTTACAAGGAATGACTCACTGGGAAAGGCATGTGTATTAATATATTTTGAAATTAAGGCAAATATAAAAAAATTTAACCCATATTGTATGCACACTAACGACTTGATTCTTACTGATTGATCTCTTATATGTCAAAATTTTTTTTAAAAGATTGATATCTGCCCTATTGACCTCTGAGAATTATTGTGAGGGTCAAAGGGGATTTTGGATATGAAAATATTTGGTGAACTACAGAATTCCATGCAGAAGCGAAGAATCACTATTGCTACTAAAAAGAACAACTGAAACTATCAAACCTAATATTTGAACTTTGACAGCAGTATGCATCTGGTAGTTGGTAACTGATATTCATTCTCCCAATACCATCAATCAAAATCAAACAGTGCTTATGAAGATGAATTAGGAGTGTGGATAGTTCAACTCGCCCTCCCCTGCCCCACCCTTTCCCATTGGAAGATAACTCAAAGTATATGTGTATACTGTATAATGGTAAGGCAGGAATGCCATCTTTGGTGAATTGAAATAGCCAACAATAGTCTATGGAGAGTCCTGTGTAAGGTGAGGACAAAAGCATGGATTTGATTCCTCTTTTGCTTTATTCTGTTATTTTTTCCATGATCACAACCACACTAACCTGGCTACCTTGCAATTGGGTTCCACTTGTGATAGATGACAGGGGTGGGATGAGGAGAAAATCAACAAAATTCCCCAGCTCTACTGGGTAAAAAAAAGCATAGGTCTTCCTGACTAAATGTATAAAGATAATGGTATTGACCTACCAAGCACATCACACTTCATTACATGGCAGTTCCTGCTCATAAAACAGTCCTGTTGATATGTTTGTCCTAATTCTAATTCAGTAAAAGGCTAGTCGGAACTATTGAGAACTTACTATACGAAAGGCATTGTGCTAGGTGTTGGGGTTGGGGTGAAGGCAATGCTGAGATGGATAAAATATGGTTCCTGCCATCAAGGAGCTTACAATCTAACAGGAGGAAACAAATATGCACACAGATAGCTAGGATGAGGCAGAATGTGAACAAAGTACTTTGGAAATTCAGAGGAGGAAGATCTTTCTGAGTGATGGTGGTGGGAAATGAGAGAGGGCTTCATGAAGATGCAGCATTTCAGCAGCACCTAAAGAATGGTTGAATGTTGACATGGAGAGAAGGGGAATGGGGAATTCTAGGTAAGAGGAACAATGTGAGTGAACTAATGGAGGTAGGAAAACCTTAGTTTTCATGTTTAGGGGTTGCCCGGCTAGCATGAGACTCTTAATCTTAGTATTGTGAGTGCCCCATTTTGGGCACGATTGGTTTCTTTGAGAGGCAGCATGGCATAGTGGATGGAACATGGGTCCTGGAGTCAGGAAGATTTGGGTTCAAATCCTACCTCAGACACAGAGTAGCTGTGTGACCCTAGGCAAGTCACTTAATTTTTCTATACCTCGGTTTCCTCATCTGTAAAATGAAAGGTGGGACTTTGTCTTTAAGGTAGGTCCCAGTTCTAAATCTATCATGTAGTTTATCCTCATCATTTTATAGATAAAGAGCTTCTGCTGTAGTTTTAGAAGTGGGGCCCACAGAGTACCTTTGAACCTGGGAGAATAGTCATTCCCTGGGACCCAACAGGGAGTGCCATCGACCAAGGAGGTGCTACATAATCTTATCTCCATGTTTGATTATAAGCTCCTTGAAGCTAGGAATGGCACTCTTTGTAGTTCTTCTCCAATGCCATATGTGAGGTATAGATAATCTTAGTTTCTGGAAAATACTGCCAAGGTGAAAAGGCTTCCAGTCTGGATCCAGTAATTTCACATGAGGACTTTCTCAACCAAGTTGGGTGAGGCTCATTACCATTCTGCTCAAAAGTTAATGAATTTGAAAAAAAAATTTACTGTGAATTTGTCACTGTCAAATCTTAACATTCCAATATCCGGAGAAAAACAACAAAAGAATATTATATATGAAATGGAGCTTCTGTTATAAATAGTTTGTTTTTTAAAAGAGTATTCAGTTTAATAAGGTAGTAATAAAATTGTCCTGTTTATATCCCTTTCTGAATTTCTTGTCTTCTGCTTTTTTTGTCTTCTTTTTAAATAATATTTTATTGATGTTATTTTCTTCCTTCTTCCCTCCCTTCCTTCTCTTCTTTCTCACTCTTTCTTCCTTTTTCTTTCTCTCACTCTTTCTCTTCCTTTCCTCTTTCCTTCCTTCCTTCCTTCCTTCCTTCCTTCCTTCCTTTCTTCCTTCCTCCCTTTCTCCCTTCCTTTCTTCCTTCCTTCCTTCCTTCCTTCCTTCCTTCCTTCCTTCCTTCCTTCCTTCTTCCTCCCTTTCTTCCTTCCTTCCTTCCTTCCTTCCTTCCATCTTTCCTTCCTCCCTTTCTTCCTTCCTTTCTTCCTTCCTCCCTTCCTTCCTTCCTTCCTTCCTTTCTTCCTTCCCTCCTTCCTTCCTTTTTTCCTTCCTTCCTTCCTTTCTTCCTTCCTTTCTTCCTTCCTCCCTTTCTTCCTTCCTTTCTTCCTTCCTCCCTTCCTTCCTTCCTTCCATCTTTCCTTCCTTCCTTCCTTCCATCTTTCCTTCCTTCCTTCCTTCCTTCCTTCCTTCCTTCCTTCCTTCCTTCCTTCCTTCCTTTCTCCCTTCCTTTCTTCCTTCCTTTTTTCCTTCCTTCCTTCCTTCCTTCCTTCCTTCCTTCCTTCCTTCCTTCCTTCCTTTATTTCTTCATCTGTGTTTGAATCCTATCTCAGATGCTGACCAACTGCGATGACCCCTTGGCAAGGCACTAAACCTCTCTGGGGCTCTATTCCCTCATCCATAAAATTAGGGGGTTGGACCTATTGACCTCTCATATCCTTTCTAGCTTTAAATCTATGATACTAATAAGGATAACTAATATTTAAGACAGCTATCCTTCAAGATGTGCAAAATACTTTATATATATTTAATATGTAAAATTTTTAATATTTAAATTTTAATATGTGAATAATTTAATGTTTAATATTTATATATATTTAATCATTTATCATTTAATCATTCATTTAATCCTCACCAGAATCCTGTGAGGTGGGTGGTATTATTACCATCATTTTTACAGAGAGGAAATTGAGACAGCAAGAGGTCAGGTGACTTAACCAGGGTCACACAGCTAGTAAATGCTATGATATTAGTTCATAGGGGAGCCTGAATCTGAACTGGAAGAGAAAGCATCCACACTGAGGAAATCACAGCTGTTTAAAGTCTCAAAATATCCTGTTCATACTTAGTACAATCCGTGTATTAAATGCACCCAATGGTTAGGGTAGGCTAAACTTGACCCTGTGTGATCTCCTGTGTATTCTCTATGGTGGGGGCTAGGGAACAAGCTAGAGAAGCAAATTGATAATGAAAAGGTAACCTTTAGGCCAGCCCTGGATGACTCATCATGACTTCAGAATGGACAAGGTCTGCATCTGTGAGGCTAGACATAGATTAAGTGCCTGTTTGCACGGAGAGCACGAGATTGAGCAAGTCAACTAGCCCACCCTCTCAGAGCCAGACAAGGAGGATGGCCACATTCCATGGGTCTACTCCTCTGCTGTCTGCATGGCCCAGACCTGTTTCTTGTGGTGCAGGAAGTAGGGCATTTCCTTTGGTGAATATTGCACGAAAAGAAGAGATTTTTTTTTTTTTTTTGCTGACCTAGCCCTCAAAGAATTCAAAACTTTTTAAAAGTTTAGGTTTTGCTTTGGTGTTTGGGTTTTTATTTAAATTAAGACTGTGATTTTATAAGAACTTTTCTTGCAGATTTATACTTTCTCTGCAATTTATAGTATTCAAAGAGTTTCCTGGGGCATGAAAAGGTTAAGTGACTTTTGCAGGGTCACACAGTCAGTATGCCTTTTATATGGAAAGTCAAAAATGGTGTTTTTTTCTTCAAGATTTCAAAATGGTCCCTGTAGAGAATTTGGAAACCACTCAGAGCCATGCAGGAGCCTTGAGCTTCCAATGAATTCTCCAGGTCTAATTCCAGATATCACATTTACACACTCCCCAAGCTGACCATCAAAGGGGACTCCAAGACCATCCCTCTCCATCATGGCTTGGGAAGAGGGTCTCTCTTGTGCAGGTTGGGAGCTTGGCCATTAAATAAGCAAGATGGAAAAAAAACCCAGGGTCTCTATTTATGATGATCTTGACTCCCCAGAGACTAGTGCTTTCCCTCTAAGATCATTTTCTTCTACACTGTCTATGTCTTGTATATATACAGTTATTCATGTGCTGTCTCTCATTAAAGTGTGAGCTCCTTGAGGGCAGGAACCATGTTTTTGCCCTTTTTTGTATCCCTGTTGCTTGGAACACAGTAAGTACTTGATAAAGGCTTGTTGACTTTAAGCCTCCTCTTATGATACCAGATTCCTCAGCTATAAAGTGAAGAGATTAAACTAAATCAGCAGTTTTCAAATTGTGGTCCACAGACTCTGAGACTCTTTAAAGGTGTCTTTGAGGTCAAAACTATTTTCTTAATGCTACTAAGATGCTTTTGCCCATTAAAATCCTCTTCACTTTTCCAGCTATGTATCTGTGAGAGACAAAATTTTCCTCCTATACTTTATCCAAAACAACATATCATAACAGGTTAAATGTAGACGCAGATATAAGAATCCAGCTATCTTCTATTAAGCCAGACATCAAATTTGCAAATATATGTAAAACAATACTAATTTCCTTACTTTTTTGTTTCGAGAAATAGTTATTTTCATAAAATGCTATTGATTTTAACATTTAATAAATATATTATGATTATTTTGTGAATTAAATTATACAACTCAAAATGAGTAAACACAGACACTTAATAAGCATCTTAAAAATGTATCGATTTTAATTCCTAATACAGCATGTTTCAATAAAGATAACCCACATAAACAAAGGCTTGATAACTTTTAAGAGCTTAAAGGTGTCCTAAGACCAAAAGGTTTGAGAATGACTCAATTAGATGAATTCTGAGGTCTAGAGAGGTGAAATATCTTGCTTGGAGGTTGTGATCTCACTGGTCTGGGCATTCTTTCCATTCATGGAGATCACAATCCAGTCATACTTTCTCACTTTGAAATATTCTCAGCCATGTTTTCCCATAGAACCTCCATGGAAGATCTGCTCAGTGTATTAGAGACTTTGATCTAGCTGCTCTTTATTTTGTGCATACCAGACCAACACAGACTGTCTCTATGGTATATATCCCTCCCTCCTCCATAACTGACTCACTTCATTTTTCTCATAGTGCATCTTGTATGATATTCCTTAAGCCACTTTTTGTGAGTCCCTCCTAGGACACAGCCTTCAGCCCAAGGCTATGTACCTAGGTAATGAGACCAAAGGACTATTACTTCATACTAACTATTGCTGCCCTGTGCTATAAAATGCAAATTCTTTAGCTGGTATTTAACAACCCTCACAATCTGTTTCCAACCTAATTTTCCTGTCTATTAACAGAACTCCATTTCACTCATTTAGGTTACAGTTAAATTAGCCTACCAGTAGTTCCCCAGTCTAGTACTGCTGCCTTCTGTTTCCCCCTCTATTTACATAAAGGCTGTCTTCCATGTGAAGAATACATTCTCTACTCATTTCTATCCTCTGCTTTGCAAATCTTAAAACACTATATAAAATGTTATTATTAGAGATAGAGAATGGACCTGTGATTTTATTGGTATAGGGATTACCAAGTGGGGAAATTCCCTCTTCTGACATAGGTCAGTATTTTCTCTGCAAAGTACAGTCTGAAAGAGTTGTTTAGAAATTTAGAGGTTAAGCAAATTGCCCAGGATCACACAGGCAATACATGCATCAAATTAAGTTCCTCAGAATGAATTCTTATTACCTTGCTCAAGAGTATGTGTTTCTTTTCCCTTCCCACCAAGCACTGTTAACTCTTTTGTACAAGTTATGGGGTCATAGGACCATAGATCTAGAGCAGGGGTGAAGAAGGGGAGTAAGTCCTAGACTTGGAGTCAGGAAGATTCCAACAAGATCAGTTGTTTCTGTTGCTATAATTTGAATTATATTGGTTATAATTGGTTATAACTTGTCCTTCATTTTCAAAGAGGACCAATAACATCATAGGACAATGTCTTGACTGGTGTGCAAATTGGATTGCACAAAGCCATCAGCTTCATTTTCTTTTCCAGAGTCATTGAAGTCCAGTGGCAAGACAAAGTCAGGGTAACTGGTGATAGCCTGGGATGTGGTGGATGACCTTGGTGTCTTCAATGTTTAAGCTCTAAGAACTCCACAGTACCTGCTTCACCCACCTTCATGGCCGTTGGAATAAAATATTCTCATCTGCCCATTCTGCCAAGGGAAGTCTTCACAAGTTTGGGGTAGACATCCCTCTAACTCACCAATAGGATTGAGATCTGTCAGTTACCCTCAATGTAATCATCATGTGGACTTTGAAGTATATACGGACATTATATAGTGGTTCAAGTGTTTGAGATAGACTTTTGATTGACTGTCCAGCTAGAACTGGGCACGTATTCAAAAGGCACTAACCATCCACAGCAGGGCTCTTCTTTTCTCTTTCCTGCCCATCTATTTTGGAGAGAGGAGGTAAAAAGTTTAGCAAGATCCAGGTGGGGATGAGGCCTCAGGCCTTTATCTCTTCAGTGTGACTATAGCCATGTGATCCGAAGTACCTGATGATCCTGATGTTGCTTCTGTTTCTCTTTCCTGCTTTTAAGTAAAGGAGTATTGGGGATAGCTACATCCTTGTGAGTTTTGAATAGTTAGAATGATGACACACCAGAGTTCTGGGAGCTGGACTCTATGCTAGAGTTTGTGACCAATTGAACATAGTCCACCAGCACAGCTGAGTGGTAGATTGCTCTCCACAACTCATTGCCAGGCCCTACAAGCAAGGGAGTAATTGGCTTCCCCAGTACATGTGACCCTGGACAAATATCTTAACAGCTGTGTCTCAATTTCCTTTTTGGTAAAATGAGAGGGTGACCTGAAGACCTCTAATATCTATCCCTCCCAACTCTCAATCTATGATTCGATAATAGATCTATGATCCAAACTCCATTTTATACCTGAGGGACTTCAGTTTCGTCATCTGTGCAATGAGGGGTAGATGATTTATAAGACTTTGTCCAACTCTCGATCTATGATTCTGTATGCTTAATCCAAAGGGGAAACAAAATACAAATACCCTCTGGAAATGCATTTCAAGCTTAGTCACTCTAGAGTTCTGAAGATTTAATTAGACGTTTCTTTCCTTGATAAACTAGTTAACGTAATATGAGGGTATATCCTAATGGTGGAGTTTCAGGTGTTATTATGTATGATTGGGGAAGATATTATTCTGTTTGTGCACAGGGTGGGAGAGGGGATGCTTTCCCAGAGCTCCATTAAATGATAGAGAAAGCATCACGTTATAGGAAAAAGGGACTGGATTTGAAATCAGAAAAATTGAGTTTGAACTCTGACTCCTATGACTTTGAGAAAGTCACTTAACTTCTCTTGGACTCTATTTCCTCACATAAAACTAGGGGGTTGGACTCGATAAAGTTTGACCTGTGAGATCCCTTCCAACTGTGAATCTACGATCCTATGGCCTTGTGAACGTCAGTACCTAAGGCTGGTCCTGGAAGAGGAGAGCAGATGGGGTGGCTGTTTATTTAGATGAAAGATAAGTGAATAGTAACTCATTCCAAACACATTTTTACCATGGGCAGGAGAAGTTAGAAACTGCCCCAGGAGAACACAATGACCTGTCTGTGTAATCAGATGTCTCGAGAACTCAGTGTACTCTTCCATAAAAGACTCACCTAGGTTTTCAGGGCAAAATGCTCTTTGAAATAGGAAACAGTGCAATTTAAAAGCCTTTTACCCTCCTGCTTCTTCCTCCTTGAATGGAATGCTGTATCTCCGCAGTAATGATGCCATTCCACATGAGGCCATAGGCCCATTCACTAATTTTACTTCCTAAATGGGAAGAAATGTTCTGTAGGAGGATACAGCTTGGCTAATGGTTTGGTGAATGCCCAGGCGGGTTGATGCTACAGAGAGGACATTTGGGACAAAAATGGCCTAAATATACCAAAGAATTCATAGTGGAACTTTCTAGGGCAGCAAAAAACTGAAAACAAAGTGGGTGCCCAGAGACTGGGGAATGGCTGAATACATTGTAGTATCTGAAAGTAATGCAACACTGGAAAAGATGAAAAATAATTGAGAGAAACCTGACAAAATTCATAAACTGATTCAGCAAAGTAGGCAGAGCTACAACAGTAAATACAATTATAATGACCAGCAATTATTTAACACATTAAGGTTTGCAAAGCACTTTACAAATATCTCACTTGATCTTCACAATGACCATTGGGAGGTATCCCCATTTTATAGACGAGGACATTAAGGAGTAGAGAGGCTAAGCGACTTGCCCAGGGTCACAAAGCTAATAAGTGTCTGAGACAAATCAGGTCTTCCTGATTCCAGGTCCAGCTGTTTGTCCACTATGCCACCTTGCTCTCTATGGCTATGATGATATAGATAAAAAGAATGTTAGAAGAAAGCTAAGTATAACTTTAATAACAAGGTTTTGATACGGAGAATAGGTGATGAAAAACCTTTTTTTTATTTTATATTAGTTTTTTTTAAAGGAAGTTGTACCTATTTATTTCTGTTGGTTTTGTCTCTGACTCCTTATTAGTTGGATTTCCCCTTCTCCTGAGGCATTAGTTAGAAAAGGATTCATGAATCTCAGGATGGGAAGGAACTTGCAGATCCCCTCCAGGCAGCTAGGTGGCGCAGTGGGTAGAAAGCTATCCGGGAGGCAGGGAATTTTGAGTTCAGATTTGCCCTCAGATGGTATCTGATTCATTTTTTTCTTCTGTAAAATGACTATAATAACAGTACCTATGCTGGGCCGCTAGGTGGCACAGTGGGTAGAATGCCAGACCCGGAGTCTGAAGGACCTGAGTTCAAATCCTTAGACATTTACTAGCTGTGTGACCCTGGGCAAGTCGCTTCATCTGTAAAATGAGCTGGAGAAGGAAAAGGCAAACCAACTCGAGTATCTTTGCCAAGAAAATCCCAAATGGGGTCACGAAGAGTCGGACACGACCAAACAACAACAGGGTTGTTGTGAGGACCAAATGAAATAATATTTGTAAAGTGACTTGAAAACCTGTATGTGCTATCATCGTTCTTACTGTTGGCCAGATCCCTGACTGGATCACAAATCTTCTCTATGATATCTCTGACGAGGGGTTCATTGAGTCCTCATTTATATTGAAAGCGTTTTGTTGATTCCTGACTCTGAAGAAGGAAGGCAGATTCATGCCATCTGGAATATTTTCCTTGTATGACCCCTGGCACTTGGGGACATGGCTTTCTACCTTCAAGCAGCTGTGACCTCTGACTGCCTGCTGAGCTGCTAGAGGTGTCCCAGGAAAATTCCGCAGGATTAATGATTATTGACGACTTTGCTAGAAAGACAAAGAAGAAACATCCCTTTTCCTCAATGAACTTAGATTCTATGGGGGAGATAACATTATGCACATATATAAATATGTACAAAATATATATAAGGGCGGGGATAGATTAAATCAACCAAGTCCCCCTACCCCACTTAAAGTAAGTGATAAAATGCGCCTCCTTATGCCTTAGCCAGGTGAGAACACATCTAAATTAATCAAGCCACCAGCCTCAGTTTAGACTAAATGCAAAAAAACCCTTGATCAATTGACTATTGCACAAGAAGAGTGTTTCCCTTGGCTGAGTGAGCATGGCAAAGATCTGCAGGACCCACACAAAAGCAGCAAAGTAGTTTAGAACCTAAGAGATAAGCTGAATAGAGTAAGGCGCCAAGGTCATTCACTGTACCCCAGTCATTGCCAGTCATCTTGACATTTGTCCTGCCACGGGATTTTGGTGATTCTGGAAGAAAGAGTGAGGCTGATGACTGTGCAGTTCCGCCTCACTTAAATCCAATTTGCTCTGAAGTCAAGTCATCACCCTGGGATATCACTGGTCCTCTTGAAAATGAACACAATGAGCTGATTGAGCACCATAGAGTGGAGAGAAGAGAAAGCTGTCTCTGAGAAGGGATTGCTTGGTAAAAATGAAGAGCTTTGAGGGTCCAAGGGATGTCCTAGAAACATTTCCTGAGACAGTAGCACCAGGCGGCAGTGTGTCTACATTGGGAGCTGAAAATAGATCCCAACAGGAAAACACCACCACACCTAAGAGAAATTTTGTGAGTAGCCCACGAAGGGGAAAAAAGGATTTCCAGCCTCTATGAGCCTTGAATCACCCTTTTGCCACACAGGCTCCTCAAGCTTGAGCCCACTTTACCATGAACTCTGGCCACCCTGGCAGGAGAGTTTTGAGGTGGGGGTGATATTTGTACCAACTATACCACCTTAGCAAATGTCCCTTTCTAGAAGTTAAGTAAGTCTGGCTGGTTAATTGGTATAAATTGATAATCATGGTAGAAAGCACATTTATATGGGATCCTAAATTATAATATTAGCCCCTCAGGGCTAATCTAAGAGCCCCAAAGGGTTGTAATAGATATGCCACAACTTGTCAGTATTGGTAGGACACAGGATAGTTAACTCAGAACATGTGCTACACATATATACGAATCCATAAATATGAAATAATATTGAGGAATAAGGCACTAGCAGTTGGGGTAAACATCAAGGGCCTTATGCAGAATGTAATATCTATGCTAGGAAACTATGCTAGTGTTTCTTAGAGGCAGAGGTGAAGAGAGGGTGAATTCCAGGCATTGGGGATAGACAGTGCAAATATGGAGAAGAAAGATAGAATGTCCTCTATGAGGAGCGGGAAAAAGGGCAGTTTGGCTAGGGAAAAGGAAGCAATATACCGTAGACTCAAACCAATATTTTATATTTCATTATCAATATCACAATTTAACTTCTCAGTGTTATCAAGATCAATGAATATCTATAGAATTTTGTACAGAAAACATTATATATATTGCACCTACCTCAGAGATATCAAGAGATGATATAGTCTTGTGTTTGAATTTATCTAGAACTCCAGAAAGTTTTTTGGCCATGTCCCCTTCTATGGTCAGGATTAAAGTTTAAATTCTTGATAAAAAAAATCTCCAACTGAGACAATTAGGCCCTAAAGCCAAGGGGTTCAGTTATTTCTTTAATTCTGGGAGTCTCTGGAGAATTAAGAAATGTCTGCCATTGCTCATTCATTGGTGAGATGATTTAAAAAAGAAAATCCACAACTATGGCATGTGAATGCAATGACATTTTATTTTGCAGTAAGAAATGAAGTAGATGAGAAATTCTAAGGAACACAGGAAGCAATTTCTCCCTCTGTAGAAGAAGGAGATTGGAAGAGATGGCCTCGGAGGTCCCCTTCAGCTCTTCTGCATGACTCAGTGCCGTAGAACAGAATGAACAGAACTGGGAGAATAATATGCACAATGACGTGAAGAACAGATCCCTAAAAGGGAATTGGATTCTAAGTTATGGAAAAACAAATGAAAGTTACAGGGAAAAGAAGACAAAACATCCTTCCTCCCTCACAACAGAGAGGTGGAGTTAAGATATTGTATATGTTGTAAAGCAAGGTTTCTGTGTTAGACGTCTTTGCTTAACTGTTTTCTCTGCCACAAGGGAGGCTTCCACCTGTAGGAGGGTTGGCAATGACCGTTATGTAAAGACAAAAGGCATTAGTCATTTTTTTAAAAAGAAATGCTTATGGGTATTATTACTAGGTCATTTTGGAAGCCTAAGGAACAATTAGGAAAGAGCATGGAAAAAAAAGGTGTGGGATAAAAAAAGGATTTCTGGGATACTTAATTATAATAGCATTTGCATAGTCCTATGAGACTTGGAAAGCAGTTTACAAATATCTCATTTGATCCTCACAAGGACCCTGGGAGTTGGTTGCTATTGCATTCCCATTTTACAGATGAGGAAACTGAGGCAGACAGAGGTTAAGTATCTTGCCCAGGGTCACACAGCTAGTAAGCATATAAGGCCAGATTTGAACTCAGGTCTTCCCGACTTCCAGGGCTAATATTCTACCTGCTGCGCCACCCAGCTGCTTCTATGCCTTGCTGGTTTTCCTCGCCCCTCAGGACTCGGTTAGGTACTACTTCCTATCAAAAGCCTTTTCTCCTCTCTTTCATTGCTCAATCTCTCCTCATCATATGGCTTCTATGTATCCGCTTAATTGTTCTACCTCCCCAGGAAAATATAAACTCGTTGAGGGTAGGGACTTTCTCATTTTTGTTTCTATATATCCTGAGGCAACTTGTTCAGTGGACACAGAGCCAGCCTTAAAAAGACCTGAATTTAAGTCCTGTGTCTGAGCCGTACTGACCATGTGACCTGGGCCAGTTGTGGAACACCTCAGTACAGTACAGGCAGTTCTTTCAGACTGGAATTTACAGAGCAGTTGTGATCTGTGTAAGTAGAAGGTATTTCCTTATCACATGCTCCCTATTCCAAAGAAATTATAGGTCTGCTCTAAAAAGGGATCAATGCTTTACAGATGATCATTGAACCAAATTAGGATATTATTTTGCAAAACTTCTTCTTCTCCTCTCTTCTTCTTCTCTTCTCTCTCTTCCTCTCTCTTCCTTTCTCTTCTTCTTCTTCTTCTTCTTCTTCTTCTCCTCCTCCTTCTCCTCCTCCTCCTTCTTCTCCTCCTCCTCCTCCTCCTCCTCCTCCTCCTTCTCTTCCTTCTCCTCCTTCTCCTCCTCCTCCTCCTCCTCCTCCTCCTCCTCCTCCTCCTCCTCCTCCTCCTCCTCCTCTTCCTTCTTCTTCTTCTTCTTCTTCTTCTTCTTCTTCTTCTTCTTCTTCTTCTTCTTCTTCTTCTTCTTCTCCTCCTCCTCCTCCTCCTCCTCCTCCTCCTCCTATTCTTCTCCTCCTCCTCCCCCCTCCTCCTCCTCCTACTTCTTCGCCTCCTCCTCCGCCTCATCCTCCTCCTCCTGCTCCTCCTTCTTCTCCTTCTTCTTCTCCTCCTTCTCCTCCTCCTCCTCCTCCTCCTCCTCCTCCTCCTCCTCCTCCTTCTTCTTCTTCTTCTTCTTCTTCTTCTTCTTCTTCTTCTTCTTCTTCTTCTCCTTCTCCTCCTCCTCCTTCTCTTCCTCCTCCTCCTTCTCCTCCTCCTCCTCCTCCTCCTCCTCCTCTTCCTTCTTCTTCTTCTTCTTCTTCTTCTTCTTCTTCTTCTTCTTCTTCTTCTTCTTCTTCTTCTTTTCTTTCTCTTCCTTTCTATGTGTGTATATGTGTATATACATATACACACATATAAATATATACACATACATACAAATATACATAAACATATACATACACACACATATATAAAACCAGTGTCCATGAAAACACTCATACTGAGAAGGAGGGGGTTATGAAAGAAGTGCTATCAGCCAACACTTGGCAAAGGTGAAATTTCCTAACCAGATTATTCTCTGTGGGGAGATGAAGAACACAGCTTACTGTCTAAGCCTTTTTCCTCAGGCAAGATTTCTCTTATTTTCTCCCCATTTTCACAGGTCAGGGCTATTTTAGAGAGTTCCAAGTAAGATAGTTCTGACCTTGCAGGGCTTCTAATGGTCCCCACTGTGATCTTTCTTCCCAGCTCTTAGGCATGCCTGAGTGCCCCTGATTTTATAATTAATCATCCTCCTGCCTTAAGTTAATTGATGCCCTCATTATGTCATATTTACTGTAGATTCATTGAAGCCTTTTGCCAGTAAAATCTTTCTCTACCAATTAGCCCACAACATCCAGCAGCAAGAATAATTTCATTGAATGATTGAGATCACCCTGACACCTCTGACTTTTTTGTTCTTTTTTTTTTAAACTAAATTGGCTCCCACCTCAACTGTGTCCAAAACACATTCAGCCTCGTGGCATTATTACTTGGAGGGAGAGCTGTTTGGTAATGATATTTCCAATACACATAGCTCTTCCCTTAATCACTGTGGACTCAATGCGAGTGAAACCTGGGGCTCCCGGTTAATAACCCTCTGGGCTGCTGCCAAAATGTTTCAGATGAGAAGGAGTGGTGCTACAGCGAGGCTTGCTTGTGCCATGACTCCATTCCTATTGCTTAGATGGCTTAGATTTTGGGAGTTGGGAGGGATGCTAATGTAAGAGGCCCCTGTGACTTCCTAGAGGACCCTGGTGAAATATACATGCAGTCTTTTCCTCAAAATTTTCTGAGAGATATAGTCCAAAGGGAAAAGATTTTACTAAACACATATCTACCTTAAAGCCTACTGAGTGACATTGGACTTTTATGAACAACCAACCAGTATCTGGGTCTCTATAATGTGCAAGACACTGCTAGACACTGGCAGTTAACAAAAAAAGAAGTACAAGGTCAAGTCCTCAATGCAATTAAATTCAAATGTTTATTAAGCCTTACTATATACAAGGCAGTATTCTAGGATCCTAGAATACAAAACCAAAATGAAACAGTCCCTGTCCTCTTAGAGCCTCTATTCTAGATATAGAATATATCTAGGTAGATAGATAGGTAGGTATAACAGAAGAAAAAACAAAATAATATCATCTTCCTTCTCTCCTTTCTTCTTTCCCCCTTTCGTTCTCCCTTCCTTCCTTCCTTACCCTTCCTTCCTTCCTTCCTTCCTTCCTCCCTCCCTTTTTTCCTTCTTCCTTCCTTCCTTCCTTTCTTCCTTCCTTCCTACCTTCCTCCCTCCCTCCCTTTTTTCCTTCTTCCTTCCTTCCTTCATGGAAAAAAACCCCACTAACTACAGGGATCAGGAACAGGCTCATGTACAAGGTAGCACCGGAGTATTTTGAAAGAAGCAACGAGATATTGCAGTGGATAGAGAGCTGCCCCTGGAGTCAGGAAGAACTGATTCAAGTTTAAATACTTATTAGCTGTGTGAACCCCAAGCAAGTTACTTAACCTCTGTCTACCTCACTTTCCTCACCTGTAAAATGGGAGTACCAGCACCTACCTCCCAGAGTTATGAGGATCAAATGAAACAACATCTGTGAAGCGCTCTGAGAACCTTAAAGTGCTGTATAAATGCTTGTTATGTTGTGATTGCTAAACCAGGGGATCCTTTAAGGTTAGAGATGAGGAGGACAAACATTCCAAACATGAGGAAATGGGATCTACTAAGCTTTGTTTAGAGATGGGAGATGATGTCATGTATGGGAAATATGTGATTGACTGGAACATAGAGTGCCTGAAGAGGAGTGATATGACACAAGACGGGAAAGACAGGTGGGGAGGAGACTGAGAAAGACTCTGAATGACAGACAGAGGATTCTGCATTTTATCCTGCAGGCAACAGGGAACCACAGAGAAATTAGGGCCGGGGACCAACATGATCAAAGGCAGGCTTCAGGAATATCCATTTGGCAGCTTCGTGAAGATTGGATTGGAGAAGGGAGAGACTTGAACAAGAGTTCTTAAATCTTTTTTTTTGTGTGTGTGTCATTAATGCCTTTGGCAGTCTAATGAACTCTATGGACCCCTTTCCAGAAAAGTGTTTTTAAATGCATAAAATAATGTATTATAGGATTACAAAGAAAACCAATAATATTGAAATAGTTTATCTATCTGTCTGTATATGTCTACATATGTATATGTGTCTATGTCTGTCTATGTGTCTATATATCTAACTGTATATCTTTCTCTCTGTCTGTATGTCCATCTTTCTATCATCTATCTCTATCTATCTATCTGCCTATCTACCTGTCTGTATATCTATCTATCTATCTATGCAGCTAGATGGTGCAGTGGATAAAACACTGGACATAGAATCAGGAAGACTCATCCTCATGAGTTTAAATATGACTTTAAATGCTAGCTGTGTGACCCTGGGCAAGTCACTTAGCCATGTTTACCTCAGTTTTCCTCATCTATAAAATGATCTGGAGAAGGAAATGGCAAACCACTCTAGTCTTTTTGCCAAGAAAACTCCAAATGGGGTCACAATGAGTCAGACATGACAGAAATGACTCAATAACAGCAATTTGTCTATCCAAACAAGTTCACTGAGCTCAAGTTAATAACCCCTGGTAGAGACAGGGAGACCAATTTTAGATCATTGCAGCAACCTAGACAAGAAAGGATGAGAGCTTGTGTGAGAATAGAGGATGTGTGAGTGCAGAGAAAAGGACTGATGGGAGAGATGTGATAGAGTTAGAATCAACAAGATAAAGAGTTTGTAATCTCATTGGAGGTGGGGCAAGGGTGGAGACAAGAGGAAGACAAATACAGCTGGCACTTATGTCACCGGGGACAAGTGAGAGACAGAGTGGTATAGCAGAAAACATGCTAACTGGCTTCACTTTCTGGCACTGCTATTTACTTCCTGTGTGACCCTGGGCAAGTCACTTAACCCCTCTGGGTCACACTTCCTCATTCATAAAATGAAAGGCTTAGACTAGATGGCCTCTTAAGTACCTTCCAGCTCTAAATCTGTGAAATGCTTTGGTAAGTATATACTTACCAGTTTCCAGGGCTTTTATTACCACAAAAATGGTGCTATGAATATTTTGGCATGTATAGTATGTCTTTCCATCTTCAGCCTCCTTGGCAGGACATAGGTAATTGCTTTCTTTTTTCTTTCCTCTTTTTTCACTTAATAGTATTTTTTTTTCAATTACATGTAACATTTACTTTCATAAGATTTTTGAGCTCCAACTTTTTTCCTCAATCCAGCAAGCAATCTGATATAGGTGATACTTGTAAAATCATATTAAACATATTTCTGCATTACTCGTGTTGTGAAAGAAGGATCAGAACAAAAGGGAAAAACCATGAGAAAGGAAACAAAAACAAAAAAAAAGGTGAAAATAGTACACTTTGATCTGTAGTCAGACTCCATGTTTTTTTTTCTCTGAATGTGGATAATATTTCCATTGTCAGTATTTCAGAACTGTTTTGAATAGTTGTACTGCTGAGAAGAACTAAGTCTATCAGAGCTGATCATCACACAATGTTGCTGTTACTTTATATAATGTTCTTCTGGTTCTGCTCACTTCCCTCAGCATCAGTTCATGTAAGTCTTTCCAGGTTTTTCTGAAATCTGCCCATCATTTTTTATTTTTGCATGGGAGAAAGCAGGGCAATTGGGGTTAAGTGACTTGCCCAAGGTCACACAAGTGTCTGAGGTCAAATTTGAACTCAGGTCCTCCTGACTCCAGGGGCAGTGCTCTACTCACTGTGCCACCTAGCTGCCTCCTCTGCTCATCATTTCTTACAGCGTAATAGTATTCCATTTCATTCATATATACTACAACTTGTTCTGCCATTCCCCAATTGATGGGCATCCCCTCAACTTTCAGTTCTTAGACAATTGCTTTCTAATGAATCCCAAGGATCATTATACTCTATGAAAGCTAGAAAAGAACTTGGAGACAAGGTGAAGCAGGGTGCTGCGTAATGGCAAGAGCAGTGGAGGGGCTGTCAGGAAACCTGGGTTCTTGCCTAAGTCATTATTAATATTTGTTTTCACAGTCCACTGAAGTAGGCTGAATTAATAGCCTCTCCAGACCTTACCATCCCCATTTGACAGAAGAAGAAAATGACTTTTCCAAGGTTATATGGCCAGCTCATAGCAGAACCAGAACTAGATGAAACCAGCATGTCCTGACTCCCTCCCTAATGTTCTTTCTATCCCATACATCCTGATTTTGCCTCTGGACACTCGGTCCTTGTTTTTCTTCTTGCTGCCTCCTCTTGCTTGTACCCAAGTTTCTTATTCTGCTGCCTTTGTCATATTTCCATCTCCTTAGATCTTGTATCTGACCTGAGGAGAAAAACCAAAACTCTAGACTCATAGACCTTAAAGTTCATTGAGTCCAATCCTCTCATTTAATAGATCAAGAAACCAAGAAAGAGAGGGAAATGATTTCCCCAAATTCACAAAAGTAATGAATAGCAGAGCCAGGATTCAAATTCAGGACCTCCAGATCAAAATCCAGTGCTCTTCTCACTCCATCACATGGCCTCTGGAGAGTCATGCTAGAAGCTGAGCTTATGGTGTTTTTTGGCTTTAGTTTTATTTGCTTTGCTTGGCAGAAGAATCAGAGTGATCTCTCAACGAGATTAGGACTTCTTCCACATTACCTCAAAGACAGGCACTCCTCTAATATACCTCTGCCAGTAATTTGGGTGATGCTTTCAGGTAGGCGGCCAGGACATGGCCCTTAAGAATGTAGACCCAGCCTTTCTTTTTCTTTGAAGCCTTGGGAGACTGTGTCACCATTCCAAGAATCGAGCAGCTTCTAACAAACATTGAGGATGTGGATAGGAAATGATATCTTTTCAATCATCTCTTGAAATCCGATTCAACTCAATTTAACAAGCTCTACTTAATACTCAAGTACTATACTAGACCTGGGGACAGGTAGGTAGCACGGAGGGTTCTAGAGTCAGAAAGATTCCTGTTTGAGTTAAAATATGACCTCAGACACTTACTAGCTGTGTGACCTTGGGCAAGTCACTTAACCCTGTTTGCCTTAATTTCCTCATTCTGTAAAATGAGTGAAAGAAGGAAATGGCAAACCACTCCAGTATCTTTGCAAAGAAAACCCCAAATGGGGTCATGAAGAGTCAGAGACAACTGAAAAACAACTCAAAATAGTAGGCCTGGGAATATAAAGACAAAAATAAAAGTCTTTACCCTCAAGCAGTTTATATGTATTCCCTCCCCAATGACAAATTACCATGTATTTATTTTGTCTGTTTTTCATACATACTTAGGGTGTATGTGTTCTGTCCCTCTATAGAAATAATAAGTTCCCAAGGGCAGGGATTGTTTCATTTATGTCTCTGAATCTCCAGTGCCAAGCACCTAATAAGTACTTAAGAAATGCTTATTGATTGATCAATTGAATTATTGGTTCTACTGGAGGAAAGGAAGGGAAAAAGCATTTAAGTACCTACCTACTGCTAGGCATCATGATCAGCATTTTATTATCCTATTTAATATTGTTTTATTTTATATCCATTAATTTAATAACTTAATAATTAATTTAAATATAATCCTATTTAATAATTAATTAATTGAAAGATTACCCTGTTTAATCTTCACAATTATCCTAGTAGGTAAGTGCTGTAAATATCCCCATTTTACATCTGAGGAAACAGATAGATTGAGAGGGTAAGCAAACTTGCCGAGGATCCCCCAGCTGGTAAGGGTCTGTGGTCACATTTGAATCCAGGTCTTAATTCCCTCAAGTCACCTAGCTGGAAGGAAAGAACACAGATAAATTGTTGCTGTTGTTCATCCCTTTGTTTTCAAAGAGGACCAATGACTTCAGGAGGGTGATGTCTTGACTTCAAGTGAACTGGATTTAATCGAGTCATTGCTGTGCAAAGTCATCAGCCTCGCTCCCTCCTCCAGTCAGTGTAGTCCAGTGGCAAGACATAGGTCAGGACAACTGGAGATGGACCCCAGATGCAGTGAGGAGACCTTGGCCTTTTTGAGCTAAGGTCTTTTCCAGGTCTCAGTTTGTCTGAGGCAACACGCTTTCAGTGATTCAGTGATTTAAGGCTAAGTAAGAAATGAGACAAAAGATGACTTAGTTTGCCTACTTAAAAAAAATCAGTCTTCAAGGGGTAGACCCTCAGAGTTTCTGGCCAGAACAGAAACAATTGCTATTTACACTTACCCTAAGTCATCAAAACCCAAACAGTGACCAAGTGAGGCTCAGACTGGAGTCTATTATTGGACAATCAGTGAAAGCTAGAGTGATTTGGGTTAAATATATAGTCAAGTAGCTCCATTTGAATCCTAAACACAAAATAAATACAAAGAAGTTTAGAGGCAAGGGAACTAATAGCTAAGGAATCAGAGGAAGGCCTTTTGCGGGAGGAAGTATCTAATCTGAGCCTTGAAGGAAGCTAGGTCTATCAAGAGGCACAGTTAGGAGAGAGAACATTCTGAGCATGGAGTATAGAGCCTAGGCAAAGGCTTAGAGGTAGGAACTTATAGGAATTCCTAGGCATCTACTTGGTGACCTTATGTGTCCAATGCAAAGTAATACGTCTGCAGCTTGAAAATGATACTAAAACGTCAAACTGGTTCCCCTGTGGAAGTCTAAGAGGAGCTGACCATGGACACTCAGTCCTGACGTGAGGGATAAATCTTTTCATCATGCCTAGGTGAAGAGTCTCTGGCCCAAACTAACACCAGGGCCAGGAGGCTGGCATTTGCCATGATTTGTTGGCAGATTTACCAGCTCCCATTCCAGTTTTCCTCGAGCACTTTGTGGCCTAGGTTTGGGCCAGACTATGTGAAAAGATGAGCAAATACAAGGTGATTAATGGCTTTGGATGCAATCTTTTGTTCTGTAGTAGTTTGGGCTTAGCTTCCATTCCTCCCTTGCCTTGGGACTCCAAGCTCCAAGCTCAGAGCTCAGGTGTAGAGATATAGGAACCAAATACAAACATGGGTGCTTGCCCAGACCTCCTAGGAATCAAACCAGGGGATTTTTTCATACATTGAATGAAACTGCCAATAACTCTTCCACGGTCAGGCTGTGGCCTGTCTAGTCAAAGAGGAGCTATGGGCAATGTACGTCCACCTTTAGGAACTCACTGTGAGGAAACCATTGTGGAACCATGTTGAAAAACTTTAAGAAGAATTTCAAAAGGGGCCAAACTTTTTTTAAAAGTTCTATGTACTTTAAACATTTTCAACAGAACTGTTTCTGTCAGCAGAAAAAAGCAGGTTATAAAACTCCTCAAATTTGGAGAGCTCTTTACTGGTCTCAAGGTTTTACAACTTTCTGGCCAGAGTTTAGTGAAGGAAGTAATTCAGATGCTAAAGAAGTATTCATTAGAAAGGGGCCAGTTAGAAAGTTGAGTCAGTCTTACTGCTGAGACAGAATGTATAAGATGTGGCCACTACTGACAGGATATGAGGTCAAGGACATGGTTTTTTGGGTAGGCTAGCAAGGCAGGCCCTCTGTTTTCTCACGTCACTGAGAGTTCAGACTCAATGAGAGTACTGCAATCAACAGATTTCTCTTCTTATCTCTAGTCTCTCCCTATTCTTGAATGAAATCTTAGATCTAGAGTTGGAAGGGACCAACTCTAATTGACCTATTTAGTTCATACCTATCATTTTATAGATGAGGAAACAGATCAAGAGCTTGCTTTATTTACTGCGTCTGTATCCCCAGTTCACAGTGCTAGGTACTTATTTTTGGGGGGGTATTTTTGTTGTTTTTTTTTTGTTGTTGTTGCTGTTGTGTGTTTGCATGTGTGTGTTTAGGTTGGATCTCCCTGTTTCATGAAGGCTAGAAGTATAGTGGCCACTCATGGGCCCATCCCAATATTGAACTCTGTGAAAAATATAACCTGCCCTATTTCCAACCTGGGCTAGCTCACCCCTCCTTAGGCAGCCTAGTTCCATCTACCCCACCTCCACTGGAAGCTCACCTTATTGTTGGCAGACTTAATGTGGTCTGATGGATTTAGGACACTGAAGTTCCAAAACTCCTGATTTTAAGCAATCCATTAGCCTCACTCTCCTCAGTATCAGGCAGTATAGACATTAAGCTACACACTCTGGATACCAGGGCAGCCAGGTGGTGCAACAGATGGGCCTAGAGTCAGGAAGACCTAAGTTCAAATCTGGCCTCAGACACTGGCTAGCTGTGCTACCATGGGCAAGTCACTTAACCCTCTTTGCCTCAGTTTCCTCATCTGTCAAATGAGCCCAAGGAAGAAATGGCAAACCACTCCAGTATCTTTACCAGGAAAACCCCAGAAGGGGTCAAGAGGAGTCAGACACAACCGAAAAACAACTAAACAATTGCTTAAGAGACTTGTTCAAGGTCATGTAGATAGTCAGGTCTTCTGACTCCAAGCTTTGTGCTTTTCTACTGTGACACATTGCTGCAAGATTAAGTCTTAATGAATAGTTTTAATCATCAAGTCCCCCTACTCAGAAACCTTGAGTGACTTTCCTCTGACTTACTGTACAAATTCCAAAGTCCTTAGGCTCGCATTTGAGACCCCCTATGATCTAGCACCAAGCCCTTTCTAGCTTCATCTCCTGTCACTGAAAAAAACTTGCTCTTGTCTGAATATGCCCTTGGTATATGCCTGTGTCCAGTCTTGAGCACATCAATTAGCTGTTAATTACTAAATCTGATAATCTTTTCTCAACAGTCATCTGCCTTCAACATTGTTGATCACTGTCTTCTGGGTTTTCATGACTATTCTCTCCCAGTTCTCCTATCTATCTGACCACTCTTTCTCAGTCTCCTTTGCTGGAGTTTCTTTTAATTCATGCCTGCCAACTTTAGGTATCATCCAAAGATCTCTCCTTGAGCCTCTTTTCCCCTTACAGTATTTCATTTGGTGATCTCATTTCTCTCATGCATTCAATTATCATCTCTATGAAGATGATTCTCAGATCTTTTTTCTAACTTAGCAGTATTTTATTTTTCTCAATTACATGTAAAGATAGTTTTCAACATTCACTTTTGTAAGATTTTGAGTTCCAGTTTTTTTCTCCCTCCATTCTGATATGGGCTATATATATACATGTACAATCATATTAAACATATTTCCACATTAGTCATTTTGTGAAAGAAAAATCAGGACAAAAGGGAAAAACCACAAAAAAGAAAAAAAGAAAATAGTATTTTCTTTGATCTGCATTCACTCAGACTCCATAGTTCTTTCTGTGGATGTTGATAGCATTTCCCATCATGAGTCTTTTGGAATTGTCTTAGATAATTGTACTGCTGAGAAGAGCCGAGTCTCTCAGTTGGTCATCATATATTCTCAGATATTTTTATCCAGCGCTAACCCCTCTGCTGACCTCCAGTTTCACATCACCAACTACTTATTGGATATCTCCAAGGTACCAGCTTCTTCCCATTCACCCAGGACTCATAATCTAGGTGGCCTCTTAGACACCTCACTCAAACTGAATCCATATATCTAATCCATTCTCAAGTCTTGCCATTCCCCACTTTACACTTTCTCTCCTCCATGTCTTCTCTCCATTCCCTGGTGCAGGCCCGCATCACCTGACTGCAAATCTAGCATTCTTTCCACTACTCCATACAAAAGATTTGGAAGAAATTTACCCAAAAGTGATAACTGAACATATGAGTGGATCAGATCTCCAAGGGAAAGAATATAGAAAATGCAGAAGTCACAGGACAGAACTCTCAAGAACATCTATTCTCTGAGGAATTGTAAAATCTGCACAAAGCTAGGGGTTACTTTAAGAAAGAGAGGGCATCTTTGAGATGCTTTCAGTGCTGACATTGATTAAAATCATCTGCTTGGACCTCATGAGACCAGCACCTGTTTTCTCCTGTCCCAATGCCAGAAAGCAATAACCAACCTAATCTTCTTTCTCTCTCTCCACGCAATGCAGTACATGTTCCCATTTGTTAGCACTCCAGGATGGTTCTACTCCCTGCTTATGCAACGTTAATGATGTATTTTAAACACAGACCTCCATCTTCTGCTATTGGCCAAGACAAACTGGGTCTGCACACAGTTCTGTTTTTACAGTATTTTAAATCCAGTGAATCAGTACAGTCAATATTGATTTCTGGTGTGCAGCATTTTTGGACCACAGTCAAATTAATTAAACAGTAAATTCCTGAGTGGGTATCCCTGCACATGGACTCCACTCCAGGTTGTGCAAGATTTGGGTTGATGATAAAAAGGTCTTTATACCTCTGCAACTCAAGGAATGAGGAGGCTGCACTAATACATCTCAGAGGTGTGTTGTTTTCCTTGTGAATCTTTAGGCAGAGCATTGCTGCTCTAACACTTAACCTTCCATTCCAGTCAACAAACATTGAGCACCTACTGAATGAAAGGCACAGTGGGAAGCACTGAGGCAGATAGAAAGATAAAGGAGACAGTAATGGTCTTCAGGGAACTCAAAGAGTTTTCCATATCAATGAAATCACTGGTGTAGTCCCTATTCCTTGAGGACTTCTAACAAAGGAGAGCTCACTACCTCCAGAACAGTGGGTTCCACTTTAGGAAAACTCTAATTCTTGAGAAATTTTTCCCTAATTCCTGCCTAAATTTTCCTTTCTGCAACTCCTTTTCATTACACCTGCTTCTACATTTTGGGGCCAAGCAGAGCAAATTGCTCCAATGCCTCTTCTATGTGACAGTCCATTAACTACTTGACCAATGTCCTTGTCCTTAAGGGTTTGCAGTCTAGTTAAAGAGATAGGGCACACACCTAAAAAGGATCAAAGGCATCACAAAGCAGAATGGGGCATCCTTGGACACAGGAGAACTATGTGACATTAGGTCAATCATTTTATGTCTGAGGTCATCAGAGATCATCTAATCCAACCACTGGTTTTTTTTTTTTTTTGACAATTTAAGGAGCCGAGGTACCTTCTTGTTCTAAACCTTGTTTATTTCCCTTCACATGGAGCTTAGGTAAGGGCATTTTCTTTTTAGAGATTTGGTTTGTACGGTCACTTTATACCTCCAGAGGATCTCAAAGAGACAAGAGTTCTCCAAAAGGGACAAGCCTGAGCAAGGGAAGCCATGAACAGATTCCAAGAAGGGAGAGAATAGTGGACTTTTTTGGAGTAGCTCTGGGGTCCAGAACCAGGACAAGAGGGTGGGAAGAGGTACTGAATTGTGGAAAGAGGCCTGGTTTTAGAGTCAGAGAACCTAAAATTTGGCCTTTTAAAAGGTTCAACTTGACTTCCCCGGACCTCAACTTCCTAGTAGGTAAAAATAAAGGGGTTGGACTAACTGGCCTATAAGTTATAAGGAAAAAGATTGCTATCTAACAGAGCCGTTGAGCAATCCAACTGGCTACCTTGTGAGGAAGTGAGCTCCTCATCACTGGAAGTATTCAAAGAGCGGCTAGATGACACAGGTCAGGAATATTGTCAAACCTTAAAAGTCTTTAATTCGATCCCCTCATTTCGTAGATGAAGAAACTGAGGCCAAGAGAAATTAAGGGTCTTGCATAGCAATCACACAGCTAGCAAGTAGCAAAGCCATGGTTTGAACCCAGGTCCTTTATCGTGTTGTTTCCATTGCACTAATCTGCCTCTCAATTTCAACATTAGGTGAGAGGTTACAGTGGAAGAACTTTAAGGTAAGTCTAAAGACCCTTCCAATATTAAGATTCCTCTCAAAAGAATGTTAGCTCCTTGAGCTCCGAGGCTGTTCTGCTTACACTAGAAGCTGCTAGAACCCAGCACTGTGCCTTTCACACAATTATTTCCTGATAGATGCTCATTAAATGTAATTCCATGGTTCCATCAAGGCCATTTGCAGAGAATCATCTAAATCAGAGATTCCTGTTTCTTGGCTTGAAGTTTATTTAAGTAGGGCTTCAATCACTTTGGCTAAAGTCAGGAAAACTTGTGAATTTTGTGTGTGTGTGTGTGCGCACGTGCGCGCACGCACATATGTGTACATTTCGGGAGAGAAATTGCCTCGAAACCACCTCTTGATTGGCATGGCTGCCAGGAAACTGTTACCTTTTGTTTCCCAGGAAAGCCCATAGCTAAGCTCTCTTGGAGTAAGCACTGGGGATTCAGAGAATAGGTAAAAGTCTCTGCCCTCAAGGATCATTCTGTTGAGAGTGAATACAAGATAATTTGAGGAGTGAGAGTACTAATAATTGGGAGGATCCGGAAATCTTCCTTTAGTAGGTGAGCTTAGAAGGAAGCTAAGGATTCTAAGAAGAGTCTAAGAAGTGAGGAGGGAGTATGCAGCAGACAAAGGGTAAGGAAATATGGAGTTCCTTCATACTGCTGCCAGAATAACATCTCTCTTCTGCTTTAATTTTCTACTTTTCCTTCTTTTTTTAAAATGTCACCTTCATTTCTCATTGCATCCTTTTCCCTCTCCCTTCTCCACTCAGAGACAAAATGAAAAAAAGAAGGAAAAAAAAATCAAGTTAGCAAATCTACCAAGTCCAAATGAATATGTAATGTTCTGCATCCATAGACCCTCACCTCTGAACTTCATTCTCTTATCTCTTCTTCAAGGCCAACGTTGGACATTATAGTTTCACAACATTAAGTTTTGATTTTTGTTGTTCTGTTATTTTGTTATTCTTTCTACTTATATTGTAGTAGTCACACATGTTATTTTCCTGGTTCTGCTAACTTTGCTTTGCATCAATTAATATGGCTTCTTATGCTTTCTCTGTATCACATTCATTTTTCTTATGGAACAGTAATATTACATTGTATTCCTTTGCAACAATTTGTTTAGCCATTTCTAAACTGATTGCCATTTTTGCTTTCAGTTCTTTGCTACTACAAAAATATGTTGCCATAAATATTTTAGTGTACGTGTGTAACGGTAATGTAAATTTGAAGATCTTTCCCACCCAGTAATAGGCCCATGTGACCTGCTTATGTCACAAGAAGCCTGAGTCACATGTCGTAGGAGGAGCTTACTGAATGCATGGAAGTGGAAGGGTGGAGCAGGAAATACTCAGACCAAGTTAGAACCCTGGGAGGAGAAGGACATGGGCAAGGAGTGAACTAGGATTTGTAAGTGTTTGTGGGAAGCCCCCAGCAGGGGGGGAGGCTAATTGGATGGCGAGGCTCCATGCTGTGATATTGTGTCTTAAGTTCCTTGCTGTTATGATGAAGTGGGCTTACTGGTTTTGGGATTTGGTTCTCTGGTGTCTGAATAAATGTTTAACTCTTCTGCCTTCTATATGGAGAGTCTCTTATATTTTGCGATACAGAACTACACAGGCATATTCACAATTATTGTCGGTGTGATTATTGCCTTGCTGTTACAATACAGAAGTATCTTTTTTTCTTTCTTTCTAATGTTGATCTCCCTAGAGTATAAGATTAGCAGTGAATCTCAGAATCAAATAATATGGACATTTTAGTCACTTTTTATAAAAGCATAATTTCATATTACTTTCCAGATTTATTAAACCAGTTCTCTGCCAACAGTGTTTTAGTGTGCCTGTCATTCCGCAACTCCTCCAACATGAACCATTCCCATTTTTTGTCATCTTTGCCAATTCTCAGGGGATAAAGTAAATCCATAAAGTTGTTTTGATGTGCCTTTTAGCAATTTGGAACAATCTTTCATATTCTTGTTTTTTGTTTGTAGTTCTTTTGAGAATTATTCACATCCTTTAACCACTTAATTATTGGGGGCTTATTCTTGGTATTATATATTTGTGTTAATTCCCTGTGTATCTTGGATATCAGACCCTTACCAGAAACAGTTGAGGCAAAGATTTTTTTTAACCAATCCACATCTTCCTCCAGAATATTTCTTATACAAGGTCACATGATTCTTCTATTCAGAAAGCTTCAATGTCTCCTTTCTCCTTGCTAGATAAAGTCCAAACTCCTTAGCCTGGATTTCAATACCCTTCACAATTTGAGGCTATCTCCTTTCCCACACTCTATTATCTGTCTTCTGGTCATGCCATGAATTCTGTCCTCCATGGCTTTGCTTAAGCTGTATGCCCGGAATGTCTTTCCTCTCCTTCTTCACCTGCTGAATTCCTTCCCATACTTTAAAGTCCAATATTTGTTGAATGAACAGATGGATGAGTGAATGATTACAGCGATACCCTATTCCACTTATGCCTAAGTTTATCTACACCAGAAATGCCTTATTTACTCACCAGATGTCCCAACCTGTCAGTTGACATCTAAAATTCCAGTAAAGGAGATTCAGCCCTTTAGCATTTTATTTTTCTTTCTGAATCTGTGTTTTTATTGGTGAATAGTATTCTTTGGTATAGGAATCTCCTCCACTGAAAGAGATTGAAAATTAATCAGTTGAAGAAGTGATAGGGAATCATTTTGGGGTATTGAGACATTAAGTGACTTGCCTATGGATTCAAAACCAGTGTCTTTCAGAGGGACAACTTGAACCAAGGTTTCCTGGTTCTAAGACTGCTCTACACCAACTAAGAAATACTACCTCTCCCCTTAACTGTAGGGTTATTCTTAAAAAAAAAGGTTATGCTTTTAAATGTGAAGACCAGCAAAGATAATTAAAATACATTTACAACTATTTATGCTTTAAATATATATTTTTATGTGTAACTTATTGGTAACATCATTTGAGAGCAGAAAGGGAGAAAAAAGGAGTAACTATTTGTCTATTGAGTCTTTGCGTGTTTGTATACATACATATATACTTATATTATATGTTCTCTACGTGATATATATACATGTGTATACACACACACACATATATGTTTATATATACATATACTTATTTGTAACATAGCTGGGGGTGGGGTGTATGACTGAGTTCTTTCTGTGTATGAGAGATTATCTGAATAAACACACCAATTTTTATCTCTCACTGCTAATGGTTCATATACTTGTTAAATCTCTCCCCAGGTTCATAAAACAGTCTAATATTTAGTAATCATATAGATTACTAAAATCACAGAAATCTTCTCACTTTTCATCTCATCTCCACTTCAGCTTGAGGTGAGTAAATTTCCATTCCCTTTTGAGTTGGCTTTCCCCCTAACTAAATTTCTAACCATAAATATATAAGCCTTGACCAGATTCTTCATAAATGGACATGATTTAAATACAGTTTCAAATATCATAGGAATACAGATTATCATTAAAATAAAGCACAACATTCTGAGATACACGTTGCAGATGGATGTGGGGGTTAAATCTTTTGTCTCCACCACCTTCCTCCTTACTGGTCCAAAAGGAAACAGAAGAAAAGTGGTGGGAAAGGTAAACAGAGGGTTACTTCCCTGAGTAGTGCTCCAGGGAAGCAGGAGGTAGAAAGGTTCTATCATATAGACTCAGATAGTCTCGCCAACTCTGATCTGCTGGTTCAGCTTGATCTAGACTCTGCTCCAATCTGTTATTGTTCGTCCTTCCAATTATATCTCCTCTCTTCTAGTCAGTATTTAGGTTGTGTTGAGAATTCCTTGCCTGCTTAATAAGAGGAATTGTGACCGGTGTGTAGCCTTTCCTCCTCCTCCTCTCTGTCTCAGGCACATAGCTTCTCTCTATTTAATTGCACAGCTTCTTTCCTAGAAGGAAATCTCTTCCAAAGTCAAAAGCTTCAGAATACCTGGGCACCCTGGGTAAGGAGTGCATGCCTTTGACAGACATTACCCTCAGTTCATCAAATGACTATGGCAATGTCTTCTGGAGAGAGGTTATAATACTTATAATCTGTGATGGTACTCTAGATGTGAGATTGTTGTCCAGTTACTAATGAATGGGCAAACTATTGAAGAAAATGAATCATAGTACTCTTGAAATTCTTGCTATAAATGAAACCAGAAGAAAGGATAATTTCCCCCTTGTGAGGTAGATAAAGGAACTGGTAATGTCAGCCATATCATGTGACCAAAGGCAACAGTTTGAAAACATCATTTCATTGGACATTTGGTGATCTCGTATTTCAGTGCTCATGATAACCTATAGGAAAAAAAAAAACTAGTATGAATACAATTGCAGTGAATGATGCAAATTGATGCAAAGTAAAGCACAATCAAGGATAACAACATACATAATGACTATATATATATACATATATATGTATATATATGTACATATGTGTGTGTGTGTGTGTATGTGTGTGTGTGTGTGTATATGTAAAACCAATCAGTAAGTGAAAAGATATTTCCTGCCCATTGAATAGGTTTCAGGTGGGGCTTCAGGTGGGGCCAACAAAGGGAGGTCTGATTAGAGAGGCCCACACCCTTTTACCAATTAGGTGTGAGGCCCCAGGCTGGTTAGCAAACTAGTTGGCTAGTTAGAGAGAGGCGGGAAGCCCTCAGGGCCCTAAGGGGAGTTGCTAAGACCAGAGCCAATGGTATGTGCCTGAGTTCTAATCAATCAGATGATGTTCTAGTCAATCAGATGATGTCTAAAGACTGTATAAAAAGAGAGAACAGAGCTTGGAAATGGCAGAAGTTGAAGAAACTGAGAAATGGAGGACTAGTAGTAAGAAGCTGAAGAAACCAAGAAACAGAGAGAAGCAGTATTCAGGAGCCAAGGGCCAGCTTCCAGAGCATGCAAGCGGACAGTGCTGAACACAAGAGGCAGTTTCAGAACTTGGAGTCAGTGGAGCCATAGGAAAGAGAGTGCTGAGCAGGGACTTAGGACTTGTGAGTGATCTTCTTATAGGAGGGCCCTAGCATTGAAGGGAAGCACAAGTATGGTCTGGCTTGCTGCTATAATATTTTGTTGTAACCTCCTTGTTACTATAGTGAGGTGGGCTTATTGGTTTTGGAATGTTGCTGCCACAATATTGAATTGGGGGCATTGGTCCTTGGATCTGATCCTTTGGAGTCTAAATAAATGTTATACTTCCTCTGCCTTCTACCTAGAGAATTCATTGTATTATGTGATTGCGAACCATTCAGGCATGCTCATGGTCCTCTTCAAGGTCATGAATCTTGCCTTAATGATATACTATAATAACCAAAAGGAAAGAATACACACAAAAATGAAACTGAAAAAAATCATCTAATCATAATAACCAAGATTGGCCTCAAAGAAGAAGTGAGAAAATTCACCTTCCTTCCTCCCCTGGAGAGGTGGAGGAATATGCATATGAAACATTGACATACTGTTAGTATTTGGGGACTGATTTTTTTTCTTCTTTTTTTTTGTTTTTGTTTTTTGTTATGTGGACTAGATGGGGGGGGCAGGATAGATGGATTTGGAAACAAAAGGCATATAAACACAGAAGATATTAATAGAAATTTTTAAAAATTGATAAAAATAATTACAGTATATGCATCAGCAACTATTACAAAGGATGAAGATGTAGAAAAATTCCACCAAAAACTTGATAGGATCCTCTAAATTATACTTTGTTACTCAGTGTCTTCAATACAAAGTGAGAATAGACAAATATCAGCAAATCTATCAGGAATAAGGAATGAGAGACTAAAGATTTGTTTCTTTTAAGAAAGTATTAGAAGGCACTGAACATAACGGATACTGAATAACATCCTAAAAATGAAATTGATTGTATTTGAATAACTATTGAATGCTTTTATACTGAAGTTGGAGCCATTCCTTAATTGGTTGTTCATTTATACTTGGATAACTGACTTGGTAAATCAAAGATCAAAATTAATATAAAGCAATAGAGAAGAATACAAATGAGAAAAAGAAATGGCATGAAATGAAAATAATTCCATTTTGACTTCTTTAAATGAATTATTGATTATGAAAATAGGATATGGACAAAAGAAAGGAAATAGACACAGAGTACAACATTTTATACAGATGTTTAGCTGATCTAAACCAACCTCTATAACAAGAAGAATAAAGAACCTAAAAGTCCCTTAGTCAGCAAACACTTGACTTCCTAGCCAGGTGGGGAGATACAGAGCCAAAGGCAATACTGTGTGAGAAAATAAACTTATTTGTAAAATGATACAGAGTAGAATGATGGGAGGATTATCAGTAGTCTCATGTCATAAAAGAGAGAAGCAATGGAAGGTAAAGCTAACTTAAACAAAGCTTTGTGAGAGATCTAATTAAGCAAAGTAAAACCTGAGGGCATTTGAGGATGAAAACAGGAAAGCAAAGCAAATAAAAATGGAAAAGATCTAAAAAAATTTTAAAAACAAATTTTTTCACCATTACAGGTAACATGGTACACTGGAAAACAACACTGCATTTGGAGTCAGTGGACAAGATATCCCTTATAACCAGCTCATCTTGCTTTTCAATTATACATTTATTTTGATGGCATCCTTTACTCTGGTTCTTCTAAACCAAGGGTGGGGAACCTTTGGCCTGAAGGCCACATATGGCCCTCTAGGTCCTCAAGTGGGGTCCTTTGATCGAATCCACCCCAGTTCTAAACAATTCTTCATTTGTTATGTGCTATAGCCTTTTTAACCCCACCATTAGCAGCCCTATTGACCTTTAAGTGCTAGTCACTTGACAAAACTAGCAGAATATTGGTATTAAAAAGCAGGGCCTTTGTTTCTGGGAGAAATTGCTGTTGTTCAGTCATTTTAGTTGTGTCCGACTCTTTGGGACCCCATTTGGAGTTTTCTTGGCAAAGATACTGGAGTGGTTTGCCATTGCCTTCTCCAGCTCATTTATCAGATGAGGAAACTGAGGCAAACAAGGTTAAAATGATTTGCCGCAGGGTCACACAGCTAGTAGTGGCTGAGGCCGAATTTGAACTCAAGAAAATGAGTTTCCTGATTTCAGGCCCGGCACTCTATCTATGGTACCACCTAATTGCCCCTAGGGAAAAAAAGGGGAAAAAAACCAAAAACAAGAAACTGATAGAAATTAGGGGTGCTTAAAGGAGTTTGGCAAATTCCCAAAGGCAAGTTCACCCTCTCTCTTCCTCCTGTTTAGTTGTGGACCTGATCCATTGTCCATTTACGCTGTCCAAGATAAACAACCCTATTGATTGTCCATCTGACTCATACTCTGGATACTGTATGTTTTCTATCCACTCAGGTTTTCCTGTGTTGTGGGGCTAGGCCAAAGATACAGATCTCTTCCAAGAGAGTGCAAGTTCCTAGGGCTTGCTCTGGACCTTTTCTAGCATGCCCCTCGTCTTTGGATATCCTCATCTCTATCCTGCCCCACCTACTTTCCACTTTCCTTTTATATGTCCTCTTTCCCCACTAAAATGTGAGTTGTAGAGGACATGGACTGTCTTGCTTGTATTTGTATTCCTAGTGCTTAGTCCTGTTCTTAACACCTAGTAAGCAATTAACAAATGCTTGTTGACTGAATGATTGATTGACTGACTGAAGTAAACAGGGGCAGATACAGGATCTTGCCTTCTATAAGGAGTCCTTCTTCATCTTGGATTCTGTACTGCATCTCCATCACAGTGGCAAACACCTTTGGCTAGCATATACATCCATACATGTACATATACACACAGGCATATATATATTATATTTCATTTGAAATTAATAATAGTTTTTTTTAAAAAAAACAAGGTTATTTCTGTGGTTACATCTTTCAAGGAATTTTGATGCATGAATGAGAGATGCTTTGTAGGAAGAGGGCATTTATGATGGCATTTTTATCTATCAAATCAAATGCTTCCTAAAAAATGGTCAGCCAATTTGTATTTTCTATATCATTCAGCTAATTGTGTGATGGTAAAGATGTGGCCTACTGTAGAATAACATTTGTGAAAGCCTGAATATTCGCTACTAAAGCTCTCATTGAAGTTTGTCTCCATGCATGAATTGATGATCCTCATAAAAATTTTATGTAGATGGGAAAGTAGGCATGTAGGTCAGTGCTTGCTGGTATTCTCTTGGTTGCTTTTTTTCAATATTAATAAAGTACAGGATTTTTTAACTTGTGCCTTTGGCATCTTTTCCTCCCTCAGATACTTTGAATATCATCATACCTTGAACATCAGTCCCCCAGTCTTCTTCCTATTTTTGCATCTGCAAGTAGTATCTCTTATGCATACATACATATGTATATACATATACATATGTATGTATGTATATATATACACACACACATATATACATATGTATGTATGTATATATATACACACACATATACACACATATTTGTTGTTGTTCAGGCATTTCAGTCATGTCCAACTCTTTGTGACCCCATTTGGGGCTTACTTGGCAAAAATACTGGAGTGATTTGACATTTCCTTCTTCAGCTTATTTTATAGATGAGGAAACTGAGGCAAACAGGGTTAAGTGACTTGCCCAAAGTCACACAGCTAGTAAGTGTCTGAGCCTGGATTTGAATTCATAAATGAATCTTTCTGATCCCAAGCCCAGCAATCTACCCACTGTGCCACCTAGCTGCTGTATTGTTAATGTATTTTTGCTTAATCTGAAGATCTTCCCATTCATTAATAGGCCCATGTGACCTGCTTAAGTCTCATGGAAGCCTAAGTCATTCGAAGCCTGTGGTGGGAGGAACTTGCTGAACCAGTTGAACAGGAAGAGTGGAGCAGAGCTAAGAGGAAGTTGGTCAGAGCAGTTAGAGCTGAGGGAGAGAGAGGAAGCAGGCAAGCCCCTAGTTGTGAGTTTTTGTTTGTTCGAAAGCCCTAGCAGGGGGAGGACTTGGTGGTACCACCTGCATTGTTATTGTGTATGAACTTTGTTGCTATGATGGATTTGGTTTTCTGGTGTCTGAATAAATGTTTTGGTTCTGTCTTCCATATAGAGAGTCTATTATATTTTGCAATTCAGAACTACGCTGGCATATTCATAGCCGTCTTCGGTGCTGTGAATATTGTGTTGGTGAGACAGCTGCATATGTGTGTATGCACATATACATACATATACACATATATGCGTACATGTGTTTATATATGTGTATGCATGTATATATAGTCTAACTCAACTTCTTTCCCCTTCTTTGTTCTATTCCTCCTCTATGACCACACCCAGCAATAAGATGTGAGCACCAAAGCTGGTGGTTCTCTTGCTAAAGAATGAGCATCACTGGGGATGGTAAGATTCTCTACTGCTAAAGTTTTCCCTAATGGAGTGTAGTCTGTGGACTACCGTACCTATGTTGTGTAGGGCGACTGAGGATGTTTCTATTGCTTGACTTTTCCCTATTATTCATTTTGCAATCCTATACCTTGGATGTCATGAAAAAAAGAGGAAGGCTCTCCAGAACTTTGGGTGAATACTTTGCTTCAAACTCATGGAAGGAAACAATCAAGATGTAATAGGATGGGCAGGCATGGATGGGCTGTGATGTGTATTATGGGATGCAGCATCCCCATAAAGGAGGTCACAGATTCATCTGAGTAATCTGGGAATATATAGTTTAAGTTATAACAGTAGCTAACATATATATGTATGTGCATGTGTGTATGTCGATATACACATATATCTTTAAGGTTTGCAAAGCACTTTATATATATTTTCTCATTCTCATATTTTATGTATATTTCCTCTTTATAATAACTCTATGTGGTAGATGTATTTTTAGGGTCATTTTAGAGGAGAAAAAGTGGGGATTCAAATCAGGTCTTCCTGATTCCATGTCCAGCACTCTATGCACTGTATTTTGAGTTTTATTTTGCTAGGGGTAACATATCAAGCTGTTCGCAGTCATTAATACCTAAGTGAGTTTCTAGAATGCGTGTAAGGTCAATTTTTTAAGAAGGGAAGAAAGAAAAGAAGGCAAAAAGAAGGAAGACAGGAAGGGAGGGAGGAGGGAAGGAAGGAAGGAAGGAAGATATGAAGAAAGGTAGGAAGGGAAAAGGGAGAGAGGAAGGAGGGAAAGAAACCAAGAAGGAAGATAGACAGATCACTGATTGATAACAGGTGTGGGAGGTGGGGAAGGTGGGGGGATGTCACCTGCTTCACAATTTTGCCCTAGGCTTCCCCCATCCAAGAACACAAATGCCTCTGCATGAAAGCCCCTCCCAAGAATGTATTCATCAAAATTGGCATCTAGTTTTCTGGGTAGGGATGGAGTTTCTTAAATAGAAGCAAAAGATTCCCAGTCTTCTCCTAATCCACTCCCTCCCCACCAACCCCAGCATGCAGTTCTTTTCAATTTTGGATAGTATGAAAGTTTGCTCTGCTTGAGTGAGGGCAGCCTTCACTTCCCTCCTGTCTGGGTGAAAAAGAATACCACCTCTGTTTCCCACCTGTGGAATGTTTCCTCAAGGAGACAGGAGCTTCGCTCCTTTGTTCTGAGTTAGGGAGCAGGGAGGCACATTCTTTTGCTGAACCTGTTTGAACTCGTAGAGTTTTCAAGGGCTGAACAGACAGCAGCCTGACCTTGTTTCACGATATCAGTTATTGCAATGGCTCCAAATATGTAACATAACTCTGTGAGGATTTATTGCAGGAAGAACAGGGTCCTGGACAGAGAATCAAAGGATGTTAGAGCTGGGAGAAACCCTAGGGGTCAGCTAGTCCCACCTCCTTCATCTTATGGAGGAGGAAACTGAACCCCAGAGAGGGAAATTGACATTGCCCAAAGGTACACGGTGGATGTGGAGACCTAGGTCACAAGTCTGCCACTGAATCTCAGTCTAGCACTCCGGGTACCTTATAGAATAGGTGCTCAAATATCCATTGAACAAACAAAGGGAATGTTCATGGGATGGGCCGCAGGCAAAACTGTGAAATCAGCTTCCCCCCAACCCCTATTTGCTTTATTCTTCTCCCCTTCTGATGCCCCCACTGCTGTCGGGGTGTGCTCCTGCTGCCCTCTGGCTGCCCACGTATCCCTACTGCCTTATTCCACCAAAGCCTACTTTGCTTCTAAATGTCCCTTGCCTCCCTTTCCACTGCCATGCCCCTGACATAAAAACTCCCACTCCCTCAATTCATCTGAACACAGTTAAGTACTGAGAAGCTCATCTGATTAAGCTAATTAATTCAAATACTTACTCAAATGTATCTGTGACCTTGCCCAAATGTGGATATTCCCTCAAAAGTTGCACATGGTGGTCCATAAGCATGGATGCATGCTGGTTTATCCTGTGTGACTCACACAATGTGGTCTCATTAATAAAAATAATGAGGTTATGTTTGTCTATGTATGTATCTTACATATATATTCATATAGGCATTCATATGTATATTATATATAATTTATCTCTATATTGCATATTATGTAATAGTAACATTGGCTATTTACATAGCGTTTTTTGGTTTGCTAAGCCCTTTACAATTATTATTTTATTCTCACCACAACCCTGGGCTGTAGCCCCTATTATTATCCCCATTTTATAGATCAAAATACTGAGGAAGGGGCGGCTAGGTGGAGCAGTGAATAGAGCACCAGCCCTGGAGTCAGGAGGACCTGAGTTCAAATTCGGCCTCAGACACTTGACACACTTACTAGCTGTGTGACCTTGGGCAAGTCACTTAACCCCAATTGCCCTGCCTTCCCCCCTCCAAAAATAATAAAAAAAGAAAATACTGAGGAAGAGGTTAAGTGACTTCTCCGGTGTCAAATAGCTGGTAAGTATCCGAGACCGGATTAGAACTCAGGTCTATCTGACCACTGATACAGCACTCTAGCACTTAGACCAGGTAGCCATTCGATGTTACATGAATAATTATATTACAAACCATGTTCCTCACAAAAACCGTTAAGCTAGGCAGCATAAGTGTTATTCATCAGCTCTCCTCACCACCATTGTGGTCTTCAATCACCCCAGGTAGGGATGACCCCAGGGGACATCCCAGGAATTTTGACCTCAGGTGCCATGTTCCCCCCACTTCTCTAGCATAAAATATGCTGGTATTGGAGCCAAGGGATACAGATTTGAGTTCAGTCTCAGATGCTTCCTATTTAGATGACCATGAGCAGGACAAGCTCTCAGCAATGGATACAATGGTGCTTGTACCACCAGCCTCTCTGGACTGTTGTGAAGAAAGCATCTCACAAACCTTAAAACTTCAAAAAAAAAAAAAGGAATAAAAATAAAAAGAAGGCGTGGGGGACAGTGGAAAGAAAGCTACATCGGGAATCAGAGGACATTCAGGTTCAAATCCTGAATCTGCTACTTTCTACTGTTGACCTTGGACACATTACTTAACCTCTCTTGGCCTCACTATAAAATGAGGTGGTAGGCTTAGAGGACCTCAAAGTTCCCTTCTAATCTCTAAATTTCATATCGAAGAAAAGGAAATGCAAAGGCTCATTTCTCTTCTGCTGTTTCTTTCGTATACAGCTGGTTCCAACTCCAAAGCTCATCATTGGTCCACTTCTTAATTGGGCAGGTGGAGGAATTAAACAAATCATGCGGCTTGAGAGGTAGCGGAGTGCACGGGATAGGGCTATGAATTTGGAATCCCAAGGATCCTGGTTCAAATCTTGTCTCACTCACTGAGTGTCCCTGGATAAGTGACTTTGAACTCTCTGTGCCTCAGTTTCCTCATCTGTAAAGTGAGAGGGTTGGACTTGATGACCTCCAGGTCTACGCTGATGATCCCAAGATCTGGGGCATAGCGTGTTCTTTTCTTTCCTTCTCAGTTTGTTTTATTTCACCTCAAAAGATCTTGGAGTGCTCAGGAATTAGTCCAGGTCAGTGATCATAGCTTAGAGCCTAGAGGCAGATTTCAGATTTCAAAACCACCACTTGGGCATGCACAGAACCACATTTGGCAGCATTTACTCAAAAGGGCTATTAAGCTTGGACAAGATCAGGGGCTGAATTTAGCCTCTTACCTTTGCAGTGTGAGGTGCTTCCAAGTCAGGGTTAAGGGCAAGAAGGGTGTTAAAATGACTTCTGTGAGGTGATGGTGAGTTGCACGGGACAGCTTTAGAAAAAAAAACCAGGTTTCTGGAGCAGGCTCCAAAGAAAATTCAGGCTCAGCCCTGGAGGCCCTGACATTTCTGCTTCTGCAGCTGCTGCCTGGCTCAGCTTAAAGCAAAGGGCCAGAGGGTGGGCGTGAGGCTCTGTGAAGTCGATGTTTTCTACTTCACTGCAATTTCATGTTCAGGGCACCTCTAAGCATAGTCAGCCTTCCCAGCTGTGCCTGCTATGGGAAGGAAAGATGTGTGTTGGACCGGAGCTCTCCCCGTTGGTCCTCATTTCCTTAATAACTCAGGCAAGGCTGGGGGTGCCTCCAGGGAGAGCCTGCCCAAAGCAGGCTATTCCAACCCAACAGGGTGGACAGGGGACAAGGGCAGAAATCAGAGCAACAAGCAATTAAGGGTGTAATGATGAAGAGAGAAGGTGCAGTGACTGAGTGGAGAAGGGGTGGTGGGTTGTTACATTTGGACACTATTCATGAAAGGAAGGGACCTATATTTATATAAATATTTATAGCAGCCCTTTTTGTATTGACTGGGTAGAACACTGGATCTCGGATAAGGAAGACCTGAGTTCAAATCCAGCCTCAGATACTTACTGGCTGTGTGACTCTGCTCAAGTCATTTAACGTTTTCCTGTAAAATGAAGATAATAATAGTACTTACCTCACAAGGTTCTTGTGAGGATCAAATGAGATAATTATTTTAAGGTGCTTAGCAGAATATCTGGCACATAGTAGGTGCTGTGTAAATGCTTATTCCCTCCCCCAAAGATAAACAAACTATGACCCATAAATGTAATACAATATTTTTGTACTGCAAGGAATGGTAAAGAGGACAATTTAAGACAAATCAAGGAAGGTTTATTTATGAATGGATGCATAGTGAAATAAGTAGAAACAGAAGAAGCCATTTATACTCTGGATAGCTCTGATCTGTTCAGTGACCAGTCATGATGAAGAGTGCTACTCACCTTCTGAGAGAGAGGGGATAAAGTCAATACGTAGAATGAGACACACATTTTTTTTGGACCTGGCCAAAGTGGAAGTTTGTTTGCTTGACCTTGCACATGTAGTCTTGGCTATGCATTTTCATTACAAGAGTTTTCTTTTCTTTCTTTCAGTGGAAGAATTGGGTGGGAGGGAGAGAAAATAAATATTTGTTAGTTGAAAAATTTTTAATTATGTATTTAAAATATATCATATTTATAATATATTATATATCAAAAATATGTCCATGATTTCATCTGTATAGTGTACTCCTAGATTATGGTTCACCCCTATAGTCTTAGAGCACTCCTGAGGCATACAGAGTTATGTGATTTGCACAGCCAGTGGGTATCAGAGGTCCAACTTGAACCTAGGTCTCTTTGGCCAACTCCCAACCCACTGTTCCTTCTTGCCTCTGTGTAAGTATGAAAATACTATAGGACAGGGCTGTCCAACCTTAGGTTTTTATTGAAACAATAGACAATATATTTTGATTTGCCATTTTAGTGAGAGCTCTGCTGCACCTCTGCTTCGGTTACTAAAGCATTTATGTAAATTTCTATGCTTGTAGACAGGCCCTATAAAACACACTGAGGGCTGCATTCGGCCTACAGGCTGCATTTTGGACAGCCCTGCTATACAACGTAAACATTTAGGAAAAAAGAGAAAATTAAAATGTGACCATGATGTTGTGGTTCCATCATTTCAGTTGTGTCCGACTCTTAGTGACTCCGTCTGGAGGGTTTTCTTTGCAGAGATGTGTTTGCCATTTCCTTCTCTAGCTCATTTTCCAGATGAGCAAGCTGAGTTCAATGACTTGCTCAGGGTTACAGATCTAGTAAGCGTCTGAGCCCAGAGTTGAACTCAGTAATAGTGGACTCCAGGCCCAGCATTCTATCCATTTCACCACCTAGCTACCCATGAGATCTCATATCTTCCTACTGTATTTCCAAGATTCTATGAAGCTAACAGGAGACAAGCAATAGCCCCTCACTGTTGGTTGCCAAGCAGTTCATAAAACAAACCCTAATTCCAAACTGGAAGAGAATGGCTTTGAAAAAACTTATGAAGGCCAGCTGCTCCTAGAGAGTTGAGTTAGAAGTAAAATTCTGATTATCATTAATGAAGTCACTTAACGCCTCTCTTTTCATGCATGCAGAAGCCATTTATTTGCTTCAGTATTAGAAGTTGATTGCTACAGGATTCCTCTTTCCATAATTATAGACCTGCTGCTTGAGTTAGTTTGGGGCTCCAATATTGCTCTTATGAACCTCTCTGGAGGAATATGTCATTTGGCTATAAAATTTCATGCAGGAGAATCCAGGTTTACAAGCTTTCCACCTGGGAGGCAGAGCCTGAGCGGGAGGAGGCTATGAGATTTGTCGCCTCTGCATGCTTCTTCCTATTCTGTCTTCTCTCTCACCATGTACCTCACCTTGTGGCTTTCACTGCTGCCCTTTCTGTAGAGAAAGGAGGCAAAAAGGCAATTCAACTCACTCTTACTCAGGTGTTAATAATATGCCATGATAGAAAGAGCACTGAATTTGGAGCCAAGAGCCTTTCATTCAAATATTAGCTTTACTCGTGTTCCGGAGTTGGCATGTACTAGATCTCAAGAGCTGATTGTTAAATTTTCAGTGTGAGCATTTACACCTCAGAAACTGGCAAATGCTATAAAGCAGAGCTTGTTTTATTGTTTTTCTGATTGTCTAGATTTAAGAAAATGACGGAGAAAAATGCCAATAATACAGATTAAATTTAGTAGTGTGTCATGCATACATTTTTCTGCCAGGGAACCAGTATTTAAATGTATACTAGCATATCCCTAAGCCCTGCTTCTTTATGCCTTTGTGAGGTTCAGGTTGTAAAATGTCTGTAAAATGAGATAATAATAACACTACATAATCTTCAAGGTTGTTTCATGGAACGCACTTTGTAAGTAGTAAAATGCTGTATATAGCTTAAGTCCTCTGGAGGTTCCCCACATAGCCATGGGCCACATTCACCTTCACAGGTTCCATATACTCTTTTTGAGTGAGTAGGTACTTAAATCCATGGTTTCCAGGCTCTATCCTGACTTTTGTTCAGGTGAACCCAGATTGTGTGAAATCAGCAAAGGGCATTTAATTAAAATAAAGGGGCAAAGTAAATAAAAAGTCTCCCTTTCCCTTTTTGCTAAGGCTTACTAACTTTCACACTATTATTTTCACTATATTAATTCACACACTTACTAACTTATCTGATACTATTGGTGGGAAAACAAACAGTTCTTAGGTGACGCAGTAGATACAACAGCTGGGCCTGGAGTTAGGAAGACCTGAGTTCAACACCAGCCTTGGATACTTCCTAGCTGTGTGACCCTGGGCAAATCATTTCACCGCTGACTCAGTTTCCTCGTCTGTAAAATTAAAAAAAAAACAACAGTACCTACCTCCTAGGGTTGTTGTGAGGAAATTGCTATAGTGATGCCTGTAAGAAAATCAAATACCATGTTCTTGAAAATCTTCCTCTCCTAAAACTTAACTATTTCATATTTGAAGATATTTTTGCATTGTACTTTTATCTCAGATTATACCGGTTTTATTTATCCTGAACAATGTTTCGACTGTTCCGCTTTATGGAGAAATATTGAAAAACATTATAAGAACATGTAAAATTAATTAATTTTTCAGAGGAAAGTCATTAAACAATTTTTAAAAAGTTAATATCATTATCAAAACTAAAAATATCAGTTATCATATCCATGTAATTAATGTTAATGTCTTTGACCTAATAAATGAGATAATAAAGTGATTAGCATAAGCCTGGCACATAGTAAGCACTATATCAAGGTTAGTTATTGTGGTGGTTGTTATTCCTAGAGAGCTCACAAATACTACATAGTAACTGTTTCTCTTTTGGCCTGGAACCCTGAGGGTCTTTTCCTCCCAGTCTTATTTTTCTTTTCTCTGAGTTTTGATTAAAGGGGCCGTCCCTTGATTAACTTCTTATAGAAGCCTATTCACTGAATGGGCATTATCTCACTCAAAGTGAGAACCTGAAAAGGCCTTGGCCTGGAAGGGTCAGGGTCTTCCATTGCATCCTGGGCCGTCGCCAGTCATCTTGATGAATATCTGGCCACTGGACCCAGATGGCTCTGGAAGAGAAAGTGAGGCTGATGACCTTGCACAGCCCTCCCTCACTCAAGTCAAAGTCCACTGCAAGTCATGTCATCATCCCCCCGATGCCATGGTCCTCTTCGAAAAGGAAGGACAAACACAACAACCATTCTAGGATCGTGTGATCTGATACCAGCAACAGACTGTATTCTGCTTTGCTGAAGCTCTCTCTTGTTGCTTCTGATCAGCCCTGCTGCAGTCATCTGCTGTTGGACCACTTCTTCACTCAGCTGCTCCTGTTAACAACTTCTTCTGGGACTTTTTCCTCAAAGGGAATGTTATTGCTCTTTTGTGGGACTGCCCTGGCCAATGCATGCCCAAAGCTAATCCACACGTCTGTAGCTTTTATGATGGTCAGGCCCATAGCCACACTTCTAATCAAAGAAATGAGTTCCTCGAGTCCAAGTGAATATTTTTTTAATAACCTTATCTCCATTCCATGGAAATTCCACAAGGCCCACTTAATATTTGGGTGATGAACAAATTCCTTTTAATTCTCACTATGCCCCAGATTTCTAGCACCAGAGACATTCAGATTACCCTGGTGCTTGAATGTATATCAAGGAGCAACTTAGAAATACTTTGCTCTGCGTTTCTGCAGCTAAACCCCTATCCAATAGAATAATGTGCAACAAAAAGGTATATCTCTAATTGGTGGACATCCAGGCACTTGTTGTAGGGAAGAGATTCTGGACAAAGAGACCTCCCATTACTTTCTCCTCTCCCCCACCCATATCAAGAAGGCAATCACGTACAAATATTAAATTATGAAGGAATTAAAAAATCCCATCCTGAAGGCAGCTAGGTGGTCTAGTAGGAAGAGCACCAGCCCTGGAATCAGAAAAGCCTGACTTCAAATCTGGCCTCACACTTAACTAGCTGTGTGACCCTGGGCAAGTCACTTAACCTTGATTGCCTCCAAAAAAAAGAAATCCATCCCATGGGATAGATCTTAGCCATAAGAAATAGCTCCAGGAGAATAAAGATGAGCTAATGCCCCTCTGGTTTTGCAGAGATTTCAGGGCTGCCCCTTCCTGGTCAGCTTCCTGCTGACAACAGTGTTGACTCTCTTGCAGGGCCAGCAGGTAAACTGAGCAACCCCGACCACCTTATAGAGAGGGATAAAGCAGTTCTCCCCCTGGGTCTGATGCAAAGCTGACAGCCTGAGTAGCAGCCCTGAAACTCAGACAGCCCTTACAAGGGCTGAGGATTATGTCACCCAGGTCTCTTTGTTCAAGTGATTTCTTCACGGCTTATTTTAAAACTTTTTTTTTTAAATCTAGCAGCCCCCAGCTCACATACAACTGGAATGGATTCCAGGCATGCCCCTTCTGGTCCGTATCATTGCTCTTATTTTCTTTATTAAATCACCCTCAAACCCAAGATATAGGACTGGGCAAGCATAGCTATGGAAGAGACATTGGGTAATGGTTCGAAAACACAGTCCAGGCTTATCTTTCCCAAGTTAGGCTATCTGATAGTGAAGACTTTGCCATTCTGAGTAACCTGCCCCCTGCTATAAATAAAAGGCAGTGACCAAAGAAGCTTTAAAAAAATTGGTGGTGAGGACCCAACAATGAGAGGTTTTAGGATCCTTCCAGCTATTTGAAAATCACAGGGGTGATTTCAGAAACAAGCAGAGGAAGATGATTGCTCTGTGATGTGGCCTGTAGGGCTTAATCAGCATTCCCACAACCGGTTGGCATTTTGCTGGGAAATAAACCGCTTCCTTCTACTTTTGATGCCAGGTTGAAACTCTTTAGCAAAGAATTGAAGCAGCCTGGAAGCCTAAATAAGTAACACATCATAGAGGCACATAGGGTCCAGATAGGAGGCTTTTCTTGAAAAGAATGGATGCCTTGAATGACTCATTTGAAACCAGCAACCCAAATTACGCAGGGAAATACAACCACAGTTCCCTGCAAATGGCCCATACTCAGCAAACACTTTGATTTTGATTAGGTATGAAGACAATGGGTCCACTCCCTCAAAGAACTTATATTCTAGTTGGGGAAACAAGATAAACACACATAAAAATAATACATTCCTCATCCACCACAGGGGCTACCCAGGTGTCCCTGGGGCTGGTGACCTGTACCCATCCCTATCCTTTACCTGTCCTCAGGATTGCCCTGCATTTCATTGCTCTGTGGTGACCTGTCTGCTCAATGGAGGAATTAGACCCCTAAATCCTTCATTTCACTCTCCACATAGGATTCTCAAGGAATAAATTCACCTTTGGCTGCAGTCTAGAGTTTTCTCCAGCACGGGAGAAAGTACCGAAAGAAAGTTCCCAGAATACAGATATGAATCAGGCATGGAAAGGGTAGTTTTATTCCCACATAGTAAAAGGAATCATAAGCTGATTAGAATAGAATCTGGTGGCTTATCAGTACTAGTACAGTCTATAGCATTGGGATCCCTGCTGGCCAAACATTGAGTTAGGAAATGTTGTACTTTATTTTTATTTCTATCTTTTTTTTTTTTGCTAAACATTTCCTAATTACATTTTGATCTAGTTCATATCCCACACAAGGAGTTTGCCCAAGTTTGACATCTCTGATCTAGAGGTTAATATTCAAACCCCATTGAGACTTTTACAAACAGACTCTCTGGGAGGGTTGCTAATTAGTCATTTTCTATTCCCACCTCTCCTAGGCAGTCTACTCAATACCAAGCCATCCCTTTTCTTTCTGGTTCTCTCTCTTTCTGCAGGCATCTCTTTTCTTTTCTGCCAGTTTTCTTTGCCATGGTTAATTACTCCAGGAACCATGACCCTGCTGCTCTGGCAGCCAAGAAAAGGAGTTAGGTGGCACAGTACATAGAGCTCTGGGCTTGGAGTCAAGACCACCTGAGTTCAAATCCAACCTCAGACACTTGCTACCTATTACTTGCTTCCTAGCTTGAGCAAGTCATTTAACCTCTGCCTCAGTTTCTCCACCTGTAAAATGCAGGTAACAATGGCACCTACCTCCCAGGGTTGTTGTGAGGACCTAATGAGATATTTGTAGCATGCCTGGCACACAGTGACTATTTTTATCATTATTTACCAGCTGTCTTTTGAGATTTCACAAGACAACACCCTGTTTCAAAGAAAAGGCAACTCAAATGGGAAGAGGCCCCATCTGAGGCACAGGCCCTGAGCTCATGGATTTTGGCAGTAGGAGGAAGTGCATTCCCTTTCACATCTGACCCCTCCAGAGAGCTAGACCCTCCTTACATTTCAAGACACACAGTAAAGGAGGCTTTGGGGTGGGGACCTCCCCTTCACCATATTCACAGAGTTCAGTAGCCAGTTAACAGGATTTTCATCATCGTGAAGTATGATCCCTTGAGTCATCATGATTGGCAGGAAGCAGTCAGAAGATCCTTGGCCATGCTCAGAAATGGGGTGGGGGAAATGTCCCAACATCATGAAAAATATCTGGAAACACTCCTTTCTCCCCTCCCCCCAGCCTCCTTGCATGCCAGAAATGTTGACTGAGCATGACCTAAGGAGGGAGGGGGTGATACACCTCTTTTGCTTGTTAAAAGTTTTAACATTTTATTCCTTCGAAATTTATTAAGCACCCCTTGTGAGTAGCTGTTCCAGGTGCTGGTGAGATACCAAATTTAAAAGAAACATTTGTGGAGCTTATAGCCGCTTAGATAAGCACAATTTATATTTATATACAACAATCCTTTGAACTAGGTTGTATGAATATAATTATCCCTATTTTGCAGATAATGAAGTGGTTAGGTCCCTATTCTGATTCTTACTAGCTCTGAGACCCTGAACAGGGTCTTAACTTTCCCGAAACTCAAAGTCTATCTTGTCATTCTGTTATGACACCTGTGGTCCAAGGAGGTCATGGATTCTTTTTTAAAGATCCATAATGATTTATTAAACATCTGCTACGTGTAAGCCACTGGGGCAAAAACTAAATGGTTTCTGCCTTTAAGTAGTTCGCGTTATATTTATTAGGGGAAAGGTGTAGGATACCCTATGTATATAGAAAAGTAAATATTAAGCAAATACCAAAAATATAAAGTAATTTCAAGAAAGAGAGAGCACTAACAACTGGTAGGATCAGGAAAGGCTTTATATGAGAGGGGGTGGCATCTGAGCAGTTAGGGGCAACTAGGTGCTATAGTAGATGGAGTGCTGGTCCTGCAGTCAGGAAGACCTGGGTTAAAATCAAGCCTTGGACACTTACTAGTTTTTTGATCCTGGAGAAATCACTAAACTTCTGCCTGCCTCAATTTCTTCAAATATAAAATGAGGATAAAATAACACCTATCTCCCAAAGGTTGTTGGGGGGATCAAATGACATAACATTTGTAAAGTGCCTACCACAGTGCCCGGCACATAGTAGATGGTTCATAAATGGATCTTTCCTTCCTTCATTTTGAAGGAAGCATCTAAGAGGCAGAGAGAAGGGTTATGTATCTACATTACAGATGTTAAAGACCTTCCTTGCAATATGACGGAGGCAGGAAATTGAATTTCATGTATGGGAAAATAGAGTAACAGGTCATTTTGACTAGAACAGGGTTTGTGAAGAGGAGCAGCATGAAATAAGTTAGAAAAGTAGATGGGAGTCATATCATGAAAAGACTTAAATGATAGATCGAGAATTTTGTATTTTATGCTAGGGACAATAGAGTCATTGAAGATTTGAGTAGAGGGAGTAGCATAGTCAGATCCATGTTTTAGGAAAATCAGTTTGCCATTTGTGAAGAGAATGGATTGGGGAGGAGAGAGATCCAAATCAGGGAGATCAGTTAGGAAGCTATTGCAAATTTCTAGGCAAAGGGTGATGAGGGCCTAAAATAGGGTAGCAATTATATCAGTAGAAGGAAGGAGGTAGATGTGAGAGATATAGTGAAGATAAAATCATTAAGGGTAGCTGGGTGGCACAGGAGACAGTGTGCTGGGCTTGGAGTCGGGAAGACTCATCTTCCTGAGCGTGAATCTGACCTCAGACACTTACTAGCTGCATGACCCTGGGTAAGTCACTTAACTCCATTTACCTTAGTTTCCTTATCAGTAAAATGAACTAGAGAAGGAAATGGCAAACCACTTCAGAATCTTTGCCAATAAAACCCCAGATGTGATCATGAAATCCTGGACATGACTGAAAAAAGACTTAAAAATCAATAAGATTTGACTATTAACCACATGGACCACATGGTATGTGAGAGAGAGAAAGGAGGAATCAATGATCACTCTTTGGTTTTGAACCAGGAAACTAAAAGGATGATAATGCTTTTAGTGGTCATCTGGTTGAACAACAGGCTTGGAAAGAAAAAATAAATTATGTTTTAGACAAGTTAAGTTTGAAACAACCAGATGGAGATGCCTAAGAGGTAGTTGGTAATATGGGACTGTAAGGTTAGGGTTGAATATATCAATTTAGGAGTCATCTACATCATAATTGAATCCATGGGGATCAGCCCAAGGAGAGTCTAAAAAGAAATAATGTAGGATGAGAAGAGGAAGAGCTTAGAACAGAACCTTGGCATCTATCCATACTTAGTAGGTTGGAGACTGAGAAAAATGGTCAAACCAAGGTAGGAAGAGAATCAAGAAGGAGTTGCATCATGAAAATTAAGGGAGGGGAAAAATAATCATTGAAGAGGTAGTTGACAATTTTAAAAGATGTAGAGAGGTCCAGTAGGACGAGAAAAGACCGTCAGATCCAACAATTAAAAGCATTATTCTCCCTTAGAGGAAAAGAATTACAGATACGGTGTAGAATTAAAGGCAGAATTCAAGGGACTGAGAAGTGAATTTGTGATGTGGAGATAAATTACAAGTAACTTCTTCCAACAGAGAATGTAGGAGCTTATTAAACTTGGAGGTGCAGCACCTGAGTTCAGCCCTAGCTCTGCTACTTCTCTCCACTGTAACACTGGGGAGGTCACTTACACTTCTGGGCCCCCTATTTTCTAAGCTTTACAATAAAAAAGATTGGACTAGATGACTACTTAAGTCCTTTCCAGCTCTAGATTTATTATCCTAAAAATAGTCCATGAAAGGGAGAAGAGATAGTATAATGGCCTGAGTAAAAAGTGTTTTAAAGATGTTTTATGTTTATGGTATGGCATAGTGTTTTATCAACTGAGCCTGTTCATAGCAAGAGAGGTCTTCTGTTGAGGGGGAAGGTAAGAGGAGGTAAAAGGAAAGCAATTATGGGAGATCTACAAGATGGGGATAAAGAGAGAAGACAAGCAGAGGAGGGAAGGAGAAGAAAAAGTGTGGTAAGTGAGAAGTTTCATGGTTGGCTGGGGACAAGGAAGAGACCATTTTGGAGTGAAGGAATTCTTAAGAGTTATGGAGTGGCAGGTAAGCCATAAATGTAGGTCGTAGCCATATTGTGGAGGTTCTGGAATTCTAAGCTAAGGAATTAACAGGCTTTTTTTTTTTTTTTTGGCTGGGAGGAATTTGAACAGGGGCTGACAATGACAGGAGAAATCTCCTCTCCCCATCACCTCCCTTTCTAAATTCCAGGAAGTTCCTGTGACCTTTATTGTGTAAAAACTTTTCCTCATTGAGCAGCACTTTCCTATGATGCTTATCTCTATTCAATTCCCTTTGATATACTGCTTAAGGTTTGGGGCAGAGACTGCTTGCTCAGGCAGGGATCCCCAGAACAGCAGGGACAGAGAACCAGTTCACTAAAGCAGGAGAGGGAGTTCCATAGATGAATCTACCCAACTTTAGATTCAGCTTCCTCCTTTTATCTCCTTTATTTCCTTTGAAGTTAGAGGGGAGTGTGGTACAGTGAAAAGAGCGCTAGCTCTGGATTAAGAGCCAGAGGACATAAATTTGAATCCTACTTCTCCTATTTCAGCCTGCTGCACTGGAATGAGTGCTGGCTCTTGAATGAAAAGACCAGAGCTCAAATTCTGCCTTAGACTCTAACTCCTAATGAGTAACTTTGGGCAAATCACTTAACCTCTTTGTCTTTCACTTTCATTTGGTGGAAAATGAGGAGGTTGGTCTAGATGACCTCTGAGTTTCCTTCCAGCTCTAAATCTCCAATGCTCTTTTTCATTTTTCACTCATTGGGCTGCTCAGGACAGACCTGCTACCTGGATATTTATGTGTCTCTCAATGTGAATCTTGTCATGTTCAGGCATGTTGGGATTTCACAGAGAGACAACAAATATCAGCCTTGAAGAGAGAAAATTCTCCAGGTGAAGGGAATGCTTGCATGATAATAAGATACTCTCCAAGACAGGGTCTGAAAATTACAGCCCATAAATTGTCCTGACTGCAGATGCCACAGTGCACAACCTTCCCCCTAAGCTTTTAAAAGGAAAAGGAAACCCAGGGAGGTGGGCTGCAATTAGACGGGAGAAAACCTGTGTTTTCTTTAGCTGAACCATGCTTCCTCTATGAAGACAATCACTTTGAACCAATGTAAAACAGTATTTTGAGTGACGCCTTGTTAGAGGCTGGGCTCAGTTGATGTGAAAGGTACCAGATGGTAGTGCTTCTGGTCCCCCTGTCCTTGCTATGCAATTATGGGAAACCTACCGGATGGGGATAGGGAAGAAGAGAGGGAAGGGAAAGAGAGAAGAGGGAAGGAGAGGAAAAGGAAGGGGAGGGGAGGGCAGGAGAGTACAGGAGAGAGTGGAAGAGGGGAGAGAGAGAGAGAGAGAAAGAGAGAGAGAGAGAGAGAGAGAGAGAGAGAGAGAGAGAGAGAGAGAGGGAGAGAGATCAGAAATCAGTCTCAAAGTTTATTTGAAGATATATTCTATTTTCCTCAAATCACCATAACATTTAATTATGAAATTATGTAGCCCCTGCTTTATAAACATCTTGTTTATCCAAAGGCTAGAGAGTATAAATGCCTGCTTGGGTGTTAACAAGTAACAGCCTTAATATAAGTTTCTCTGCTTTTCCCTCCTTTCAGACCAAAGGACCTCTTTTGTTAACCTTTCAGTTTACTATATGAATGTCCAAAGGAGAATCTGACCATGTAGTCTTCTGTCCAAAAATCTTCAATGGCTCCCTATTGCCATTAGTATAAAATACAAAATCCTTAGGTAATCATTTACAGCCTTTCACAACTTGATTCCTACCTACCTCTGCAATCTTATTTCATGTAATTCCCTTTCATGAACTCTCTGTTTCTATCCAATTCCCTGTCTTCAATACTCTATCTCTCACCTCCATACATTTGCACAAGTAGTCTTCCATATCTAGAATGCACTCCCTCTCCCCCTTCTATCCGATACAATTCTTATTTCAAAGCATAACTCATGCCACCTCCTACATGAAGCTTTCCCTAATTGCCTTGATTATGAGAACTTTCAACTAAAATTATTTTACTTTGTATTTACTTTTGTACATGTGTAGCCACCACAATGTCAACTTCTTGAGGGCAGAGCTGTTTTATTTTTCTTGTTATATTCCAGTTCCTAGCTCAGTGCTTTGTCATTAACACTTAAAGATTATTTATTGAACTGAATTAAATGAAGCAGGAGAATAAGGGGCACTGGCAATTATCTTTAAAAAATTGAGGAAATGAAGATTCTTAGCCTAGAGAAGTCTTGGTGGGAGGGAAGGGAATATTATAGCTGTCATCAAATATGTGAAGGGCTGGTAGGCAGAAGAAACATACTAGTTTGGATTTACTCCAAAGACAGAACTAAGACCAAAAGGCAGAAATTACAGGGAGGCTGATTTTGGCTCAATAAAAGTCAACAATGGAATGAGGCTGTTTCACAAATGAGAGTGCTCTCCATCCCTTGGAGCTGTTGATGCAGAGACTGGAGGACTGACCAAAAGTGACAATATAAAAGGGATTCTTGCACTGATAGGGAGGTTGTACCAAATGATTTCTTCCCTTTCAGTACTATTGCTGTTTCTAGGATGGGTTAATCCATAAAATCTTAATGATTTGGGGCATGATTCTTTAATTGTTTTCATAACAATAGACTAAACTATTTAAAAACAAAGTCTAGGCCATGAAGCATGCTAAATAAGTTATCAATATTGATTTAATTGTGCATTTGTATAGTGCTTTCTTTTTTCAGTATGGTAATTCAATAAAACAGAGGAGAACCCTAGAATAACTGGGGGCCCTTCCTAACTCCCAATCAGTGCCCTGATTAATGATTTCTTTAAAAAATGCTAACAATTAAACATTTTCAGTTTGTAAAGTGCTTCCTCCCCACTTCCTCCCCCACCCATAGTAACCTTGAGCAGTAGTACTGTAATGATTATTATACCCACTTTACAGATGTGTCTCACAGCAGTTAAGTGACCTGCTTAAGGTCATTCATTTCCAAAGACAAGTCCACAACAGGCCAGTGTGATATTGTCAATGACCACTGGGCTTGAAGACCCAGATCTGAGTCCCTGTTGCATCATTCTATATTAGATGATATAATGCTAGGGGAAAAAGAGAAATCAATACAACTAAGTGGATATCCTTGAAAGAATATTTTCTTCCTCTCATCCTGGATTAATCATAAAATCCTAGGATTTGTGGTAGTAAAATACTTTAAAGACTAATTGTCTTGTGGTGGTCAGGGCCTAACCCAAACTGGTGTTCTGGAGATTTAGTTTTGATATTAGAATGAAATGAGTTAACAAAGGAGGTTTACTCAGCCTTAAGAAGAAAACAATATTCAACAGACATATCCAGTAACAATACCATGTTGATTCAGCTGAACGTAGCTTCCCCAGTGTTGGTAATGCTGTTGGTTCACTACAGATGCCTCAGAGAGGGAGCTGGAGATCTTCATGACAGGAAGTCAGGTTAACAACCTGAGTCAATTCCTTTAGCCGATCAGATCTCAAGAAGAGTTTCAATACCTCTGAAGGAATTGAACTAGCTTAACTTGCTAACCTAGAAAAGCTAAGCTAGCCTACATGGTGTTTAGGTCAGTTATTTTCAGTCAATTCTGGCTCTTTGTAACCCCTTCTGGGGTTTTCTTGGCAAAGATACTGGAGTGATTTGCTGTTTCCTTCTCCAGCACATTTTATAGGTAAGGAACTGAGGTAAACAGGGTTAAGTGACTTGCACTGTCACTTGCCCGCACTAGCCTGTGAGCTAGTAAGTATCCGAGTCTGGATTTAAACTCACGAAGAAGAGTCTTCCTGACTCCAGACCTGGTATTGTATCCACTGTACCACCTACCTGCCCCAGTCCACCTGGTGGGGCCATAGGAAATAGCACTTCTCTTCTTCCTCATTTTACAAATGTAAATAAGAGTGGTAAAGTCACTTTCATAAAGTCCTGTAGATAGTCAGGAGCATAACAAATGAATGTCATCTGACTCCAAATCCTATGTATTTGGTTTGTAGAAATGAACCCAGATTTCATTTATTTTCTCATCTGTGATCATCTGTGAAGGAGACATAGCAAGTCAAATGAGCATTGGCTGGTAAAACTGTCTATATTTATATTGATACAACCTGAATCATTCCTTGATCTTCTTCAACCTTCCAAATATCTTTAGAATATCATTGGTTTTTCAGTCTTTCATTGGGTAAAATAGGGGTAGGATCAATCTTGTATAATAAAATCCAGTTAGATCTGGTGTAGATTTGTCATGAGGCTGTCAGTCCCATCCATGTGTGTTCATTGCTTGGTCTCTTGGCTCTTTCTCCCCTTTCCCACATACAAAATAATTAAATACAAGGTTTAGGAGGGTGGCTCTAGTTAGTTTTGGAGGGGGGCTTTGTGCAACAGATGTTCTGAAGATGCATCTCAAAGGAAGAGAGGGACTTGATGAGGTGAATTTAAGGAGGGAGTGCATTCCAGGCACGTGGGCCATTGCAAAGGCAGAGATTTGGATAGAATGTTGTGAGTGAGGGACAGAGAGAAGGCCAGTTTGGCTGGATCTCAGAGCCTGGGAGAGACAGTAATGTCCAATGAGGCTAGAAAGATCCTCTGATCTTTAGGGCCATATTATATGCAGCTTTACAAGCTAAACAAAGAAATACATATCTTATCCTAGAGGCCATAAAGAGAAAGCCACTTAGTTGAGTAGGGGAATCACATATAGTTCTGCCTTTAAGGAAAATTTCTTTGGCTGTGGTGTTTAAGACAGACTGGCGTAGTGAGAGACTTGAGGTAGGGACAATTGGAAGTCTGTCCCAATATCATGGGCAAAAGATGATGAGAGCCCACAGAGGTAGTTGTTTGAACAGAGAGAATGGATTGAGTGCAAGAGATATGACGAAATATGAAATGGCAAGATTTGGCAATTGATTGGATGTATGAAGTGAGGCAGTTTCTGAACCCAAGACACTGAAAAGATGAGGTTTCTTTGACAGAAATGAAGAAGTTTGGGAAAGGGGAGGGTTTTGGGGGCAAGAGAATTAGTTCAGTTCAATACATGTTGGGTTTAAGATATTTTACATCTGGTTTGAAATTTCTAATAGGCAATTGATAATGCAGGACACCCACAGTTAGGGAACTTGGCATGGATGATGATCCTTCAAAGGAGAATGAGGAGTGTTTGGACTGAGGAGGTGAACCAGGAGAGAATAAGTTGCATCATAAAAGTCCAGAGAAAAGACAGTATTAACAGCAGAAGAGGGTGGTCAATTGTGCCAAATGTAGCAGATGATTGAAAGGGATTAAGATTGAGAAAAGAATATTAGATCTGGTCATTTAGAGATCATTGACAACTTTGGAGCAATTTCAGCAGAGTGATGAGGTAGAAAGACAGATTACAAATGGTTGAGGAATGAGTGAGAAGAGAGGAAGTGGAGGCAGTGAATGTATATAACTTTTTCAAGGAGTTTGGATGAGAAAGGGAGGGGAGATTTAGGACAATAGCTTGAGGAGATGGTAGGGGTTGGTGAACTTTTTTTAAAAGATTAGAGAGACTTGGATATATTTCTAAGCAGTGAAGAAGGAACCGGTTGATAGAGATTGTAGAACTGAGAGAAGAGGGGGAGTAATCGAAGATGCAGTTTGCTGGATTAGCCATGAGGGGATGGGATCAAGGGAACACATAGTTGGGGTTACCCTTCATAAGGCAAATGTCCACTTCTTTATCAGAAATAAGGAAAAGAAGGTAGAATGGGAGATTATATCAAGGGCTTTTGAAATGAAGGGGACTGGAGAAGAATCTTTGACTTATTTAGATGGAGGAATGCTTCTTAGCACTGGTGGTCTTTCCAGAATTTCTACAATGTTCCGTGGTAACTCAACAGGTACACCAACCTCATGCATCTGCCATGTTGGGGAAAGGAGGAGAGAAAGCGATCACTTCCAGCTGTGATGCTTCTCCAAGTGGATCAGGTTTCATCTTCTAATCTATATTATAAAACTTACAGCACTGAAAGAAAAAGACAACACTTCAAGAAGAAAGTCCCTCTAAATGGTCATATCCTGTGGTGGGTGGGAGGAGGATGGGAGGGTGGAAGAGTCCAAAATCCAGAAAAGTAACTTAAGAAGTTAAGGAAAACAGAAACTGCTTAAGCTGGAGCAAGAGACACATCAAACTGTCAGCTTGTACGCTGAAAAATACATCAGTTGGATACACTCCCATAAATCACAGTATCAGATATGATGATCACAGGACTGCTGTTAAATTATGAATCAAATTTATGGACCCCATCACTAAGACCTGCCTCTTAGAATCAGAGAGCATGAACTAAGGGGGAACATTTAGGGAAATGAGGCTTGTTTTTGTGCAGAATTTATTAGTGACAAAGCCAAGGTATAATCAGAGCTTGAGTCTGGCTGTCTTGCCATTCTTCACACAAGAAATTCCACTTCTTGTTCCCATGCCTTTCCCCAGGCTTTTCCTGCATCAGAAATGTACTCCCCCCTTACCTCAGTCTCTTAGATTCTCTTACTTTTTTCAAAACTCAGTTCAAGTGCCGCATTCTATGTGAAATCATTCCTACTCTTTCCAACTACTAGTGTCCTCCCTCCTAAATGTCCTTGTATTTATTTTGGGTACATTTTGCCTCAACTTATTTCAAAGGATTGCATGTCATGGGGTATGAGTCAGGGTGGGCCTATAGGACCTTTCCTTTGGGGTACTTTCCAAAGCTCTTCTGACAACTTCTGAGGACATATGGGGCTCAGTACTGAAGGACTGGGTTCCCAGCTTTGAGAAATAGGAGAAAATCCCTCTCCCCTACTCTGGTCAGAACACGCATGGAGTTCTATGTTCAGTTTGGAGTGTTGTTGTACATTTGAAAGAACACGGATAAGTTGGCATGTATCCAGAGAGGGCACCCAGATGGTAGGAGGTTTCAAGTTCACACTATGTGAAGCTTGGTTAAATGAACTAGATACATTTCACCTGGAGAAGGGAAAACCCAAGGGGGAACTGATAGCTGTCTTCAAGCAGAAGAGGGATTAAATATACTCTGTTTGGTCCCAGAGGGCAGAATTAAGAGGAAATAGTAGAAGTTTCAAAGAAGGAAATTATAGCTTGATCTAAGGGAAAACTTCCTTAACGATTAAAAGTATCCCAACGTTAAATGGGCCATCTCAGGAAGAAATGGGTTCCCTCTCCTTGGAGCTCTTCAAGCAGGTAGGGTAAAGGCTAAGTAAACACTTACTGAGTATGTTGAAAAGGTATTTCTTTCTCATTCAGTCACTCAACAAGCATTTATTAAGCACTTACTGTGTTCCAGGCACCATGCTATACACTGGGAATACAAATATTAGCAAGAAGAAACATAGTGCCTGCCCTCAAGGAGCTTACCTTTTAATGGGGGAAGACAGCACATAAAAGGAACCTGAGTAGGGCAGAGAGGGCAATAGAGCAGGGGCATGGTAGAGAAAAAGTCCAAATGCAGGCTGCAGAGGAATGAGACGTGGCTGGCCTGGGCCCTTTCCTTAAATGAAGGTTCTAGAAGGAGCCATCCAATCAGAAGGAAAAGCCACTCGTTTTCCCTCCTGCAACACACATATACTAGACATTCATGTGAATAGATGGAAACTCTTGTTAAATCAAGAAACACCTAAGAAAGAAATTAGCTTTTTCGATTACTTTGAAGTTGGCAAGAATGAGGGCCAAAAGAGAATTCCAGAATGAATATTGTCCTGGAAAACCCCTTGAGTTACATGTAAAAAACAATTTTTAACATTCATTTTTTTAAAGTTTTGAGTTCCAAATTCTATCCTTCCCATCCTTCCCCCATCCCTAATACAGTAAACAATCTGATATAGGTTATTCATGTTAAGTTAGAATATTTTTTAGCATTTACCCATTACCGGAGGGGCCAAAGAGCGAAGTTGTTGTTATTAAAATGTAATCATTAGGGGCAGCTAGGTGGGGCAGTGAGAAGAGCACCGGCCCTGGAGTCAGGAGGACCTGAGTTCAAATCCAGCCTCAGACATTTGACACATGTACTAGCTGTGTGACCTTGGCCAAGTCACTTAACCCCAATTTCCCTGTCAAAACAACAACAACAAAAAAAGAAATCTTAAAATGTAATCATTGAGATTATATTAAAATATTCTGGAAATATTCTAACACATTTTCCTTCAAAGAAAATTGATATCTTTTGTTTTTATATCAACTTCATTTTCAAATATATCCTGATTCCCCTTCCCAGAAAGCTATGCAAACACTAAATGCTAGTTGTTTGATGGAATCTTTCTGAGTCTACTATATTCTTATCTTGTGAGCAACACACCAAAAATTATCAGATGCTGGCCCCAAAAGAGCTTCCACAACCCCCTTATGGACAAGTTCCCATTTGGTGAAGTTAAGGTTAACACCTGAAATAATTAGGAAACAGTAAGAACCCATGTGGGAAGGCAGTGTGATATAATGGATAGACAGTTGGCTTTGGCTGTTTGAAGACCGGGTTCAAGCTTCACTTTTTACATATACTGGCTGTGCGACCCTGGGAGAGTAATTCATCCTCTAAGTATCAATGGACAACTATTTAAAACTATAAATTATACAAAAGTTGGTGGCATGCATTCACAGTGGAAGCTCCTCACCAGTAGCTCGCTATACCAATGAAGTAACTGGGCCAGTCGCTATAGGGATGTAATGGGAGACTCGGATTGGACAATAAGAGCCTGGCCTTTTTAAAGAAGCTCAGAGTCCTCTGCTTACTTCAATTCTCACTTGGACTTCAGGTCATACGTAGATAGGTATCGTTTCCAGTCTGCTCACCGTTTAGACAAGAGGATCTTTTTGATTGGCTACTGAGCTAGACCTGAGAGTGCTTATAAAAGACATTAACAGATGGTTCAGGCCCTCTTTCATGCTGGTTGCATTTGAGTTAGGATGACTGTAAGCCTCTGGGGGAGAGAGAGGTGTTGGGCCATTTCTTCCCCACCCACGTCTTGATACATGGCCTTGAGCGTGGAGCCTGTTTCTTTGCTTGGCTGGCTTTGTTTCTTTTGTTTTCATTTGTTTTTTCCTTCTGTTAGGTAAGGAAGTATCAGCTAGGCTCAGGGGCCTGACTCTTCTGGGAGAGTGGGTGTTGGAATAAGGATCCTCAGAGCTTATTTGAGTACACTTATAATTAGGAACTGTTCAACATATCAACACATATTAGAACCCTATGGTATCAAACAGAGGAACTACTGTGGCCGCTTGACAGAAGAGATAGAGAGATAATAGATGACAGATACAGATAATACAGAGGCAGCTAGGTGGTGCAGTAGATAGAGTGCCAGGCCTGAAGTCAGGAAGACTCATCTTCCTGAGTCCGAATCTGGCCTCAGACACTTCCTAGCTGTGTGACCTGGGCAAGTCACTTAACCTTGTTTGCTTCCATTTCCTCATCTGTAAAAAGAGATGGAGAAGGAAATGGTCAACCATCCCAGTATCTTTGCCAAGAAAACCACAAATGGGGTCACAAAGAGTCATACATAACTGAAACATCTGAACAACAACAACATAGATGACATACAGACATATTTATATATATAGAAACAGATGTAGAGCTATAGAGACAATATAATGACATAGTTATGTAGATATTGATATTCCCTAAGAACTATACCTATCTCGACCAGATCATCTTTCAAATTAACCCCACTTTAAACCAGAGTTGGCCAGCCTACCCTGAAATACAAGGTTGATAACAATGATCATCATAGTATGGTCAAGATAGGACCACCATATTCAAGAGCAAGGAGATGTATTACTTTTGTGGGGACAAACGGGTGGCAAATTCTGCAAATTGTTCTTAGTAAGGGATATGCAGTGTGATGAGAGCTGGGGCCAGTGCCAAGAAGAACTAGGTTCAAATCGTATCTTTGATGCCTATTGGTTATAACCTTGGGCAAGGCTGTGATCCTCCTTTATCTTCTCATTCTTCTCAGTAATATTCTAAGACTCTAAGTTGCAAAGAAGATGCTGACTTGATTGGTAGAGAAAAAATTTTATTATCCAGTAGCTCTCTATGCCAATAGTTATGAATTCTTAGAGAATATCTGTATCTGTATCCATATCTATAATCACATCTATAGCTGTACTTGTGTCTGAAACTATATTTATATTTATATCTATGTCTATCTGTGTCCATATCCATATCTATATCCATATCTGTATCTGTGTCTATATCCATTTCTATCTATCAATAGGTCCAATACCTATTGCCATCCTTGGTAATAGTCATAAATGAACTCTCTTTAAAACTGCTCTTAGGGATTCCCCTCCCCCAAACTCCCAGGTTTCCTAGCTTTCTGTCCAAATTGAGACCAAAGTCTCAATTACTACAATCTTAGTTACAGTGCTGACCAAGGAAGGCACTCTTAGGTAAATGTAGATGCAATTAGTGGATGATTGTCCTGAGGTGACCAAAGAGCTGATTGCCCTCTGGCAGGATATGCCTATCAAGAACCATTGTCCATAAAGTAACATGATAGAAACTCCGTACCTAACTTCCCAGACTATAGCCTAAGGTAGGACATCACTGGGGTAACCCAATGGATCACTGCGTTATGGAATTAACTGAGAAGGATGACACTTCAGCAATGCCCTTCTCATTTAGGCACTGGAAGGTTTTCTGATAGGTCTGTGTGTTACAGGTATCCTGGGTGGGGCTCATCTGTGAATATGTAGAACCTCCAAAAGATAAATTGGACCCTTCTTGCTGCCAAAGCAAAATAGGTTATTTACATATGGTGTTGGATGTTTAAGTGCTGAATTCCAAAGGATCAATTGATTTGTGATCTTATATTGTGATCTTATATTTCCAGGGATTATTTCATCTTTTTCTTTGTATCCCCATGGCCTAGTATGGTAACTGGTACAGAAAAGGTGCTTAATAGATGCTTGTTGATTGATTCTTTATGCCCTATCTTTCCAATAATACTATAATTCTACTGTGAGAAAGTTCTCAAAGCAAAGCAGGTGTTTAAATACTGGTTGGTTTTCTACCTTTTTCTGGCATTCTTCTGGAAAGCTCCATGAAGGCAAGGACCACATCTTACCTACACTTTGTATCTGCTTCAGTGCCTCATAGCCCTCCATATGAGGTGGGTGTTTGCTAGATTGAATTGTTGACGGATTTTTGGCAGATCTAGGTTCTTTACTACCGCCTTGCCATCAGTTGCTACTTGCCTTGGGATAGTAGGGAGGGAGTTGTCTGCCAGATAACATGACTCCTTTTTTTCCATGTCACTAAGTGCTTTATGACTATGCTTTCATTAATCAGTGTTCCTGTAAGGAGGAAAAGTGCCAAATTGTGATTATCCTCATTTTCCTGAAGGGGAAACTACAGGCTTTGTATCTTTGAATAAGTCACCTAACCCCTCCCTACTTTAATCAGAACCCAGCCAGGGCGCTGGCCATTAGATAGTTGTTGGGGAGGGAGGGGGGAATCTTTCCACACAATTCTTGCCAAATAATCCCCACTAGAGAGATCCATGCTGCCCTCTTTATCCTCCCCTAATAAGTATCCCTAGTTTATTACAAGTCAGTGCCCCCTAAGTTATTAAAAGTGAAGAAAGATCCCAGGCTGGAGAAACCTTAAAGTATCAAATGCTCCCAATAATTCCCTCCTTTGACTTCATCTTTTCAGTTCTCAACACCTCCTTCATAATGCCCTTGTACTCCCACTCTGGCTCCCACCCTGGTCCCTAAGAGGCAGCTCTTTTCCATGGGTCAGAAGGAAATTTATACTTAGGAGTAGAACTGAAGAACAATTCAAGTAGAGTGAGACTGAAGGGCCAGCAAAAGTAGAAAATTTCTTTCTAAAGAGTCAGGAGATCGAATGAGACCTTTCAAGGTCAGCTAGGATATTCCCCTGTCTCCATGACTGTAAAATCATTCCAGACAGATGGAATGAAGCGTGATATAGTGGAAGGCACAGTGGCTTTGGAGACAGACCTGGGGTCAAATCCTACCTTTAATCATCACTACCTGTACAAGGCCTTTAACCTGCCTGGCCTTAGTTTCCTAAAATATAAAATGAGAAGTTTGGACTAGATACTAGGTTTAACTATGACCTCTGTTTTAGGGAAGATTCTATAATCCATCCCCATGTGGAATACCCTTCTTAAATATAGCGCCCTCTCTAGTCTCCATTTTACTGCTTTGGCAAGCTCATTTTTATATTGTGTCCCCTCTCTGATAATAGACCTAGACAAAGGTTTGGCACAGGGAGGGCTTATCATGGAAACCAGATGGAATGGCTAAATGCTTATGGGCCAAAAGGTGAGGTGATGTAGCCTCCGCACTCATTGCCCTATGAGTAAATGAAGGATAGGGAAGAGAGGGTCAGGGACCAGACAGAAGAGCTTAAAGATCTGGTTTATCTGGTTAATATTTAAGGGATATTATGAGAACTGTAGTTTTTTTTCCTCCTTTACATAGCCTATTACCAACTTCTCCAGACGACTCAGGAGACAACCTCAATTGTTCCATCTGTTTCCTGTTCCTTCATTAAAAAACATCTCTTCCTTAAGCTATGTGATCACAAGTTCCTTTTCTTATTTGCCCTTGACTGTATATGATTTCAAGATTAATCACAAGGGGTGTGTATACACACATGTATACGTGTGTGTATGTACACACATGCACATGTGCATACGTATATATGTATACATACATATACCTGTATAAACATACCCTTATATTCACAAATATACAAACATGTCTGTATGCATATATATTTATGTATGTGTATATACAAGGTGTCCATATATAACTATATGTAGTTACACATATAACTATAATAATGTATAATACCGTTACATTATAATTATTTATATAGTTTTATGTGTTTTCATTAAAAGGTTCACAAATCTTCCTTCTTTGCTTCTAAAACATTCTAATCAACATAGCAAATATTGCCTACAAAATTCTGTCTTCCCCACTCCCCCTCTGTCTTTCTCCCCCCCATCTCTCTCTATCTATAACTTTCTATGAGCTTTAGAATTTTTATCCCTTAATTTTCTTTTTTTTACCCACATTTATTTATTTATTCATTTATTTATTTGTTTATTTATTTATTTATTTAACATATTTAGTTTTCAGCATTGATTTTCACAAGAGTTTGAATTACAAATTTTCTCCCCATTTCTACCCTTCCCCCACTCCAAGATGGCGTATATTCTGGTTGCCCTGTTCCCCAGTCAGCCCTCCCCTCTGTCACCCCACTCCCCTCCCATCCCCTTTTCCCTTCCTTTTTTATAGGGCAAGATAAATTTCTACACCCCATTGTCTGTGTATCTTATTTTCTAGTTGCATGCAAAAACATTTTTGTTTGTTTTTGAACATCTGTTTTTAAAACTTTGAGTTCCAAATTCTCTCCCCTCTTCCCTTCCCACCCACCCTCCCTAAGAAGTCAAGCAATTCAACATAGGCCACATGTCTATCATTATGTATAACCCTTCCACAATACTCATGTTGTGAAAGACTAACTATATTTTGCTCCTTCCCAACCCATTCCCCTTTATTGAATTTTCTCCCTTGACCCTGTCCCTTTTCCAAAGTGTTTGTTTTTGACTACCTCCACCCCCATCATCACCCCCATTTTTTTATCTTCTTCCCTCTTCTTTCCTGTGGGGTAAGATTCCCAATTGGGTATGTATGGTATTCCCTCTTTAAGCCAAATCTGATGAGAGCAAGGTTCACTCATTACCCCCTCATCCGCCCTCTCCCCTCCTCCCACAGAACTGCTTCCTCTTGCCACCTTTATGCGAGATAATCCACCCCATTCTATCTCTCCTTATCTCCCTCTCTCAGTATATTCCTCTCTCATCCCTTAATTTGATGTTATTTCTTTTAGATATCTTCCCTTCATCTTCAACTCACCCTGTGTCCTCTCTCTCTCTCTCTCTCTCTCTCTCTCTTTCTATACATATATATATATACACATATATATATACACACATACATAGATATATACATACATACACATTCACCCATATATATACATAAACATATATGTATGCATATTCCCTTCAGCTACCCTAATACTGAGGTCTCATGAATCATACTTGTCACCTTTCCACGTAGGAATGTCAACAAAACAGTTCACCTTTAGTAAGTCCCTTGCAATTTCTTTTTCTTGTTCTTTTTCTTGATTACCTTTTCATGCTTCTCTTGATTCTTGTGTTTGAAAGTCAAATTTTCTATTCAGTTCTGGTCTTTTCACGGAGAAAGCTTGAAAGTCCTCTATTTTATTGAAAATCCATATTTTGCCTTGGAACATGATACTCAGTTTTGCTGGGTAGGTGATTCTAGGTTTTAATCCTAGCTCCATTGACCTCTGGAATATCGTATTCCAAGCCCTTATATCTCTTAATGTAGAGGCTGCCAGATCTTGTATTATCCTGATTGTGTTTCCACAATACTCAAATTGTTTCTTTCTGGCTGCTTGCAGTATTTTCTCCTTGATTTGGGAGCTCTGGAATTTGGTGACAATATTCCTGGGAGATTTCTTTTTGGGATCTATTTGAGGAGGCAATTGATGGATTCTTTCAATTTCTATTTTGCCCTGTGGCTCTAGAATATCAGGGCAGTTCTCCTTGATAATTTCTTGAAAGATGATATCTAGGCTCTTTTTTTGATCATGGCTTTCAGATAGTCCAATAATTTTTAAATTATCTCTCCTGGATCTATTTTCCAGGTCAGTGGTTTTCCAAGGAGATATTACACATTGTCTTCCATTTTTTCATTCCTTTGGTTCTGTTTTATAATATCTTGATTTCTCATAAAGTCACTAGCTTCCACTTGCTCCAATCTAATTTTTAAAGTAGTATTTTCTTCAGTGGTCTTTTGGACCTCCTTTTCCATTTGGCTAATCCTGCCTTTCAAGGCATTCTTCTCCTCATTGGCTTTTTGGAGCTCTTTTGCCATTTGAGTTAGTCTATTTTGTAAGGTGTTGTTTTCTTCAGTGTATTTTTCAGTATTTTTTTGGGTCTCCTTTAGCAAGTTGTTGACTTGTTTTTCATGGTTTTCTCTCATCCTTCTCATTTCTCTTCTCAATTTTTCCTCTACTTCTCTAACTTGCTTTTCCAAATCCTTTTTGAGCTCTTCCATGGCCTGGGATCAGTTCATGTTTTTCTTGGAGGCTTTTGGTGTAGGCTCTTGCACTTTATTGACTTCTTTAGGCTGTATGTTTTGGTCTTCTTTGTCAGCAAAGAAAGAATGCAAAGTCTGAGACTGAATCTCGGTGCGTTTTTGCTGCCTGGCCATATTCCCAGCCAACTAACTTGACCTTTGAGTTTTTCAGTGGGGTATGACTGCTTGTAGACTAGAGAGTTCTATGTTCCATGTTTGGGGGGGAGGTGCCAGCTCTGCCACACCAGCACTGCTCCTTCCCCAAGAACCCCCAACCCGGACTGGGCTTAGATCTTCAGCAGGCTGTGCACTCCTGCTCTGATCCTCCACTTAATTCCTCCCACCAGGTGGGCCTGGAGCCGGAAGTAACAACAGCTGTAGCTGCCCCACCTCCACTGCCCCTGGGGCTGGAAGCCGAACCGTGAACTCCTTCCACTCCCGCAGCTTTTCCCACTAACCTTCTCAGCAGTATTTGGTGTTTGTGGGTTGAGAAGCCTGGTAACTGCCGCAGCTCACTGATTCAGGGTGCTAGGGCATGCTCTGCCCAGTTGCTGGTCTTGTTGGTCCACACCGCTCAGGCTGGGCTCTGCTCCACTCCGTTCCCAGCTCCCAGCTCCGTGTGGGAGACCATCCAGGATGTCCTGGGCTGGAGCCCTGCTTCCCTCTGCTGTTTTGTGGGTTCTGCTGTTCTAGAATTGGTTCAGAGCCATTTTTTATAGGTTTTTGGAGGGGCTCGGTATGGAGCTCACGCTAGTCCCTGCTTACCAGCCGCCATCTTGGCTCTGCCCCTATCTCTTAATTTTCAATCATGTCTGAGGGATAGTAATTGGGTTCTTCAGTTCCTTAAATAACAAAGCTTAAATGATGAGTCCAGTGCTTAGCACGCTATGTTTTCAAGTCTTCAGGGGGTAGTCAAGTGACTAAATCAGAATTACAACGAAGGGCAATGTGGGAGTAGGGATGCTAGGGGTGATTAGTGTGAAGGGGGGTATGAAAAATATCAAAAGCCATAAATACCTCTAGGCTGGAGATTTTATTTTTTGCTTTGTCTTGAAGGGAAAGGCCCTTTCCAAGCTCTTCCCTGAAATAAAGGCCCATCTTTTTTTTTTTTAAACACTTATATTCTTCTGATGTCCCAATAAGGCTCTGAGTCATGAATCACTATGTTGTTGTTACTCAATAGTTCAATCGGGTCTGACTCTTCATGACTCCATTGACCATGATGCACCAGGGCCTTCTATCCTCCATCATCTCTTAAAGTCTGTCCAAGTTCATGTTCGCTGTTTCCATGATGCCACCTATCCATCTCACCTTCTTCCCACCCTCTTTCCTTTTGCCTTCAATCTTTCCCAAAACAAGGTCTTTTCCAATGAGTCCTTTCTTCTCATTATATGGCAAAGCATTTAAGCTTCAGCTTCATTATTTCACCTTTTAGTGAAAAGCCCGAATTAATTTCTTTAAGTATTGACTGTTTTGATCTCTTTGCTTTCCAAGAGACTCTTAAAAGTCTTCTTTAGCACCCCAATTTGAAAGCATCGATTCTGTGGCCCTCAACTTTCCTTACAATCCAGCTCTCACAGCCATATATTATTACTACTGAAAAAATTATAGCTTTGACTATACAGACTTTGGTCAGCAAGGTGATGTCTCTGTGGTTTAGGACACTGTCTAGATTCGTCATAGCTTTCCTGCTAAGAAGCAAGCATCTTTTAATTTCATGGTTGTAGTTGCCATCTGCAGTGATCTTTGAGCCCAAGAATATAAAATCTGACATTGCTTCCATTCCTTCTCCCTCTTTTTGCTAGGCGGTGATGGGACCAGTTGCCAAGATCGTAGGGTTTTTTCTTTTTATGTTAAGCTTTGAGCCAGCTTTCCCACTCTCCTCTTTCACCCTCATCAAGAGGCTTCTTAGTTCCTCTTCACTTTCTGTTATCAGAGCAGTATCATCTACATATCTGAGGGCGTTCTAGCCTGGTATTTCTCATGATGTTTTCTATATATAAGTTAAATAAATAAGGTGACGATATACAGCCTTGTCATATTCCTTTTCCAATCCTAAACCGACCAGTTGTTCCATGTTTAGTTTTAACTGTTCTTTCTTGGTCTTGCATAAGGCTCCTCTGGAGACTACTATGGTCTTCAAAGAAATGAAGTTGAAGGATAATGCAAAAGACAATGGAGAAGAATGATGGTGTGAATAGACCACAGCACTTTATAAAATTTTTTTTTAAATTTTTTGAAGGGAGAAGGCAGGGCAATTGGGGTTAAGTGACTTGCCTAAGGTCACACAGCTAGTGTGTCGAGTGTCTGAGGCCAAATTTGAACCCAGGCCCTCCTGACTCCAGGGACAGTGTAGGCCACAGCACCTTACAATTATTATGGTGTGTGGCATAAAAGGTGTCATCAAAGAACTGCGTGACCAGAAAAGAAGATGGGCTGGTCATATAACAAGAGAGATGGAGTGATGAAGAGAGGAAGGGAGAGATAACTGATGGAAGTTTCCATGCTCCATGGTATCCTCATGATATTGAGAGAACTTGAAGATGGCCTCCAACATGTTGGGTAGGTCCCATTTGGTGATCTGATGGGAGGACATGGATGACAATTTTGTGGGATGAGGACAGGCAGGAACGGACAAGCTGTAATCTGCCTCATTAGAGGGAATACTCACACTATGACATCACAGATAAGTCAGTCAATTAACACAACCTTACTTGCACCAGGCACTGAACTAGATACAAGAACAAAAATTAATAGTCCCTACTCTCAAGGAGTTTAAATTCTGTAGGGCAGGAGGTTCCTAACCTGGGATCCTTTACCTTGTTTTAAAAATACGTAAAGGTGGGGCAGCTAGGTGGTGCAGTGAGTAGAGCACTGGCCCTGGAGTCAGGAGGACCCGAGTTCAAATCCAACCTCAGACACTTGACACATGTACTAGCTGTGTGACCTTGGGCAAGTCACTTAACCCCAGTTGCCCTGCCAAAAAAAATAATGTTTTCTATTTCAATATAATTACATTCCTTTATAACCCTATGCCTTTTATTTAATGCATGAAAAACATTATTCTGAGAAGGGGTCCATAGACTTAACTAGATGGCCAACAGGGTCCATGACACAAAAATCATTCAGAAGCCCTATTATAGGGGAAACAACATGTATACATATTGTTAAATACAAAATATATACAAAGTACTTACAAGCAATGTCTGGTAGTTTGTGAAGCTGGTTCAGCTCCGGAGAAGCAGGAAAAGTCTCATCTAAGATGTGGGGTATAAACTAGCCATGGAAGGAAACTGGGGATTCCAAAAAGTAGAGGTGAGGAGAGATTAAACTCTTGGTATGTTGAACATTGGCACATATAGAAAGGCTGTGCAGTGTAGTGGTTTGGGCGTTGGACTTGGGTGAGGAAGACCTGCTTTGTATACTTCCTACCTCTTTGCCCTTGGGTAAAGCCTCTCTGAGATTTAATCAATGCTCTAAGACTATACCACACAGATTAATAGGGGAGAAGGACCTTAGACATCGTTCATCTGACCCCCTTATAGTAGAGATGAGGAAACCTAGGTCCAAAGTGTCTAAGTGACTTGCCCAGGGTCTTGCAGGTAGTTAGAGGCAAGGTCAAAATTCAAACCCAGGCCCTCTGATTCCAAATTCAATGCTCTGGTCACTATGCTAAGCTACCTAACAAAGGACTATTGCTTTAATACAATACTCATGAGAGTATAGACTAAGAGCTGCAAGAGACCTTATAGGTCATTGAGTATGGCTATCCCATTTTACAGATGAAGAAACTGAGGCAAGGCAACTTGCTCAGAGTCACGGCAGGATAAGAACCCAGGTCTCCCTGACTTGATGTCCAGTACTCTATGCTTTACTCCACTGGTCTGTCTTACTCTTTTGAGAATGGCTCCTTTCAGCTTCTAAACTAACATCACAGGCTGGGACAATCATCTATGGAGACAAAGAAAGATTACTACAAAGTAGGCTCTGTGAGTGTGTGCATGTGTACGGGGGACTCATCTTTAATCTCTGAGTATGAGGTCAAGGGGGGTAATCCTCTCCTCCCACAGTGTTCTTTGGCATACCAGACTCAGGGTATTGGCCTTGATGGGGTTGGTCATCTTGCTTTTCACTGTTCTTAGCAACAAGATTTCATGTTGTTGAATTGTGACTCTGACTCTTCATGACCCCATCTGGGGAATTCTTGGCAAAGATACTAGAGTGATTAGCTATTTCCTTCTCCTGTTCATTTTACAGGTGAGGAAACTGAGGCAAACAGAGTTAAGTGACTTGCCCAGGTCACACAGCTAGTAGCTGCCTGAGGATGGATTTGAACTCAAGTCTTCCTGACTCTCGGCCCGGAGCTCTATCCATTGAGCCACTTAGCATTCATGCCACAACGTTAAAAAGGAAGCATCCTCTTAATCAAACCAGGAACAACGCTGAGGAATAAAACAACCACTTATTGGAAATCAGCACTGAAAATGTCAAGATTCTATTGTCTTCTAGAGCTTCTGGATCCATCTCTCCAGTGTCAGGCAGCACGGTACAGTGGAAGTCAGAGGACTGGTTTTTAATTCTGACTTGCTAACTGTATGACCTTGGTTGAGTCACTTAATCTCTTTGGATCTCGGTTTTCTCCTCTGCAAATTGGGGCAATTATACCAGTAGATCTGGAGTTCTTAACCTGTTAACTTAAAAAAAAATTCTGTAACTATTTCAATAAAATTGGTTTTCTTTGTCATCCTATGTATTTTGTTGTATGAATTTAAAACATTATTCTGAGAAGGGATCCATAGATGTTACCAGACTGTCAAAGGGGTTTATGACACCCCCCCCAAGATTAAAAACCTTGGTACTGAGCTTTTTCTAATGTTCTTTCTGCTATAAATGCTCTTATCTCTCCCAGTTGTCTGAGTTCTCAGCATCTTCAATTTGTATTTTTAGTTAAATTTCATTCTCTCCTCACTCTACTCTGACATGGAAAGAACAGAATGCGAGCATCTGGAAGGTAGGGGCTTTTTCCATTTCATCTTTGTATTTGCAGTACATGGCATGGTGGTTTGCACATTGTAGGCACCCTATAAATGTATGTCCAACTGAATTAAATCCTCTGGGAGATGAAATTCTCTTTCTGCATTCTTCATGGCCTCTCAGCCACCATTCTTTGAGATCTCTCCCAAAGGCAGAAGATGAATTGGTTTGACAAGATTTAGCTCCATTTCATGCCCAAAGGGCTATAAAAATGTGCATACCCTTTGACCCAGCAATACTACTTCTAGGGCTGTATCCCAAAGAGATCATACAAATGGGAAAAGGACCTACATGTACAAAAATATTTATAGCAGCTCTTTTTGTGACAGCCAAGAACTGGAAATTGAGGGGATGGCCATCAATTGGGGAATGGCTGAACAAGCTGTGGTATATGAATGTAATGGAATACTAGTGTTCCATAAGAAATAATGAGCAGGAAGATTTCAGAAAAACCTGGGAAGACTTATATGAACTGATGCTGAGGGAGGGGAACAGAACATTGTACACAGTCACAGATGCATTGTGCGATGACTAACTTTGATAGACTTGGCTCTTCTCAGAAATGCAAGGCTCTAAGACAACTCCAAAAAGTTCATGATGGAAAATGCTATCTACATCCAGGGAAAGAATTATGGAATCTGAATGCAGATCAAAACATACTATTTGCTCTCTCTTTTTCTTTTGTTTTGTTTCTTCTTTCTCGTAGTTCATTCCATTGGTTCTAATTCTTCTTTGCAACATGACTAATGTGAAAATAGGTTTAATGTGAATGTATATGTAGAACCTATACCAGACTGCATGCCGTCTTGGGGAGAGGAGAGGGGAAGGAGGGGAAGAAAATTTGGAACCCCAAAACTTGTGGAACTGAGTGTTGTAAACTTAAAAAATTTTTTTTTAAAAGATAGCTCCTTTTCCAAGATTCCAAGCTAGCCCAGATATTCATTCTTTCTTCCTCCTGTCTAGTAATCTTTGGAACTTCAGAATTTTCCTCCAAAGAGCCCAACTTTGCTTTTTCCCTTTCTGTTTGGTGTCCCGGGCTGCCTGCTCAGCCCCTTGGGACTCTTTGCTTTCCTCCCAGGTTCTTCCTGAATTGCTCTCGGCACTTAAATTGTTCCAGGTGACAATCTTTTTTTGTCCCTCCCTTGGAGAGGCAAGGCTTAGTTCCTCACCCACAGGAAACACAAGCAGGGAGTCCTGTTTCCCCACTACACTTCCCCATTGAAGAAATTAATATTCAAATCTTGCTTTGCTGGATATAGATATATTTTTAAAGATATGGAATGTCAAGTTGAGATGTTAGAGTTCACTTGAAGTTCATGCACTATTCTGGTGCTGTAGCTTATAGAATTGCATAATCTTATCGTGGGAAAAACCTAAGATCATGAAGAGGAAAACTGAGTAAAACGTACTGTGAAAACTTCCCATCCTAGGAGAGAGATCATGGGATATGCCAACAAGGTACGGGAAATAAAGGCCATTTTCTTTGAAGATGAGATAACTTGTCATAAACATAGAGTGCCTGGACACAAAAATTGCTTTAGAGGCATTTAGGAAGAGGATGAAAATGACTGCTTAATGGTTCGTTTCCAAGAACATGATACAGAGCGAAACCAGAGATCCCAAAAGCATCTCTGTCAGTGAGTGAAGTAAGGAGTCTTTGGCTGCCCAGGCGAAGTTTTTATCTCAGCAGAGACTTTCCCCACCTGACACTCCTGGGTTCCTGAGATTGGCATTCTAGGTTTCCCACTAGCTTCCATTTTTTTAAATTTCCTCCTTCTTTTGCCCCATCCCTCCACCTTTATGGATGTGGTGGGATAAGCCGGCTTTTTATTTGGGCCTTTGGAGGAATTGAGCTCCAGAAATATGCCTAGGGAAAAAGGAAAACCCGAATCAAATGTTGGATAGTTTCATAGGAAATGTTTCAGGGAGAAGGGGATAGAGCTGATAGGAGATTGGGGAGGGGGGTGGGCAGCCTTCTGGGCTAAGGAAGTCTGGCATTTCCATGAGATTTTGGGGTTGAATTTGAACAGAGAGGAAGTAGGTAATAGCAAAAGCTGCCCCTTGCCTAAAGCTATGCTTTCTATGATGTTGGTACCATTTAGATTTTTTTTTAAAATATCTCCTAATGAAAACCTTATTTGTCTGTTCTCCAAAGTAAAAATCTAGACAGAGTGGATGGAGACAGGAGACTCTTGCCAATGTGGCAGCCCAGATCTACCTCTGGGAACCTCAGAACTCCATTATCCTCCCTCACTAGCCACCCCCACCGCCCCCCAAATTGGGGATTTATATCGATCAAGAACAATTTTCACGATGTTTTTTGACAAAGACTTCTATAGTGGGAACAGAGCCAGCGCTAACACTTTTTTTTTGTGCCCAGGACAAGAATCATGAATTATTTTGGAATTTCACTTGGAATATAGCCATTGAGGTCAAGAAATGTGACCTGGGCCACCACATAGTCTTAGAGAATTTACTGAAGCACAATTGACTGAAGGTTAAGTGACTTGCCCATTATCATAGGGTCAGTATGTGTCAGAGGCAGTACTTTAATTCATAACTTATTGACACTAAGCTTAATCTACTATTTCAGAGATTGTCAGCCTTTCTTTGTGGAATGTACCCACTTGGCAGCCTAGTGAAACCTGTGGATCCCCTTTCAGAGTTGTTTTTAAATGCATAATAATATGTAGGATTGCAAAGGAAACCAATTATGTTTTTTCTCATCCAGATTCATGAACCCTCTGAATCTGTCCATGGGTTCCAACCCGAGGTAAGAGTATTCTCTCTCTCTCTCTCTCTTTCTCTCTCTCTCTCTCTCTCTCTCTCTCTCTCTCTCTCTCTCTCTCTCTCTCCCTCCTTCTTTATCTCCCTTTCTCCCTCTCCCCTTCTCTCTCTTTCGGCTAGTATAAAGGATAGAGTGATAAAGTTGTCAGAAAGGTCTGATGGTTCATTTAATATTCAAATCTGGCAGAAAAGAATGAAAAAATAGTTAATATTCAAATCTTGCTTTAATATTCAAACCACACCTCATATTTATTAACTGTGTGACCCTGGGCAAGTCACTTAACCTTTCTCTGCCTCAGTTTCCTCTTCTATTAAATGATGATAACAATAACACCTACCTTCCCAGGGTTGCTGTGAGGATCGAATGAGATCACATCTGTAAAGCACTTTGAAAATCCTAACACATGACACATGCTATTTTACTAGTTATTTTCCTGTCCTTGGAGAAGCTGGCCTTAGGTTCTTGTTATGATATGCCTAATGTTAAAAGATGTCCTCTCTGGGATAAGCCAATTCCTACAGTTCATGGTTCATAGTTTAGAAATAAGCATATGCCATTATTTCTGTGAGGACCCTGCCTCTGAGTCTTCAGACGATTAAAGAAGGACTGGACTTCAAGAATACCTGGAAAGACCAAACAATTTTTTCCTCAATTGACATAATTGGTCCTTCCAGTGTTTCAACCCTCTAAGTACAGGATTAAAAGAAAGTAAGATCCCAATTGTGAACCAAGGAACACCCAGGAAACAAGAATCAATGGTTCTGTGGAAATCCAGAGCCAGAAAGAGAGTCTCAGCAACTAAGAATATCGTCAAACTCAATAATAAAGAATGGACCTAGGTTTAATGAGAATCACAGTAGACTCCAGGATCCTTTTATCTGTTAAACAAAGTTCTTTCTTTATTTCTAGAAATGTTATTATGTTCTTTGATAATACTCTTTGCTCGAGGCTGTTCAGATCCTTCCTCTGGCTGACTGGTTTGACAATGGGTCCCCCGAATTGGCTATTTTTTCCTTCATTTCTGCCAGGCTTGCCCCTGCTAGGATTTTGAGAGTTGTTACCTATAGGAATAATGGCTTGCATAAATATACCTCACATTCACAGTTCAAAAAGCACTTTACACAGACTGCACTTCAATTATCACCAAATCACAGAATTTCAAAGTAGGAGGGGACCTCAGCTGCCAACTGTCCAATGACTGGTGTGGGGTAGGGGGAGAAAAGGGGAAGAAACCTGTGGCTGGCCTTGAGGCCACATGTGGCCCTCCAGGTCCTCAAGTGCAGCCCTTTGACAGAATCCAAATTCCACAGAACAAATTCCTTTCATAAAAGGATTTGTTCTATAAAAATTGGACTCAGCCAAAAGGCTGCACCCAAACCCTAGAAGGCCAAATGTAGCCTTGAGGCTGCAGGTTCCCCAGCCCTGGTCCAATCTGTACATGAAAGGGTTTTTTAAAATTATTTTTTTAAAGGTGCTCCTGGCCATGTATGGGTTGTAACCCTTCTTTCCGCACACATAACATCACCTTAGTACAGGCCTCCATCATCTCTCACCTAGATTATTGCAACAGCTTCCCGATTGGTCTCCCTTCTTCAAGTTTTCATCACCCTAGTCCTTCCTACCCACTGCTGCCAAAGTAATTTTCTTTAATTGCAGATCTGACCATGTGACTTCCCTATTCAATCAATCTAAGTGGATTCCTATGGCTGCTAGGACACACTACAAGCCCTTCTGTTTAGCTTTTATATTCCTTCACATACTTGATCCCATCTTTCTAATCTTACTGGACATTACTCTCTCGCCTGTGCTCTGTGACCCATCCAATGGGGCAAATGACTTGACCTTTCAGTGCTCTGGGCACCTAAGACTATAAGGGGCAGAGAAGATGGTGACTTGAATGTGTAGAGGGAGTTTCCTCACCTGGGAGTTCTCAATAACATTAAATCACAAGTCCACTCCCTGTCCTTAATGATGGAGGGGCAGCTAGGTGTCATAGTGGTTAGACCACTGGCCCTGGAGTCAGGAAGACTTGAGTTCAAATCCAGTCTCAGACAAGTATCTAGCTGTGGGACCTTGGGCAAGTCACTTAACTCTGATTGCCTGAAAAAAAGGAAACTAAGATCCCAAAGAAATAGAGTGGCTTCAATTTGGAACTATGCTCAAAGGGCTATAAAACTGTGTATACCCTTTGATCCAGCAATGCCTATTACAACAATTTGGTTAGCAGCTGCTGTAGGGGTGAAAGACCAACACAAGCCCAACAACAAGAATGCTGCCAGCACAGGTTCTTTTGATCTGCTTTACTAAGGAAAGCAATGTTAAGGGGTTAACAATCTCAGTTTAATTGAACATACAAATATCATTCACTCAGCTCAGGGGGAAAAGCCAGTGCCCTGAGCTTCAGAGCAAATACAAATTACAAACATCAACAGACAGACCTTGTCTGATTCAAATCCCAATGCATAGTTACCAGGGTTTAACAAAGTCCCAACATCTGGGTTTACAAACTGGAGGGCTGTTAACTACAGCTGCCCAGAGTCTCCACATCAACACACCTCCAGGAGTGACAGCCTCTCTCAAATAGCTTTGTTCTTCCTTTTCATACACTCTTTAGCCATTATCAAAAGTCATCTGAGCTACCAGAACTCAGGCTCCTACTATTGACTCTGATCTTGGCAACTCCCCTTAGGACCCTGAGGGTTTCATGCCCACATAGGCTTAGCACCTAGTAGATAGGGGTTTGGGCCTGGGCCTTTGCACCTAGTAAGGCTCAATCAAAGACACTTAATTAATCATTCTAAAACAGTAAGAAAGTCCCAACTTAATTGCCAATATAATACCACTACTAGGCCTGTATTTCAAAGAGAACCTAAAAAAGGGAAAAGGACCCACATGTTAAAAATATTTGTAGCAGCTCTTTTTGTGGTGGCAAAGAATTGGAAATTGAGGGGACACCCATCAATTGGGGAATGACTAATAAGCTGTGGTATATGAATGTAATGGAATACTATTGTGCTAAAAGAAGTGATGAGCAGGAAGACTTCAGAAAAACCTGCAAAGACTTACATGAACTGATGCTGAGTGAAGTGAGCAGAACCAGGAGAACACTGTACATAGTAACAGCCACATTGTGTGATGATCAATTATTATAGACTTAGGTCTTCTCAGCAATACAACACTCATGATGGAAAATGCTATCCACATCCAGAGAAAGAACTACGGAGTCTGAATGAAGATCAGAACATACTATTTTCACTTTTTTGTTGTTTTTTTCTTTCTTGTGGTTTTCCTTTTTTGCTCTGATTCTTCTTTTACAACATGACCAATGTGGGAAATATGTTTAATATGATTGTATGTGTATAACCTATTGCTTGCTATCTTTGGGAGAGGAGTTGGGAGGGAGAAAAAAATTTGAAACTCAAAATCTTATAAAAGCGAATGTTGAAAACTATCTTTGCATGTAATTGGGAAAAATAAAATGCTAGTAAGTGAGAAAAAAAGAAATAGTGTGGCTTCATCAAGAAAAGGTCACAGCAGAATAGCCATATTTCTTTTTTTTTTGACATGGTTCTAAACTGGTAGATTAAGGACATGTTGTATATATAGTCTACAAATTTCAGCAAAGCACTTGACAAGATCTGTTGCACTATCTTGGTTAGGTGGATTCCAAACTGGTTGGCTGACTAAATTCAAAGGTCAACCGTAGGCTTAGAGTTGGAAGGAACTCTGATGTCCATCTAGTCCAATCCACTAATTTTACAGATGAGGAAACCAGTGTGGTTAAGTGACTTGCCCAAGGTCACACCTGTAGGAAGCATCAAAGGCAGAATTTGAACCCAAGCCCTCTGACTCCTGAGTCAGCACTCTTGACATTACACTGTGCTGTTATCAATAAGTAGATGTGAACTTGGAGGGAGATCTCTGGTGGAATTTCTCAGACATCCATCCTTGGCCCTGTGCTATTGATCATGTCCAATGACTTGGATGAGGGCAGAGTCTGATGATGGGCTTTATCAAATTTGCAAATGGACCGAAGGTAGGAAAGATAGCTAATATATTCCTTAATAGATTCAGGATACAAAGAAGATCTTAATAGGCTAGAGTAATTGGGCCAAACAAAATATTTTAACATTTAACAGGGACAAGTGCAAGATCCACTCGCACACTTGAAAAAATCAACTTCTGGTCTCTGAGTCAGGAGGTATGGCTAGGAAGCAAGTTCATCCGAAAAACATTTTAATAGGAGTCAGTAGTGTATCATGGCTGCTCCAAAATCTAATGCGGTCTTTGGCTACATTACGAGAGGAATGGGGTCCAGTACAAGGGAGGGGATAACTCAACTCTAGGATATCAGACCACAGCAAGAGGATTTTGTTTCCTTGCCTCCCCTTCCCTCCCCTCCCCTTCCATTCTCTTCCCTCCCCTCCCCTTCCATTCCCTTCCCTTCCCCTCCCTTCCCCTTCCCTCCCCTCCCTTCCCTCTCCCTATTTTTTCATGTTTTATGAAAAACACAGACAGTTTGGAGCACATCCAGGGGAGAGGGTCTGTGTTGCTGAAAAGACTAGTGAATGTGTCACAGGGGGATCAGTTAAAAGAAATGGGGGTGCTTCACTTAATAATTAGGACTATATAACTTCCATATGAGTGAAAAAGAATTAAGCATTATGTGAGTGTGCCCTGTCTCATCAATTACATTAAAACTCAGAAAATCATGTCCAAAGAACAGTAACTGTCTAATGGCAGCTCCCTCATAGGAGTCAGTGTGGTATAGAATACTGGCTCGGGGCTTAGAGGTCCTGGATTCAAAATCTCTGACACGTATTAGCTGTGGTGCCTTGGACAAGTCACTTGACATTCTTAGGCCTCAGTTTTGCCATCCATAAAATGGGGGTGTTATTGCTTTTGTTGTTCAGTCATTTAAGTTGTGTCTGACTCTTCGTGACCCCATTTGGGGTCTTCTCGGCAAAGATTGTGAAGTGGTTTGCCATTTCTTTCTCTAGTTCATTTTACAGATGAAGAAACTGAGGCAAGCATCATTAAGTGACTTGCCAAGGGTCACACAGCCAGTAAGCGCCTGAGGCCATATTTGAGCTCAGGAAGGTGAGTTTTCCTGACTCCAAGCCCAGCATTCTATCCATTGCACCACCTAATTGTTCCATAAATACTCTCTGTGGTCTCTTTCCAGCTCTAGATCGGTGACCTGCATTGAGATTATTTGCTTCCATTTATTAGCCTATCCTCCACTGCAGGTGGTTTCATCGATATAGGGAGGTCCTGGATGAGAAAGTTCCCTCTATCAAGGAAAGTCAGCACCTTCCTTACAACCCAGGGCAGTGAGAGTTTTAGTGATTTGCCAAGGATTACACAGGATCAGGGCCTGGATTTGAATCCAGGTCCTCCTGACTCAGAGACCAGATCTTCATCCATTATTGTATTATGCTTCTTATGCCCTTTCTATCACCCCAAAAATCTGTCTTCACTCACCTTCATGTCACAAAGGAAGTCTTTTCCAAGGCCAAATGCTTCCACCTTTACTCTTGATTCTATCCCTTTTGACCTTTTCCAGGACTCTTTCCATTGAGGTTCCATTTTCTCTTAAATCTTCAGTTTTCTTCCCCTCCACTGCCTTATTTCTCTCTGCCTATTAACATGCTCATGATTCCTCTACCCATCCTTCCAAGCCTAGTTTTGGTTGTTACATTCCCCCGGAATATCTTCCTGAATCATTCCAGGCAGAAGTGGTCATGATTTCCTTCTTCTCCATGGCCATGGTACTCAGTTGGCATGACTCATAAAATCATAGATTTAAAGCTAGAGGGGACCTTAGAGGCAATGGAATCCAATTTCCTCATTTTACAGAAAAGGAAACTGAGGCCCAGAGAGGTTAAATGACTTAACCAGAGTCATTCAGCTGTTTTGTGTCTGAGGAGGAATTCAAACCCAGGTCTTCCTAACTCCAAGTCCAGAACTCTAACCCCTATATCAAACATGACATTTATTTGTCACAGACTGCCTTGAATACAATGTCCAGCTCCTCTCTGTGGGTTGTCCATCTGATTCAGATCGTAATCTGAACAATAGGCACTCTTCATTTCTTTGATAAATTAGTATGGCAGAGTGGATGGAGGATTGTTGGGCTTCAAATCGGGAAGACCTGAGTCTTCTGCTACTACTACTACTACTACCACCACCACCACCACCACCACTACTACTACTACTACTACCACCACCACCACTACTACTACTACTACTACCACCACCACCACCACTACTACTACTACCACCACCACCACCACCATCACCACCACTACTACTACTACTACTTCTACTATGCTTCTACTACTTCTCCTTAGCCTTCTCCTCCTTCTATTGCTACCTCACATTATTTATTTGCTTATATATTCTTTACTATTAGATTTTAAGCTCCTCGAGAACAGGGATATGTCTTACACATCTTTGTATTCCCCATGGCACCAAGAACATAATAAGTGCTCGATAAATAGCTATTCAATTCAATACTATACTTAATAATTTTGTTGAGCTTATCCCTGACAATCATAAAGCAAGTCCTCGAGAGAACTTAATAAAGTATTAGACTGCAGCAGCATTGAGGGACTGTGGGATTTTGGCTTTCAGGCACAGAATTTCAAACCTAAAAGGGATCTTGGAAATAAAGCCCATTTTATAGGTGAGGGAATGGAGGTCTAATGAGGCTAAGTGCCTTAAATAAGGCCATTATCTACAGGAAGCTTTGTTTTGTCCTTGTTCTGTTGAATATACTGTGTATGAAGGAGAATGTTATTTTTAGGGTGGATTAAATTGGTATTTTATGTCTTGGTATAGGTTAAATTCCATTTTCAATGAACTCCAGGGGTTTGTCTTAATTCTTCTGTGATGTTAGAATAAAGTTACTGCCAATATTCCTTAAAATAAATATGGACCACTGATGAGGGCTTTTTTTCTGGGGAAATCTTTTGAATAGAGTAGATGGTGATGGGGTTTGACATTCTTTTCTCAAAAAGCTATTCCTAACCTTTGTGAAATTCTTAATGCTTACTGTTTTGTTTCAGCCAGACAGTCCATGAGCATTTATTAAGTGCTTACTATGTACCAGGCACATGAGCTCTTGGGTTACAAAGAAAAGCAAAAGGGAAGGACATAGGCATTTATATAGAACACCATATGCCAGGCACTGTACTAAGTGCTTTACAAATGTTATCTCATTTAGTGCCCACAACATCTCCATTTGCAGTTGAGGAAACTGTGGCAAATAGAAGTTAAATGACTTGCCCAGGGTCACGCAGCTAGTAAGTGTCTGAGACTGGACTTGAACTCAGGTCGTCCTGACTCCAGGTCCCCATGCTCTATCCATTGTGCCACCTAGCTGCCTCTGAAAACACACAAAAAACACAGCACTACCCTGAAAAAGCTCATATTCGACTTCTCGTATCATATTCTTATTTCCTCATCCTCTTCCCTCAGTCCTTCCACCAAAATAAATGCCTGTATGGAAATATTCTCCAAAGAAAACAGTCAAGGATCTTCTCCCTTCTTTGAATTTCTTTGGCATTTTCAGTTCATTCCACTCACTTTAGCACTTTGAAAACAATGGGCAGAGTCTTAGATCATCTTGTGTCCATTTGTCTTGTCTCCAACTAGGCAGTAAATTCCACAAGAACTGGGCCTGCATTTTATTGCTTTGCTAAGAAGAATCCACAAGGGAGTGCCCCTTAGGGCTAGCCTTTTAAATTCACACTTGTGGTTGAGGATCTCTATCTTAGACTCAAAATAGTCTGTAGGTCTAGTCTTTTAAAGCTATAGTTTATGAGCCCCCACCTATATCTTTACTTTTTGGTAGTCAGCCAGAGGACACAATTAGCTCAAGGCAAAGGCATTTACTGAAATGGCACAGTTTTTAAAAAAAGTAACATGATAAACTTTAGGGAAACACTATGATCCAGTGGAAAAGGGGCTAGATTGGGTTTTAGAAGATCTGGATTCTTCCACTTACTACCCATTTAGCCTCAGAAAAGGCTAATCTTTCTAGGCCTTAGTTTCCTTACCAGACAAATGAGGGGATAACAAAAAAAAATGAAATAGCACCTATCCTCTAATAGCTTACATTCTCTTGATTATTCAGACTGGATCATGGTATTTCATGATTTGCTGCCATAGAGTATCATTCTGTTGTTCATTTGTTTGTTATGTCAGGGATTGAACTAAATGACTTCTAAAATCATTCCAGCTCTAAGTCTGTGATCATCCTACAGAGAGCTGCAACCAAATCAGACCCTAACAATTACTTAATGGACTTCTTGATGTTTTCAAAATTAAAATTAATTTTGTTATGAGAACTCCCAACAAATTGGGTGGCATCCTTTGATGTTGCTGTGAAACTGAGACTAGAAATCACTTTTTTAAGACAAGCAGGCAGTCAGTCAATAAACATTTAATAAATGCCTACTATGTGCCAGGAACTAGGTACTGGGGATACAAAAAGAGGCAAAAGACAATCCCTGCCCTCAAGAAGCTCCCAGTCTAATGCGGGAGACAACAAGCAGCAAGTACATGCATAAACAAGTTTGATGCAGGAAAGAAGTAAGTAATTGAAAGAGGGAAGGCAGTAGAATTAACAGGAGTAGGGAAAGACTTCCTATAGAAGATGGGATTTTAGCTGGGACTTGAAGAAAACCAGGGAAGCCAGGAGGGGTAACATTCCAGCCATGAGGAACAGCAAGAGAAAATGCCTGGAGATGAGAGATGGAGTGTTTTGTTTAAGGAGCACTAAGGAGGTCAGTGTTACGGGATTAAAAGTCTGGGAGTAACATATAAGAAGACTGGAAAAGTGGAAAGTGGTGGGGCTAGGTTATGAAGGGCTTTGAATGCCAAACAGGATTTTATATTTGATCCTGAAGGGAATAGGGAGCTAGTGGAGTGTATTGGACCTGAACTTTAGGAAAATCCCTTGGGCTGCTGAATGGAGGATGATGCATCCCAACCATGCCGCTATATCCTTGAATACTAATGTATCCAAGAAACATGAAATAGACTTGAATGGGAGAGTAAAAATTATCTCAAGACTTGTTAAAGGTGCCACATAAAAAGGGGAAGAGAGTATTTGACAAAATAAATAACCAAGTCTTGGCAAGTAGAGAGCTTTGAATATCTATTTTGGTGGTTAGATATATAATTAGGCTGTCTTTTTATATTAGACCACACCCATAAAATGAGATCTCTTGGAGAGGAAACAATATTTGTATAAACTGAAAAAATAACAGTAATTATAGGTTGGGTTCAGGTTTTATAAAAATCAGATTCGAGTTGGGGGGAGTACAGCCTATATTCAGAGCTGTACAGTAGGTATTTCTAAAGTATTTGAAATCAGGTTTTCTTAAACATTAAATATTCTCCCTAAGTGATCAGGTTTTTTATTTCTTTTTCTTTCATTCCAATAACAAAGAAATAGGCTCCTAGCATTGTTGGTTTTTTTTGAATGTGTGATTACGCAATTCTCTAAATGAAGATACTCTCTCCTGCCTACTCACAACTTATCAACATCTTCTCTACTTATCTGATTATTGTCCATACCTTCCCAGAAATCCTCCAAAGAGGATCTAATTGGAAATCTTCTAGGACTTTTGACATTTTGTGAGTACCAATTAAGTATTTTGTCCACCTCTTTGCCCTCCATCTCTCTACATGACTAGTATATCTTTTCTAATATCCTTTGATGTATAGATGATAAAATGATGCCACCTATTCAGGAAATCCAAATGCATCATTAACACCATTTGGATCACCTGAAATTTCCAATATTCCATTACTATCATTGAATCCAATTTAACAAGCATTTCTTCCATGCCTGAGCACCATTCTAGATACTGCGGCAGAATGACAAAAATCAAACAGTACCTGACAACTTACATTCTCTTGATTATTCAGATATGATGGTATTTCATGATTTGTTGCCTTAAAACATGACTGGAAAAATATTAGTATTAAAAAATGTATTTGTTGTTTTTTGGTCAGGAAGCTCTGAGAGATTGTTGAAAGTGCTGAATAAAATGTCCTGTGTGCAATCTAAGGTATTTTCTTTTTATTTAATTCTGGGCCAAGGTTATTGTTCATCCATAGGGCCATTCTGTTGCTGTTGCTGTTGTTCGTTCATTTCAGTCATGTCCAACTCTTTGTGGCCCCATTTGGGGTTTTCTTGGCAAAGACACTGGAGTGGTTTTGCCATTCCCTTCTCCAGCTCATTTTACAGATGAGGAAACTGAGGCAAACAGGGTTCAGTCACTGGTCCAGGGTCACACAGCTAGTAAATGTCTCAGGACAGATTTGAACTCAGGGAGATGAGTCTTCTTGGTTCCAAGCCCAGTGCTCCATCCACCACACCACGTAGATGCCCAAGGTTGGTCTAAGATGTGTGTATTTATGGATGTGCTCAACGTGCTGCCCATCCAAATGCGTGTCTGATTATGTGTGTTTCTCGTCCACTTGATTTTTCCAGTGCATAATTTTAGGCTAATCTCTTTTTATTTTTAATTTTTTTTTATTTATTAATTAATTTTTAGTTTTCGACATTCACTTCCATCAGATTTTGAGTTCTAAATTTTCTCCCCTTCCCTCCCTTCTCTCCTCCCCAAGATGGCATGCAATCTGAAATAGGCTCTACATAGGATACATATTAAACATATTTTAACGTCGGTCATGTTGTAAAGGAGGGTTAGAACCAATGGGAGGAACCCCGAAAAAGAAGCAACAAACAAAGAGAAAGACCAATCCTTTTTCAGAGTCTGTGAATTTCCTTGAGGACACTCTGTAGGACTACCCTGTACTAATCTGGGCTTTCAGCACAGTGTCTTCTACAAACAGGAACACCTGGAAGACCTCAGCACATGTGGGGAATTCCTCTTGCATTTATGCTCTTTATAGAACACGCCTCAGTAATTATAGTTAACCAGTTCATCTTCTTATAGAAATGTTATGAATCAGAGTCGGTCTTGATGTCCGCTCTTAGAAGTCAACAGTTTGTTTAAATAAGTAGAATTGTAGTTAAAACTGTATGTGCTATTTTTAGCCTTCTAATTTTCTGTTGATTTTTGCTTCTATCCTAATTAGTCAATGTTCTGACTGTTACCCTCAGTCAGTTCCATTTCTGTTTGTTGTGCTGTTGTTCAGGGCTCACCATGTCCCGGAATGTCTGATTCTCTTCCTGAAGAAGACCTTCATCTCTTGTAGATGTGATGCTTCTGAATAGTCTGGAAGTCCTTGTTTCCTTTCCTTTTTTGATTCCAAGAATGCTCTTTGACTGATTGGCATATTTTTTATTGTCCCTCCCAGCATTCATCTTTGCTCTGAAGTCACTATATCATCAGGGCATATATTGACTCATTTTGGAGGATCATTAACACACAATACATTGCATTTAAACTTCTTCAGGTCAGGGAATGCTTCATTTTATCAATATATCCCCAGGAGCTAGCAGGGTGCCTTGCACATGTTAGTCGCTTAATAAATGTATGTTTAATTCAAATGTAGATTTGAATTGTCAAATTCTTCATGAAATTTCTCTACTTAAGATTATTGAGATTTCAGAGACTGCTTGGTCCAACTCCTTCCTTTCATAGATGTGGAAATTGAGGCCCGAGGAGATTAAGTGACTTGGCCAGCGTCATGCAGGTACCATCAGAGAGATTTGAGTCTGCTCAGTGCAACTCCAGAGCAAGTGATTCTCCCAGTGTAGATGTTTCCTTTGTCATTTTCTACAACAGGTACTGGTACATAGGCTGCAATTATTTTCATAGTGGTCTTTTTGCCTAAGCTTATCATGAGCATTATAAACTGAGAGGATCATGTCCTATGAAATGACTTTTCTTGGTGCCTTTAGGCAACAGGGGGTTTGCTGGAGCTGACATTTACTGGCTCTAATCATTAAATTTTCAGTGTGAGCATTTATACTACAGAAATGTGCAAATATTACAAATCAGGTCTTGTTTTGACTCTTTTAAAAATATTTTAATCAGCCAAAATTTGCCTTCTTAACACGCATCCCCACTGAGAACACAAGAAAACCAAAAATACAGTTATCTCTTCCACATTGCGACTTTCCCCATGGCGGTTTCCATACTTGACTCTAGCATAGTGATGTTACTTTAGTCCTCTTTGAGAACGAAGGACAACAACCAACCAATAATGTGGGTCGGGATAAGAAATTAAATGGGAAGTTTGGGGGAGTTTGTGAAGGCCTGCAGATGACAGAAAAAGTTTAGAAACTCAGAAATACATAAAATTTATGTATTGTATTATGTAATCTCAACATATTTATCTTTTGATACCATAATCATTCAAACTTCTTCTCCAGTATGAAGGGAGGACCAACAAACTTTATGCAGATTTTCCAGTTTGCAGGGGGCAATGTGCCCTTAACCCCATGATGTAGAAGGGATAACTGTAATTACAAACATATATATATATATATATAGTTATCAAAACAATTTTCTAACCATTTAAAAGTTTTAAAATTATTTCATGGCTTGCTATGTGGCTAAGGACCTCATTACTTAATGCTCTACCTGTTAGTGACTAGTCTTTTCTATAATTTAGCCAGGTTAGGCCTTGGCTGCCACAGTCTATGCCTGGGGCTATGCTCAAAGTTTCCAGTTTAGTCGAATCGTTCGAAGTTAACTGGCTGGCATTACCTTTGGGAACTTCAGATCACCTCCATACCTTGAATAGGAATTGGAGTAGAACTTTTGGAGAGGAATAAATTCATTAGAGAGATTTTAAAAAAAAAAGAAAGAAAGAAACATCTGCAGATAATATCCAGGCTCAGTATATTCAGTCTAATCCAAGAGTTCTTAATTTTCGTGTGTGTCCTGGACTGCTTTTGCAGTCTGATGGATCCTAGGAACCTCTTCCTAGAAAAATGTTTTAAAATGCATAATATGAAATATGTAATGTTATAAAGGAACTCAAAAGCTAGTGAAAATAAAAATGGAGCTTTTTTTTTCTCCTTCAAGTTCACAAACCTCCTGAAATCTATATATAAAGGTTAAGAACCGTTGGACTAATCCAGGGGTGGGGAACCTGTGGCCTTGAAGCCATGTGTGGCCCTCTAGGTCCTCAAGCACAGCCCTTTCACTGTATCCAAACTTCACAGAATAAATGAAGTTTGGATTTAGTCAAAGGGCCACCCTTGAGGACCTAGAGGGCCACCAGAGGCTGCAGGTTCCCCACCCCTGGCTATTCCTGATATGTACAGAACTGATATTGTGAAGGAAGGTACTACTTCCTTACATTCTCTTCATAGAGCTCCTCTTCTTTTAAGAAGCTTTTTGGGAGCCATCTTCTAAATCAGTAGTTCCCATTCAGTAGATAAAGAAACTCCATTTATTAACAAGCCTACTACAAGTTGTTAAAATGGTTCAAAGGGTCACACGAAAAGAATATTTAATGACACTTTAAGCAAAAAAAAAATCACTACAGAATATTATGAGTAATATATTAAATTACCCAAGGGATTCACAGCACATTTTCTTATTGTTGCTGAAAGGGGTTTGTGGAACAAAAAGAAACTTGGAACCACTGTTTCCAAGACTTTACTGATCCTCTCAACTGCTAATGTCCTTTCTCCCACACTGCCTTGTACTTAACTACTTTATACATATTTACATGTGTCCATTTTACAGTTATGCTATATATATATATATGTATATGTATATATATATATGTATATGTATATGTATGTATCTATACGTATAATATTGTGATTGTTGTTAAGTCCTTTTGGTTGTGTCTGACTTTTCATGATCCCATTTGGGAGTTTCTTGGCAAAAATACCAGAGTGTTTTGCTATTTCTTTCTTCAGCTCATTTTACAGATGAGGCAACTGAGGCTAACAGAGTAAAATTGCTTGCCCAGGGTCACACAGAGTCACAGTCGAACTCAGGAACATGAGTCTTCCTGACTCTAGCCCTGGAGCTGAATCCGCTATACCACCTGACTGTCCATATATACACACACACACAAACACATACACATATACATACACACACACACATATATATGTATATGTATGTATATGTGTATTATGTGTGTATGTGTATAAATACATACATACATAACTACATATATATACACACATACACACACACGTGTTTCCCACTAGAATGTAAGCTATTTGCAACTAAAAATTGTTGCATTCTTGCAACTTGTATCCTCAGTGTTTATGCCTGGCACATAGCAAGTCCCTAATAAATAAACAAGATACTATTAATTAATTATATTATAAAATTTAATTTAAAATTAATTCATTAAAATGAAGAAATAATGCAACTTATTAATAAATACTGACTTCAGCATATTTTATCTCTGATGCTTACTAGTTGTGTGATCCTAGGCAAGTCACACAGCTCCTCTGGATTTCAGTTTTCACATCTATAAAATGTAAATAAGACGAGATCTCTGAAATTCCTTTATAATCCTCAGTTTCTTCATGTGCAAAATTGGGTTAATAAGACTTGTATTACCTACCTCACAGGCTTGTTGTGAGGCTCAAATGAGATAATATAAGTAAATCTCTTTGCAAAATTAAAGCAAGTATTTATTCAGCGCCTAGTATGTGCAAGGCACTGTGCTAAGTGCTTTTCAAATATTAACAAATTTAATCCTCAGAATAATTCTTAGAGGTTGCTGTCATTATTATTTTCATCCTCCTATTGATGATACTGAGGCCAAGAGAGTCTAAATAACTTGTCCAGCGTCATGGAGCTAATGAGTATCTGAGGCCTGATTTGTACTCGAGTCTTCCTGACTCCAGGCCGAGCACTTCATCCATTACGTTACTTGGCTGCCTCTGAGGGCACTATATGATTGTCTGCTATTTTAATAATTTCAGGTGTAAAATTTTCTTCTATTAATTTTACATTCCCCTGCCATACTAAATGGAGTGTAATAAACGTAATTTGACTTTTTCTTGATAAAACAGGACATGGAAGCACCAATTAATTAACGCACCTATAGTGTAAGAGTCAAAGGAATAAGATCTGTGAGGAATTTTAGAGATTAAAAAGTCCAATCTTTCATTTTACAGATAAGGAAACTGAGACCCAGAGAGGTGGATGAGCTGCTTAAATTCACACAGTAGTGAAACTTGGATTTGAACTTTGGTGCTCCAACTCAGCAGTGCTTCTTAAACTGTGTTTGGCAACCCCATATGGGGTTGGATAATTGAATATGGGGGCAGTGAAAAATTTGGCAACGATAAAGGGTTTCTGAATGCACAATGACCAAAAATTAATTCAAAATCAAACTTGTAATGAATCTGAGGTGTTTCTGGATGCCCTTGCCTATGTTGTATTGAGCGATTTTACTACAGCCTTGGTTCTGAACATACAACATGTGCATGTTGGACTGCTCATGCCCTCAGGCCACCTAATGCCAAGTAACACTGCCAGAAACACCTCAGCTCAGATTTGAGACTATTGTATGTTATGAATTGCAGTGTTTTTACTGGACATATAAAGTTTTTTGATCTTACAGAAACATAATAGTTTAATTATGGAAAATAAAAACTTTTAATATTTTCCTACCATCATTCCTCAGCATGTAAGTATCAAGTTAGTTTATCTCTGGATTGCATTGTGTTAGAAAGTTTGATTTTTAAAAATGCTGTTATCTCCTTCTTTTACAGAAACACAGGTATTTAAGACAAGTAAAGACAAAACCCTTTAATCATATTTCTCTACCATCACTGCTGTACGTGTATGTAAGTGTGAATGTCAATTTTTAAAATTAAGCACAAACAAATGTAATTTAATAAACTACAGCTAGTAATTATTTGAGAACTTATTGGCAATATTTATATTTTAGGAAAAAAATATTTTTCAGTTATGGATAAGTAGCTAAATTTAGACAGAAGACAATACTGATGACAATGTGGCAGAGTCTTTGCTACCAGGTTGTAGTACACCTAAACTGACAAGAAAAAGAAAATACATTAAACCATTTTTGCAATATGGATTTACTTCTAATAATGATGATGGTGTGGAAAAACCTCTTTGCTTAATTTGTAGTGAAGTTTTGGCTGTGGAGAGCATGAAGCCAGCCAAAATAAAATGGCATCTTAATACCAAGCATGCAGCATATTGCAATAAACCAAAGGAATATTTTGAATGACTTAAAATCTTCAAATAAAGAAAAACGATGTTTTGAGAAATTTGTTACTGTCCACAAAAAAATATCTACTTGCATCTCACAAAACTTCTTATTTAATTGCAAAAACTAAAAAGCCCTACACATTAGGAGAAGATCTCATGTTACCTGCTGCTATTAAAATGTCAGAAATAGTTCATGGGGAAAAAGTATAGGGATGAAATTCATAAAATTCCTTTATTGAATGATATTGTTTCCAAAAGAATTTCTGAAATTAATAATGACCAATTCCAGCAGCTCATTACCAGACTCAAGGGCAGCCCAAAGTTTGCAATTCAGTTAGATGAAACAACTGATATTTCTAACATGACACAGTTGTTACTTTATGTAAGATATACTTATGAAGGAAGCATACATGAGGAATTATTGTTCCGTCACCCTTTGGAAGGGCTCACAGGAGGGGAAGATACATATCTTAAAGTTGATGAATTTTTCACAAATGAAGGTTTATAGTAGAAAAATTGTGTTGGAATCTGTACAGATGATGCTTGAGCAATGATGAGCAAGAATGTTGGACTTGTAGCAAAAGTTAAAGCTGGTGGCAATGGACATATTGCTTTTACTCACTGCATGATCCATTGGGAGGTACTCATAGCCAAAAAAAAAAATATCACCAGTGTTAGATGTTGCTTTGTGATACTATCAAAATCATTAACTTCATTAAAAGCTGTGCCCTTAACACTTGTTTGTTTTCAAACCTTTTGAAAGACATGGACTCCAATTACAAAACTTATTTCTATATGCAGAGGTAAAGTGTCTTTCAAGAGGGTGAAATTTAAACAGATTATTGAAATTGAAAGATGAAGTTGTTATATTTTTGACTGAGCAGAAATCTGATTTTGATAATCTTTTTCATAATGACTTGTGGTTTTCAAAACTGTGTTATTTGTCAGACATTTTCAAAAACTAAATGATTTAAACATGTTGCTTAAAGGAAAAAATTTTAACATGTTTATGTTAAAAGATAAAATTAAAAGTTTTACTAAAAAAGTTAACATATGGAAGAACAGAGTGGAAAATGGTTCTTTAAAAATATTTACAGCTACAGATGATTTTGTAATTGAAAATAACCTTCCCAAAGATTTAATTGTAAGAGTTATAATTGATTTTCTGAAGTGCCGGAAGACACAGTTTCAGAAATAATTCCCTTCAAATTTTGATTCTAAAAAAATAAGTTGGGTTAACAAGCCATACTCAGTTGAAATAAAAAACCTCAATCATCTGCCATTAAAAATTTAAGGAGAATTTGCTGAGTTATCAAGCAACAGAATTTTAAAACTTGAGTTTCCTAAAAAAATCATTAAATGAATTTTGGCTTGGAATTAGGACAGAATTTCCAACAATTTCTGAAATGGCTCTAAACATACTTCTGCAATTTTTTACTTGGTATTTATGTGAAGTTGTATTCTCAGCATTGATGTTTAGAAAATCAAAATATCAACTAATTCTGAAAAATGTTGAAGATGCTCTATGTCCTGTAGTATCAAATATTCTACTAAGATTTAATTTTTATGTAAAAATAAGCACATCCATCTCATTAATATGTGTAATATTAATTAAGGTGGGACTTTTTTTTTTTTACTGTTTTCTCTTTTGGAGCACTTATTTAATCAAGTACCCTTGATGAGTTTTTTTGATTAAATTAGGAGTTTTTGATGATGTCCTTGCCTCAGGGGAAAGCCTGGTTTGCATGGGTTTGAGTGACATGTTTGTGATGCCAGAGGCTTTTAGGCCACATGGGTTTGAGTTGCACATTATGACGCCCTTTGACCCGGAACAAGACATATAAACCCAGAGGTTGGCATTCTCCCTTGGAGGCTCTCAGTCACTGGAAGAGTGGCATGAGGCTCTGGGCAGCCATTTTTAAGATCCCCCCAGCTTGTAAATCTAGGTGTAGATGCTTTCCTGGTAACTATGAATTTGTATTTGGTCTGTTTATGATGTGTGTTTGTAATTTGTTTGTATTTGCTCTGAAATTCAGGTTGCTAGCTTTTCCTCCTGAACTAACAAATGATATTTGTATGTTGGATTAAAGTGAGATTGTTAACCCCTTAAAGTCACTTTCCTTAGTAAAGAAGATCAAAGAACCTGTGCTGGAAGCTCTTGTTCCTAGTCTTGTTGGGTCTTACACCCCCCACAGCAGCTGCTAGCCAAATTGTCGCTACAGTATGCAAATTTGCTTTCATCTTTAATATGTGGTAAAGTTATATGTATACCAAAGAATTATTTTAAAACAAATTACTTCATGGTGTATTAGCAGTAAATATTTTATTTATATACCTATTTTATATACTTATATACTGAAGGTTGTGTAAAAATTTCTCAGGTGGAAAGAGGTCACAAGTGGAAAAAGTTTAAGAAGCCCTGCTCTAACTAATGCTTCTCAGAGCCTACTGAGCCATGAAGGACTCCTTATCCCTCCATTAAATAACCCTAAACTACTGGGCTTTTAAAAATTATTCTTCAGGGAATGGCTGAACAAGGTGTGGTATATGATTGTGATGGAATATTACTGTGTTATAAGATGAGCTCAATGATTTTGGAAAACATAAGAAATTGTTAGTTTAATGATTTTAGAAAAACATAGAAAGACTTCCTTGAAATAATGAAGAACAAAATGAGCAGAACCAAAGGAATATTGTACGTAGTAATGGCAATATTGTTTTAAGACGACTTTAAGTAAATAAGTTATTTTGTCTATTATAAACACCCAAATTAACTATAAAAACATATGAAAAAAGATGCTATCTCCATCCATGGAAAGAATGATGAATAGAAGTATATATAGAATAATTTTACATATATATACCTATTTATGTCTAATGGTAGCCATCTTGGAGGTGGGGGGAAGAAAAAAAAGAAATGTACATGATAATTTTGTTGTATATTTGAAAGGAATAGCAAGCTGTGCATAATAATAGATTTTCAGTTTCAGGTGCAATCATTTTAAAAATTGTACTATGTTATGAAAATGCTTTATTCCATAAATTAAAAAATGTTAAGAAAAAGTTATTCTGAATGTTAAATGATATTTTCACATGTAATTGGCAAAATATGAAATATTATTAAAGAAAAAAAGTTATTCTGTCTTTCTCTTCATGGTCAGTGGTCACTTCTTTCTATATATCCTACTGCCATTGAGTTCTGATTTTACATACTCTCTTGGAAGTGAAGTCCTCAGAGTCTTTCTGTAGTAGCTATTACTTAGAAACTTCCAGAACTGTGGCTGTATTCTGAATAATCCAGGAAGCCCAGAAGTTTGACCTCTGGATTGGGGGTGGAGGGTGGGGAGGAGGGTGGTATGTGTGGCACTGTAACATGTTTTTAAAATTACAGATCAAAGATGAAATGAGACGCTGTCCAATTCCAACCCTGTGTCAGCAGTTCTCTACATTGAAATATTCTTCGTATGACGGAGGAGGCAGATTGCTTTCTTCCTAGACACAAAAGGCTCAGATTCACACAGTTGGTGAACCCTTGGGTATTTACATGTGTTTAGAAAGACCACGAAAAGCTATAGATAAAGGAACAGAGAACATTCTTGTAGAAGCTGTCTACCACAGAGCAGTTTGTCTCAAGTGAAACGTAGATTAAGAATTTCCTATTTCTATTTTTACTGCAAAATTTGCACTGGGAAGGGCATTCGGTTTGGAAAAAGCTTTCTCCCTTTTCAACTATGGGCCCTTTCATTCTTTCATCTGCAGCCAAACAGAAACAAGAGTGAGACTTTTACAGCATTCACATGCTTCTTTATGTTGGAACACTGATAAGAGATCCCTCTGAAGCAGAAATAATAAAACTCATTATCACCATATTTATTGCAGCTGTTAACCATTAAAAAAGAGTGATAAGAGATATGATTTGCTGAATTAGAAAAGGTCTCATTGGGAGGAGATCTGAAAAATTAAAATAACTGTGATTGTTTTTATCCAGTGCCTGGCACATAGTAGGCACTTAATAAATGTTGATTAATTGATTGATCTTCTAGTTTAAACTAGAATTATATGGCTCAATAAGGTGCCTATAGTAGTTAAAAATGAATGGCGAGAACCACTAACTCCTCAGTGAATAAAGGAGAACCCTAGAATCTCAGAATCTTCACAGACCATCTAATCTAACTTTTATATGATGAATGAAGAAATAGATGTCCAGAAACAGCAAGGGATTTGTTCAAGGTCATAGACCTAGTAGACTTAAGTGCCATTCCATCACATTAATCACCCACCATTTAGAGATACAATGAGGGGAGAGGGCGAAAGTGGACTGGATTTGGAGTTAGCTCTGTCACTTATTAGTTATGTGACCTTGGGCAAGTCACCTCTCTGGGCCTCAGTTTCTTCATCTGCAAAATGGAGATGCTGGACTAGATATCTGCTAAGGTCCCTTCCATCTCCAAATTTGTGATTCTATAACAATGAAGATATGTATAACCAGTCACTGTTTTCTTCTTTTTGATTGTTGTTCCTTAAAGGTTCTCATTGGGCATTCTGGTCACACCTCACGTTGGTTTGTCTTTCCTTTCAATATGATTGAAATATTCTCAAGCACACCAACATTGATGTATCTGAAATGTAAGTTGCCACAACTCAGTTCCCATTGGTGCTGCCAAGATTCATATGATATTGGTGATACATGGTTCAGAGCTCCATAGTGCTGCCTTCACCTGGATCCTACTCGTGCTGCCACAGATTGGGTCCCATTGATACCATGACGTGGGTTAACATACTTCTTTCGAACTACTCTTTGGGTACTGCCTTCAGAGCCTAGGGATTCAGTCTTTGTGATATCCTCAGGTGTGTCAAACCTTTGAGGGAAGATTTGATTTCTGGAAGCAAAGGACAAAAGGTCATTTGGAGCCAAGTCTCGTGAATGAGTCTGGTAATTGTGCTGATACATACCCTTTTGGGTTTTGAAAAAAAAGGTTGACTTTTTCCCTCTGTGGTTCATAACTAGCTCTACAAACAGTTTCAGAGGAGGAATTCTAAACATGTTTTCAGCAATGGAAGTGACTTTATAATGTGGCTTCCCAAGGTGGCTACTTTGAAGACCTTCACTCATTGGGATGGAGAAGTTTGGGTATGTTCATGGAAAAAGAATAAAAAACAAGCAAGCAAAACATCCCACCTCAAGCCCAATAAGCACATCTGGCTTATACACAACATATAATGAAGACTAAAAATGTAACCTATCAGCAGAAGAGTGATGGAGGGCTGGGTAAGATCTATGCAGGAAAGGTTCTTGTACTGGAGTAAAGGGGATAGCCATATATTCCTATAGATTATTAAATGAACATGTGATATGTGAGGGAGGGGAAGATAATCCTTTTTAATGAGAGTAATGATTCTATTTTAGGAAGGATAGTAAGATGGAAGGTTTCAGATATAGAGGGGAAGTAATCTCCTAGTAAGGAAAGCTCTCTGGATCTGGCATGTTTAGAGGGTAAAGGACAAAGTATGGGACTTGGAGTCAGAAAGACCCAGGTTCAAATCCTACCGCTGATACTTCCTAACTGTGTGACCCTGGCCAAGTCATTCAACACTTGTTACCCCATTTCCTCATCTTTTAAATAAGGGGGGTAAACTAAATGATTGCGAAGGTCCCTTCCAGCTCTAAATCTATGATCCTATGACTTAGGAGAAAAGCAATTGAAAGGCCATGAAGGCCAGGCTAAGCAGTTTGGAACTGATAAAAACAGAAATCAGCAAGGTCTCGGTATGTGTTGCCTTTAACTTTCAAAGCTGTCTCTCATCATAAAAAGAGCAGGAAATGACCAACCCAGAGCCCCAAAGATATTAAACTAATTAAAATAAATAAGGCTACCTCAAATAAAAATTTAAGAACTAATTAAAGTTCTTGTTTCAATATTTCTTAGGGCAACAGAGGATCTCTGCCAACAGTTGCATAAAACATTAGGACATTTAAAAATGTGGGAATGGAGGGTAAACATTTTAATTGAATGACGGTTCCCAAAAACAACAACAACCATAACAACAAATCTATTTGCCAACTGTCAGCCTACTCATGTAAAATTCAACTGAATGGGCATAGTGTCTAGTACTAAGTACACTATTTTCCAACAGTGCCATTAAAATTGTTTTTCTATTAAAGAAAAGATGCAACCCAACAGCCCACAGTAAAGTAGATTATTACTTATTTTATAGATAACTAGGTGTCACAGTAGATAGAGTGCTGGCCTAGAGTCAGGAAGACTCATCTTCCTGAGTTCAAATGTGGCCTGAGACACTTATTATCTGTGTGACCCTGGGCAAGTCACTTTATTCTGTCTGCCTCAGTTTCCTCATCTGTCAAATGAGCTGGAGAAGGAAATGGCAAGCCACTCAAGTACCTTTGCCAAGAAAATTCCAAATGGGGTCATGAAGAGTCAGACATGATCAAAAAACGACTGACAAAATGACTCAACAACAACTTACTTTGTGACCATCAGGTAATTTAGATATCCCTTCATGACTGTGTCTCCTTAGTGAATAGTTGGATAAGCAGCAAAGAACTCATAGAATTGTATATTTAGAACTGGAAGGGATCTTAGAGGTGTAATCCAACTTTTTCATTTTTGGCATGCAAAAACTTTTATTTTTTGTTTTTGAACAACTGTCTTTAAAACTTTGAGTTCCAGATTCTCTCCCCTCTTCCCTCCCCACCCACCCTCCCTAAGAAGGCAAGCAATTCAACATAGGCCACATGCATATCATTATGTAAAATCCTTCCACAATACTCATGTTATGAAAGACTAACTATATTTTGCTCCTTCCTAACCTATCCCCTTTATCTAATTTTTCTCCCTTGACCCTGTCCCTTTTTGAAAGTGTTTGTTTTTGATTACCTCCTCCTCCATCTGCCCTCCCTTCTATCATCCCCCCTTTTTATGTTCTTCCTCCTTCTTTCCTGTGGGGTAAGATACCCAATTGAGTGTGTATGGTATTCCTTCCTCAGGTCAAATCTGATGAGAGCAAGATTCACTTATTTCCCCTTACCTGTCCCCTCTTCCCTTCCTACAGAACTGCTTTTTCTTGCCATTTTTATGTGAGATAATTTACCCCATTCTATCTCTCCGTTTCTACCTCTCTCAATATATTCCTCTCTCATCCCTTAATTTGATTTTATTTTTTTAGATATCATCCCTTCATATTCAACTCACCCTGTGCCTTCTGTCTATATATACACACACATACATATATACATATACACACACATATACATATGTGTGTATATATATACATGCACATATACATATATGTGTGTGTGTGTATATATATATATATATATATATATATATATATATATGCATATTCCCTTCAGCTACCCTAACACTGAGATCTCATAAATTATACACATCACCTTTCCATGTAGGAATGTAAACAAAACAGTTCCACTTTAGTAACTCCCTTATGATTTCTCTTTCTTGTTTACCTTTTCATGCTTCTCTTGATTCTTGTGTTTGAAAGTCAAATTTTCTATTCAGCTCTGGTCTTTTCACTGAGAAAGCTTGAAGTTCTCTATTTTATTGAAAGTCAATATTTTTGCCTCGGAGCATGATACTCAGTTTTGCTGGGTAGGTGATTCTTGGTTTTAATCCTAGCTCATTAACCTCCAGATTATTGTATTCCAAGCCCTTCGGTCCCTTAATGTGGAAGCTGCCATATCCTGTATTATCCTGATTGTGTTTCCACAATACTCAAATTGTTTCTTTCTAGCTGCTTGCTATATTTTCTCCTTGATCTGGGAGCTCTGGAATTTGGTGACAATATTCCTAGGAGTTTTCTTTTGGGGGTCTTTTTGAGGAGGCGATCTGTGGATTCTTTCAATTTCTATTTTACCCTCTGGCTCTAGAATATCAGGGCAGTTCTCCTTGATAATTTCTTGAAAGATGATATCTAGGCTTTTTTCTTGAATATGGCTTTCAGGTAGTCCAATAATTTTTAAATTATCTCTCCTGGATCTATTTTCCAGGTCAGTGGTTTTTCCAATGACTTATTTCACATTGTCTTCCATTTTTTCATTCCTTTGGTTCTGCTTTATAATATCTTGATTTCTCATCAAGTCACTAGGTTCCCCTTGCTCCAATCTAATTTTTAAGGTAGTATTTTCTTCAGTGGTCTTTTGGACCTCTTTTTCCATTTGGCTAATTCTGCCTTTCAAGGCATTCTTCTCCTCATTGGCTTTCTGGAGCTCTTTTGCCATTTGAATTAGTCTATTTTTTAAGGTGTTGTTTACTTCAGTATTTTTTTGGGTCTCCTTTAGCAAGTCGTTGACTTGTTTTTCATGGTTTTCTCTCATCCTTCTCATTTCTCTTCTCAATTTTTCCTCTACTTCTCTAACTTGCTTTTCCAAATCCTTTTTGAGCTCTTCCATGGCCTGAGACCAGTTCATGTTTTTCTTGGAGGCTTTTGTTTTAGGCTCTTTGACTTTGTTGACTTCTTCTGGTTGTATGTTTTGGTCTTCTTTGTCACCAAAGAAAGATTCCAAAGTCTGAGACTGAATCTGAGTGCGTTTTCACCGCCTGGCCATGTTCCCAGCCAACTTACTTGACTTGAGTTTTTTGTTGGGGTATGACTGCTTGTAGAGTAAAGAGCACTTTGTTCCAAGCTTGAGGGGATGCGCTGTCATTTTCAGAGCTATTTCTATACAGCCAGCTCTGCCACACCAGCACTCCTCCTTCCCCAAGAGCCACCAACCTGGACCTGACTCAGATCTAAAGCAGGTTCTGCACTCCTGCTCTGATCCACCACTTAATTCCTCCCACCAGGTGGGCCTGGGGCCGGAAGCAACTGCAGCTGTAGTTCTGTAGCTGCACCTCCCCTGCTGCCCCCGGGGCAGTGGTTGAACCATGAACTCCTATCACTCTGTCCCCGCAGCTTTTCCCACTAACCTTCTCTGTTGTCTTTGGTATTTGTGGGTTGAGAAGTCTGGTAACTGCCACAGCTCACTGATTCAGGGCACTAGGGCCCGCTCTGCCCAGCTCCTGGTCTGGTTGGTCCTGCCACCGCCCACACTGGGCTCTGCTCTGCTCCCAGCTCCGTGCATGATAGACCTCACCCAGAGACCATCCAGGCTGTCCTGGGCTGGAGCCCTGCTTCCCTCTGCTATTTTGTGGGTTCTGCAGTTCTAGAATCTGTTCAGTCATTTTTTATAGGTTTTTGGAGGGACCTGGTGGGGAGCTCACACAAGTCCCTGCTTTCCAGCCACCATCTTGGCTCTGCCCCCCCCTTTTTCATTTTTTTGGATAGGAGAGCTAAGGCACCCAGGGGAAGTCAAATGACTTGTCCAATGTCACTCGGGTCAATCCACTGGCAAATTTGGGATTTGAACCTAGATCTTAAGACCTTAAAGCCAGTGCCTCTTCCTCTTCACCATATTAGCTCTACCATGGAACTGATGAGATTTGGGGATCAAAAATACTTGTGGCTTACCCTAGGCAATACTGGAGAAAAGAGATAATTCCCACTTTCTTCAGGTTCTCAAGTACAAAACATCATTTCACTAGTAACATAGTTCTGTGTCTTGCAAGTGTCAAGCAGGAAGGACCTTCCTGTATCTCAGATTGGAGATCAAAATTGAAAGGAGATTATCTCTTATTTGGTTGGAGTTAGGTTTGAGAGAATGGAGAAATTAAAGTCAATGAGCATTTATCAAGCACCTGCTGTTTGCCAATGTAGCTGGGAGATAAAGGATGAGGTTTAATTCCATCTTTACTTCTACTCCATTCCAATTTATTTCCTCAAAGATCCCTTTCTCCCCTTTAGCTGGTTAAAGTCTGGTGCAAACAATCTCTATGGGTCAATCTGTCAAGCAACAAGCATTTATTAAGCACCTATTATGTACTTGGCACTGGGTTAGTCCCTGAGAATATGTAGAGATAAATGAAACAGTCCTTACCTTCAAGGAGATTATATTTTATAGGGGCTGACAGCATGTACATATATGATTATATATAAAATAAATACCATCTCGTGTGTGTGTGTGTGTGTGTGTGTGTGTGTGTGTGTGTGTGTGGAGGGGGGAGGTTCTAGCAGATGGGAATAAGGAAACACTTCATGTAGGAGGTGGCATTTGAGCCGAGTTCTGAAGGAAATACAGATTCTGAAAGCTAGAAGTGAAGAGGGGGTGTGTTTCATACATGGGAGACAGCTTGTACAAAGGTCCTACAGTGAACTTTTTGGCCTCCCATCTGGAGGTGCGAGATGGAAAATAATGTGTAATGAATGGCAAAATGGCTAATGTAACTTTCTGTGACCACAGACTACACCCTGTTTCACAAGTGAACAACACTACTTGTCATCACAAAAAGAAAATAAAGTTATCTCAGTATAGACTTGTACCTGCTACTAAAACAACCCCAAGCGCACATCTTATGGACGGTGAGTCAGAACCATTACTTACATAAATGGAGGACAGGACATATGCTTAGAGGACATGGATTACTCACAGGCACAGGTTATAGTTGTACCCATGGAGCACAATGTAAGCTGGGCTTTGTCAGGCATGTCGAAAAAAAAAGGCTATGGTACAGTACAGTACTTGTGCTCAAGCAGCTTAATCTTTCATTAGGAAGACAAAATAAACACACAGAAAATAATTTCTGTCCAATTGGAATTTGGAAAAGAGAAATGGATGTGGGTTGAGGTAGCTGGAAAATAATCAATAAGGATTTGTTAAAATCTACTGCAAAGCTTCAGGAAGGTGATGGAAACCAAGTTGATCCTTGGAGGATGAGTAGGATTTGGACAGGTAAAGGATTGGGGTAGGAGTAGAGCTGTCTATTTTATAAAGATGGAAATGAAACATTTTCAACAGGGTTGAAAGGCTCCCATTTTACAGATGAGAAAACTGAGACAGAGATGTTAAATGACTTGCCCAGAGTCACACATCTAATTAGTGACTGAGGCAGGAGGAGTCAAATTCAGTTTTTCTGGACTTCAGTCCCAGCACTTTCTGAAAAGCGGCAAAACCTGCAAATAAGCCTAACTTACAAAGGTTATGTTTAGCAAGAGGTGAACTCACACTTGCCAGTCTGATGGCTTCGTTTCCCTCTCTCCTCTTCTGGCTTAGAGAAGGTTCTCTGGCCTCTTTTCAGCCATCTATTGTGGGAAGCCACACCATTTTTAGCAGCAAAGATTTATCATGGTATACATTCTGTGTCTGAGGGCCCCCTTGATAAAAGATCAGCCTTGAGTGTTTATTTTGGTCTGAGACAACTCTGATGTATATTTATTTGAGTCCTTGTATTTTTACACTTTCTTTCCAGGAAACCAAATCACCAAGAGAATTCTCATGGAGTTCAGGTTCTCAAGTACAGGGTGAACTAAAATACCTCCTAGATTGTTGTCAGTGGCTAAAACAGGGAGACTCCGATCTTTGAGTGCTCCAAGCTTGCCAGTTGCTTCAGGGGGCTGTTCTGCTCCCTTAAGGTTGGCTGCCACTTTAAAATTCAAACTGAAAAATTGCTCAGGACTTTGGAGAGGAAAGTCATAGAGAGTGACCAGGTTTTCCAAGAGGCTTAGCACACAGTAAAGATCTCCAGAGTCTTTTAAAAGTTTGTAGCAAACAACTCTCCCTTTTTGGGCGGAAGTGAAGCTTTTAAAAATGATGACATTTCACCTATGGACCAGTTTTAGGTTCTTGCATTGCATGTGAGTAGGCCTAGTCAACTGAGTTTGGTTAGAATGTTAATCTCTCTAATCTGGCTTCTTATGGGACAGTGTCACCCCAGGTAATGTGGGATCAACCAGAAGGTAGATGGGTCATATCTCAGCCAACCCACAAGAGTCATTTGTGGACCTTGGATCCAACACAGTCATTGTTACCTTTTCTCATGCTCTTTGGATCATTAACAAATGCCCTTTCCTTAGGGGATGATTTTAATTACAATAAATTAGATCATGGCTTATGTATACTACCTCCACAAAAGGAGAGAGTAATATAAATTGCAAAATATAAATTGGGGATAGGACAAGTAATTTATTCCTACACACAAAAATAAACATAAAAATAGAACACTTAGAGATATTCATGAGCAGAATGAATTAAGTTGAATTTAGTTAATAGTCAATAAACATTTGTTTAGTACCTACTAAGTGCCAGGCACTATGCTATCTGGCAAATTCAAAAAGAGGCAAAAAGGCAGTCATTGCCCTCGAAGAGCTTACAATCTAACGGGAGAGACAACAAGAAAAGAAGTAGATACAAAGCAAACTATATACAGGATTAGTAAGAAATAATTAACAGAGGAAAGGCACTGGAATTGAAGGGATTAAGTTAGACTTCCTAGAGAAGGTGGGATTTTAGTTGAGACTTAAAGGAATCCCAGGAGTTCAGTAGTCAAAGCAGGGGAGGGAGAGTATTTCAGGCATTCATAGAGGACAACCAGAGAAAATGCCTAGAATTAAGAGATGGAGTATCTGGTACAACAAAGGAGCCAGTGTCACTGAATCAAAGAGTGCAAGGCAGAGAATAAAGTGTAGGAAGATTGGAAAGGTAGGAGAGGTCTAGGTAAAAAGGGCTTTGAATGTCAAACAGAATATTTTATATTTGATCCTGGAGGAAATAGGGAGTCATGGGAATTTATCGAGTAGGTGTTAGAGGGGAGAGAGATGATCAGACCTGCATTGAAGGAAAATCTCTCTAGTGGCTGAATGGAGGAAGCGTTGGAGTAGGGAGAGACTTGAGGCAGGCAGACCTGCCAGGCTATTGCAGTAATTGAGGCATGAGATGATGATGGTCTTCATGCTGGTGGTGGCAGGGCCAGAAGAGAGATACTATGCGAATGACATGTGAATGACATGTGACTGTCATGAGAATGATATGCTATTGTCATGTGAATGACACACCATTGCCATGTGAATTACATGCAACTGTGGTGGGATCGACATGTGAACGACACGCTACTGTCATGCGAATGTCATGTGACTGTCACTCTGCTGTCATGCGGCCGACATGTGACAGACACACCACCGCCATGCGACTGACATGTGAACGACATGCTACGGTCATATGAGCAACATGCTACTGTCATGTGAATGAAGCGGGACTGCCATGTGAATGTCATGCCACTGTCATGTGAACGGCATGGGTCTGTCATGTGAATGCCATGCAAGTGACATGCTACTGTCATGTGAATGACATGTGACTGTCATGTGAATGGCATGTGATTGTCATGAGAATGACACACGATTGTCATCAGAGTGACACGTGAGTGACATGCGATCGTCATGTGAATGACGTGCGACTGTCATGTGAATGATATGCTACGATTATTATTACTGTTACTACTATTTACTTGGCATATTTTCTTTTTTAAAAATTCCATATAGAGCCTTGATCTCATCATCTGTAAAATAAAGGAGTTGGGCTAGATGATCTTGAAGGAATACCCATTTTTTGAATGACCCATACAGATGAATTACTGCTGCCACCTTTGCTATACACCTCCTTGACTGAAATTTCGATGGAAGCCCATACCACCAATACTTTGCCTGCTACATTTCATCCCTCTTTGCCTCCTACTCAATGAGATGCTAAGGGAACCACCATGAGTGCCATTGCCAGCTAAAATAGTCCCTACTTCTCTGGTCAGGCTTGGGGCAGTGGAGAAGGAATGCGTATGCCTGGTGTTTTGAGCCAAAACACAAAATATGTTTCCCCACAGAGAGGTTTGGTTTTATAATACCATAATCTAATGAAATTAGGACTTATGCATAAGAAATGGTCTCAAAGATAATAAGGAACTGTCTGATCAAAAAAGGAAGTGGCTAGTCTTGTGTGGAAATTGAGGGATGGACATCTCAAGAGCTACCCTCCAAAATTAAGAGAACTAGAGGAAGACCTCTGGCACACAGAATAGATTCTCTGGAAAGTTTATGAGAGAAGATGGATGTGGAGGAATTACATTGGATAAGACAATGTCGATGGGTTGTAATATGTACTAAAGGAGGGAATGCCTACACTGATGATATTGTGGATCCAAAGTGTGCAGAAGGAGGAAAGACTATTTGGGATTCCTTTTTTGATGAGAAAGTCCTTCTATTATGAGATCATAAGGATTTTCCAAAGTGGTAATATGATTTGTAAATTACCTTATTCCTGAACTTACGTACAAATATTATGTATTTGGATAGGGAATAGACCCATGATTTCATTGGTTTCACAAACACCTGAAGAAAGAAATTTCTTTTATCAATGCAGGTCAGCACATCCTCTGTGACTTAAAGTCTCAGAAATCTGACTAGAGCAGTGAGAGGTCAGGTGGCTTACAGAGGGTCACACAACCAGTAAATGTTGGAGATGGGATTTCAACCTGGGCCATCCTTGCTCTGAGTCTGTCTCTCTATCCACTATGCCAGGTGGCCACTTATCGATATTATGTACCACCACACTCCCTCAACACTTATGTATGAAGTGGGCACATGCACACATATACATTTGTTGTTATTGTTGAGTCATTTCAGTTGTGTCCAACTCTTTGTGACCCCATTTATTTTACAGATGAGGAACTAAGGCAAACAGGGTTATATGATTTGCCTAAAGTCACACAGCCTAGTAAGTATCTGAGGTTGGATTTGAACTCACAAAAATGAGTCTTTCTGATTCCAAGCCCAGTGCTCTATCCAACTAAAATGGCTGCCCATCCAAATGCATGTCATAATCTGGGCGATATGAGCTCTTCATTCACTTTTTTTTTCTTGTAAGGATCATTCTTTTATTGATTGGTTGTGGATCTCACTGAAGAAGCCCTGGAATTTGATGGTAAGCAACACAGGGTCATTTAAAAACAAGAGCATCTGGAAGACCTAAAGATTTATGGGGAATCCCTCTTCAGTTTGTCCTATATGGGACCTCCTCCCTGACAGCTTTGGTAAACACATATGTCCCTATACCTTTCTTTACTTAATATGGAAAACCAAAGGTTCATTGAACAAAGTCATCTCTGTGGTTGCTTCTATGAAGGAATTTTGCATAATTTTTATACACACAGGCTTTACACTTGATGTTCTTTACACTTCTTGTTGGAGAAGAGCCTTTAAGGCTATATTTTCCCATTTGAGTGAAATGATTGGAAAAAATTAATTAACAATAAACACAGTAGAATGCTGTATTCTTTATATATTATACTATATTCTATATATTTTATGCCATATGCTACATATTACATATACACTATATACTGTATTCTATATACTTTATAATATATATGCATATATATGGAACTATGGGAATGTGGTCTGTCATAGAAAATTGTCTACAAGACCCCACTTCTCATATTTTCATCAAGCACTATATATATACATATATGGGACAGTTAGCATTGCTCCTTCAGTAGGATGTACGCTTTATTAGGCACTCTGGACCTGCCAATTATTATTTTTATTCTTATTCTTCTTTTATCCCTCAGTAGAATGTAGGCTTCCTAAGGGTAGGGATGTTTTTTTCTTTTTCAAATTGTATCCTTAGAATTTTGCCTTGCTCGTAGCTGATATCTAAGAGATGTTTATGGAACCTCTTTGCTTGAGTTGCGCTGCCCCTCTTGCCTCACTTTCTGGAATCTCTGTTCTCTGGGTGGGAGCTGTCACCGCTAGTAAGGTTCTGAAGCTTTTCTCCTTGCCTGCTTTGTAAAGTGGCTTATGATTATAAAACCAGTATTGCCCTTGACCGCCATTGTCTTTGCTTGATGAGGAGAATGAGGTTTTATTGGCTAACGTTGTTTCTTGGCTCTTTTGGCCTTACTGTGATGACTGTTTTCTATTCATGAAACTTCTGTAAGACAGTGACAGTAAATGGAAATGGTTTTATTGTTTTCTGTTTCCCATCTTTTAGAATTAAGCCTTTGTTAAAGCAAGCTCAGTATGATGATTTCAGGCAGGGTCCTCTCACCATCCCTATCCTTTCTTCTACTTTGGGGTTAATGTTGACCTTTGCTTATACACAGATGACATATAAGGAAATGACTTGTTTCTGCATAATTGTGGTTTAATGGGAATTTTGCCCCCACCCCCAACCCAACGTGTCTGTTTCCTCTAGAATTTCATCATGGCTCTTTACCCTGACCAGTAGTCACTAAGGATTTTTTTCCCACAGCAGTGCAGTGAAGTATGACCAGAATGCACTATTTATAGAGAAAATGTTTTCCCCTAAAATTGATTTTATAGGTGAATTGCTGTAACCACAAAAATGAGAATGAGAGTCAAAAGATGCCTAAAAGGAAAGACAAACTAGAAGGTCTGAATGAACTCTTCCTGAACTTGCCTTTAAGGATAGGTGATAACACTGTGAAGTGGGGAATTTTCCCCATTTCAGTGACCGTCAGTGTACTCATGCCTTTTGTGTCACCAAGAAAGGCCATCTGACAAAATAAGGTAACATCTAGGGTGGTAGGTTATTACCTCTCCCACTCAAGAGTCAGTAAAAAAAAAAACATTTAAGTGCCTGTTCTACACCAGGCTGGAGATACAAATATGAAAAAGAAAAGCAGTCCTTGTCCTCAAGGAGCTTACAATCCAATTGGAGAAGAAAATACCCAAACAGAAGCTGGAAAAAGGCAGGGGCAGGGCAAGTACTCAGTTGGGTTCTGTAGACAATCCTTTTATTCCTCCCCTAATCAAGTGGCTATTCCAAACCTTTTCATCCTTCCTCACACCTCCTATGGCACTTCCTCACTTCACCCTCTTAACTAAAAAAACTTGCCTCAAACTTTATTGAAAAAATTGAGGCCATTCCCCAATAGATCCCTCTTCATCTTACATCACTTAGTCGTTTTTCTCTATTGTTTCCTCCTCCATCTCTGTCTCAGGTGAAGAGGTGACTCTTCTCCTAGCCAAGGAAAACCCTTTTACATGCATCCTTAAATCCATTTCATCCCTTCTTCCTTAGCAGATCTCCTCTATCATCCCCAATCTTTCATAAATTGTCAACTTTTCCCCATCTACTGGCTGCTTCCCATTGCCCACAAACATGATCCAGGCTCCCAGTTCTTAGAAAAACTCTTACTTGTTTAGACTCTCCCCACTAGCTAACATCCTTTATTTCTTCCCTTTCTTGTGGCTAAACACCCTGAGAAAGCCTCCTACTTCTCCTCTGATTCTTCTGAATTCTTTTCAGTGTTGGCTTTCTACTGAAAGCACTCTCTCCAAAGTAACCAATAATTTATTAATTGCCAAATTGAATGGCCTTTTCTAAATCCCCATCCTTCTTGACTGCACTGTAGCTTTTGACACTGTTAATCATCCTTTTTCTCTTGGATATACTCTCTTTTCTAGGTTTTCATGATACTGTTTTCTTCTGGTTCTCCTTCTACCTGCATGATCGCTCCTTTTTAGTCTCTTTCGCTGGACCCTTTATCCAGGTCGTATCTACTGATCATGAGTGTCCCCAACTCTGTTCTGAGCCTTCTTTTCTTCTTCTATACTAGTTCACATGGTGAGTTTTTCAGCTCTAACTCAATTATGGTTCAATTATTACCACTATGTCAATTATTCTTAGAACTCCTTATCCAGCCCTAACTTATCTCCTAACCTTCAGTCTCACATTACCAAGTACCTACTGCACATCTTGAATTGGATGTCTGTCCCATGGACATCTCAAGCTCAACATATCCAAATCACAACTAATTATCTTTCCCCTTAAACTCTTCCCTCTTCCTAACTTCCTTATTATTGTCTAAAGCATCATTGCCCTAGGCAGCATAGAATGCCTGGGCCTGGAGTCAGGAAGACTCATCTTCCTGAGTTCAAATCTGGCCTCAGACACTTGCTAGCTATGTGACCCTGGGCAAGTCATTTAAGTCTGTTTGCCTCAATTTCTTCAACTGTAAAATAAACTGGGGAAGGAAATGGCAAAGCACAGGCTCACGATCTAGGTATCATCCTTGACTTCTTACTGGCAATCACTCCACATATCCAATATACTGTTAACTCTTGCTTATTCTTCTTTCATGACAGTTTTTGAATACCTCTCCTTTCCATTCACACTACCCTGGGGCAGGCCTTTATCATCTCACATCTGGATTACTGCAATAGCCTCAGGCTTAGCCTCCCTTCTATCAGCTTGTTTGGTCTCTCCTTATCCTGGTTCATTCTCCACTCATAAGCCAAAATGACCTTCCTACGGTATGGGGCTGAACATGGCATTCCCCTACTCAATAAACTTGTGTGACTCCCTATGCTCTCCTGTTTGGATTTTTAAGTTCTCCATGACCCAGTCCCTTCCTACCTTTATGATCTTCTTAAATTCTCTATGCGTTTTATTATCCAGAGACACTGGCCTCCCTGCTGTTCCTCAAGCATGATGCTCTATCTCCCAAGTCAGTGAGGTTTCATATGGCTCTTCCCCATATCTGGAATGCTTCCCCTCCTCATCTCTGCCCGATGGTTTCTCTGGCTAATGTGAAGTCTCAATTTAATTCCTTCTTTCTACTAGAGGTCTTCCTCACTCCCCAGTCATGAGTGAAGGTATGTGCATATAGGTGTTTCTCATAAAATGCCATTTTTAATTATATGGTATCTTTTATTTGAGATTTCTAAGGATTGACTCATCAGTCCTCATAGCTTTCCTGTGATAGGTGATATTTCCATTTCACAAATTAATCATGGTGATATCTAGAATTTAGAAAGTGCCTTACACACGTTAGCTTACTTGATCCTCACAGCAGGGCTAAGAGTTTTTGTTGTTGTTGTTTAGTCAGTCCAGTTGTGTGTGAATCTTTGTGACCCCATTTGGGGTTTCCTCGGCAAAGATACTGGAATGGTTTTCCATTTCCTTCTCCAGCTCATTTTACAGATGAAGAAACTGAGGCAAACAGGGTGAAGTGACTTGACCAGGGTCACATAGCTAGTAAATGTCTGAAGACGGATTTGAACTCATGAAGATGAGTCTAACTGATTCCGAGCCCAGGTTCTACTGTTATTTATATTTTATAGAAGAGGAAACAGAGGCAAATATAGGTTAAGTCACTTGCTTTGGATCACACAACTAGTAAATGTTTGAGGTCAAATTCGACCTTAGGTTTTCCTGATTCCAGGCCCAGCACTCTATCCACCTAGCTGTTTTAGATTAAGAAACTGAGGTTGTGTGTGTCCATATGTGCTCATGAACACACATCCATGCGCACAGGCAAATGCATACAGACACAGACACTTAAATAAGTTATTTGTTCAGAGCCACCCCAAAACATTTAGAGACAAAACTTCAGAACTTCTGGAATCACCTCAAACACTTGAAGGAGGAAAGCCTGACTAGTCTCTGGTGATCTGCTTTTTTCTTGTCAACCTCAGGGTTCACTGCACAATCTTGAAAACAAAGGACCTTCACTGAATTCATTTAATAGTATTTGGTCAACACTGAGGGCTGTTGATGTGTTACTGGCTCATTTCCTTTTAAAAAAATACATCAGGGGACAGACACGCAATGTTGAGTCAAGGAGCTTGTTTGGAAGGGATGAGAAGGAATTTATTTTTGGCTTTTACTGAAACATTTGCAGGAAAAAGTGGGGATTGTCTGTAATAATAATATGTGCCCTTATAAAACACATATGTTACTGTGGTCATTCTCTTCATATTTGATGAACTAAATTTCTTTATCCTGGTGGATGTTCTATCTCTTGGTGGTAGAAAGAGTGTCTTCTTTCTAAGATTATATCCAATTTATCCTGTGTATATCTTGCATTTTTGTTTGTATGTTGTCTCTTCCATTAGAATATGAGCTCCTTGAGGTCAGGCCCCCTCCCAAAAAAACAATTACCAAGCACCCGAGACACAAAGAAAGGGAAAAGACAGTTCCTGCCCTCAAGGAGCAGGACCTCAAGTCTAATGAGAGAAACAACTATGAAGAAACAAGATGCATACAAGATTAACTGGAAACAAACAACAGAGAGAAAGCACTAGAATTAAGGGAGACCAGGAAATGTTGCCTGTAGAAGATGAGATTTTAGCTGGAATGTGAAGGAAGCTGGGAAAACCAGGAGGCAGATATGAAGAGGGAGAGCATTCCAGGTGTGGGGGACAGCTAGTGAAGATGGAATTTCTCATTAGAGGGACAGCAAGGCAGTCAGTGTCACTGGATTGAGGAGTACGTTTGAATGAGTGAAGTATAAGAAGACTGGAAAGGTGGTGGGGAGGGAGGCTATGAAGGGCTTTGAATATCAAACAGAGGATTTTATATTTGATTCTGAAGGTAATAGGGAGCCACTGGAGTTTTTTGAGGAGGAAGATGACATGGTGAGACTTGTGCTTTAGGAAGAGCATGGCTTACAAAGGGATGAGACTTGTGTTAGGGACACCAACCAGAAGGCTATGGGCAATAGTGCAGGCATGAGGTGATGAGGGCCTACACACCAGGGTAGTTTTGATGAGGTTTAGACTGTGGGAATCCCCTTGGATCCCAAAAGAATTTGGGTCCTATTTGTTTGAGGGGGGAATGATGAGGGCACAATCTCTGGGAACCTCCTTGAACCTGGAGTACAGTCTCTGGGAACCCCCTTGAACTCTCCTTGAGTCTTCTAACTAGATCTGGCCTTCCTCTAAGGCCATGGGCCTTGCATTATCATTGGGCCTAGCCTAGCCCTCTATTGTCCAGCTGTTTCCCTGCACTTAATCCTGATCAAATATCTGTACTCTAGCTCTGTTCCCTTAGCTATCTATTGTCTGTCATCTCCAAGTAGCCTTCAGCTATTTCCCACCCTGGAATCTGACCTCATCTCAGTCCCATCAAGCTCCTCCTTAGACTCCACCTCAAGGCCCTCCCTAAACCCCTCCTCTAGTCACCCCAGACCACCCCTCAATCCCTCCCACAATCTTTGTGTATATAATCTCTATCTTGCCTCCATGAAGGCACTCAGATTCAATCTAGCCCAGTAGGTTGAATCTGGCCCACTTGTGAAAACAGGTGTCACAAAGGGTGGGATTTCTTAAGACAACCCATTACGGTGAATCCCTAATAAACTTTGTCTTTTCCCTTGGCTGAGAAGGCTTGAGTCGAATTCTTTCGGCAGGACCCGGTGTGTCGGTATTTTGGGGTCACGACCACCCCTAGAAACCTATGGTTCCCTACCATATTCGTTTTGATTAAACCTCTTCATTTTCAATGTTAGAGGAGACAAGGTGGTGTGTGCAATCATTTTATCTAACCCCTTCATTTTAACATTTAGAAAACTCAGATCTAGACAGTTGAAGTGACTTGCCCAACTAAATAAGGTTTGATCTCAATCAGGGGAATCAGAACTAAAAGCCTTAGGAAGAATCTGGAATCCTGAAGCTAAAGAATAGAGCAGAAAGAGAATCCATGAAAAGAGAAAAGAGACAAATGAAGCAGCCTTTCCTTCTAGGAGCTTCTATTCTGCTGGGGAGCAGTCCTGGTCAAAGGCAAGGGGATGATCCAGATGACCTCCAGGTCTTTTCCAATCTTAAGATTATTTTCAACTGCAGTTACTCAGACTCTGACCTTGGCTGTGCAAAGAGCCAAAATCTTTTAGAGCTGGCAAAGCTCAGCTAATGAAAAGGACCTAAGAGGAAGTCCATATATTTAGTAATGCTGGGGTTCTGTACAAATGGTCAGTCTGCGAAGTTAATGATCCACTGAAGATGGGAAGGGTAAGGATAGTGCGGGCACATGCATGTGCGTGCACACAACACACACTCCTTGTTTGGTTACCTCTCCCTTCCTCCTGTAAGTTCAATTTGAAGACTCTTGTCATTGAATCATCCCCTAGTAACACATTTGGAAGGAAAAGCAAGCCATTTCTAGGAGAATCAAATCAGCAGCATAATGAAGCAAAATTGGTTCCAAATGAGCCTTAATCTACAGATATTCTGCTCGTCTATAAATTCTGGGCATTGGCCAAAGATCTTTCTTTGGGGAATGCCAAACGGCTTTTTCCTCATTTAATGGCAGAAAGACTAGGCTCCCTGTCATGTGGCATGGAAATTCAGTCAGGTGAAATGATCATCCTGAATATTTTACATGGGGGTAGTGGATGGGGGAGGGATCCAACAGGTTCATTTCACCAAAAACCTTAAGGGAAAGTCTTTAAGATATCTTGTCTTCTCAGGACTTGGGATACTGTCCCTCCTCATTGTTTCTTGGAATGAATCCCTAGCTCCTTTCCTTTCAGCCCGAGTTATAACTTCTTCCTGAGGCTGTTCCTGTTCGTTCTCTCCTTCGAGCCCTTCTCCCAAACTACTGTGTGTATGTATTTTATACCTACCTGTACATGTGTAATTTCCCCACAGTAGAAGGTAAGCTCCTTGAAGGCAGTCATTTTTTTTCCATATTTATCTATGAATCCCCAGCATCTAGAGCTATGTCTAGAATAGATATTAATAGATGTAAATACAGAAGGTATGTTAGAAGCCATGTTAGTACAGCCTCCTTATTTTACAGATGAGGAAATTAAGGTTCTAAGAAGTCACATGGGGGGGCGGAGCCAAGATGGCAGCTGAAAAGCAGGGACTTGCATGAGCTCCCTGCCAGGTCCCTCCAAAAAACTATAAAAAATGGCTCTGAAAAAATTCTAGAACTGCAGAACCCACAAAATAACAGAGGGAAGCAGGGACCTAGCCCAGGACAGCCTGGATGGTTGCTGGATGAGGTCTATCACGCACGGAGCAGAGGGGAGTGGAGCTCAGCGTGGGCAGTGGCAGGACCAACCAGACCAGCAGCAAGCTGGAACAGGCCCTAGCACCCTGAATCAGTGAGCTGTGGCAGTTACCAGATTTCTCGACCCACAAACACCAAAGACAACAGAGAAGGTTAGTGGGAAAAGCTGTGGGGGACAGAGTTCTCGGTTAGGCCACTGCCCCAGGGGCAGTGGGGGAGGTGCAGCTACAGAACTACAGCTGCAGTTACTTCCGGCCCCAGGCCCACATGGTGGGAGGAATTAAGTGGTGCATCAGAGCAGGAGTGAAGAGCCTGCTGAAGATTTGTGTCAGGTCCAGGTTGGTGGCTCTTGAGGAAGGAGGAATGCTGGGTTGGCAGAGCTGGCTGTATAGAAATAGCTCTGAAATCAACAGCACATCCCCTCAAGCTGGGAACAAAGTACTCTTTGCTCTACAAGTAGTCATACCCCGATGAAAAACTCAAGGGTCAAGTAAGTTGGCTGGGAACATGGCCAGGCAGTGAAAACGCACTCAGATCCAGTCTCAGACTTTGGAATCTTTCTTTGGTGACAAAGAAGACCAAAACAGACAGCCTAAAGAAGTCAACAAAGTCAAAGAGCCTACACCAAAAGCCTCCAAGAAAGACATGAACTCGTCTCAGGCCATGGAAGAGCTCAAAAAGGATTTGGAAAAGCAAGTTAGAGAAGTAGAGGAAAAATTGGGAAAAGAAATGAGAAGGATTAGAGAAAACCATGAAAAACAAGTCAAGGACCTGCTAAAGGAGACCCAAAAAAATACTGAAAAAAATAGTGAAGAAAACAACACTTTAAAAAATAGACTAACTCAAATGGCAAAAGAGTTCCAAAAAGTCAATGAGGAGAAGAATGCCTTGAAAGGCAGAATTAGCCAAATGGAAAAGGAGGTCGAAAAGACCACTGAAGAAAATACTACCTTCAAAATGAGATTGGAACAAGTGGAAGCTAGTGACTTTATGAGAAATCAAGATATTATAAAACAGGACCAAAGGAATGAAAAAGTGGAAGACAATGTGAAATGTATCATTGGAAAAACCACTGACCTGGAAAATAGATCCAGGAGAAATAATTTAAAAATTATTGGACTACCTGAAAGCCATGATCAAAAAAAAAAGAGCCTAGATATCATCTTTCAAGAAATTATCAAGGAGAACTTCCCTGATATTCTAGAGCCAGAGGGTAAAATAGAAATTGAAAGAATCCACTGATCACCTCCTCAAATAGATCCCCAAAAGAAAACTCCTAGGAACATTGTCGCCAAATTCCAGAGCTCCCAGGTCAAGGAGAAAATACTGCAAGCAGCCAGAAAGAAACAATTTGAGTATTGTGGAAAAACAATCAGGATAATACAGGATATGGCAGCTTCCACATTAAGGGACCGAAGGGCTTGGAATACAATATTCCGGAGGTCAATGGAGCTAGGATTAAAACCAAGAATCACCTACCCAGCAAATTGAGTATCATGCTCCAAGGCAAAATATGGATTTTCAATAAAATAGAGGACTTTCAAGCTTTCTCAATGAAAAGACCAGAGCTGAATAGAAAATTTGACTTTCAAACACAAGAATCAAGAGAAGCATGAAAAGGCAAACAAGAAAGAGAAATCATAAGGGACTTACTAAAGTTGAACTGTTTTGTTTACATTCCTACATTGAAAAATAATCTGTATAATTCATGAGACCTCAATATCATAGTAACTGAAAGGAAAATGCATACATATGTGTGTATACATATATAAATATATACACATATATATATACATATGTGTGTCTGTGTATGTATATACATAGGTGTGTGTATATATATGTGTGTATGTATGTGTATGTATATATATATATGTAGATAGATAGATAGATACACACACACAGAGGGCACAGGGTGAGTTGAATAAGAAGGGATGATATCTAAAAAAATAAAATCAAATTAAGGGATAAGAAAGGAATATATTGAGAGAGGGAGAAAGGGAGAGATAGAATGGGGTAAATTATCTCGCATAAAAGTGGCAAGAAAAAGCGGTTCTGTAGGAAGGGAAGAGGGGGCAGGTGAGGGGGAATGAGTAAATCTTGCTCTCATCGGATTTGACCTGAGGAGGGAATACCACACACACTCAATTGGGTATCTTACCCCACAGGAAAGAAGGCGGAAGAAAATAAAAATGGGGGGACGATAGAAGGGAGGGCAGATGGGGGGAGGAGGTAATCAAAAACAAACACTTTAAAAAAGGGACAGGGTCAAGGGAGAAAATTCAATAAAGGGGGATAGGTTAGGAAGGAGCAAAACATAGTTAATCTTTCACAACATGAGTATTGTGGAAGGGTTTTACATAATGATACACATGTGGCCTATGTTGAATTGCTTGCCTTCTTAGGGAGAGTGGGCGGGGAGGGAAGAGGGGAGAGAATTTGGAACTCAAAGTTTTAAAAACAGACGTTCAAAAACAACAACAAAGAAAAAAGTTTTTGCATGCAACTAGGAAATAAGACACACAGGAAATGGGGCATAGAAATTTATCTTGCCCTACAAGAGAAGAAGGGAAAGGGGGATAGGAGGGGAGTGGGGTGACAGATGGGAGGGCTGACTGGGGAATGGTGCAACCAGAATATACGCCATCTTGGAGTGGGTGGGAGGGTAGAAACGGGCAGAAAATTTGTAATTCAAACTCTTGTGAAAATCAATGCTGAAAACTAAACATATTAAATAAATTTAAAAAAATAGCAAAAAAAAAGAAGTCACATTACCTGCCCAAAGTCATACATATAATAAGTGACAGAGATAGCATCTGAACCGAGGTCTTCTGACTCCAGCACCAGTGTGTCTTGTACTACAACACACAATAGGTGGGCTATTTTTTAAATCAGGTACAGGAGGTCTCCTGCCTCTGGCACATCCTGGCTTAATGGACCTGGGCAGTCATTTAATTTCTAAGTGCCCTCACCTGTAGAGCAGATGCCCATCTGCATTAGGAGGCATTTCTTCATTTTGGAGTTTGAAAACTCCTACACCAATCAAAGAAAAAGTCTGATCCAAAAATACTTAATAAACACTTGTTGAAGTGTCTGAAAAAGACATGTTTCCTCTAGGAATAAACTCTGGCAAATGTCAGAATGTGTTTTCTTTGTAATTTATTAAGGAAACTGAAGTTTAGAGAATTAGAGAGACTTGCTGAATCACAGCATAATCGTCCGAGACAGGATTTAAATCTAGGTCTCTTCTGACTGCCAATTCAGCACACTTTCCACTCCATAACACTGCTAAGTTTGTGACACCTTGATCCATATCAAAGAGGTTTCAGAACCAGGAAGGCCTGGGTTCAAGTCATGCTTCTGATGCATTGTCTGTGTGATCCTGGACAAGTCATTTAATCTAGTTTCTAAGCCTAGGCCTGTCCTGTCCTGGTAGAAGGAGTTTCCTTATTCGGGAATTCCCCTCTGCTAAAGAAACAGTGCCAAACACCAAAGGAGATTTGAAAGTACTCTCAAGAGGTAGATAGGAGTGGAATTATTCCCCTCTATGTTCTTGGTATGCGGCATCAACACTCAATATCTTTTTGGAGTAAAAAGGTCTGCCTCTGGACAAAATAAAAGGAGTAAGCCCCGGTCATTCCATGGTGACTGACTTGTATATCTATATTTTTTCCAATTATACTCGTTTCACTGAACTTGCTGAAACAAGGGCATCTCCTTTGTCCTGAATTGTTTGTTTTCTTGGCGGTTGTGCTTTGATTTTAAGAGACGATAATCGCTCACATTAATGGGCATTTCGTTCAAAGCTAGGCAAATTAATAGAGCATTTTCCTGTTTGGAAAACTGGAATTTCAGGCTTTGTTAGTGGTAGGGGTGGTGTCAACTCCCTCTCCCCCTTCTCCACACAACAAAAACTGACCCAGTGCATTTCCACTCTGGTTGGAGGCTCCCATGGGGTCCAAGGAAAGAAAAGCATTTGGGCTAGTGGCAGGGGTGGGGAGGGACATTCTAAACAACTCTGGGATTTTCATGATGTCTTGCCAAGGACAGAGGAAAAGAATCCCAGAGTCAAGAGTCGAGGACTCTGACAAGGGATTCAGAGTCATAAACCATCTGAGCTGGAATGGACCCTTAGAAACAATTCAATCCAACCGCTTCATTTTTTGTAAATGACTAAACTGAAGTCCAGGGCTAATTCATTAGTTCAGCCCTCTCTTTGTTCTCTGTTCATCAAAGCCCAATTTGTTAATCAATGATTTCTTCTTTTAGAAAGGTGCTTTGGTCAAGTGAGGATCCCTTATCAACCTATTGGGTGTGCAAGGTCATAGAGATATTCTTTCATCAGCATCACGAAGCTGCCTGGACCATGGAACCAACCCATTCTTTATCTTCTCCTGAAGCAGCTGATGTCTGAGTCAGCAGCTGTGCTAGGATTGGCTTCAGCTGAGTCCCAGAGGCAACGCTTGTGGGGGCCTGAATGACAGCCTACAGGAAGCAGAGCCAGCGAAGTCAGACTCTGTGCCAGGATGGAAAAGGGTAGTCCTTGGTTTCTGGGAAAAACCAAGCAAGCCACACATAACTCCAACTCGGGACCCCGGTTGGCCTCTTTAATACCTTTGTCTGGAGTGCTTTGTAAGCCTTGTAGCAAACTATAAATGTGAGTTATCAGCAGCATCTGTGGTCCAACCACTGAGCCAACAGGCCCAGTAGAAAGTGTTCTGTGCATCCTTCCTCCATCCAAGGAACTCAATAAAACGATTTTTACTAGAGGCATTGATTAAGTGGTGGTGGAAAGAACAGCAGGCATGGCAATGGACAATCTTGGTGTGAATCCCTGCCAGACCTATGTGACCTCAGGTGTGTCACCAACCTCTTTGGGGCTTTGTTTCCTCATCTGTAAAGTGAGGGGGCTATTTAGATTTCTAAGCTTCTGTTCTGCTTTAAATCCTACAATCTCACGGTATAGGTGGAAGAAGGGATCCAAGGTGAAATGAGCGCCCAGTAGTAAGAAAAGCTTAAGGAATTGACACCCCAATTCCCCAAACTCCCCCTATGAAGAAATTCCAGAAAAATCTTAGGAAGTCAGTCTGGGGAGAGCATGTTGAATGAATGACAGGCAAAATAGAGAAAAATCAATCCATAAGTATTTATTAACCATTTAACTATGTGCCAGGCCTGGGGACTGAGCTTTCAGTGTGAAGGGGAGGTGAGAAAGAGAAGAAGCCCTTATTAAGCACCTACTAGACGCAAACAGGCCTAGGTTCAAATCATGCTTCTGATACAATTGATAAATTTACAAAGTAATTTACAAATATTATCTCATTTGACTCATACCACAACCCTGGTTGGTAGATTCTATTATAATCTCCATTTTACAGTCAATAAAATTGAGGCAGATAGAACTTGAGTGTCTTGTCCAGGGTCACACAGGTACTAAGTGTCTTTGGCTAGATTTAAACTTGTCTTTTTTCCTGACTCCAGGCTCAGCACACTAACCATTGTACCATTCAGTTGCCTCTAAGCAGCTGTGAGCATTTACACCTCAGAAGCTGAGCTACAAAGCAGGTCTTGATTTATTGTTTTGTTGCTTGTCTAGACTTAAGAAAGTGATGGAGAAAATATTAGCAATGCAGATTAAACTTAAAAGTGTGTCCTATTTACCTTTTGTTTATCAGAGACCTGGACGTTAATTATTTACTATCCCACCCCTGGATTTGGTCTGGGGCTATGGTGTCAAACTCAAATAGAAATGGGGGCCATTAATCTCTACCTAAGGATCCCGACTCCTGTATTTATTTTGATAATTATTTCCCAATTACATTTTAATCGGGTTCCCACAGAAAGGGAGTGTTGGCCCTGGGTATTTGACACTTCTGTTCTGGCTGTTCTGGGGGACGCTGCTATTCCCACTGCTCTTAAGTTTACCTGCTAATCAACAGCCTTTGGTCAACTCTTGCTGACTACCCCAAGGAGTTTATAATCTAAGAGAAGCACAGCTCCACCTGATCTTTGTCCCTTGCTTCAAACTCCCTTTACAATTCAGTCAGGTTGAGTACTACTTGTACTTAGAGGTCTAGATGTTGCTGTTCTGTCATTCAGTCACGTCCAATTCTTTGTGAGTGTAGACCATAGCATGGTGATACTGTCCATGGGGTTTTCTTGGCAAAGATACTGGAATGGTTTATCATTTCCTTCTTTGGTGGATTAAGGCAAACAGTGGTTAAGTGACTTGCCCAGGGTCACCCAGCTAGGAAGTTGTCTGAGGCCAGATTTGAACTCATGAAGATGAGTCTTCCTGCCTCCAGTCTTGGCATTCTATCCACTGAACCATCTAGCTGCTTCCGAGAGCTAGAAGTACCACCACGCAAAAGCAGTCATCTTGAGGGGGTTAGCAAGCCAATGATACTTTTTCATGGTGGTTCCCTGATGGGATGTGGGAAAGGAATTTGCATAGTCCCCTAGAGAAAAGATAACATCTGAAATATGAAGCACTCAACATGAGGAGTTGGGGGATATGCAGGTGGAGTAACAGAGATACAGGGTGAGAACGAGAAAGGGAGAGAGGTGAAAAAATGGAGAAATAGAGGTAGAGAGAAGGAGGAAGAGAATACAACAGGAGGGAGGGAAGGAGGAAGGGAGAGATGGAATGAATTTTTTTTTTGTTTGGGATTTTTAACATTAAGTTATATGTCAGAGGGTTCTGAGAAAGTCCATTCTCAGGCCAGTCCTTTGTTGTCACAATTTTCCAGTGGAAAGAATTTCAATGAAACTTTAAGGACCATCAAGATACTTGTTTCTCAAGTCCTTGGCTCCAGCCTTGAAGATTTTTTTAATAGTGTCCAGCCTTTCCATGCTCCTCTGGTCTCTGGGCGCAGCTCTGGTGAGAGCTGAAGGACCCAGAGAGGAAGGCTCTGTGGGACAGTGTCCCTGTTCGCTGCCCGGATGATCTCATGGGATATGAATGCTGGTCCCTGGCAGTCCAAACCAAGCTTCCTCATCACTCCCCACCCAACACTCCACTGACCTGCACACCAAAAAGCCAGCATTCACTAGGCAAGAGCATTGTGTGAGAGGGCCTGCAACTCGGAAACAGGGGAATTACCCTCCTCACACAAAAGAAATGCTTATGAAGGAATTATGAAATGAAGAAATCCGACATAGCCCACATTTTTGAATCAGGTTCTTGGCAGGCAAGACGTTAAGTAACAAGGTAGAGAGACCTGCGAAATAACGACCCTTGTTTCACAAGGGACTCATTCTTCCTTAGAGTGCTGCTTTGAACCAATTCGCTCCTCCTTTGTTATCTTAGCAGTATGAGGTCGTCAGGGCCCAGACTGAGAAAACTGCACTGTGACAAATTTGCTGTTTAGGGCAGACCTAGAGGGCTCAGAATTAAAGCGCCAGGGCCATCTGCTACAGGGGCAGCCCCTTGAGCTTTGCTCTGAGCAACCTGAATCGCCAGGTCTGGTCATTCATATTTCTCTCTCCCCATCATCTTCCTGGTAAGTGACATCTTGCAGTGGCCTGGAGTTAGGGAGACTTGAGTCTTTGTTCTGCCTCAGGTACTTAGTAGCCATACGATCCTGGGAGAGTCATTTAACCTCTCCTGGCTTCAGGTTCTTCTCCAGCAAGGGGGAAAACAATAATACCTACCTAACAGGGTTGTGGGATTTTTTTCAGGAATATACACACACATATACATACAGACAGACATACATAATATACATGTACATAAAAAATATACAATGCAATATATACTTGAGTCCATATGTAAATGTATGTGTGTACATATGTACACACACACATCTATCTATCTATATATCTATATATACATACACTTAGCAAACCCTAAAGCCCTATGTAAATTCTAGCTACTGTTGTGATCACTACCCCTCTGAGCCTTACTTTCCTTATCTGTAACATGAAACAGTTGGACAAGAAGTCCCTTCCAGTTCCAAACTTATGATCTTATGATCCTATATCCCCTAAAACTCCTGTCTCTTTGACTTAGCTCACTTTCCATATTGTTGGCAACCAGTCAGGCCTAGACACATGGGGCATGGGTGAATTCTCTTCCTTACGTGAAGCAGTGGGCCGTGGTAGAAAGAGACTGTATAGCAGGAGTCAGAAAATCTATGTTATGGTCCCAATTCTACCCCTAGCTTTCTGTGTGACCTTGGGTGAGTCTCTTTACTTTACTGGGGCTCAATTTCCTGACCTTTCGGATGAGGGCACCAGGCTTACCTACCTTATAGGGCTATGGAAAGGTCATGGTATAGGGTCATGAGTGTTACTTCTGAATACAGACAACTGAATTTCAAAACCTGGTTCTCTGTGAACTTGTAAAAGACACTAAGAATCACCGGGACTCAGTTTCTTCATCTCTAAAATAATGGTGTTGGGCTAGCCAAACTCTGAGGTCCCTTTGAACTCTAAATCAATAATCTTATGTTTGCATATATGAAAGTGCTTTGAAGGGGCAGCTAGGTGATGCAGTGAGTAGAGCATGGGCCCTGGAGTCAGGAGAACCTGAGTTCAAATGCGGCCTCAGACACTTGACACCTACTAGCTATGTGACCTTGGGCAAGTCACTTAACCCCAATTGCCCTGCCTTCCCTCCTCCAAAGAAAAGAGTGCTTTGAAATGGAAGAGGCATCAAGCAGTAGGACTGCAGAAGAATTAATCACATCAAGTCTTTTGAGGCAGTTTGCACAATTGCCATCGACACTGGAAGGCCCCATTGAGTAATTGAATAATTAATAATTAAATAATAGTTGAAACAAGGGGGTGTATTATGCTAGAGATGGGTATGATCCTGGCCCTGTGCATAGGTGGAACAGAAAACTACCTAAGTATTATGATTTAAGAGGTGCTGAAAGGCCTTCTTCTCCCCCAAACATTTACACTCCCCATTACCTTTCCAGTCTTCTTACGTTTAATTCCCCTCAATGCACTCAGGGATTTGGTGACACTGGCCTCCTTGCAGATTTCACACTTTCAAACAAATGCATTCCATCTCTTGACTCCATTTTTTTTTGGGGGGGGGAAGGCAAGGCAATTGGGTAAAGTGACTTGCCCAAGGTCACACAGCTAGTAAGTGTCTGAGGTCAGATTTGAACTCAGGTCCTCCTGACTCCATTCATTTTCAGTGGCTGTCCCTCATCATGGAATCATCTCCCTTCTCATCTCTGCCTCTTGGCTTCCCTGACTTCCTGTAAGCCTCATCTTGAACCCCACCATCTCTAAGAAGCCTTCATTGTCCCCCCTTAATGATAATACTTTCCTTTTCAGATTACCTTCATTTTTATACTGTGTATATATTGTTTGTACTTAACCCTGCTGGCCTCAGTTTCTTCATCTGTAAAATGAGCTGGAGAAGGAAATGACAAACCGCTGCAGTACCTTTGCCAAGAAAACCCCAAATGGTGTCACAAAGAGTCAGACGCGACTGAAAATGGCCGGACAATAACAAAAACAGAGCTGTCTGCATGTTGGAGCTCCCTGAGGCCAAGGATGCTTTCTGCTTTTCTTTGTATCTCCAGAACTCAGCATGGTGCCTAGTATATAGTAAGTGCTTAATAAATGCTTGTTGACTTGACAATTCCCATTTGCCTTCCACTGGACCAGAAGTTCTTAGAGTAACTTCTTTGTGGTCGAGATCTTGCATCCAGAAGGTTCTGTTAAATTGCATTAAGTGCTTAAAGCCCACTCGGAACCGTGCTCACATTGGCATAGTTGAGCTTCTCAGATTAAGTTTGCCAGCATTAACCCCAGGATGATGGAAGCCAGGACAGGTGAACTGTAACTTGGGTCAGAGATGGCGAGGTCAGGAAGGAAGGGATAGAATATATAGAAAATGTAGAGGCAAAAGGTGTGAATGGAGAAAGGTGGGGACCAAACAAAATTATTTTAAAGGGAGGAAGGGATGGTGGGAGGGAATTTCTAGAGCCTCAAACTCATCCTCCCACATTTTCAAGTTGAAAGGGACACAGTCCAATGCCTAACTAAAGAGTTTCTTCTACCATGTACCTGACAGGTGATATCTCACCTATACATTTATTAGCTATGTGAACCTGGGCAACTGTTAACTTCCTTGTGCCTCAGTTTCCTCATCTGGTTTTGTTCTGGTTTGGTTTTGAGACTGGGTCTTCCAGATGGGATCAGGGAGCACTTGTGGGACAGATTTCACCACTGATTGGCACAGGAGCTTTGACCAGCTTCATTCCAGATCTCTGCCAGTTTGCCTCTTCATCTCCCCCACTTCTGGGGGCTCACCATATTGAAACTTATTCAGGGCAGACTCTGGATAGCTTCGGTTTGTTGTCGCTCAGGGATCACCTATGTGTTATAGTGGATAGAGTGCCGGGTCTGGAGTCAGGAAGAGTTGAGCTCAAATCTGGCCTCAGACCTTACAGACTGTGTGACTCTGGGAAAGTCATTTAACCCTGTTTGCCTCAGTTTCCTCATCTGTAAAGTGAGCTAGAAAAAGAAATAACAAACCACTACAGTATCTTTGCCAAGAAAATCCCAAATGAGGTTATGGAGAATTGGACACGACTGAAATGACTGAACAACACGGTAGCTCGGGAAGTCCCAAGTTTTAGAGATCCACCAGCCTCTTCCTTTCAGGGATTATAGCTGGGTGCCCCACTGTACCCAATTCCACATTTGTAAAATGGCCAGCTCTAATCTATGACATTGTTGCTATCCAACCTTTGCTCAGAGACCTCCAGGGAGGGGTATCCCCAATGGCAGCCTGTTCCTTTTAATCTCCTTCACGTTCTTGTATGATCCACTCTTATTCCCAGATGGCTAGGAAACCCTCCGCTACATTTTTCCTCAATGTGCCTTGCATTTCATTTTGTTAAGCATGAATTTTTAAAAATTTAAATCTGCTTCTTTATCTGGAGGCTTTCTTTTCACAGGGGGAAGAAATGCCAAGGAAAGGGGATTTCTGTCTTTTCACGGAATTATGGTTTTATTTCAGGCTGAGAGGTGTGTACACTCTTTAGGCTAGATTAGGTCTCAATCTTGAAAATGAGATCCTAGGCTCCCTTGAGTGGACTCCACAAAAGTCTGATAAGCTGTGGAAGTTTTTAACAAGAGTCTGGCTTAGGCGTGTTAGAAGCCTACATCAGGACAGTAATTGAATAAAATAATTGTGCTCCTGCTCTTGGCCTCCCAACTCATGAGTAACACCATAGGCAGGCAGCATAATGAATGGAAAGAATTTCACTGGAGAACATGTCAGGCTGTGGAGTCTGCAGGTTTCAAAGTGCTTTCACTTGTGGGCAGCTTGCCAGGAGCAAGGAAAATACCTGGATAATTAGATGTTGGATTATCAGCCAAATATCCCTTCCCCCCTTCCCCCACCTCCCCAAGTTACACAATCCTGAAACCCAAATTTGTCTCCAAGTTATCCATTTCACTACTACAGAATTTCAGAGAAAGTCTTTGAGGAAGTGTGGGGGGCGGGGGGGGGGGGGAAGGGGAGGAAAATCCCATAATAGTCTCTGCTATTGAGACTGTTCCTGTTTCTTTGTTTCTTCAAACCACCTTGACACCAAGGATACTGAAGATCTCCATTAGCAGCTCTGATTGGAGAAGGTGGAGAGTGGACATCAGAGGGCTCCTTTCAGAGTTTTTCTTTAAGTAGGAGAGCCAGGGCAGACACCTCGGCACTTCTCACCTGGCTGCTCTACTGGACTTCTCCACTGTCTTCAGAAACAGGTTTTCTTTGCAAGATCACACCAAGTGTGAAATGCACACACCTCAGTACCCGCTGCCCCTTAGCCACTTTCTCCCCTGATTGGGGAGGTGGAGGTGGACATTGCACAGTTCCTCTCAGATCCTTTATTTAGGGAGGGAGCCCAGGGCAGAAACATCCTTGCCCCCCTGGCTGCAGGACCTTACCATGTGCCCCTGCTGGCCATCTTTCTTTCCTTCCTCCTCCCTTTTCAGCTTCTTTGAATGAGTTATCTCCCCCATTGGATTTCCTTTCTTTCTTTGAGGGCAGCAACTGATTTTGCTCTTTTTGTATCCTCAGTGCTCAGGACTGTTCTGGCACATAGTAGGAACTTAGTAAATGTTTACTGACTGACTGAACCTCTCTGATCTTCTCCCAGACCTGGCTTATACTCTGGAGTAACTTGTCAAGGAACCCCAAAAGGACTTGAGAGCTCCAAGTTGGCTTACCTTTTGTGGAAAATGCATGGCTTTAGCTGGAAACACGTTCTGCTCTGGTGTCTTCCTTCCTCCCTCCCTCCCTTCCTTCCTTCCTTCCTTTCTTTCTTTTTCCTTTTTCTTCCTTCCTTTCTTCCTTCCTTTCTTCCTTTCCTTTCTTTCTCCATGCTGACTTAGTAATAAATAAATGCATTTTGGAAGCATGAGTATGACTTAGTTCCATAGACAGAAGCATTATCCCCAAATGCCTTTAAGCTCTTGGATTGACACAAAAGTAGGATAATAGGTATAGAAGGGACCCCAGAAGCCATCTAGTCCAACTCCATCATAATGTGAGGAAACAGAGGCTCAGGGAAATTAAGTATTTTGCAAAATATCAGTGGTGGATCTGAACTCAGGCTCTTCTTTCTATGGTATTCTGCCTCCCAAATTCAGCCCCCTTACCCTCTTTTGCCTTCACCCCATTCCAAAGGATAAGAGTTTTTCTGGATAAGTACACAGCACTTTGGCAGAATTTTTCTTGGGAAAAGAGAGATAGAATGGAAATTAAACTTCATATAAGTTCCCTTGCAAATAGGCTGTCTCCCTTTCTGTCCCTCTTTCTCTCCCCTCTCTCTGTCACTCCTTTTCTATCTCTCACTCCTTTTCTCCTCTCTCTGATCCTCACTCTCTCTGTCTCTGTCTCTCCCTCTGTCTCTCTTTGTCACCTTCTGTTTTTCTCTGTCTCTCTCCCTTCTCCTCTTTCACTCTGTCTCTCCCTGTCTTTCTCTCTGTCTCTCCTCTCTCTGTCTCTATCTCTCTCTGTCTCTCTGACTGTCTCTGTCTCTTTTTTAGATTTGGGTTGGTTTTGTGCATATAGCCTCAGTGCCTAGCTCATTGAACTGCATTGACTCCCCCTAGGGGCCACTGCTGGTGTTACACAGTGCAGTGCATGTGTTCAGTAATAGACACAGTGCTGGACCTGTGCTTCTCTTGAGGGTAGGGAACTCCAGATGTGGAAAGCCCCTCTACCAATGCAGTAGGGAGGGGCACCTTCTCTGCATCTTGGAGTCTTAGAGAAAGATGCCAGAGCACTGACAGTTTAAATGACTTTCCTAGAGTCACCCAGTCCGTATGTAGGAGGGGTGGGACTCCAGGTTATACCTACCTAAATTCAGGGCTCCAGTCTGCTGATAGATTCCAGTTAACAAAGGAATAGAATCAGCTTGGTAGGACATGCCAGACCTTGCAATCCACTGGCAACTCTTCGAGAGTCTAGGGTCCTCTCCATGCCAACACCTTCTCCATTTGTTCTAAATGGCTGAAAATTCTAGAACTCTATGGTTTTGGTAGAAATAAAATCATAGCCACCCCAAAAGGCATATTGGAAGGCTGAAACACTGTAAGAAGGGCAATTTGTATACAAAAAGTGTCATAAAGGTGTCTGGGCCCCCCCAAGCTACCAGAGCTCTTGCTTATCTATCTTCAGACCTTTGAGCTTATCTTCCACTTATTCTGTATTTATCTTGTATGTACCCATTTATTTACAAGTTGTCTCCCCTGTTAGAACAGAAGCTGCCCTCAAGGAGCTGCATAGCGAAGCATTTGGCACACAGTAAACCCTTAATAAATGCTTCTTGCAAGATAGATGGATTGTTTGATGAAGGATATCTAGGACATGGATATAGACAAGCTGCGCTAACTATGCAGCAACAGTGAGACATAATATGGGCTCATTCAAATATTACAGTGCCACTCTTCAAATGGTAAGAGAGTCAGAAAAAATCTGATGGTATATCAGGTAGATCCACTATCAAGAATTTATGGAAGGCGTGAGAGGGACTTATCTGAGGGACCCTGGGGAGGATGCAGTGGTACAGGAGACACCCGAAATGTAAAGACAAAACATATTAACAAAAATAATTATTTCAAAGAATTTTGGGGACATCATAGATGAGAATAGCATGGGGCAGAAAGTCATGGAGGCTGAAACCACACTGAAGAAAGACACATCCATAAGTAATGAGAACTATATTGCAACAGATAATAATGGTGATTAAAATAGCAGCAGTGATAATAACTTGACACTTACGTACTGCTTTCAGATTGCAAAGTTTGTTCAACTGGAAGCAAGCTGGTGACCCAGTGGATACAATACTGGGCCTGGAAGAACTGGGAAGACCTGAGTTAAAATCTGGCCTCAGGCTCTTACTAGTTGTGTAACCCTGGGAAAGTCACTTAACTTCTTTTTGTCTCAGACAATAATAGCACCTACCTCTTAGGGTTGTTTTGAGTATCAAATAAGATAATATTGGGATATTGTGGGGAGCATTTGGCACAGTGCCTGGCACACAGTAGGCACTATATAAATGCTTATTCCCTTCCCCTTCCTTTCCCAGTTCTAAGAGGCAAACTGTGGAACTCTCTGATAGCATAATGGCAACTTCTGATTTTTTGGATTTCCTCAACATATAGTAAATTTTTCCTTATCCCCTCAGTTTTATTTTGTGCCTGTCTTTGTTTTTTAGGTGTGTTTCTTGTAAGAAACAGATCATATGGTTTTGTTTTCTTATCCAATCTGTCATTCTTTTTCACTTTCTTGGATTGTTTACTCCCTTCACATTTAAAATTATAAGAGTTAGGTTTAGCTCTTCCTCCATTTGTCTCTAAAATAATTTTTTCCCAAGCTACCCTCCTTTTTTTGGGGCTGTAAACACGTAGTATTATGTTGCTTCAGTTACTTTAATCTTTTTTAAAGGTGCTCCTGTTCTCATTGACTCTCTTTCCTGTACTACTGATCCACTTTTATCATTTGGTAGCATTTCTCTTTGAAGTTTTGTTTACTAGTTCCTCTCTTCTCCTTTTATCTGGTAATATATTTCCAGAGGTCCATGGGTTTTTCTTGGCAAAGACACTGGAATGGTCTGCCACTTTCTTCTTCTATGGCAAACAAAGATTAAGTGACTTGCCCAAAGTCACACATCAAGGAAGTTTGTGAGGCTGTATTTGAACTCTGGTCTTTCTGACTCCAAGCCCAGGACTCTATCCACTTCGCCACCTAGCTGCTTATAGAACAATAGTATCCCATCTCAATTATATACTGCAACTTATTTAGCAATTACCCAGTTGATGGGAATCCTTTCAATTAATAATTCTTTGCCACCAGAAAAAGAGTTGGTATAAATATTTTTGCACATATAGATCCTTTTCCTTTTTCTTTGCTCTCTTTGGGATACCTAGTATACCACCTAGTAGTGGTATTGCTGGGTCAAGGTGCAGCATAGTTTTATAAGTCTTTGGATATAGTTCCAAACTATTTTCCATAATGGTTAGACCAGTTTACAACTCTACCAACAGTTCATTAGTGTACATATTTTCCTATATTTCATATATAGGAATATATACATATTTCCCCTCTGGCATTTGTCATTTCTGATAGGAATGAGGTGATACCTCAAAATTGTTTTAATTTGCATTTCTCTAATCAGAATTTTTAGGTGGAGGCAGCTAGGGGCCACAGTGGATAGAGTGCTGGGCCTAGAGTCAGGAACACTCATCTTCCTGAGTTCAAATCTGGCCTCAGACTCTTACTAACTGTGCAACCCTGGGCAAATCACTTAATCTGTTTGCCTCAGTTTCCTTATCTGCAAAACGAGTTGGAGAAAGAAATGGCAAAACATTCTAGTATCTTTGCTAAGAAAACCCCAAATGGGGTCACGAAGAGTTGAAAAATGACTGAAAAATTGAACAACAGTCAGTAGTGATTTAGAGAATGTTTTCATATAACTACAGAAAACTGATTTCTTCTTCTGAAAACTACTTGTTCATATTCTTTGAAAATTTATCATTTGGGGAATGGCTCTTGGTTTTTATAAATTTGATTCAGTTTCCTATATATTTGAGAAATTAGGCCTTTATCAGAGAAACTTGCTGTAAAAAGTTTTGATTTTATGTCATTGTCTATGGTACCTTTTAGCAAAATGTAGTTTCCCTGATTATCTTTTTTAATTAGGTCTGTTTTTGTTTTTGCTTTGTCTGAGATCATGATTGCTACCCCTGCCTTTTTTTTTAGCTGAAGTTTATGGGTGAATTCATCCTCTTCATAATCACAGTTATGATTACCAACTGTGCATTTCCCTTCATTCTATTTTCTTCTACTTATCTTTCTCTCTCTCTTTTTAACCCATCCCTCCTCAAAAAGTCTGTTCTCCTTCTGACTACTGTTTCCCTTGATCACTCCCCTCTCCTTTCTCTTATCCTCTACCCTTTTCCTTCCCTGTTGGGTAGATAAATTTCTGTGCTTATTTGAGTATGTATGTGTGAGTGTATGTGTGTGTGTCACACACACACACGCACACACACGTATATATATTCTTCCCTGTTTGAACCTATTCTAATGAGAATGAGGTTCAAGCATTGCCCACCACCACCCTTTCCCCTTTCACTGTAAAAGCTCTTCCTTCTCTGCCTCTTTTATGTTAAATATTTCCCCCACTCTTCCTTTCCCTTCCCCCTTCTCCCAGCGCATTCCTCTTTCTTACTCCTTCATTAAAAAAAATCACAATATAATCAACTCATACCCATACCCTCTTATCTATACAGATTCCTTCTAATGGTCTTGATAATGATAATGTTCTTAGGAGTTACCTGTATCATCTTCCCATGTAGAAAAATAAATAGTTTAACCTCACTGAATCAGTTATGATTTCTTTTTCATCTAAATCTTTTTATACTTCTCTTAAATCTCTTTTTGAATGTCAAATTTCCTATTCAGATCTGGTCTTTTCATCAGGAATGCTTGAAAGTCCTCTATTTCATTAAATATCCATATTTTCCCCTGAAGGATTATACTCAGTTTTTCGGGTAAGGTGTTCTTGGTTGTAATTCTAGCTTTTTTGACTTCTAGAATATCATATTTTGAAGCCTCCTCTCCTTTAATGTAGAAGCCTCTAAATCTCCTGTGATCTTAACTGTTGCTCCACAATATTTTTTCTTCTGCTTGCTTCATATATTTTCTCTTTGACCTAGAAGCTCCGGAATTTGGCTATAATATTCCCAGGAGTTTTCATTTTAAGATCTCTTTCAGGAGGTGATTGGTAGATTCTTTCAATTTCTATTTTACCCTCTGACTCTAAGATATTGGGGCAGTTTTTTTGATAGTTTCTTGAAATATGATTTCTAGATTCTTTTTTTTATATTGGCTTTCAGATAGTTCAATAATTTTTAAATTATCTCTCCACAATCTATTTTCCAGATTAATTGTTTTTCCAATGAGATTTTTCACTCTTTTTTCCCCTACTTTTTCACTCTTTTGACTTTGTCTTATTGTTTCTTTATGTCTCATGGAGTCATTAGTTTCCTTTTGCCCAACTGCAATTTTTAAGGAAGTATTTTCTTCAGTGACCTTTTGTGCCTCTTTTTCCATTTGACCAATTCTATCCTTTAAGGAATTCTTTTATTTAGTAAATTTTTTTGCCTCTTTTGCCATTTGGACAATTGCGTTGTTTAAGTTGTTATTTTCTTCAGTATTTTTATGCCTCCTTTTACCAGACTGTTAATTCTCTTTTCATAATTTCCTTTTATCACTCTCCTTTCTTTTCTCAAATTCTTCTCTACTATCCTTAACTCTTTCTTAAACTCTTCTAGAAATTCTTATTGAGCTTGTGTCCAATTTGCAGGTTTTCTCTTTGAGGCTTTGCCTGTAGTTGTTTGTACATTGTTGTCTTCTTCTGAGTCTGGATCTTGGTTTTCCTTGCCACTGTAGTATTTTTGTGTGGTTGAGTTCTTTTGCTCTTTTTATTTGCTTATTTTTCCAGACTATTTTTTGACTTTGAATATTATGTTAAATTTGGGCTCTGCTCATTTGGAGGTAGGGAGGTATGGTGCCAAGGTTCAGGGTTTTTTTGTGCTGCTGTTTTCAGAGATGGTTCTGGGGGAGTCTGCAAGTTTTAGGTGCTTCCAAGGTGCTATAATTTGGGGAGAGGTGTGGTCACTGCTTCCCTCATCTGTGCTCTTGTCTTTTCCCAGAAGGAGCCATGGTCTCCTGCAGCCATAAATGCTAACTCTCCTCTTGGTTTGGGAAATATAACCAGGTTCCCTGTTCTCCTGTAACCATAAGCACTAGTGCTTTTTTCTGACTTGGAACTCCAACCAGGGCCCCTGCTCCCTTGTGACCACATATAAGTGCTCCTCTATGCCCTGATGTTGCTAATGCAGGCACTTAGAGTTGGCTTGCTCCCCAGTGCCATGGACCTCTCCTGCTGACCTCCTAAGTTGTCTTATGATGGAAGAATGTCTAACCCTGACCTTTTGTTGGCCCTGCTCCTCCAGAATTCAATTTAAAGTATAATTTTAATGTTGTTTGGAGGTCTCTTTCTGATACTACAGAGGTCACCTTCTCATTACTAGCCCTTGGTTTGACCCCGAAGCATCACTCACTCCTCTCTATCTCCATGATCCCTCCTCGCCCCCTTCATGTACCCTTTTCTGTTATAATGTACTCTCACAAAAGAAGCAGTCACTTGTAGGCAAGGTGTCTCCACGTTATATTCATAATGTTATGGCTACTAGATTTCTGCCTTTGCCCTTGTCTCCTTGTGTACATTTAGAAAGAATTCTTTTACTGGTCTTTCTGTTGTCACTCTGTTTCTGTTGCTGTCAGTATTAATTTACTCCTTCTGCATTTCTATTGCTTAGAGTGCTCAAGAAGCAAATAATCTTTCCAGTTCTGGTTTTCTTTCTTAAAATGTCTCAAACTTTATTATTCAATGTCCATCTTTTGTTCTCTATAGTTAAGCTTAGATTTGCAAGACAGGTCACCCTGGGTTACATCCTGAGCTCCAATATTCTTTGAAAAACATTATTCCTTTCCTCTTCCTTTTTTTTAGTGGGTTTGGAACAGTTCTGAGTTACTCAAATGTTCTTCCCTCGGTATTTGAAGATCTCTCTCCTCATGGCTTGTATAACTTGCTTCTGAAATGAATTATTAAATTTAACCACCATGTGTCTTGGAGTTTGCAGCCTTGTTTTGTTTTTGTTGTTGCTGTTTTCCTGGAGGCTATATGTGAATTTGTTCAATTAGAATTTCATTTTCTTCATCAGAAATGCTGGGAAATTCTCATCTACGATTTCCTTCATTATGGTGCTAAGATTTTGTATCTTATTGTTTTCTTCAGGGAAATCTATTATCCTTAGGTTGACTCTATGCATCCTGTCTTTGAGATCGATGTGTTTTGCTTGCAAAATGAGTATATTTTCTTTTAATGTTTTTTTTTTGCTTCTTTTCTTCTAAGTTGTCACATCTATATATTTGCATTCCTGATCTATCATTCTCCTTTTTTTTTGATGAGACTTGCCGTTACAAGTTCAAATTTTTCTATTCTACTCATTAAGTTTGTTGTGCAGGAAATAAATTCTCCTCTACTAATTCTCATTTCTTTTTAAAACCACTTAGCAACAGCGTATTGTGGTTCCATGTTCTTATAAAATTTTCACAGGATCCTTTTTTTCCTTTTTATTTCTTTGCATCAGTTATTGGATCATATTCCTTCCTTTTGCAGTATTTATTCATTGATGCCTAATCTCATTTACTAGATCTGGAGGCCTTATTTCTTTCTGTTGTTACTGTTTTCTCAGTGGATTTAAATGTTGTATCCAAGGTCTTTGAGATTTCTTCTTCCTGAAATCTTCAACACTTTCAGTCCTCTCCTCCAACCCTTATTTCCTTATTACTTACTTTCTGACTCCCTCCCCCAACTGTAGTTTCTTTAGGGGCTGGGTCTCAAAACATCTCAACCTCCTCCCATACTGGGCAATTCATGATTCATCAGTCTAGGTTTCGGCCCCAACTGACTTTTGGGTGGTCAGAATTGGCCCTAGCTGTATACTCTGCTGTTACCCTCACATCTCAAGACATTCTGATTGGAGGCATGGACCACTCTGCTTTCCACAAACACTGTGGAAACTTGAGAGATATTTAACTCTTAACATCACAACATATTTAACCATGGGAAAGTGACAACTTTTCTCAGCCTCATTTTCCTCGTCTATGAAATGAAGGGGTTGTCTTTGACAGTCTTGAAAGTCTTTGATTTTGTGATGCTACATCTAGAGCTCAGAGACCACAGAGGCTATCTAATCCAGTCTGCCTCTTTTTACAGAGGAGGAAACCGAGGTTTCCAAAAGTTAGTGATCGCCTAAATTCACTCAGGTAAAAAATATCGGAGAAGGAATTTGAACCCAGATCCTTCCTCTTGTGCAACATTCTTTCTCTAAAAATAATAAAAATATCTAGTATTTATTTGACACTTTAAGATTTGCAAAGTACTTTACATCTGATAGATATCTCATGCTATCCTCGCAACAACCCTATGAAGTAGGTGCTATTATCATCTTCATTTTACCAATGAGAAAACTAAGGCTAAGAGTGTACAGGTGACTTCTCCAACGTCACGCAGCTAGTAAATGCTTGAGGCAGGAAATGGGATCTGGCCCATTTGTTTTGTACATCTTTTTGAATGGTTAATTTACTTTGCTATGACAATGTCCGATTGATACTAACAGTACTTTTACAGTGGCTTTGGTAACTGCTTACAGGAAGCAACAGAATTTGTCTTGCATGCCCTTGGGAAAAAAGTAACATCAGAATAATTGCATGGTTGGGCTTTAAATGAAGAGTCAGTGATCATACCCAGAAAACATTGTCTGAAAGCTATTTGTTTACAAACATAGTTTGAGCTGTTATGATATTGTTGTCACTGGGTGGTAGTGGTTGGTTGTCCTATTTCAGGTTTTTAGTTAGTACTATGCAAATAGTACTTGGGCAGCTGGGTGGTGCAATGGATAGAGTGCCAGGGCCTGGAGTCAGGAAGACTGTCTTCTTGAGGTCAAATCTGGCCTCAGGCACTTGATGGCTGTGTGACCCTGGGCAAGTCATTTAACCCAGTTTGCCTCAGTTTCATCATCTGTAAAATGAGCTGGAGAAGAAAATGGCAAGCTGCTCCCGTATCTTTGCCAAGAAAATCCCAAATGCGGTCACGAAGAATTGGACATGACTGAAAACAGCTCAATAACCACAACTACTATGTGGATACTTTGCTTCTGCAGCCCCCAAGCTCATCAATCATAGAATCATGAAATCAGAGATTTGGAATCCAACCTGTACCAGAGGAGGATTCCCCATTCCTCAAGAAATGCTCACCCGCCCTCTACTCAAGGACCGCTAATGCTAGGAAACTCATCACCTCCTGAGGCAGTTCATTCCATTTTTGGACAGCTCTTGTTGTTGAGAAATTTCCCTCATATTGAGCCAAAATCTGTCTTTTTGTTTTCTTGTTGTTCAGTCGTTCTTCCACTAAATTTAGTTCTGCCCTCTGGGACCAAGCAGAGCAAATTTAATTCTTCTTCCATATGACAGCCCTTCAAATATTTGAAGACAGTTATCATGCCCTCCGCCCTCCAAGTTTTTTCTTTTTCAAGCTGAACATACTCAGCTCTTTCAACCAATCCTTATATAATTATAATACACACTTCTAACCCAATTGGATGGATAGGGAAAAGGCAACATGATGTGGTGGCTAGATCTCTGGGCATGTAGTCAGGACAACTGAGATTGAAATGTATAAGCTTTGACTTTGGGCAAGTCACTTAAATTCATAGAGATGGGCGGAACTGCAAAGATGATGATGATACCGATGCTGATGATAGATTGATAGATAGATACCATTTATATAGAATTTGAGGTTTGTAGAGTGCTCTATAAATATTACCCCATTTTATCCTCATGAAAACCCTGGAAGGTAGATGCTATCCCCATTTTACAGATGAAGAAATTAAGGCAATAGTGACTTAACCAGAGTCATATAGCTAGTAAATATCTGAGGCAGCATTTGGGTTCAGGTCTTCCTGACTCCATATCCAACATTATCCACTAGTTGCCTCCCCTAACCTCACCAGTTGTGGGTCAAAAGTGTTTTGTGAACCTTAAATGCTTTATGAATGTGGTAATCACCCTCTTTTCCTTAATACTTTCTTCTCTTTCAGTTTCTGTGATAGTACTCTCTGTTGGTTCTCTTCTTATCTATCTGACAGATCCTTTTCTTTCTCTTTGCTGGATCTTTCTCCGGGTCATGCCCACTAACTGAGTATTCCATAAGGCTCTGTACTAGGACCTCTTCTCTCCACCTTCTATGCTACTTCACTTGCTGATCTCATCAGCTCTCATGGATTTTGTTACCATCTTTATGCCGATGATCTGCACATCTGCCTATCCTGTCTCAAACTTTCTGCTGATCCACAATCTTGTATATCTAATTTTCCTTTCAGACATCTCAAACTGGATGTCCAGTAGATATCTTAACCTCAACATATCCAAAGTGAAATTCATTGTCTTTCCCCAATCTTTCCCCATCCTCCAACTTTCCTTTTACTTTAAAGGATAATACCATTCTCCCAATGCTTCAGGTTCACAATCTAGGAGTCATCTTGGACTCATTACTATCTCTTACCTCCCATATCCAAGCTGTTGCTGAGGTCTGTCAATTTTACCTTTATAACATCTCTTGAATATGCCTCCTTGTCTCCTCTGACACTGCCATCACTCTAGTGCAGAACCCCATCATCATGCACCTACATTACTGTAATAGCCTGCTGGTGGGTCTGCCTGCCTCAAGTCTCTCCCCACTACAATTCATCCTCCATTCAACCACTTATGTGACTTTCCTAAAGCTCAATAAATTCCACTGTCTCCCTATCGCTTCCAGGATCCAATAAAAATGGTCTATTTGGTATTCCAAGCTCTCATAACCTAGCCTCTTTCTACTTTTCCAATCTTCTTACACTTTACCCTTGTGTACACGCACTCTTTGATCCAGTGACACTGGCCTCGTGATTGTTCTACATACAACACCTTTCCATCTCTCAGCTCCGGGCATTTTCTCTGTCTGTCCTCCTTGCCTAGAACAGAAGTTCTCCTTCCTCCACTCTGACTACTGACCTCTCTGGCTTCCTTTAAATACCAATTAAAGTCTCATCTTTTACTAGAAGTGTTCTCTAATCCCTAGTAATTCTAGGGCTTTCTCTCTGTTAATGAGTTCCTATTTATCCTTTATGTAACTTGGTTCGCATGTATTTGTTTTCATGTTTTCTTCCCCATTAGATTGTAAGCTCCTTGAAGGCAAGGTCTGTCTTTTGCCTCTTTTGGTATCCCCAGCCCTCAGCAGAGTGTCTGATACACAGTAGGTGCTTGATAAATGCTTGTTTCCTTTCTTCTTTCTTCATCCTCCAAATTACTTTATATTACAATTATTTTGTATTCACTTCTTTATGTGTATATTGTTTCCCTCAGTTGTTGTTGTCTTCTTCAGTCATTCACTTATGTCTGACTCTTCATGACCCCATGGATGGTAGCATGCCACTCTAATGTCACATCTTCTAGCATTTTAATATGGTCCGTGGGTTTTCTAGGCAAAGATACTGGAGTGGTTTGCCATTTCCTTCTCCAGTGGATCACCTTTTATCAGAGCTCTCCACTATGAATTGTCCATCTTGGGTAACCCAGGATGGCATAGCTCATAGTTTCATTGAATTATGCAAGCCCCTCTGCCATGACAAAGCAGGGCTCCTGGAAGAGCTTCCCTCAGTAAGTTGCAACAACAACCACATAGTGCTTTAAGCTTGACAAAGTACCTTTGTACATATGATCTCATTTGATTTTTCACAACAACCCTGTGAGGCAAATACTATTATTATCCCCACTTGATTGATGAGAAAACTGAGGCAAACAGGTTTTATGACTTGCCCAGGTTCACATAAGTGGTAAGAGTCTGAGGTGGGATTTGAACTCAGATCTTCTTGACTCGAAGTCTAACCCTCTACCAACTCTATCACCAGCTTCCTATTTAAATTCCACCAGGGCAGGGACAGATTCTTGTTGGCATTTGTTTCTCTAGTACTTAGCATATGGCCTTAGGCAGAGCAGGTGCTTATCGGGTAAATGTAGTAGCCCCATCCCTTGCCTACTCTATTTGCACAAGTTGTGTGGATTTAAGTTTAAGACTTTACTTTTCTCAGCAATGAATTTTATATCATTAGATTTGGACCATTATTCTAAACTTTGTGGAATTTTTTTTGGTAGATCCTTGTTCTGCAATTCAACATGTTATCTAAATCTCCCTGATTCATGTCATTCACAAATCTGATTTTTAAAAAAAGTGTTGAACAGACCAGGACCAAAGACAGAGAGGCCTGCAGATTTTCATTAGAGAACTGTCCTTGTCCCCTCTACCCCCATCTCTCCAATCAGGATCAATTGAGTTCATCACTGGACCATTTGTCATCAATTATTCAACTTTTTCCAAACCTTCCTTCTTATCATCTTTTTGCCCAAACCTCTCGGATTTATTTGTGCAGATATTCTGAAAGAGGGTCAAATAACTCAGTAGAAGATGTGGCCTGTTTGTGACTTTTGTAGTTCCAGTTCGGAAGGTAGGTAAAAGACTTTCCGCTATCTTTTAATGAGTTCATAGGAGATAGTCACAGTCATGTTCTGAGTCAGAGAGCAGGAACACTCTTCTTGAAGAAGGCTCACCAAACATGCGTATTCTTAGGAGTAGGCCCTCATTATCCAGTCCTCCATTTTGCCCAGTATTCCCTTTTTTGGTTGTGCCTCACAGTTAGAGATATCAATTGGTGGAGGAAGTATTGAGGATAGAAATAGTGCACTGTGTAGTACAAATTCCTGTGTCCCATGTGGTCTAATTCCATAACCTGCCTCTTCATGGTCATTTTCCTTCTCATTTGCCCTACCATATTATCTCTGGCTCCATGTCTCCCCACCCAGTTGAATTATGACTGCTTTAAGAAGCCCATTGAGGCAGAAAGGCAAAGGTTGGGATCTCAAACAGTTGTAGCAGGAACAAAGTGGGAGAGTATTGTATTTGGAAAAAAGTCCCATGAATGGCTATTGCAGAGAGGTTGGGATGCAATCTGTTTTCCAATCCTCTGATTGGCTGGTCATGTAATTTTGGAGTCATGCCACACACACCCCTCCAGCAGGCTCCTGGCCCCTACTTTGGTGACTACTAATCTTATTCAATCCCCCCATTTCATAGACTGTGAAACCAAAGAATTTTGCCAGGAAGTGAAGTGAAGTAATTGAGCAAATAATTCAAAGAATTCATCTTCTTCTCTTTTTTAAAAAATGAGGAAAGCATTTGCCCATTTTCAGTCCTGAGGTCACTTGATAAAGACTCACAGAGGGTGGGTTTATATTTCTTTTCAATGACTTTTGTTCCACACTTCCAAGTGTGAAGTGTATTCTCTTTGGGAAAGAAAACAGGATAAAAGTAAGATTTAGGCAGTGTTTGCGTTCTCTCCGTTGTCAGCTATCATCACACTTGTGTGACTGCATAGAAAATTCATCAGGCAATTTGAATTTTTAGAAGACAGGTATGGAAGGTGGAAGGAAGGGTAGGTCACTGCGGATGAATACAAAAGAGTAGCAAGATTCTGTAAGAATGTCAGGAATGTTTAAAGCCCAGAACGGGCTGAGGCTTGTGATGAATGCAAAGGACAATAAAAAAAAAAAGATCTTTTCTTTAGCTATGTTGGGGGCAAGGGGAAGATTAAAGAAGAGAGGGCTATTTGTCTGCCCTCGGGGGGAAAAACGCATGAGTTTGTAGTCAGTCTTGCCTTGGATGGCTGGGCCCACACACTGGGTCATGCAGCACATAGCAACAGAGGTCAGCAAGCCTCCCTTCTGCATCTACTGCGGTCATAAGAGCCTCCAGCTGAGCCTCAGGAATGAAGGGCTGTGAACAGACCTACAGGATGAGAAACTTGTTGACAGCTCTGCTATCTGGTAGAATCAGAACCCTTAAACAATTTGTGAAAATGGCCCATTATCCGTTCTCCGGGGTCATGTTGGTTTCTTTCCTGTCCTGGCTCTCCATGCTGTTGTTGCTGGTGTCTGTAATCCACAAATGAACTCTGTGTACCACATGGTTTCAGCATTCAGATTTTTTTTTCCCCTCTTCAGTGGAAGGGAATAATTGACTATTGAATTAGGGGGAAATCAGAGATTCAGTCCCTATCTGTTTCTCTATGTTGTTTGCCTAAATTTTGCCCTTAAAAATGAAGGAAAAGGAATACGTTGTCAAGGGGCTTATATTTTCCACAGATACCTTTAAGAATAAGATTTTGAAAATACAAATATGTATGGGTACACATGAGCCTGAAGGCAGAGAGATATACTAAATGGGCTATAGAAGCCCCTTCAGTATTCATCTTTAACTACAAACCCACCTTGCTGTGTTGGTTTTGTAAAAGTCATCAGCGGGAACTTGCACGTCTTCAGATGTGCGTGAGCCCCAGGGGACAGTCTTTAGCACAGTACCACAGCTATAATGTAACTCTTTTACAAAACTGATGGTATTTAGGGCCTTGCGGTGGGTGAGAAAGCAGAAGGAAATCTATATACTAGCACTGCAGCTTGTGCTGTCATCAGGGTAGATGGCGCAGCTCACGATCCAGGAAAGGCACTCAGAGGCAGTCGTTCTGGGGTACGGACCTGCCATCTGACACATTTCCAACATTCCCTTCTCAAGTGTGGCTGCTGCAGTGGATTAAGAATTTAGAGGCACCGAGGTGGCACCGTGGACAGAGCCTGGCCCTAGAGTCAGGAAGACCTGAGTTCAATCCCCCCTCAGATACTTACTAGCTGTGTGACATCAGGCAAGTCACTTAAACTCCTCAGACTCAGTTTGCTTATCTGTAAAATGGGATCAACCATGATAATAACAATACCTACCTCACAGGAAAAATGAGAGTGAAATGAGACATTTGCAAAACACTTTCTGAACATTAAAGTTCCATATGAATACTAGCTGTTTTAACTGTTTGCTACTGCCATCATTATTTTTACTTTGCCTGTTTCAGTCCTAGCTCTGCTGCTTTATGGTAACTGGTTGACCTGGAGCTAGTCACTGCCTCTATAAAATGAATATGGACTAGATGGCCTCTGAGGTCCTTTCCAACTCCACAGTTATCATCCTAAGGGTACATTTGAATTTCCAGGGCAGCCATGGCTAAGAAGCCCTTTTTCAGCCTGGCGGCTATATTCTGGGCTCTGAACAAATTTCTAGGATTGATGACTGGGGCCTAGAACCCCTTCTCTCGAACCAGAATCCCAGCAAAGATCGCATCGGGGTCTGAAGCTCCCAACACTTAGCCACCATGGTGTGGAGGAGGTAGCCCAAGAGGCCCCAAGCCAAGAAACACGGCAAAGCGACATCCATCGTAGGCAGTGCCCCCTGGCACTATGCTCTCAGTATCCATCATTGATGATGGTTTTATGGGCTATTCCCACCCTGGCCTTCAGCTCAGGGGGGGTTTGGATTTTATTGGGCAAAGCTTATCTCCAAAGCTCTTGGCTCCCTGCCTCCTGATTGCTCAGGGTCCCTCCTCCTTCGGGTCTTCGGTCTGTAGGCTCCAATTTGGCGCTCCTTGATGTTTGTGTGGCCTCACGACTGCATTCACAGTTGTTCTGTTGAGTGTTTTTAGGGTCTCCTCTAAAGCTGCCTTGAAGGCAGGAACAGTGGAAAAGGCATGGAAAGTATTCCTTCCCAACCTCTGCCTTTCAGGATTCCTTGTTTCCTTCACTGCCGGTGCCCTCACTCCCAAACTTTGTATATATTTGTATTGATTACCTTTAAGCTGTGTATATTTTTATACTTTTTATCTCCCCCAATAGAACATAAGCCCATTGTGAGTTGCTGTTTCTGTTTCAGTCATGTCTGACTCTTTGTGACCCCACTTGGGGTTTTCTTGGTCAAGATACTAGAGTGGTTTGCCATTTTCTCCTCCAGATCATTTTACAGATGAGGAAACTGAGGCAAACAGGGTTCAATGACTCGCCCAGGGTCATATAGCTAGGAAGTGTCTGAGGTTAGATTTGAATTCAGGTCTTACTGACTCTAGGCCCAGCACTCTATCCACTATGCTACCTTGCTGCCCTAATCTATAATATAGTAATAGCTAATATTATATTAACCAATATGTAACACAGTAGGATTTAATAATGGCTAATTTAGTGATATAAACTATGACATAATAATATATAATAACGATTTGCCCGAGGTCACACAGCTAGTAGGTGTCTGAGGCCAGATTTGAACTCAGGAAGATGAGTTTTCCTGACTCCAGACGCAGCACTCCATCTATAACTCCTATTCATTGTGAGTAGGGATTATTTAATCCTTTGTACTTGCATTCTTTAGCCACCATTGTGTGGTGGCTAAAACATTTTTTAGAGGGGGTTCCTGGTCAAGGATGAGTTGGACCCTTTCTCTCCACTCATAAAGCTACCAACCTGTTGTCACCGCTCACCTAAAATTACTGTAACTGCCTCCTAACTGAGCTCTCTGCCTTAAGTCTCTTCCCACTCTGGTCTAGTCTACATGTTGCCGACCAATAGTTTCCCTTAAGTTCAGAATGGGAGTAATTTGTCTAGGCTTTAATGCCCTTCCCGTTCTGGTTCTAATCTATCTCTCCAGCCTCTCTGGACCTTACTCGCATTTCCCCACCCCAAGATGGAGCCCGACTGGCCTTCCCTGTGTTCCTCACACAGAACACTCCACCTCCCAACACTTGGCCTTCACATTGGCTGTCTCCCATGTCTGGAATGTTTTTTCACCCTACCTCTGCCTATCCAGTCACTTTCTTCCTTTAAGATACAGCTCAAGCTGTATCTCGATCCCCAAGTTTTTAGTTCCATCTTTACCAACTACTTTGTGGTTAACTTATCTGTATATATTTACTTTACATTTGTATTTATTACTTTATATTTATGCTTCCTATATGTTTACACAGGCAGCTAAGTGGTGCAGTGCTTCTGACAATTACTAACTGTGTGAGCTGGAAAAGTCACCTCACCCTGTTTGCCTCAGTTTCCTCATCTGTAAAAAGAACTGGAGAGGGAAATGGTAAGCAACTCCAGTATCTTTGCCAAGAAAACCACAAATGGGGTCACAAAGAGTTGACCATGATTGAAATGCCTGAACAACAACATACGTTTATATGTATTTATTATCCCCCCCTCTAGAGTGCATGAGCTCCCTGCTGGTAGGGATTGTTTCTTTCCTTTCACTTAGATCCCTAGTACCTAGCACATAGGAGGCACTTAATAAATATTTTTTTTCTTGATTGAGTGATCCAAAAATCAACTCAAGTGTGACCTCCCATATTAGATCTTTTCCTGATTCCCTGGCTGCTGTCATACTCCACCCCTCATTATCTTGCATTTATTTTGTTTATACTCTTTAATCATATATTTATTTATTTATTTATTTTGGCAGGGCAATTGGGGTTAAGTGACTCACCCAAGGTCACACAGCTAGTACATGCGTCAAGTGTCTGAGTTCAGATTTGAACTCAGGTCCTCCTGACTCCAGGGCCGGTGCTCTACTCACTGCACCACCTAGCTGCCCCTAATCATTTATTTATGTAACTGTCTCCCCTAATAGGATGTAAGCTCCCTCAAGTCAAGGACTTTCATTTTTTGCCTTTGCATCCTCATCACTAATAGAGTGCCTGGAACACAATGGGCACTTAATAAATACTTATTGACTGTTGCTTCATTGATTGACATGTAGAAGAAATTGCCTGGACTCGAAATCCTACACTCTGGTTGCGAATACAAGCTCTTTTTAATCTTTGTTACCTTGAGCAAGTCACCTGAGCCTCACCCTCTTTGGGACTAGCCTGGACACAGGACTCCATTGACCCTTGGCAATGGAAGGCAAGATGAGGAATTGGATATAGTAATATGTAATAATATAATGTTATATATAGTAATATATAATAATAGCTAATATAATGATAGATCACCTCTACACACTCCCTCTCCCCTCCATTTTCTCACTCCTTTTTGGGGAGCGATGCTCAAATCAATGTTACTTTGCCTACTTGAAGGACATGGCATCTTACTGTCCTGTGTCCCTACTCAGAGTCCATATGATCTGGCACTAGGTCCCTGTGACTCTGAGTGAAGCCACAGGGCAGTAGGTTATCTTAGTCTTAGGTTGGATAGACCAAAGCTCTCTTCTCTGACTACTGCTCTTTGCTCCTATCTACATACATGTATATAAATGCATGTAGGTATATATACATATGTTTACACACACACACACACATATGTGTATATATAAGTTAGCTCCATCCGTCATGTGTCCCTATACATACCACTTTTCCCTACAGTTTCATTGTGCCCTCTGGAATCCCTGTTCTATTGTTAACAAACTTCCCTTCATATTAGGACTCTGAGAATGTTGTTTTCCCTAATTCCTTGGGAGAACATTTTGGTTTTATTTTTATGTATCATCAGCACCTAGTATGGAGCTTGGCACATAGTAGGCATTTAATAAATGCTCATAATATTTACTTCTGCAAGCAGAGTAGCTAGAGTGTTTGACTAGGAATCAATAGCTGTTTTGTCATTTTCAGCCTCATCTGACTTTTCATGACCCATTTTAGGGTTTTCTTGGCAAAGATACTAGAGTGGTTTGCCATTTCCTTCTCCAGCTCATTTTACAGATGAGGAAACTGAGGCAAACAGGGTTCAGTGACTTGCCCAGGGTCACACAGCTAGTAAGTGTCTGAGGCCAGATTTGAACTGAGGTTTTTCTGACTCCAAGCCCACCACGGAGCTGCCCTTGTAGTTTGGGCCCTTTTGCCTTAGAGTGAATGTCAGTGGTAACTGTTTCTCTTTGGAACAGCAACCCTGAGGGTCTTCCCCTCCCAGCTTGATTTTTTTTAATCTTTTTTTTTAAAGAGGCCATCCCTTGACTCACTTCTTAAAGAGGCCTATTCACTAAATGGGCGTTATGTCACTCTGAGTGAGTACATGAGGAGTTAGCCTAAAAGGGCCAGGGTCTCCCATTGCATCCTGGGTCATCTCCAGTCCTCCTGATGAATATCTGGTCACTGGATCCAGATGGCTCTGGAGGAGAAAGTGAGGCTGGTGACCTTGCACAGCCCTCCTTCCCTCAAATCAAAGTCAACTACAAGTCATGTTGTCATGGGTCCTCTTCGAAAACGAAGGACAAACACAACCACCTAGCTGCCCCCGGAACCAATAGACTTGAGTTCAAAACCTGTGTGACCCTGGGCAAGTCACTTAACCCTCTCAGCCTCGATTTTCACATCTATAAAATGGGACCTACCTCCCAGAGATGTGAGAATTAAGTCAAACAACACACATAAAATACTTTGTAAACCTTCATGCACTATCTACATGCTAGCTATTATTATTGTATCTTGAATTGACCTTAACTTCTCTGTACCTTGGTTTCATCATCTTTAATAAGGACCACATGACCTCTAAAGTGCCTTCTAGCTATAAATCTTTGTTCCTATATCCTTTACTCTCCTCTTCATCATGGAGATTTAGTGGAGAGAAGGTCCCAGAGAAACAGATTTTGTCTATATGTAGAAGTATAGGTAAAAATCTAATATAGACTCTAGAGATCATTGAGTCCAACCTACTCATTTTACAATTGAGGTATTGGAGACCCAGAAAAAGACATATGACTTGCCCAAGGTCCCTTAGGAATGATACTAATACTGTTAGTGATAAGAACGATAGCTAGCGTGTCTATAACAGTTTAAGGTGTGTGCGTTGCTTCACAAATATCTCATTTTAACCTCCCCCTGACTCTAGGGGGATCCATTCTATAGATGAGGAAGCGGGCAGTCAAAGTTCAGCTGTTTGTCCAGGGCCACACAGCTAGAAAATGTCTGAGATTGGACTTGAATTCAGTTCTTCTTGACTCCAGATCAGGAGTTCTATCCACTGTGCTATCTAGCTGCAAAACTGGCAAGGTAAGACTTGAATTTAGGTGCTTCGAGTCTAAATCTAGCATTCATTCTAAATTCTATTTTGAACTGTCCAACATTGTAACGAACTGTTTCGTGAGGAATCTAGTGCTCCGATACGGGAGATATGTAGGTAGAGGTCATACAGGCCATCTTTTAGGGTTACTCCAGCGAGGAATCCCGCTTTGGGTAACAGGTTGGACTAGCAAACTTCTGGGCAACTGGGTGGTATGGTGGATAGAACGCTGCGCATGGATTCGGGAAGACATCATCTTGAGTTCAAATCATTACTAGCTGTGTTACCCTGGGAAGTCACTTAGCCCTCTTTGCCTCCATTTCCTCATCTGTAAGCTGGAGAAGGAAATGGCAAAGAACTCTGTTTTTTTTTTTTGCCAAGAAACCCCCAAATGGGATCACAAAGAGTCAGACATGACTGAAACACCCGAACAATTGGAGCAAACTTCAAGAGGATCTTCCTACTAGGATTCCATAGAAATGTCCAAAGCTTGTTGTCATTGCTTTGTAGTGCATACAACAGGTAAGTCAGTCAGATTCCTTAAATACCACATCCTCAGTAGAGTTGGGCAAACTACTCCAGGCAGGTTGGACAAATTATCATAACGACAAATGAATGAATTAGGACACAAAGAACCACAATTTCTAACTTCTTAGTCTGTCCCAAATCCAGAGAAGAGACTAGAGGAAAAAAGGAATGAAAGGAAAGGGGAAGGAGAGGATGCATAACTTGGATTAGGGGGATGGGTGGGGCCAAAGTTGGGAGGGACACTTTGGAATATTTTCACCTACTCAAATGGATGGAACTGAATTATTATCAACATCATAGTTCACACTTACATAGCATTTAAAAGATATAAAGCTCTTTGCTTGCAACAACCCTAAAAGGTATCATTAAGTATGATTATCTCCCATTGTAGAAATGAAAAAACTGAGGCAGACAGAGGTTAAACGATTTACTCAGGGTAACATAGTGGACAAGTGTCTGAGGTAGAATTTGAACCCAGATCTCCCAAATTGATTCTACTACAGTCTCCTACACCATCCTTCTATCATTAAGCTAAGAAGGGACTTTGGAAATCAGGAAATTGACCAAATGAAGTAACTAGAACCTCCAGAAATGAAGTGACTTGCCCAAAGTCACATCAATCAATACTTAGGTGCCCACTACATGCCAGGCACTGTGCTAAGCCAGGTCAATAAACTTTCAGTCTAATGCTCTTTCTTTTAAAACCTAACTGCGCAGAATTGAAACCAGACAGAACTAGATTTTCATTCAGGCTGCCTCACTTTGCTGCTTCCTCTCTCCTACCAAGAAAATTGCAGGTTCCCTCACCAACCACCAACCACCATTGCCCCTAGGGCTAGACCATTCTTAGGAGGGAACCTTGGAACTGTAACCCTGTGGCAGAGCCAAAACCAGATGCTTCAATGGAGCTGGAATGAAGCCATTTGCCTCTATGGTTTCTCCCCTAAGTCATCTTTGCTATCCTCTTTAGGGGAGCATATATGGTCTCCTTCAGGACAGCTAAAACCAGATTTTGCATAACAACCAATGTAATTGACTTTTCTTTTCCATTATTCTTAATATTCCCTTGTAGGAAGTAAGGGAACAAGCATTTAGTGTCTACTATATACAAATATTATCTCATTTGATCCTCACAATGATCCTGGGAAGGGTGGTGTTAGCATTTTCTATAGTTTATAGTTGAGGACACTGAGGGAGACATAAGCATCTTGCCCAGGGTCACACAGGTAGTAAGAGATTGAGGCTGGATTTGAACTCAGGTCTTTCTGACTCTATCCATTGCAGTACCTACGTGTGAAAAACTTGTACTAATTATCTCTACTATGACCTCTATTGCCCTTTGCTGTGACCTGAGAAGTTATCAATCGCAAAACAGAATTCATTAAGAGGGATACAGTTTAGCATACTCATTTTGGAACTAAAAAGACTTGGGTTCAAATTCTGCCTTAGATGCATTGAAAAAGCACAAAGACACATTCAATGTGTAACACCTGTATATCTCCTACCTCCATGAAGGGGTGGGTTGGGGGCATCCTCTCTTATCTCTTCATTGGAGCCCTGTTTGATCTTTGCACTTACATTACATTTACTTTTGATTTTTTTCAATGTGTCGTTCTTTCCATCGACATTGTTACAGTTACCGTGTATGTTGTTTTCTTGGTTCTGTTTACTTCACTCTGTATCAGTTCATATTTATCTTCCTATGCTTCTCTGTATTCATCACAAATATCGTTTCTCATAGCACCGTAATACCCCATCGTATTCATGTACCACAATTTGTTTAGTTATTCCCCAATTGATGGGCATCTATTTTGTTTCTAAAAATTAGCTAGCGCAAAAAGTGCTGCTACAAATATCTTGGAGCCTGTGGGACCTTTCTCCTTATTGATGGCTTCCTTGGAGTATAAGCTCACTAAAAGAGTCTCTGGGTCAAAGGGTGTGGAAGTTGTAGTCACTTTATTTGCATGATTCCAAGCTGCTTTCCAAAATGGAATATAGTGTAAGGTGCTATTCTAAGTCTAATTTCTGCCAGACTTCTTTCTGGTTTTCCCAGCAGTTTTTAAAAATTAAATAAGGAGGTTTTTTCCTATATAATTTATGCTTTCTGTTTTATCAAATACTGGGTTACTGAGTTCTGTTGATTCTGGTTCTTTCTTGTCTACTCTATTCCATTGATTTAGCTCTCTATTTTTTAACCATTGTTAATGTTGTTCAGTCGTTTTCAGTCATGTCTTACTCTTATTGACCCTGTTTTGGGTTTTCTTGGCAAAGACACTGGAGTGGTTTGCTGTTTCCTTCTCAATTCATTTCACAGATGAGGAAGCTGAGGGAAAGAGGATTGTGTGTGACTTGCCCAGTCTCTGAGGCCAGATCTGAACCCAGGAAGATGAGTCTTTCTGACTTGAGGACCCGTACTCTGCCTACTGTACCACCTAGCTCCCCTTCTTAACCAGTACCAGATAGTTCTGATCACTGCTGCTTTATATTATAATTTAAGGTCTACAAGTGCTATTCCTCCTTTCTCCCTACTTCTTTTCATCATTTCTCCTGTACAAGGTCATTTTAAAAGATTTTTTACCAACCCTGGGGAGGTCAGGAAAGCTTCATCCAAGAGGTGGTGCCTGAGGGGAACTTTGAAGGAAGCTAAGGATTCAAAGAACTGGGAGAGAGGAAGGAGCGAGTTCCAGGGAGCGAGTTCCAGGAATGAGGAACAATCTGTGTAGAGAGGCCTGGAAATGGAGGCCGGAATGTTACGTATGAGGATGGGCAAGAGAGATGGTCTGGACTGAAGAAGGCATGAAGGGTTCAGTGTGTAAGGCAACTGCGGACGGGTTGTGAGGGCTTTAAATGACCAATAGGAGAGTTTGTAGTAGATACTAGGGGGCCCACTTCCTACAATACCCCATCTCCCACATCTGCCTATCCCATATGGCTGGAAAGCTTTCCCTCCTTGACTCTCACTCCCAGCTTCCATAGCTTGGTTAAAGACAGCTCAGATTCCACTTTCTGCAGGCCTTACCTAGTCAATCCTGCTGTTGGCACCTTCCCTCTGAGATCATTTTCCATTTATTTATCTTGTATGTACAAAGTTACTTACATGTTGTTTCCCCCATCAGAATGGGAACTCTTTGAGGGCAAGAAATGTGTTTGTGCCTTTCTTTGCATCTCAAGCACAGTGCCTAACACATAGTAAGCATTTGGTGAATGTTTGTTGACTGCTTTCTAGAGTTAAGGGAGGCACTGGGGCACCTTGAGTGTGGTGGCATGGGCAGACCTATGCTTTAAGTCCTAAAGAGCTAGAAAGAACTTCAGAGAGCAGCTTGTGTCCCCGACTCCTTTATTTATAGACGAAGAAACTAAGGCTCGGGGAGGGGGCGTTAAATTTGTCCAAATTCATAAAGGAAATAGACGCCAGAGCTGAGATTCAAATCCAGGTCCTCTGAATCCAAAGCCAACACACTTTCCACTATTCCACACTGCCTCTCTATCGCTTTGGCAGCTGTGTGGAAAGGAGATAACTGCCCACATTTTCTTGAGGAGCACCTACTTCTGCTGGTAGAATTGCCAAAGGGGACATATGTATGTGTTGTGTGTGTGTGTGTGGGGGGGGGGGGCAAAGGATGTGTTGGCAAATATTTAACAACCAGCTCTCTTTTTTAAAAAAGTACATGCTTTTAAGTTTATAATGCATTGTCGACATTTTCTCCAATGCTCTCTTAAATCTAGAAAATCAGCAAAACAATCCATCAGGTCCTGATTTCTAGTGTTTGCTGATTTCAGATATATAAAAGCTCAGAGTGAAAATTTAACAATCAGCTCTCTTGGGCTGGTAGGAGTGACCTACTGAATGCTTCAGTAAGCAGTGTGCCAGGTGGCAACCACCTTTGAAATCGAACAGGAAAGGCTCATCTTTATCTACCGTCTGGGTAACCCTGCCCATACTTAAGGAGACCAACGTACCCATTGCCAGTTAACCCTGAAATGTGTGCTTAGCCAGGAATTTTTCTTTGGGACCCATCTTTACTCCTTTTGGCCTGCAACTCCACATCCACTGGAAGGCTGGTCTCAAAGACTTCTGGTTTGAATAGATAAGATCAAATCTGTCTCAAGCCCTGGAAAAAGGATGATTTTCCTCCCCTTCCTTGGCCCCCGGTAGCTTTAGAAAATAGTACTCTTGCTACACACTAGTTGCCAGGGAGCATACAAAGGCTATGTTAGAAAGATCCCACGATCTCTGATCTCATCTTTTTAGCTACATGCATTAGGGAGGGAGGTTGGAGGCCCCAGGGAGCATGAGATTGGGAGATAGGAAAGTAGGAAAATTGCATTCCAGGAAGTGAAGGGAATCGAGGACCCTGAGGCCTATCTGTCAGAGAGAGCCCTGAGGAGACTGAATGAGAGAATAAACCAACCCAATTGGTATTTATTGAGTGTACCATGTGACAATCATGGGCTAGGTTCCATGGAAGAGTCCGGAACCCCAAACTTGTCTGTTCTTCTTTGTCATCCAATCCTTGTTGCTGATGAAAGGTGCGGGTGGGGGTGTTTGTGCAAATAAGGAACTATGCCTGGTTTTTTGCTTACAAGGAGACACAGGATGAACACCTGGGTGATTAATAAATTCATGTTAAATTAAAAAGGGTTGATGTGATGGTGGACCTAAGGCCTCCACAAGTAACAATATGAGGAAGCTGGTGAGAGAGAGAGAGAGAGATGGCGGTGAGAGAGGGAGGGAAAGAGAGAGGGGTGAGGGGAGATATTTATGTGATGTCCTTTCTTTCCTCACTTCCAGAAGCTGTGACTTGGTCCCTAAGGGGGAAGGAAAGCCACAGCAAACTCTAAATAAACAGCTTCCACAGCCTGAGTTTTCTCCCAGACCCCCTGATGAAAGGAGCCGGGTTGGAACAGAGGCTGGGAGGAGCCCAGTTAATATATGACAGTCATTATCAGAGGTGAGCAGGTCATTTTTAATTTCAGGAAGCAGTAGGGGACAGGGTCTCCCCACCCCCGAGCTGCTAGTGATTTATTGATGGACAAGGAGGCTGCCCACACATGAGAAGCTAGGCTGCAGGAAAGAGGTTTTGTTTTGTTTTGTTTTGTTTCTCAGGGATTTTGGTGCTGCTGGAGAGCTATAGTTCAGTGGACAACACTCAGAAAAAGGACAGAAGGAAAAATTAGTAGCCTGAAGTTGGCCTAGCTCTTCCTGTTCTCTGTTTGTTGGTAAATCCATACAATTCCTGGTGACATCTTCTCCTATGACCTTTAGTCATGGTCTAGAACAGAGGTTCTTAAGCTGGGGTCCAAGACATACTTACGGGGCCCATGGATAGGTTTCAAGGGAGTCTATGAACTTGGATGGGAAAAAGTATATAATAGGTTTCCTCCATAATCCTCTATATTTTAATTTAATTTGGGGAGGGGCAGACAGCAGGCTGGCAACAAGAAATAATAAAAACTATTGATTTTTGCAACAAACCCAGCAACTTATATATTTTATTTTAGGCATTTAAAACATTCATCTGAGAAGTGGGTCATCAGCTTCGCCAGACTGACAAAGAGGTCCAGGACACCAAAAAGGTTAAGAATGCCTGGTCAAGAGGTCCTGTCGTCCCTTGGATGATGCTATAACACATTACACAGGAAATGCATAGTGGTTTCTTCTTCATGGTTCCCAGGGCCTGGAGTATGCTTGCTAATAAAACAAACAGAATTAAAATGATTCATTCTGATAAACAAGATCATCATATAAAGGACAGTGCGTTGTAGTGGAAGACATCCAATTCTAGCATTCTAGAGGCTTGGGTTCTTATCTTAACTCTGTCACTAACTAGTTTTATAACCTCAGGCTAGTAACTTGTCCCCCTTTGCCTCAGTTTCTTCATCTGTAAAATGGGGAGATTAAGCTAGACAGCCTCTGGACTCCTTACAGTTCTAGAATTCTATATTCTATAATGAACAAAAATGATACAGGGAGGACAATTTCTGAGAGCCCTGAGACAAATAATGTTTTATCTTAAAGTTTCAAACTCAAATGTTTTAAACTTAAAATTTTAAATCTGCCAACACTTCTTAATACCGTGACCTCCAGCAGTTCAGTCAACTATTCAGAGACCATAATAGCTTGGACAAAGGAGAAACGAAGTGTGATGAGCTTTGGAAGCAGGGGTATGCAGCAGCCGACTCTACTGGCTCCTGGGAGCCAATGGTTAAATTTTCATTGTGAGCAGTGACACATCAGAAATTGGCAAATGCTCCAAATTACTGCCTGATTTAATTTTTTGTTGATTTCTAGACTTATGAGGGGGCAGCTAAATGGCGCAGTGGATAGAATGCCTGACCTGGAGTTAGGAAGACTCATCTTCCTGAATTCAAATCTGGCCTCAGAAATTTACTCTCTGTGAGATCCTCGGCAAGTCACTTAGCCCTGTTTGTCTCAGTTTCTTCATATGTAACATGAGCTGGAGAAGGAAATGGCAAACCACTCTAGTATCTTTACCTAGAAAACCCCATACGGAGTCACGAAGAGTTGGACACAACAGACTTATGAAAGTGATAAGGAATAATAGAGGATGTTCTGTGTACATTTTCTTCCCCAGAGAGCAAGATGCTAAACATTTATCAACATATCCCTATGTAAAAAGTTGTGGGACAATGGGTACCATAATATCCACCATGAGTGACAGATTTGGTATCCAAAGAACCAGATACAAATTCTGGCTTTCCAACTTAGTCTGTTTGACTTTAGGCCTTGGACCTGTATCCTTGTAAAATGAGAGGATTGCATTAAATGACCTCTAAAGTCCCTTCCAAATTCAAACCCATGATCCCTCTTCTTTCCAAGTGATTGTCTTATGGCTAAGCTCCAGGTCCAGGTCCAAGTTGTTGAAACAAAACCGATTCCCAACCTTTTTCTAGAAAGCCAGGCTCCAGCAGCCAGTGTTCTAATTTGAATATACCTGTTGGGGACAGGAAAGGAAGGCAAACCATATTCTGTTACATCCACTAAACAAACCACTGCATTTAAAGCAAGAAAATGTTACACATCCCATCAGAGGAGAACGAGGATTCTTACTGGGTGAGTTATGGCCTTCTATTATCTCATACCGCTATTCAGTCCTGGATGGCAGCTCATAATCTAATATGATACAGCAGAAAGAGTTGGATTCGGAGCCTCTGGGTTCAAATCCTGATTCTCCCATGTTTATCGAGGTGACCTTGGGTAAGTTACTTAACCCCTTTGGCTCTCAATGTCCTCATCTGTGAAATGAAGGGGGTGAAGGAGATGGCCTCACAGTAGATGGCCCCTTCCAACCTAAACCTATGATCTTTTCATCTACGACCCATAGTCATTTCCCCAGGATACCAATTTCTGTTATAGTATTTATTAAGATTTAAGTTCTTTGAGGACAGGTGTTGTTTTTGCTTTTTCTTTGTATCTCAGGACAGCACCTGACGAGGTTGTGTACTTAATAAAGGCTTGAAGATTGATTGGGGTCAGGGCTGGATCAGGGGACTTGCCTCTAGGCTCACTTTACTAAAACTTCTCCAATCCCTGTGCCCTAACTCAAGACACCAAATCCTTCTCTCTTCCTCTGCCCCTGCTACAAATCCAGGTATTGCTATCTAGCAACTACCTCCTTCTTTTGCTTTTCCCCTTCTACCCTGTCTCCACATACTCCAGACCACAAAAACATAGGTTTTATTCACAAAGGACAATTCGATTCAATTTGGTAAGTGTTGGGTACCTTAAGATGTGCAAGGTTTTGTTCTAAGTACTAGAGAGATGTGGGTATGGGTGGGTGTGTATGCATGTATGTGTATGCACATGTATGTGACACATACATATATGTACACACGTATATATACATGCATATGTCTCTATATAGCTATATCATAGACCCTGCTCCCTAAGAACTTACCATTTAAGGTGGCTGGGAGGACAAATGCACCAATAATTATGATCCAAGAGAGAATAAGGTCAACACAAAGAGTTCCAGCTAACATATTGTGAAAAATTTGAGATGGGAAAAGATCACTTTCACCTGAAATCAGGGGCAAGGGGAAGTCAGATCAGAGAAGGCTTCATGGAGGAGGTGTCAATTGTATAAGCATGGTCATAGGTTGTGGGATCATAACCTTTAGAGCTAAAAGGGACCTTAGAGGTCATCATAGCCAACGCCCTCATTTTACAGATGAAACTGAAACACAGAGGGAAATGACCTGTCTGTGGCCACCCAGCTCATACTCATCTGAGGGAGCATCAGAACTCAGGCTTTTTTGACTCTGGGTGCACTACTCCATGGTCGGGACTTGAAAGAAACAAGGCACATCAATGGAAATGGGGGAGCAAGAAGAAATAGTCTGTCCCCCACATGAGAACCAGGCAATGGCATGAGCAAAGGCACCGAGGCATGAGAAGGAATCTTTCCTACCAACCTCCAGCTCCCAGGTCACAAGAGATGCAGCCATTCCCTACACCCCCAGGCAGGGAAATGATTTCCTAAAGTGAGCACAGCACCATCATCAGCAACACCAGCAACCTTCACTGAGTCGAGGCTGAGGCCTTCCTGGGTCAGACAGTCATCTCTTATCGCCACTGTCTTTCCCAGATGATCCAACTAAGGTTGAATAGACAGTGCCTGTTTCCAAGCAGGTCGTTGATCTCCTGTCACCCTGGCAAGCATTTTATGGGCCTTTTGCTAAGCGGATGAAGAAGATGCCGATTTTTAGAAACCCCTGCCAAAAGTGAGTAATCGTTCGATGTCCTTCCAGAGCAAAACCCTGCACCAGCAAGCTCAGACAGAGAGTGGAGTCAGGGACGTGTAGGGATTTGCCCCAGGCCCTGTGCACTGAACCTGCCCTGTTGATTACATAGCCAGCTGGAAGCCAAGGGGAAGACCCTTGGAACCAAGCCATTCATCTCTCTGAAATGCTCCATTTTTTTTAATGAGAAAAGTCATAGGAAGAATTTTAGAATTAGAAGGAACAACCTTAGAGGTCATCTAGAATACCCTCCCACCCACTCTGGACATCCTCTCTACAATCTCCCTGAATGACAGCCACCTAGCTTCATACCAAGTGGGGAGACTGATGTTTGATTGCCTTTAGGAGAGTTTTCTAGGGTTTTTGAGCTCTGGCACAGGTCGTGACAGGCATAGCTTCATGAGTCCTCTACAAAGCTGTCTCCAGCTTACCTTTCCTGCCTTATTCTACATCACTCCCCTTCATGTACTCTTTGGTTTAGTCAAACTGCATTTCTCGTGGGTCCTTCCACACAACTTTCTGCCTTCCATCTCCATACCTTTTTTGAGGCTATCTGTCCCTCATGCTAAAATGTTCTCCTTCCCCCTCCCCACCCCCCACCTCTTACTATTTTCCTTCAAAGCTCAATCCAAATACCACCTCCTGTATGACGCCTCTCCTGATCCCCTGGGGCTAATGCATCTTCACCCCCCACCCTCAGTACCTTGCATTTATTTTGTTTTTATTATATATATACATACATACATACATACATACATACATACATACATACATACATATGTGTGTATATGGTGTTTCCTATGATGGAATGTAGGCTCCTTGAGGACAAGAACCATTTTGTTTGTTGTTTTGTGACCTCCTGTCTCAGGATCCTTGTTTCTCCCTACTACCTACCCAGTATTTTGCTTAAAATAGATTCTTAATAAATGGTCATAGAATGAATACATGAAGTCTAATGGCTCATTCGGGTGTGACTGGACGTCATAGTACAAAGCTGTTTGCAGGGAATGATATGTAAGTCCTTTGACAGAATTTATGTTGCTATCCCCATTTTCCAGAGGGGTGAGTCCGGGAGAGGACTTGACTTGCTTGTGGTCCTGCAGCAAGGACTGTCTTTGCCTTTCTCAGTGCTTAGCTCTGTGCCTGGCACATAGTAGTTAATATATGTTTATTATTAATAATCAAAGTTGACATTTATGTAGTCCTTACTACATGCTGGGCACTGTACTGAGTGCTTTGTAATTATTATCTCATCTCATCCTCACAACAACCCTGGGAGGGAGGTGCTATAATTATTCCCATTTTGCAAATGAAGAAACTGAGGCAGACAGAGGTAAAGGAACTTCTCGGGGTCGCACAGCGTGTAATTATCTGAGGTCAAATTTGAACCCAGGTCCTCCTGACTCTAGCCTCATTGTTACCTAGCTGCCCCCAACTGACTGGCAGCTCTCATGAGCTGGTATGAACTGGCTCCAGCACGCCCCTCCAGAAAGGTTCCCAAACAGCAAAAATGTTGCTGTTTATTTGATGAGTTTATGGTAGAGACACTACAGAAAAAGGCAAAGAACGCTCTCAAGGCCATGAACTCCCTCAAGTTCTGATTCATGCCAATCAGCTAAAAATAATCATAGCTGGCATTCATAGGGTGCTTTTAATTTTGTAAAGTATTTTGTGTTATCTCCTTTGATCTCAGAATCACAGGATGCCAGCGCTAGGATCACTTTTTAAATTCTAGAAATCAACAAAACAGTACATCAAGCCCTGGTGTGCAGTATTAGCGTATTTCAGAGGAATAAATACTGAATATTTAATTCTACTTGAGAGCTAGTACAAGCTGGCTCTAGCTCACCTTTGAGGTCTGGGTAAGGCACTTAACCTCCTTCACTCTCAGGTTCTGCACCTGTAAAATGGGGATGATAATAGCACCCACCTCCCAGGGTTGTTGTGAAGATCCAATTAGATGCCATATGTTGCAAACCTTAAAATGCTCTATACATGCCAACTGATTGCTATCGTAGGATTTTAGAGCTGTAAGGGGCTCGGGGATCTAGTCCAAACCCCTTACTTTAGGGCCTTGTCATTTTTCACATAACTCTGGGACAAAGGGAAGAAAAATCCAGAGTGAGAAGCATTGGGAGTTTGAGGAGCTTTGTTTCAGACAGTATGTGCTGCTGTGTCTTACAACTTTCTACTTGACGAGCTTCGGAACTCATGCTATTTGCTTTTCCCATGCTGCCTAGAGGGATGTGGCATAAAAAGTGCAGAGTGAACCCAAGGAACTTGCATGGTCCACTGGCTGTGTTGAAAGCTGGAAAATAGATCGCTCACTTTGCAGCTTGCGTGGTTTTTGGACAGAGCCTGCAAAAAAAAATCTATGTAATGTAATGTAATATATACGCATGTGTAATATATCTAAAATTTAGCCTGCAAAGTCTATGCAATGCACACATGTATACACACCTATGTAATATATCTAAAAGTTAGCCTGCAAAGTCTATATGTGTATATAACTTAGCCTGTAAAAGTATAATATATAGCATATGTATATGCTATGTATTTTATATGCTTATGTATAAAACAACCTGCAAACCTATGTATAATGTCTATATGTATATATTTTATATTATAGATTTACATTATATACATAACTTACACAAGTATATAATACATTTATGAATATATACTTATATTTACATGTTCATATTTATAGCATATATAAAACTCAACAAATAGTATGTAATTTATGTATATATACACATATAGTAGCACCCTACATCGTACAACATATTATATGTGCTATATATTGTATATATAGTAATGCACAGATTATCACATGTAAGATTTAAAATACTTAAATGTGTATATGCACATACACAGATACATTACATATACACATACTTACATATACATACATTTATACAGGTGTCTATATACACATATACACAAGTGCACACACATGTGTGTATTTATATATGTATGTGTGTATATGTATATATATGTAAATAATCTATATAAAATCTTAAATGCTACAATAATTTAGAAATCACCCTCTCTGAATATGGCAAATGTACCAAGACAGGTATTTCATGCTATGCAGGTTTGTGGAATTTATTGATTTTTTTTCTAAGTGGGTCTTGACTGTAGGTAAAGGACCCAGCCAGATAGTTGAACTCTTGTTCTCAGCTGAGGGCAATTGTCTAATTCTTCCTCCTCAGGTTTCTTCTTGTTTCCTGCCTGATTTCAAGCCAGGCCTCATCAGGCAGGCTAGGGTGAGGCTTTGTCCAACTCCTTCCTTTGCCTAGAGGCCCAATAAACGTTAACATTTGGTTTGGATGGAAAGCTCACAAAAAAGTTACATTTCTAACCTAAGGAAATCCATTTCTTGGAATTTTTGACTCTTTTCCAATTCCTACATTGGTACAAACTGATAGGATCATAGCGCTTGAGGGAGAGGGGACCCCACAGGCCATCTAGTCGTCCCCCCTCATTTTCCAGAGGAGGAAACTAAAGACCAGGTTGGTAAAGCGATGTGTCCAAAGTCACTCAGGCAGCAAATGTCAGAGGGATTCCTGTGATGCCACAGCTTGCTCTTCTCAACCACCCTGCCTACCCTTCAGAAATTTTCTTACGGAATTAGAAGAAGCAAACTGATGTGAATCCTCAGGACAAAGGCTTCATTGAGCTGAGACTCATGTTGCCATGCTTCATTTGTTGATATTAATTCATTTAAATATAAAGATCTACAAATGAAATTTAGTTATATACATTGATATTCAGTGTTAAGTTTTTAATAAAAACTTTCTTTAAAGTTGACTTGAGATGGTCATAAAAGATTCGCTGGCACTTAATAATTGTCAAGTTGTGGTAGTGCAATGGAACATATGACTAGTAAGTGTCTGAGGTCACATTTGAACTCAGGTCCTTGGGACTCCACAGCTGGTGTTCTATCTACTGTGCCATCTAGACACCCCACAATACACTTTTAAATTTTATCTACATTACTAAACTGAATGCCCAGTTTAGGGTCACACTGATTTCTTTAATTTTCTTTTGGTTTTGTACCATCTCTATTTCTGAACATATCCCTGTTCTTTCCTCTACCCTCCCCAATGAGCCATTTTTTGTAACAAAGAAAAAAGAAAACAAAGAATTCAGCAAAACCAACAAATCCATCAATTGTGTCACTCAGTGTATGTAGCAGTTCATATCAGTAGTCCCCCACCTCTGCAAAGAAGGGAAGGAGGGGCATTTTCTCAAATTTTTTCCGGAGTCATGCTTGCAGATCGGCTCCTTTCTGCAGAGCCTTTCCCTAGTAGACTAAGACATCATGAGGAGGGATATTTTTGTCCTAGAGCATTTCCTCTGGCTGTCATTAACACCTCCCCTTCTTTCTCACGAATGGCATGCTGACCAGCGGCAACACATTTTTCCCACTTGCCAACAGTTCTGTCTCCAGTAAGAAGGTAAGTGATTTGGGGGTAAGGACTACAACTTATATAGCACTTTGCAATAAGAGAAGTGTCATTTGACATTATTCCATCAATTACAGCTTTTTGTATTAAAAAAAAATAAGATTTACAGCTGAACAGCACTGTTATTCTCCTTTGACAAAGGAGGAAACTAGGCACAAGGTCACACAACGAGCAAGTGTTTGATCTGAGATATGAACTCAGGTCTTTTAACTCCAAATTCAAAATTCTTTTCACTAAACCAGCTATCCTCTACTAAGCAGAGGATCAAAATACCCAGTATCATTGATTGCGTAAATATGAACACATTCCTCTTACAAATTCAGTGAACCTAGAGGTTCGGTTGTCTCCTTTGACACTAGTTACGTGACCATGGGCAAGTTGCTTACCTTCAATGAGCCTCAGCTTCCCCCTCCATAAAACGAGAGTTAGCAACAATATAATGTCACTTTTGTAGAGAGCTGGGAGAGGGACAAGACCTAAGCTGAACTCCTGGCTGAATTTTTATATGACCTCTCTGAGGTTATGCCTTCCTCATCAGTAAGATAAAGGGGCTGTATTTCTAATGTTCTTTCCAGCTCTAACAGTAGAAACATAGAAAGTAACACTGAATGAAAAGTCAGAAGACCCAAGCTCAAGACCCAGCTCTCCTATTGGCTTTTTCTAACTCCTTTGGCAAGTTAATGTTAGGACGCGAGCAGTGAAGTGCTGGCGAATGTTTAACAACAGGCTCTCCAAGAGGAAAATTAAATATAAAATTTTTAACTAATTAAAAATTTTAAAAAATGGAGGCAATCGGGGTCAAGTGACTTGCCCAGGGTCATACAGCTAGTAAGTGTCTGATTCCAGATTTGAACTCAGGTCCTTGGGGACTCCTGGGCTGGTGTTCTATCTACTGTGCCACCTAGCTGCCCTACAATATACTTTTAAGTTTTATCTATACTACTAACATTTTTTTCCATTATTTTTTTAAAGTCTAGAAATCAACCAAACAATAAATCAAGGCCTTATTTGTAGTGTTAGCCAATTTGTGAGATGCAGATGTTCACGCTAAAAATTTAACAATCAGCTCTTCAGAGGTGGTATGAGCTGGCCCCAACACTCCACTAGACATGAGTAGGATTCAAATTCATGTTTTCCCAGTCCAATCCCAGTCCTCTTGCTATCACCTCACTTTAATTCTAGAGTGTAGGACCATTTCTTTGAATGGCAATTGTTTGATGAAACAACTGCATCAGGCACATGCTTCAATTAAAGCCCAGAGAAAGGGCTACCAGTGAGCTGTGTTTGAATGACAGGATTTCCACACTCCCCCAGAAAGCTGAGTTCCCAACTGTGGCAGACTCCTTTTTATAGCCTCTGGCTCCACCCTAATGACCAATTAACCCCAGCTGAGCACAGCTTCCCAGAGAAGACTCCTCGCAGGGTTTTCTCCTGAAGCAGAAGCTAGACTTCTTTCTGATGCCAGCTAGAGGGTGGGTCTCACTCTATCTCCTTCCCTCATCACTGGAAGTGGTAGCTCTTCAAGTCTTATCAATGAAACTATCCCCAGTGAGGCACTGCTAATCTCAAGCAAAGAAGAAGCCCAGGTTTCCTTTCAAAAAATTCATTCTAAATCTAGGGAGGGAAGCAGTGAGGGTGAATACTTGTGTTGTGTTAGAGACGAGAGGGTAAGATGGTGGTCTCTGCCCACAGCCATTTATAATATAATTGCAAGCCTCATATCAGGGCTTGATGGACCCACATGAAGGACCCATGTATAGTTTGAGAAACATCTAATTTCTCTAGCTCATTAGCCCCACTCAAAATAATTTGGGAACTTCAGTATCTGACATTACCAGCACCACCCCAGGATATAGTAACCAGCTCCCCTTATAAGAACACAGGTTGGCAAGGCATTAACAGATTTGTCTGTAGGTCAAGTGAAACAAATAAAACTTGCATCAGGGGCCAATCAAAAATAATATCACCCATCCACGAGAAACCTTCTCTAGAGGCCTGTGTCACTTGCAGTATTGCCTTGGTTAGATCTCTAGCTGGGCATGCCTATGAGGTTGCTTTATCATGTCAGTAGTTCTATTCATAGCCCCTCTATCTGCCTGTGAAATATTTCCCTTCTTCCAGTCCATGCCTCAAGCAGCTCTCAGTAGATGTTTCTGGTCTCTGCTCTACATAATAGCTACCTGTTTAAAGTCTTAACTAAAGTGAGGCAATCAGGGCTTTTCCCCAAAGGAACTGAAATTTAGAGGGCATGGCATTTTTTCTACGCGTTCCTCCAGAAGCATAGGAAAAACAGAGCTTAGAACCTAGTTAGTGAGATTAATTAGCTAAAATAGGAAGATACCAGATGGTGCACATTGTTAATAACATCCGTCTGTGAGCCACTGTAGTCACTAATCTCCTCTCCCACTCAACAAAGTTTGTCTTAGTTAATTGTTGTATTACAGTATTTTCATATCATAGGATCATAGATTGAGAGCTGGTAGGGACCTTGGAGGGCATCTAATCCAATCCCCCCATTTTTCAGATGGGGAAACTGAGAGATGAAATGATTAGTCCATATAAGTACTAAATGGCAGAGCCAGTGTCACTTCCTCTTCACTGTAAAGGTGCTTGTCATGAATTATGAAGTTGACTTTGGGGTATGTTTTGTACTGATTTCCATGAGTATACTGTATGGCCCTAGTATTGAAATGCCTGGTTATAGATCTGCTTCTGCTGTATTCCTTTCTGCCATCCTCCATTAGTTTTCCATTAAGCCCTGCTAGCAGTTCCCCACAACTTCCATCAGATGGCAGTCATTCCCTTTCTCGGGGGACCAGACCTCCATCGTTGGGCATGCTTGGCCTTCTGCATAACAGCTGAAAAGCGTAGTTCCAGGTACTATTGTTTCCAAAACATTCTATTAGATATAGCAGTGCAGTAGATAGAGTGCTGAACCTGGAGTCAAGAAAAGCAGCATACAAATCCAGCCAACAATACTTACTTGCTGTGTGACTCTGGGCAAGTCACTTAACCTCCCTCAGCCTTAGTTTCCTCATCTGTAAAATGGACATAATAATAGCACCTACCTGTTGAGCACAAAATGAGATAATATTGGTAAAACACTTTGCAAACTACGTATGCTAGCTATATGTTAATATAGCTAGCCACCTATGTTACTAACTAGCTGCATATATTACTACTACACTAGCTACATATATTGCTAGCTATATCAATGCTAGTTACACTTATTACTCAGTAAATAGGTTATATATGAATGTATAGTCAATACCAACTTGTAAAGGAAAAAAAGTGAGAAGTATGAGAGTAATTCTACAGTTTGGTGAATGCTACATATTCATATATTACCTCGGTAATAAGGGATATATTTTTGAAAATATCCAATCAGGTGAGTGCTGGCAAATGTTTAAGAATTGACTCTCCAGAAAAAAAAATCAATGCAGAATACACTTTTAGATTTAACCTTAATTATTAACACATTCTATATCACTTTTTTAAGTCTAGACAATCAGCAAAACAAAATGGCCCTTGATTTGTAGCATTGTCCAATATCTGAGGTATAAATGCTAATCTGAAAATTTAACAATTGGCTTGCTAGCTGGCTAGCCAGCTCAGCACATCTGTATGTTCAGTCCTCTTTGAATCACCCTATGTTGTGGTCCCCATGGTCCCATGCCTCACCCACAGAACTCTATGTAACCCAACAGAACACAACTCTACATAACCCATCATAAAAATCAGTTTGTTGGGGTAAAACATTGTTAAGAAAGACATTATTAAATGTAAATTTGTTATTGTTGTTCATTTGTTTCTGACTCTTCCTGACCCAATTTGGGGTTTTCCTGGCAAAGACACTAGAGTGGCTCACCATTTCCTTTACCAGCTTATTTTACAGTTGAGGAAACTGAGGCAAACGAGGTTAAATGACTTGCCCAGGGTCACACAGCTGGTGATTGTGACCAAATTTGAACTCAGGTCTTCCTGACTTTGGACCCATGGAGCTCTGGCATCATAGGTTCTGAGGATATAAAAAGAAAACAAAAAATTAGTTCTTATCTTCGGGGAGATTAAATTCTACCAGGGGGATAATATATAAACAGATAAGCATATCAGAGCTAAGAAGGACCTAAGAGATCATCTCATCTAGGGGTTCTTATTTTGGGGGAACATGCATAGATTTCAAAGGGGTCTGTGAACTTGGGTGGGAAAAAAATTTGCATCTTTATTTCAATATAATTAGTTTCCTTTGAAATCCCATGTATTTTATACATTTAAAAACATTATTCCTCGGAGTCCCTAGGCTTCACCAGACTGCCAAAGGGATCCATAATACACAAGAAAGGTTAAGGCCCCTGTCTCTATTCCAACCCCTGATATTATGCACCAGGAAACTAAAGCACTGGAATTTGAAGTTGTTCAGTCAAACAGTAAGGCAGTGGCAGAGATGAAACTAGGTGTCCTGTCTCTCAGTTCACTATGCTTGCCATCGGGTTCCGATGTTGTTCCTTTGTCTCTTTGGCATGAAATAGTGAAGTCTGATAGGTGGGTTCTTCTACATTCTGAATTCTTAACATTTGGGGTGTCAGCACCCACTTTGGTCACCTGATGAAGCCAATGCAATCCAATCAACATTCATCAAGCAACCACTATGTGCTACATACTACACTGTGCTAAACCAGTGGACCTTTTCTTAAAACAAGGCTTTTAAATGCACAATATAAAATACATAGCATTACAAAGGAAAACTATCATACTAAAACATATAGTATATATATTTTTAAAAGGTTCATGGATCTCAGATAAAGAATCCCCGAGTCCCTGAATCTCTGAATCCACTAGGCTACGAAAACTTATGCTTGCTGCTTACGTAGACCTAAGTCACCTTAGCCAGAGTACAAAGCCACTGAAATCCAGTGGCACTGGTCTCCTTGCTGTTTTTCCAACACAACGCTCCATTTTCCCACTCCAGGCATTTTTTACTGGTTGTCTTCCACACCTAGAATTCTGTCCTTCCTCATCTCTGCCTCCAGCTTCCCTGGCTTCCTTCAGATCTCAGACAAGTCCTATCTTCCACAAGAAGTACTTTCACAGGCCTTCTGAATCTTAGTGCCTTCCCTCTGAGATTACTTCCAATTTATCCTCTCCATATCTTATTTGTACATAGTCATTTGAATGTCTCCTCTATCGACTGTGAGTTCCTTGAGAGCAGAGACTGGCTTTTTTGCCTGTCTTTGTGTCTCCAGTGCTTAGAATGGTTCAGAGTAGCTGCTTTAATGAATCTTGATAGGCTTGAATTAGATTGGATTGGCTTCACCAGGCAGCTAAAGGGGGTGATGACATTACAAAGGTTAATAACCCTGAATGTAGAAGAATCCACTCATTAGACTTCTCTACTTCATGCCAAAGAGGCAAAGGAACAATGCCAAGCACAGTGAAGAAAAGACACCTCGGTTATACAGTTCCATCTCTGCCACTGGCTAACTCTCCAACTTTGAACAATTTTGAATTCCAGTGCCTTAGCTTCCTGGTCTATACAATGTAAGGAGTTGTTGACTGGCTGATTAGTAGGAAGAGAAGAAAGAGTAGGGGCTTAAATCTATTAGAAATAGAAGAAAATTTATTTACAGAGCATTTCATTGTCAAGAGCCAGAAATCAGGAACCATATGAGAACATAGCGTGGAAGACCCAATATATCTGAGAACAGGAGGACTTTTTTCTTCAATTTTTCAGTTTATGTTCTAAAATTTTATGTCTTATGTGTTTATGTGTCCTTATCTATAAAATGGCCATGAAATTCTTGAATTATTTATGGATTTGCTATGAGGAAAGTGCTTTATAAACCTTAAAGCCTAGAGAAATGTGAGTTATGAAAGGCTGAATGAGATCTATTAAAAAGCAAGGTTGGATTCAGGTCTAACTGTAGTAGTTCAGTAGTGTAATTTGAAGGGGGCTTAAAGACCTCTCCTCCCTACTCCTTAAGGGTCTTCTCCACTGTTTCTGAAATGTCCAACATAAAAATCAATTTGCTGGGTCATGACATTATATTAAGAAAGACTTTATTAAATGTAAACATGTCACTCCAATTGGATTCAATCCAACAAGCATTTAAAGGACCTATTATGCACAAGGCATCATAGGTTCTGATGATATAAAAAGAAGAAGAAAACATTTGCCCCCTGACTTCAAGGAGATTCCATTCTACAAGGGGCATACTATAGAAATAGATAAGTAAATTCAAGATAATTTGAAGAGGGAGAGAATACTGAAAATTAGGAGAAAGAGGAAAGGCTTTCTGTGGGAGGTGGCATCTGTAGGAAGTACATTAAAGGAGACTAAGTATTCTCAGAGGTGGACGTAAGGAGGGAGAGTTTGGATAGCCTGTACAAAAGCATAGAGATGGAGACAGAATATTGAGTTTGGGGAGCAGCAAGTTGGTCTGTTGAGCTGGAATACAAAGTGTATGGAAGAGAGTTATATGAAATAAGTTTGAAAAGGTAGTATAGAATCAGCTCATGAAATACTTTCCATGCCAAGCTGAGAAGTGTGTATTTTACCTGAGAAGCAATAGGGAACCATTGCAGGTTCTTGAGTGGAGGAGTAATATGGCCAGACCTGTGTTTTCAGAAGATTATTTTGCAAATGTGTGTAGAATGGAAAGGGGAAAGACTAGAAGCAGAGAATCCAGCTGAGAAGCCATTTCCATAGTCCAGGAAAGATGGCGATGAAGACTTGAGCCAGATTAGTGGACACATGAGTGGAAAGAAGGGGTTGGATTCAAGGGATATTGAGAAGGAAGGCTAGGGATATTTGGGTTCAAAGTTACTTATTTACTTTAGCAGTTTCAGAAAGGAATAGCATCTCATTGAGAAGATGCAGCTTAGAAAGGAATCAAGTTATGTGGGTTGGACAAAGACTAGGAGGCAGGAGACCTAAGTTTTGGTCCTAGCTTTACCATTAGCTAGTTCTGTAATACTGACACATCACTCCATATCTCTGGGCCTTGGTTTCCTTACCTGTCCAATGAAAGATTAGAATAGATTGGTGTCTCTCAATCTTCTTTGATATAAGGATCCTTTTCAACATAAAAAATGCTTTTTTGGTTCTCCCATATGACAGTTGTCATATTTTTAGTATCTGTTGATGGAAAAAATGTGTTGACAAACAGCTACTGTGAACTCAGTAATCTTTTTTTAAAGACTTTGTATATTAAAATCCACAACAGCATCTACATGAAAAATAGAAATGTATCTATGTGTGAGACATATTATTTATTCAGTCAACAGGAGGCATATTTGCTTATTTATTGTGAATTACACTGCATATTTTGTTGTCTCTAAATAAAGGTTAAAAACAAGAATGCTTGGTGAGCATCTAGATTTTATGAACCCCTAGCAATAGTTCCTCAGCCCATAGTATAAGAACCAATGATGGGAGGCAGCAGGGAACAGTGGAAAGAACACAAGCTATGGAGTCAGATTACCTGGGTTCAAACATCCCCTGATTCTTAGTGTCTCTGTGAATTTGGTTGAGTCACTTCAAATAACTTGGCCACTAGATGGCACAGTGCATAGAAGACTGATTCTATCTTTGGGAAGACCTAAGGGCGACTAGGTGGCTCAGTGCATGGAGCACTGGGCGGAATCCGATAGACTCATCTTCCGGAGTTCCAATCTGGCCTCTGACAATTACTAGCTGTGTGACTCTGGGCAAGTCACTTAACCCTCATTGCCTCAGTTTCCACATCTGAGTGCGAGAAGGAAATGGCAAACCATTCCAGTGTCTTTGCCAAGAAAACCCTGAATGGAGTCATGAAGAGTTGGGCATGACTGAAACGAATGAACAGCCAAAGTTTCACCGTGTGACCCTGGGCAAGTAATTTAACCTCTGTCTGCCTCAGTTTCCTCGTCTGAAAAATGGGGACAATAAAGCATCTACCTCTCAGCGTTGTTGTGAGGATCAAATGAGATAATATTTATGTGCTTTGCCAGCCTTAGTGTGGTAAATTATTATCATTTTATTGTTTTGATCTGTGTTATATGTGGTCGGAGTAGATGGCTTTGGAGTTGCCTTCTAGCTCTGGAGTTAGGTCATTATAAGATCTGCAAGGTCCCTTCCACCTCTAATTCTGTATTTGTACAGTGCCTCTTAATAAGGAAGGTGATTTGTAAATGTCTCTGAATTACTATAAGTAATCATAATTATTAAGGTTCTTTCTAAAGTGCTTCTCAATTTGCAAAGCATTTTCGTCACAACAATATTGTCACACAGCTAGTGTAGCTATCCCCATCCAATAGATGAGGGGACAAAGAGAGGCGAATTGATTTGTCAGAGGTCATAAAGCTAACGAATGACAGGGACTCGGATCCGGATCTTTGGACTCCAAGTCCAAGGCTTTTTTCCATTGCAGCATCCTATTTCTTAGTACCACTGCAATTTTACCAGCAGAACTTGGAAAGAGTGGCACTCTGGGAAGTCCTACTGTAACCAGAAGAGTTGGGGGGGGTGCCTACTGATTTCTTTTTTTAAACATTTTTATGAAAGAAAAACTTGACAGTCATCAACAAAAACTAGCATTTCCACCCAATTCAATTTGATAAATATGTATTAAGTACCTACTATGTTCTAGGCACTATTCTGAGCACTGAGGATACAAAAAGAGAAAATCAAAAGACAATCGCTGCCCTCATGGAGCTTACAATCTAATGAATTTATGTTTTGTTTATTGTGTCTATATTATATATGCATATTTAATAATGGATCCTATGTTTTCCATATAGAAAGGTCAGAGAAAGGGGGTTGCACATAAAGCCACAAAGCTACAGTATACAGTTTGCTTCATTTGCTTTAAACCTCAATCAACACGTTTTGTCTGTATCTGCTTCCGTACTTCCTTCTCTTCTGTGTATTTTTACATGTTTCGTTGATATTGTTTTCTTTCTTTCCTTCTTTTTGCCATCTTGATTAGTATGTTGCTTTGTAACCTTGAATTTAAGATTTTTCTCTCTTTGTTCCACTTCTCTCCCTCAAGACGCTCCATCTCCCGGGTCTATTCAGTTTCAATGGCTGTGTCTCATGCCTGGAATTCTCTTTCTCCTCACCTCTCACTCATGGCTTCCTGAATCTCAGCTAAAGTCTCACCTTCTACAATCCCCTTAATGCTCATGCCTTGCCCCTGTTATTATCTCCAATTTATCCTGTATGGATCTTGTGTGGGCCTAGTTGCTTGACTATGACCTCCTCAAAAACAGGGACTGTTTATTGCCTTTTTTATCCCTAGCATTTAACGTAGTGCCTGGCATGCAGTAAATACTTAATAGATGTTTGCTGACCAACTGACTTCATATTCTGGCATTTTTTTATGTTTGTGGTAAAGAGTTCACTGGATCCTGGCCACAAGTTTTTCTATTCTATCTTGCAGATGGAGGCACATTCCTAGCTTAAAAAATCAAATAAGACCCTGATTTGACTATCATAGCTATTTCAAACGTGATGATGCTGTGCTGTGCTCCTGGACTCATAGGTGCTAATAAATTTGCCCACACATTTCTGGTTTTGGATTCTTAGAGGGAGATTAGAAATTAGGACTTCAAAATTTCCCTAGGGGCCACTAGGAACCCAGGAATCTGTCATTACGATGAGGTAACATGATTAAAAATTGTGGAACATCCAATTATACTCTTGGATTTTCTCCTCCATAAGAAAAGGAACATGTGGGAATTTAAATATATATATATGTATATATATATATATATTAACATATTTAGTTTTCATATTACAAACATTACTTCCAACATCTGATCCACCACTTTCCCTCTCTCCATCATTCAGGAATTAAATGTTATAAGGAGCCTATCTTGTTTCCTTTCCTGGTCTACCCTGGCATTTTATAGAGAAGTAACTGAGGCTGAGAGAAGGAAAGTAAGTTGCCTGAGGTCACACTGGTAACAGAACCAAGGCCTCAGTCTCCTAAGCCAGGGGTCTTTCCACTCTATTTCCTTGCTCTGTTTTGTGATAACTGTAGTAGTACAGATGCTCTCCCTTCCTGGATTCTAGGGCCAAGCCAAAGAAGTTTTTTTTTTTTAACGAAAACCACAATTTGATGATACACTGAAATGTTGAGCAGACAATATGAGCTATTGAAACCCAAGTGGGCTAAGTAAGGGATAGGAGAGACATATTGAACTTGGCCATCAGCTTCTTGTCCTTTTATTTCAAATATTGGCTGCTACAGACAGAGCAGGTGTGTTTAAAACCAGTTTTTCAGAATGCTGAATAACTTGAATTTAGTTTGGGGGAAAAATCCTGTCTTTTCAGCTTTTCTTAGAAAAACATACAACAGGATGTTTGGTCGTAAGTGGCCCAAATGGCAACTAGACTTCCCTATTCAGCATGTCGATAATTGGGCTAATCTGTTGTATTTAAACTAGATTTTGCAACTAAGCTTTCTGCCTAATTTTTTGTTTCATTGCAAAAATTTCCTTTTTGTTTCCTTTTTAGGAAAAAAAAAACCAGGAGAACTTTCTGAAAGTAACTTTAATATAAGGCCTATCTTACTTCAACCTCCTACACAAAATAATAATTGACATTTTCATAGTGCTTTAAGGTTTTCTCAAAGTGTTCTAGATACATTTTCTCATCTGATCCTCACAATAACCCTGTGAGTTACTCACTGTAGGTATTGCTATATACATTTTACAGACGAGAAAACCCAGACCGAGGAGTAAGAACAGCATCACGAGTCCTAGATTTGGATTAAGGAAGGGGAGTTCAATTCCTGCCAGAGACTCTAAGCACTTGTGTGACTCTGGGAGTGTAAACAGCAAGTTCTGGCCCAAAACTCTGAGGGTTTTCCCCTCTCAGACTGATATTTTTGGAATGATAAATTGGGCCATCTTTTTCTCAATTCTTTATGGAGGGGTGAGGCGGGCTGTGGGAGGCAATTGGGATTAAGTGATTTGCCCAGGGTCACCAAGATTGGATTTGAACTGAGGTCCTCCTGACCCCAGGGCCAGTCGGTCTATCCACAGCCACCTAGCGGCCCCTTTTGTCTCAATTACCTAGACTTTAGTCATTGAATGCGATGGCCTCAGCCAAGTAGAGACATAGAAAATATGTTAATTTTAAAAAGCCAAGGTTGCCCCCGATTCCTGGGCCATCTCCAGTCATCTTGACCTTTGTTTTTCCATGGGACACTGATGAGTCTGAAGGAAAGATCGAGGCTGATGACTTTGTATAGCTCTGCCTCACGCAAATCCAATTTGTGAGCAAGTCAAGATATCATGCTTGTGACATCATTGGCCTTCTCTGAGAAAGAAGGGTAAACAATAACTATTATTTCATCATCTCTAAAATGACAAGGTTGGACTAGAGAACCTTAAAAGTCCTTTTTATCATTAAATTCTATGATCTTATTATGACTTGCCCAGCATCACATGGCTGGTAAGTATCTGAGGCTGGATTCAAACCAAAGGATTCCCAGTTCAAAGTTCAACACTCCAGACACTCTTTGAGAGCTCTGTGTTTTGCAGAAAGCATAATGGTTAATTTTCTGGAATAATACCATTTCACTAAGGCATCCATTCCTCCCAACATCGTATCACAGTCTTTTCGTTTTATAGGTAGCTGTCTTCAGGCACTACCTGGATTTGGTTTCCCCATATTGCTTTATCAAACCTAGGTTTGATTCCATTTCCATTAAGAGCCAATCACCTAACCAGATGTGTACCTCTCAATTAGCAAGTATAGTCCTGTATTTTGGCAAATTCTTTACCTTTTATTAGAATTAGCTCTCTAACTTTGGCTAGGCCCAGAACTTCATCTGTATCCTTGAGATCTGGTGCAGGTTCTGATGAGAGTTGGGGAGGCATCGATGGATGGACTTAGAAGAGTTAAGCAGTTTCTGCTGGGGTAGAAGTGATGTCACCCCCAAACTGGGCCTATTTCTGGAACTGAGCTGTGAAAACACATGACCTGTATTTATACATAAACGTTGCCAAGTAAAACTGATAAAATATAATTGTTCATAGGGGCCCCAGATGAGTGCTATTCTGATAAGGAGTTAAACTGTCGTATATTGGGTAGTATTTGCAGAACTCATAGCACCTACCGCTTTCATGATTTCCTTGGCCTGGGGCGCATTTCCTATCCTGCTCAAATAAAGAGTCAGCATCAGTGGGTACCCCGGCAGAACAATGAGCTGTTTTAATGGCCTTATGGAACTTATCTTGAGTCAATAGAAAAGTTTAGTCGTTACTAAGGATATTGTCAAGGGCAGCTGAAACAAGGGCTGCATTCAAGAAAACAGTCATTTGCTTTTTAATGACCTAATAAGCATCACAGCTTCATGTTTTGGATTCGCTCAAAGCCATTTGCTTCTCTGCAGGGCTCATTTTCCAGAATTGTGTGTGTACGGAGGGGGAGCACCAAGTCAGATAGAAAATGGGAAATGATATCACACCTAATTTACTTTAGATAGGGATAATACAGAAAGTACTTCCTCATCTGTTTGCCATGAAAATGGAGAGCCTAATTCAGTGCAAACCAACGGAACTCCATAGCTTGCATGAGAGCTTCCAAATACTTTAAGTAATGCTTTACAGCCTTTGAGGGCATGACTCTGAAGCTAAGCACTGAAATAGAATGGGAGAACTAGAAAGGAACTTTAATGACTGTTCAATCCGACTCCGTCATTTACAGAGGAGGAAGCTGAAGTCCAGAGGGAGGAAGTCATTTTATCGAGATCCCATCTGTATTAGTGTCAGAGCCAAAAGGTGAAGAGCCCTCAATATCTCAACTACCTTTCTAGAGTCGTAACCTGGTCCCCTCCTACCTTTGCAGTCTTCTCACACCTTCCTTCTCCTTGTGTACTCTGGGGCATTGGCCTCTAAGACTCTCCATCTCCCTACTTTGGCATTTTTCACTGGCTGCCCCCATGCCTGAAATTTTCTTCCTTCTCATCTCCTCCTGACTTCCTTCAAGTCCCAGCTAAAATTCTACCTTCTTCAGAAAGTCTTTTCCAGTCCACCCCACTGCCCCAGTGTTAGTGTCTTCCCTCTGATTACTGTTAATTTAGAATAAGCAACAAACAGCAACAATAGCTGTCAATTTATCATATTATACATGTATGTATATGTGTATATGTATATACATGTGTATATCTATACATATAATCTATATATGTGTATATCTGTGTCTATATCTATCTATCTATCTATCTATCTATCTATCTCTTCTTTGTATAGAGCTTTTTTAATTTTGTTTTCCCTCCGTAGATTGTGAGCTCTTTGAGAACAGAGACTGTTATTTGCCTTTCTTTGTACGCTCAGCACCTAGCGCAATGCCTTAGCCCAAAATAAGTGTTTAATAAAGGATTATTGAATGACTACTTCATGTCAGAAGGGAGAAATGAAGAATTAGAGCATGGGTTCTTAGCGGTTTTTGTGCCATGAACCCTTCTGACAGTCTGGTGAAACCTGTAGACCCTTTCTCAGAGTAATGTTTTTAAATGCATAAAATAAAATACATAGAATTACAAAAGAAACCAATTATAATGCTGTTTATCTATCTACCTGTCTATCATTTTCCCTCCCTCCCTCCCTCCCTCTCTTCCTTCCTTCCTTCCTTTCTTCCTTCCTTCCTTCTTTCCTCCCTCCCTCCCTTCCTTCCTTCTTTCCTCCCTCCCTCCCTCCCTTCCTTCCTTCCTTCCTTCCTTCCTTCCTTCCTTCCTTCCTTCCTTCCTTCCTTCCTTCCTCCTTCCCTCCCTTCCTCCCTCCCTTCCTTCCTTCCTTCCTTCCTTCCTCCCTTCCTTCCTTCCTTCCTTCCTTCCTTCCTTCCTTCCATCTATATCTATTAGAAGAATATTGGGTAAACTGTTTTTGTTTTTTTTTTGTATTTGAACTTAGAATCTCAATTTTGGATCTGCAGTTGGTAGTCATTCAGGCTCTGCTTGAAGATCTCCAATGATTGGGAATCCAGTCCTCCCTGAGGCAGCCCATTCTTCTTTTGGTTAGTTCTAATTGTTGAAAGGTTTTTTTCTTGACATCAAGCTGGATTATGGCTTCCTGTGACTTCTACCCATTGCTCTAGTTTTGACCCCTGGGACCAAGCATGTTGGGATAGCTCTTCAGGTTCTTGGAACCTTCCATGTGATAGCCCCACAGGTTCTTAGAACATTCAGTGTGACAGCCTTTCAGGTTCTTGGGAGTAGTGATTATGTCCCCCACATTGTCTTCTCTATGCTAATCATCTTAGATTGATAATATTTAATTAGCACCAAAATGTAACAGGGACTTAATAAATGCTTGTTTGATGAATTTAGTTAGCAAGTTACAAATCATATTTATTGTTGTAAAAGCTTACTTTATGAAGCAATCAATTTTCTTGTTTATTTTTCATGTTTTTAAAAGTTTTTTTTAAAATAAAGGGCTAACATGGAAAAAAAAGAATGGCACAATGAATAGAAGTCTAGTTTTTCAGGCTTAAAGAGGTGAAAAGAATTTCTGTGGATTCTCTTTTTCAAAGAATCACAGAGTCCCAAAGTCGGAAGCAACCTCAGAGGCCATGTAGTCTAGCCCATACTGGATAAAGAATTACTTCTACATGGCATGACCTCCGATGAGAAGGAATGCATCATCTCCTAGGACAGCCTATTGCACTTGGGAGAGCTCTGGTTGTCGGAAACTCTTTCTTTATATCAAGCCTAAATCAGTCTCTGCAGCTCCTGGTCTTTGCTCCCAGTTCTACCTTCTGGGGCCAAGCAGAATGTGGGACTCCTCCTTTTGCATGAGATTATCCTTCACACACCTCAAGACAGTGATCAAGACCCTCCTCCTTTCTAGGGTAAATAGCCCAGGTTTCTTCACCTGATTATCCTACGGCATGATTTTGTCCTCTATAATGTCAGTAAGCTATTCTGATTTAAAAAAAAACTTATCTGCCATTTTAATAATTCCAAGTCAAATGAATATAACCCCAGTCCCAAAGCCCATTTGCATAGGACTCTCTCCTCATTGGTGGAGATCAATACCTTGCACCTGTGTAAGGGGTAGGGTAGAGTTGACAAGAGTGGGAGAGAGGAGAGTTTTTCAGTTCTCATCGAGTTTTTGAGATTTTCACAAGAAAATTGTCTGTAAAAGCAGGCTGGAGCTTAGATTTGGTGGCCAGGCCTACTCCAACTGCCTGATGCCCTTGGGGTTCCAATAAACTCCTTTTTGTCTTATTTCCTGAGTTGCCTTTAATTGACCAGGGAGAGGCCCAAGCCAGGATTTTTCTTTATACACTAGCATTTTGAGCAGGGGTTCTTAATCTTAAGTCTAATATCTTTCTTTCTCTGTCTCTGTCTCTGTCTTTCTGTCTCTCTCTGTCTCAATATTTTGATAACTGTATTTCAATGTAATTGGTTTCCTTTATAGTCCTATGCACTTTATTTTATCCGTTTCAAAACACTATACCCAGAAGAGGTCCCTAAACTTTACCAGACTGTCAAAGCAGTCCAAGACACACGAAAAGGGTTAACAACCCTTGGCTGAGACTCAGTTTTCCCATAATGGAATGGACAGCGTCCGCCTCCTGAGGTAGTTAATTGCCTGTCATTGGTGGTGTTCATGTAGATGCTGGCTGGCCAATTCTTTTTTGGCAGTTTTTTAAAGGAAAGACTGGAGAAGGGAATGACTAACAGCAGAGAGAACAGTAGACTATGAAAATAGCACAAGTCAAAAGGAATGAGGGCCTGAACTAGAAGAGTGAAATGATGAAAAATTCAGCTATTTCTATTAACACCCAATATTTCTCTGTTTGTTTCTTTCCATATGTCCCCAGAACTAGTTGCATATATAAGAAAATATCAAAGTGTACATAGATTAATTCCAAGATTTTTTAATCTTGTTAGAGGATATTTAATCCATTTTCTTATAATTATTGTGTTATAATTTTTAATAATTTTTTTTCTTATTTTTAATGGTGATATTTTATCAGAAAGGTGACTAAGACTTACCCTGTATCCCCTTGGAACCCTAAGCCTTGAACTCCTTAAAGGAAGCTGGATACGCTCTCACTATCTCCCTATTTACCTTATGAATCAAGTTCCTGTTCTCCATTTTTGTTCTGTCTCTTTTTAGTCCAGAGATCCTTCTTGGCAGAGAAAACAGAAACAAATTCAGATCTGCCTTCTCTATATCATCTGTTATTAACCGCCTTCTCAGCACAAGTAATACTAATATCTTTTCTTTGATTATCCACTTTTAGCGACTAATATCCACATACACATGCTTGAGCACACATACATATGCATATACACACACATACACACAAATACACACACACACACACACACACATCCCTTTTTGGTCCTTACCTTTGCTTGCCAGTTTCACATCATTTTGAGATTTAGCACTCTGGACACAATTGTAATTGTTGTGGGTGGTACTAAATCATTTCAGTGGTATCCAACTCTTTGTGACCCCATTTGGCGGTTCTGGCTTGCCATTTCCTTTTCAAGCTCATTTTACAGATGAGGAGATGGAGGCAAAGGAGGTTAAGTGACTTGCCCAGGGTCACACAGCTAGTAAGTATCTGAAGCTAGATTTGAACTCGGGTCTTCCTGACTCCAAGACCAGTGCTCTATCTAGTATGCCACCTAGTTGCTCCTGAAGAGAAAAATATATTTTTAAAATTTCTGTTAGCAACTCTTCCCCAACTCTTCTACCTCTGCCTCAGTTCCTCATATATAAAATGAGCTGGAGAAGGAAATGGCAAACCACTCCAGTGTCTTTGCCAAAAAAATCCCCAAAGGGGTCACAAAGAGTCAGTCACGACTGAATGACATCAACACTTTTCCTTTTCTCAGATAAAGTATAAAGCTGAAATGGAACCGAGATCATTGGAGTTGAGATTTAAGGTGGCGGTTATGAGGTGATGCAAATTAATGGAGGTGAAATTACAAGCAAAGAAGATACAACATTTAAAATAAATAATGCCCCTTTCCGCACCCCCCCTTCCTGCCCCTGCAATGTAAGCTCCTTGAAGGCAGGACATGTTTCCTTTTTGTCTTTGTAACTCCAGCACCTAGATCAGTAACAGGTGCATATTAAATGCTTATTGTTTGGTTTAGTGACTCACTCATTCAGAGTACTTTCATTCTGCTGGATCATAGATGAAATAAGACTATTGACCAGATGTTGGTTATTAAATACATTTTTATTGATGTCTAAAAGACAAAAAATCAGCAAAACGTATCAATATATTGAAAAAATCCTGAAAATTGTATAATGCATCAGTCATAAAGCTCCCACCTCTGCAAAGGGTTGGGGTGAGAGTGTCTTTTTACATTTCTTATTTAGAGTCATACTAGTTCTCTGTAATTTTGCAACATTCATTTTTTTTTTGGTTTATTTTCCATTTACTATGTATATTGTTTTCTTTGCTCTGCTTACTTCATTCTTTATCAGTTCATGTAGATCTTTCCGTGCTTCTCTGTATTCATCATATTTATCATTTCTTATCTCATAGTCTTATTCCATTATATTCATGTACCACAATTTGTTTAGCCATTCCCCAGTCAATGGACATCTACTTTGTTTCCAATTCTTTGGGAATGGAAACAATCATTTATTAAATCTATCCTATATGACAGGCACTGGGCTAAGCCTCTACAAATATTATCTCCAAAAAATTGCTGCTTTACATATTTGGTACAAATATGAACTTTCTTTTTATCAATGACTTCCTTGGAGTAAAAACCTAATAGCAGAGTATCAGGTCACTATAATTGCATAATTACAAATTGTTTTCTAGAATGTTTGTACTGATTCACAGTTCCACCACCAATTTATTACCGTACCCATTGTTCCATAACAGCTCCAACACTAACCATTCCTATTTTTTTGTCACCTTTGCAGATTTGCAGTATGTGATCTAAAACTTCAGGGTTGTTTTGATTTGCATTTCTTTTATTATTAGTGATTTAGAACATTCTTTCATATGGTTATTAATAGTATGTAATTCTTCTTTTGAGAATTGTCTATTCATATCCTTTGACTACTAGATCAGAGGTTCTTTTTCTTTTTTGGAGGGGGGGAGGCAGGGCAATTGGGGTTAAGTGACTTGCCCAAGGTCACATAGCTATTGTCATGTGTCTGAGGCTGGATTTGAACTCACTCCAGGGACGGTGCTCTTTTCACTGTGCAACCTAGCTGCCCCTAGATCAGTGGTTCTTAACCTTTTTGGTATCTGATTGTGGACTTCAGGCTATAGATGAAGGTCATGGAAGTAGGATTTTGAGCAGCAAGGGATGAGGGCTAGATAAGGTGGGAGGCTGTGGTGACAGAATTTGACAAAGAGAGGATGTATGATAGTAAGAACATAAAGAAAGGAGGCAACAAGTAGAAATAAAGGATGCAAAGAAGACAGAAGGTGAAAAATGGGAGCCGAGGCAAGCTGGAGATAAAAGATGGATAGAGAATGAAGGCTTCCAGGTGAAATCCCAGGCAGACGTTGGGAGGCAGAAATAAAATGAGAGGGGAAGAAGAGAAGGAATTGACTTACCATAGGTGCTCCTAAAGAACCTAAACTATTTGGCTCATATAGGTTTGGAGGGTTTCTGTTAGTATTGGCTAAAATCAGACAATAGGATGTCAGTTTTTGATAAAACCACTGTACACGTTCAATTTTTCTTTCATTTCAATAGCAATCAACATGGTTGATTTCATCAACTTCCCTGAGGTTCACGACAACTTTTCAGGGTGGTGTTATTGTGTTCATTTGATAGAGTAGAAAGCTGTAGGCTGGGTAATTGAAGTGATTTTCCCAAAGTCACAAAAAATAGTTTGGGTGTATGTTTCCTGAAATTTGGATCCTCTTTCCACTACTTTACATTGTCTCCCTGCTACCTGTCTCTGATATATGTTCCAGCCTACTTAGTTTCTTTCTACTTTTAATAGAATAATAGAATTAGTTTCATCAGGAACACATTTGTGGGGAAAAGAGGCAAATGGAGAAGAGGGAGAAGAAGAAAGAGGAAGAAATAAGTGAGAAGAGGGATAAGGAAGATAAAAGGAAGGATGAGGAATAAAAAGAGAAGATGAGGAAAGGAAAGAAGAAAGAGAAGACATTGAAGGAGAAGGAGAAAAAAGGGGAGGACAGGGCAGCTAGGTGGCACAGTGAGTAGAGCACCGGCCCTGGAGTCAGGAGGACCTGAGTTCAAATCTGACCGCAGACACTTGACACACTTACTTGTGTGACCTTGGGCAAGTCACTTAACCCCAATTGCCCTGCCTTCCCCCCCCCTGCAAAAAAAAAAGAAAAAAGGGGACGAGAAATAGAAGGAAACAAAGTAGTAGAAGAAGAAAAATGGAGTAGAGAAAGAGAAGGGGAGAAAGAAGAGAAGACAAAGAGACAGGGGAGAAGGAAAAGACCTTGGGGGACGGACCCATTTTAGTGTTTCATTCCTTGTTAGAATCAAAAGTTGCACTGAAATCATTCCATAAGGTTAGAGGTGTGAGCTGCTGTTTCCCCTTAAGCTAAAAGGTCTGTTACTGTTTCAGATGACAAATAATTTTAGCCACTCATATAACACTCTCTTAACAAAGACTCAATACTCAACATCCCACACTCTACTTTTTAAAAAGAGGTAAAGAAAGTAATATCATTTCCTCCTGACCGACCCACCATGAAAATGGCATATGTAGTGTTTCAATTCAGTTCAGCAAATATTTAAATGTGCCTACTATGTGCAGGACACCTAGATACAAAAGTAAAATGAGAAACAATCCCTGCCTTTAACGACCTTACATTCTATGGAGTTTGTATGGTCAGAAAAAAACCTAATCATTCAAGAGTAACATTACAAATTAGATCATTTAACTTCACATAAAGGAAAAATCTTTCATGGTCATAGACTCCATTTTCCCATTTGTCTTCAGCCAGTTAGGAACAAATACATGCCATTGGTCACTTTTGGATCTGGCTAAGAAAGTATGAATTATACCTGGGTGTAGGCTAACCTATACTTCCTGCTAGAAAAACCACTGTGATATGGAGGAATACAGATTTAGAGCTGGAATTTAGGAGTCATCCCAGTCCCAGCCTCTTTACTTTTTATAGATGCAGAAGCCGAGACACAGAGAGGTTAAATGGCTTTCCCGTGATTTCAGATCGGGTCCTTTTTCTACTACACCTTGCTGCAATATGACTGTTGAATTATCCTTGCCCCCATAGCCACCTGGGATCCCCTCCTTTAAGATGGAGGCAGCAAATTATTATGATTTCCTTTTTGGTCCTACATAAACTGAAGGGAAAAGTTCGGAAAACAGAAACAATTGTGTACAGAGCATTCAGGGAGGGTGGGCTTGGAAGAACATTAAAAACAAGAAAGCTTAGTTTTGTATTTTTTAGATAAGGTGAAATTACGTGTTGCTTTTTTGAAAACAAACTCAGATAGGAAGAAAAAAATTCCTACAATCTTGTGGTTCGAGAAATCATACCATATATTTATTCAGAGATGAAGCAGCATGGCACAGTAGATAGAGTGTTGAACTTAGAATCAGGAAGAACTGAGTTCAAATGTGAGCTCAGACACTTTCTAGTTTTGTGACACAGACAAGTCAATTTAATTGATGTCTGCCGTAGTTTCCTCAACTGCAAAATGGGTCTCATAATAGCACTCATCTCATAGTGTTGTTTTGATGATCAAATTAATAATAAACACAAAGTGGTTTTGCAAACCTTAAAGCACTATACAAATATTTACTACTAAATTAGCTGCTACAAGGAGAAGAAAAACCTTCTTATCACGCTTGTTAATATAGAAATACTCCCATCAAGCCTAAGATAATAATATTGGTGACTCAATCCACAGTAAATGAAGATTCTGATGTTTATTCACTCGTTCTAGGAAATATTTGTTTTGTTCCTACTACAAAGAAACATTGATGAATTGTATCTTTGTCCCTGCCATCCAAACAACTTTTAAACCAGGAGGATAAGGTCAGCACAACAGTAACTTTAATAGAAATTAAAATGTGATAAATGCTATAAAGGAGGTTTTATGGCAGTTCAGAGGAGGGAGGTAACACATCTGTTTGGGGAACAAAGAGGAAATCTTCATGGAGACTGTGGCATCTGAACTGTGCTGGGAAAAGAGGGTGGTATTTTGGCAGGTAGAGATAGGGGTGGTAAGGAGGAGGGCATTCCAAATATAGAGAGAAGAGCAGGAATGAAGCTGCACAATGGAAAGACTGTCATGTGTATTTGGAGAACAGCCATCAGCCTGCTTTGGCTCAAATGTTGGGTATGCATGGAGGACAAGTAGCAGATAAGGCTGGAAGGAGAGGTTGACTTCTGATGGGGGAGAGGGAGTTTGAATATTATACTATGAAAAATTCAGCATTTATCCAACAAAATGAAGCCATTGAAGGGTTTTGAGAAGGGGAGTGATAGAGTTGTCACTGTGCTTTAGGATAGCATAGGATAGGGGAGGCTGGATGGACCCATTGTCACAGATGTCATAGAAGGGATTTCTTTTCACCAATAAGGGGGATTGGGTAGTCTTTGTGGTCTCTTCCAACTCTGAGATCTCTCCATTGTGTGGAGATTCCAGATTAACTTGAAAACTGTGTAGAGGATGGGTTGGAAAGGGTTGGGCTTGGAAATAAGGAGGACAATCTCTGAGGTGACAGAGGCATTACACAGTATAGACCTCACTATGGCAGAAAGGATATGAGAAATACCTTGAGGTAGACATAACTTTAGATTGGATATGACACATGAGTGAGAGATAGGATCCAAAGATGACTTCAGAAGTTTTTGGCTTGGTGGATTAAGAGGCTGATGATATCATTAAAAGAAATGGAGAATTCTGGCAGAACAACTATTTTTTCCTCTACGATAGAAAGAATCAAAGGAGCCAAATGTTCTCTCCTTTTGCTTTACATTTAATACCCTTCATGGTACCAAATTCCTCTCATTCAAATCTTGGTGATGCTGAGGTCCCCTTTTTCCCACATACAGTAAAACTTCATTTATGTGACTGTCTCAGAGAGTCAGCAGTGGTGCAGTGGATGGCGTACTAGGCCTTGAATCAGGAGGCCTAGACTCAAACCCCATCTCTCTAAGTCACCAGTTTTGTGGCCCGGGCAGAGCAAGTCACTTAACTGTGTCAGGTAATTCCCTAGAGTTTCTTCTAAGTCACAGAGCTCCAGATGATGTTTCTTTGCTAGTTCTTGCTTTTGTTTTTTTAATTTCAACCCTCTCTGCAAGGCCTGCAACTTGTAACTGCTGTTGGTGTTCGTTTCTATCCCTATCCCGATATCTTGCTCCTACTCTCCAGATAGCCAAGCTTATTAAGATTGCATAATAGACTTGGAGTGAGGGCCTGAGTGTCTGTCCTTCAGAATAAAGCCTCTGTGAAAGTTAGCTGAGCTACTCAAAGGAATTTTTTGATTATTTCAGATTCTTGGCTGTCTTTAGATGGTTGAGGTCGCCAGGAGCCTAATAATCTGATAAGTGTGTGCCTGATTGTACTGCTGTCTAAAGACTGTATGTATGTATGTATCTATATGTGTGTATATGTATATGTACGTATATACATCCCTATATGTACATATGTGTATATACATACACGTGTAGTATACAGGTACATACATGTAGATATAAACATGATGCATAATACACACGTTTGTATGTGCAGACATGTGTATGTATCACGCATATATACACGTGTATATATGTGTGGGTGTGTATACACATTAATATCCCCCCCACCATGATCTTTGGAACTCCTACCTCAAGAAATACCAATGGTAATTTCCCTCTTCCTGGCATCTCAGGCCCTCATGTTTCTCAAACAGTCTTGCTTCATCTTGGATTAGGCCTTTTTGTCTCACAGTCTAAGGCGCCTGATGGGGAATAGTGGAAAAAGTACTGGATTTATAGCCCAGTGTTCTGGGTTCAGATGAGACCTCCTCTGCTCACTAACTGGATAACTCCGGACAAATTCCCACTTTTCCCTAGACTTTAGTTTCTCCTTTTATAAAATAAGGTGGGGGAGGTCTAGATAGTCTAGATTCTATGATACTACAATTGGCTGAGAAGGGAATAACCTCCACAAATCCATTCTCCACCACCCTTCCTTGATGAGGGTTGTTCATCTCCTTAAACTACTGGTAAGTACCTCTGGGGAAGCCTGAAAATTAAATATAACTCAATTAAGGGCTTTATATAAGGAGTTCTTAGGGGAAGGTGGGTGGTAGAGTAGGCAGAGTATGAGGCCTAGAGTCAGGAAGATGAATCTTCCTGAGTTCAAATCCAGCCTCAGACACTTACTAGCTGTGCGACCCTAGGCAAGTCACTTCACCCTGTTTGGCTCAGTTTCCTCATCTGTAAAATGAGCTGGAGAAGGAAATGGCAAACCACTCCAGTATCTTTGCCAAGAAAATCCCAAAGAGACAGACATGACTGAAAAGCAACTGAACAATGAAGCATTGTAAGGCTTGCAAAGCATTTTATGCATTTTTTCTCACTTGACCCCCACAACAACCCTGTGATACAGATGGTATTATCACCATTTTATAGATAAAGAAGTACATAAGCAAGGAAATTGAACTAATTCCTGGAGTTGGGGCCGGTCGTGGAAGGGGAAGAGCAGGGAGGGCTTCTTGTAGGAAATAGACCTTGAGTTGAGCCTTGAAGGAAGCTAGAGATTCTGAGAGGAATTTTTGAGAGGAGGGAATGTATTCCAGGCATGGGGGACATACAGTCTGTGCAAATAGATAGGTTATGGAATATGATGGTGGTGAGAGTTGGAGGAAGGGGCTGGGGGACGACTAGCAGGCCAATTTGACTAGAATGTGGAACATGTGAGAGAGAATAATGTGAAATAAGTCTGAAAAGGTAGAAAGGAACCAGACAATGGAAGGCTTTAAATACCTGGCTGAGAAATTTCTATTTTAGAGGCAGATAGGTGGTACAATCATTGGAATATAGGCCGTGGAGTCAGGAAGACTTGAATTCAAATCTGGTTTTGGATACTACTAGCTGTGTGACACTGGGCAAGTCACTTTACTTTTACTCTGACTCAGTTTCCTCAACTGTAGTAATAAGCACCTACCTCCCTGGGTTGTTGTGAGAATCAAATGAGATAACATTTGTAAAGTGCCTGGCACATAGTAGGTGTTTAATGCATGCTTGTTTCCTTCCTTCCTTCATCTATCCTAAGGAAAATAAGGCAGCACTGGGCTGGAACGCCTCAAGCTTGATATCACTGTGTCTGTTTTACCGCCTTGAGTTGTTTCCTCTTGAGGTCTGGATAAACTTGGGCAGAGCTAATATCATCAGGAGCAACTCTCCTCAGGAGCAACTCTCCTGGATGAACACCCATCAAGACTTGGAAGCTGTCGTGCAAACGGCATAGAGCTGCAGATCTCCAAGTGCGGTCCAAGGAATGCTGGGGGGCCCTGAGACTCCTTCAGGGGGTCCACAAAACCCAAGCTATTTTCTTATAATAATACCAGGACATTTAAATTTCTGACACATAAATGTTGACGGATATAGTCCACATAAAAAATGCTCTGGGTGTGGGGTAGGGGGTTCCTTAGTAATATTTAAGGGGGTGAAAAGGGGCTGAGACCAAAAAGTTTGAGAAGCACTGACCCACAGGCATGGGTATTGCCATATTATCAATGCCAACACCTCCCACAGCCCTTGGCAACTGTTTGGCCTATATTGGGAAATGACACAAACCCGCAGTGTTGTTCCTATCCGGATAATCTGAATGCCAAAGACAATGATTTTCTCAATAAGACAACGGGAGATCTGGGGAGGTGAAAATAAAGCTTTACCTGTTTTAACTCTAAGATCATTCTTCCTGTGAGTTCTTTTCTCTTATCACCCTTCTACTTCTTGAAGTAGTCATTAAGTGAGGACTGTGATTTCCCTGTTTTGATGCTGAGAATTCTTCCTTTTCTCACTGTCATCAAACAACTAATGGAAAGGATCAGTTTTAATCATTTAATCATGCTTCTGTAAACACAAGTCAGTTCTTGCTGCAAGCTTCATTTCTAATTACTTAATTTGCACTAATTCTCCATGCTATTAATTAACATCGCCTAAAAATAACAGTGTCTAGAAAACAAACTTGTCTGCAACACTTTTTATCATTTGATTTTTTTTGAGAAAGAGGAAAGTCTTCAGCATTTCCAGCTGTTTCACATTTCTCCCTTTTATTTGCTAACATTTTGTGCTAAACTTATACATATGTAGTGTATGAGAACTTTAAAGAGGATTCTGTGAAGTAATTATTTATAGTCTTAAGATTTTTTTGTCTTCATGCTATTTATGATATCTCTTTTCCTTAGGCATTTGAAATATTCCCCCTCTTGTTTAGCATTAGTCTTTTTTAATAGGAAGTGTTTTTTTTTTCCCTTTTGATTCATGAAATACACAGCAGGTAAGTTAAGGCACACCACAGATAGGCCAGAGAAGACCCTGACCTTTTACCCCTACTACAGCCAACTCAACGAAAGTCAGATGTGTGTGAGATGCTCCAGTCTTGATTCCCCTGAAGAGGAAGAATGGCAAACACACTTGCTAATTATAAGTAATTGCAAATGTGTGTGCCCACATGCAGCTGAACATAGCCCCTCCAGATGATGAGGACGTAACTGAGGGAGACAGCTGGCTCGTTATATAGCCCATCAGCATTAGCCCGTGGAATCATGAATGAATGGAGCCAAACGTTCGCCAGCATTTTGATGAGTGTTCCAGGAATAGATTCTCCATTCAGTTGTAAGACATGGTGTTCTCTCCTTTTCCAGATGGAACCCTTTCCAGATTTGCCCAGAAGGCTCACATGGTGACTAATGAAGGATGGAATGGAAAATCAGTCCCTTGAGACAAGGGGACCTTATTCAAAAGAGAACTCCCTTCATTTTTAATGTTCCATCCCCACTTTATTCAATTACACTTTTAAAAATCTGCTTTTAGTGGGTACAGTAAACATTCTATTTATCTGAAAAACAAAATAAGAAATTCTTAAAGGATTGGATTTTTTCACTGCATCTTTTTTTTAAAGAGGCAAATGGCACATAATTAGATTAGCGTAAGGAAGCAATTAGAAAAGACAGACTCCAGAGATGCCAAAAGCTCAGCAGAGATCCACTCTGATATTCCATACTACTGATCGATAATCTTGTACCATAAGAACTGAGTTTCATAACGAAGAGCCTGAGATCTCAGTGGATCCTGAAATGCCCTCTGAGTCATTAAAGATAGGTTACATCATAAGAGGCTGCATGATATATGGAAAATATACTGAATTTGAAGTCAGAGGAGCTGGGTTTGAATCCAGAGTCTAACATATATTGCCTGGGGTTTCTTGGAGGGGGGCAGGCTGCCTCTTGGGCTCCATTCATTCACGATACCACGGTATAATGCTGATGGGCAATGTAGTGAGCCAGCTGTCTCCCTCGGTTACCTCCTCATCATCTGGAGGGGCTATGTTCAGCTGCATGTGGGCACACACATTTGCAGTTACTTATAATTAGCAAGTATGTTCGCCATCCTTCCTCTTCAGGGGAGCCAAGACCCAAGCATCTCACACATATCTGACTTCCACTAAGTCGGCTGTAGTAGGGGTAAAAGGTCAGGGTCTTCTCTGGCCTAGCTATGGTGTGCCTTAACTTGCCTGCCATGTATTTCATGAATCAAAAGGGAAAAAAAAACACTTCCTATTTAAAAAGACTAATGCTAACCAAGAGGGGGAATATTTGGGCCTAAACAGTCTCTGAGGTTCCTTCTATTCTAATTCTCTAATTAGCCAATTAATCAACAAGTATTTATTAGTCACCTACTATGAGACAAGCAGTGTACTAAGTGCTGGGATACCAAAGACGTGAGAGGCGATATGAATATATCATAGGATTACTGATTCAGAGCTGGAAGAGGCCTTAGTAGTCACCTATCTCAACCATCTCATTTCACAGATAAGTAAACCAAGTCTCTGTTGCATAGATAGTGCCAGAGTCAGGATTTGAACCAAGGTCCTCTGACTCTAATATGTAATAGTACCAACAATTAAATACAAGATTCCCTAAGTAATATCACCAGAGTGGGAATCAGTTGCCTCATCTGCTAAATGCAGAATTTGGGCTAGTTCATCTCTAAGCCTCTCCTCAGGCCTCAATCCTGTGCTCCCATGTTCAGTTCAGATTTAGTAGGCTGTATTTGCTATATTCTAATTCTTTGAGAATGGGTGATTCATGGATAGCATACATGGTGACCATTGGTGAGCAAGAATATTTGAGGACCAGAACACTGCATTCCATAACCATTCCATTTAAAAAAGACATTTTTTAGTATACAGAGTGTACCAAAAGTCTTAGTGCGGGTTTGCTTAAACCTGCACTAAGACTTTTGGGACACCTTCTAGAGCACTTGTAGACAGACCCAGATCTCCCAGCCTCTGACCACTCAGGGATGTCAAATCCCTCAGTACATTCCAGATTGATTTTGGGTTCCCTCTTCAGGAAGTTTAATTTGCTGCTGACACATGCATTTCATAAACATTACCCCGAAGAAATTTCATGTTTTAATTCAATGGAGTAAAGTGGGGGTGGATGAGAAGGGGTTCAACTAATGAGACACAGAAGACAAGGCTAGACACAACCCTTCTGGGCATGGGAATGAATATAGTGTAGGGTGTGACCCTCTTATTTCCTTGTAACAACTGCTTCTCCCTCCCCATAAGTCCTCTCTCTTCTCCGTGCCTCTCACCGGTACCCCTAAAAGCAATTACACAACTCAGTATGAAAGATGATGAATGACCTCTGTTCAGAGTATTCATGCTACAGAAGATGTAGTTGGGAAAAGGAGGGTGGGACGAACCTCAAAATATGATAGAATTGATATTATGTCTCCAGAGTTGAGGTTATAAACAGAACTTCAGAAGGAAAAGAAGTGTATTAATAGGAGGCAAGAGAGTTATTATGGAAAATATTGTTCTACTATGACATAAAGGGAGTATATGCCAGAAAAGAAACTGAGTTTTCATCACCTTGTCTTTTAAAGGGAAATAATTTGATAGAAATAGGAACGGTCTTGAAAAGCCTCCCAATTATACCTTGTATTTGTACTATATTTTACAGTTTCCAGAATCTGTGGGTATTCCAGAATGGCTCTAATCCAAAGCATGACCTACAGTTGAACGGGTAGTCCACTGCATTAGTGTATATATAGGCAATCAGGCGGTTTACTAGAATGTGGAACCTGGAGTTAGGAGTTCAAATTCTGCCTTAGATATTTATTAAGCGGACTAGTTATTTCAAGGCTCTATAAGCCTCGGTTTCTTCATCTGTAAAACGGGAATGATAATAGTCCCTATTCCATGGTGGTGTTGTAAGGAATGCAAGTATATATACATGAAGCACTTTTCAAATCTGAAGGTGATAAATAAATACTAGGCTATTGTTATAATGATCTGCGTGTACATTTTCCTCATACATTATCTTGAGAAGAAGGGTGTTAGAGAGCAGTTCAGACTCGTCATGAGGAGGACCTGGATTCAGATCCTACTTTGGACATTTGTTAGCTGTGTGACCCTTGGCAAACCATTTCAACTCTCTGAGCCTCAGTCTTCTCTCCTGTGTAATGGAGATAATCATAGCTGTAGTACCTACTTATAAAGATGAAATGAAATAATGGGTTTAAAGCTCTTTGCAAATATTAAATGGCTAGCTAGATAAATATCAGGGATTATTTTTATTTATCCTCCCAAAATCCCTGTTCAACGGGTAAAGGGAGGCACCTTCACCTTAAAATAAGCTCTGAGAGGACCAATAATTTACTCAAGGTCACACAGCAAGTAAGGGAAGGAGACTCGACTCAAGTACAGGTTATCTGACTCTGAGCCCTCTGCACTGTGCTAGTTCTCAATTAAAAGTGGCAGTATTAGGAAAAGTAGAATAAGGGAAAAGAGAAACATTGATACTTCTTTAAAAGAGAAATAGAAAATATAACAAAGATTACTAAGTACAGTAGTATCTTCACTAACCATAATGCTTACCGCTTGGTCATTTCAGTTGGGTCCAACTCTTTGTGACCCCATTTTGGGATTTTCTTGGCAAAGATACTAGAGGGGTTTGCCATTTCCTTTTCTAGTTTATTTTACAGATGAGGAAGCTGAGGCAAACAGGGTGAAGTGACTCGCCCAAGGTCACACACCTAGTAATTGTCTGAGGCCAGATTTGAACTCATGAAGATGGGTTTTCTTTATTCCAAGCACAGTGTTCTACCCGCTGAGCTAGGGAATAGTGTTTAGAGATAAGTGAATTTCTGGTAAATTAAACTTTTAAAAAAATCTGCCCAGAATGAAAGACTACTCCAGTTGCCTCAATAAGAACACCTTATTGAAAAGGTGCTCATATTCATCACCTTTTCTGAATACCAAAGATTTTGAAGTGCTTGAGGGTCAGTGTTTTAAAAGGAATTTGTATTTTTTCCCAGATCTGTAAATGGGAAAGGTAGAGGGGGCTGAGCTGTATGTGTACTGATCCTAAGACATCCTCTGAGAGATTTTCTTTGTCTTTAAACATTCCTGATGGGAATTTTTCTCTGTGTGTAAGTTTTCCACTTTCCTTTGAAAACTATGAAGAACAAAAAATCTTGGTTAATTCAGTGTTCCCACTTATTGATTTCTGGCTAATTGGGATTTGGCCATAAATGAATAAAATAAAAACTTAATATTCTGATTGCTTGACCTGTTGGTTCTCACAGAATCATCATAGCCTTATTTAACCAAAAATGAGGATATTCATTCTATACAGGGGCCAATACAACTCAATAAACATCTGTTAGATGCATGTTGAATGATTAAGCACCTACTACATATAGTACTCATGATGCCGTGGAGGTGAAACGCATTCTGAAAGATTGTGCATGCAAACCAGAAGTTCTTGTAGGTTCTGTGATGCTAGAAAGTCTTTGACTATTCCTCCTGTTAGTATACAAAAAATGCGCATCACCCTTATATTGGCTGTTGCTCCTTAGTCCTCTTCCTTTGTGGCCACCAGGTTCTGAGATAATGTAGAGGAAATCTGTATTTATCTAAATATGTTAATAAAAACGCATAACTTCAGCTAAAATTTGGAAAGAAATTTAGTCTAGCTTCCTTTGCATGCATAACTCCCACCCAACTTACCAGTGATGTTACCATATGTCGTAAACCACATCCTACTCACCAATCAATCAAAAAAAAGCGTTTATTAAGGGCTTACTAAATGTCACACTGGGGACAGAAAGACAAACATGAAAACAGATGAGGGATAGCCCCAACTGGCAAACAATTTCTACTATCAAGGACCTTGTCACCATGATGCTTTTAGGCACCATTCCTCACTCATTCATTCACAAATGTCACTCAAACATAATTTTCCCCCTGTTGATATGGAACTCTTGTTGTGATATTTTGGGCATATATCAGCATAATCTTGTACAAGCTTCCTCCAAACTCCACTGAGTAGTCCTCCAGTGGTCTGGTAATGGTATTACTATGCTTGCATATTGATTACTGTATCCATTCTGCCCTGATCTCTGCTGCTTCTGCATCCTGTGGGCTCCATGTGCCCATATTCTTCTTCTTTGGATGTCTAGGGAATCTTTTTGTATATGTCCTTAAGGACCACCATTTATTATTGTTGTTTAGTCATTTTTAAGTCATGTCTGACCCTCTATGACTACATTTTGGGATTTTATTGGCAAAGATACTAGTTTGCCATTTTCTTCTCTAGATCATTTTACAGACGAGGAAGCTGAGGCAAACAGGCAAAAAAAAGGGATTTGCTTAGCGTCACACAGCTAGCAAGTGTTATAGGCCGAATTTGAACTCAGGAAAATGAATTTTCCTGACTCCAAGTATGGCTCTCCATTCACTGAGCCACCTAGCTTCCCTCTACCATTTATTCTACCTGTCCTATTTCCCTCTATAACTTTATGAAAATATACTTATGATACTATTTTCCTTAAATAAGACTATAGTTTTCTAAATATAAAACTAGTATTATTATTCAATGCTATTGAGCAGCCTTCTATTTCATATTCTTGGATCTGAGTCAACATCGTCCCAAGTTATAACCAACCCTAGCCAATTTAACCCCTTGGCCACCATCACATTGACCAGTAGGTAATGAATTCTTTGGCATTGTCAGTCTATGAAACAAAGGAAACTACAAAATAGTTGTCATCTCCCTTTACAGTGATGTTTGTGATACAGCAGAAATGGGGCATCAGGTCAATGACTTGTATAACTTTTAGACATTAGACAGAGAACTATAAATTTAAAACTGGTAGGCACCTTAGTAGTTATCCAGTCTAACCAACTAAATTTTTAGATAAGGAAACAGTCAAGTCAATAAGCTTCATTGAGTACTTAGTACATGAAAGGCATTATGTTAAGCACCAGGGATATAAAAAAAGGCAAAAACAACTCCTGATCTCAAGGTACTTGTAATCAAATGGGGGAAACAATATAGAAATTATTATGTATAAACAAGATAGATATAGAATAAATTGAACATAATCTCAGAAAAAAGGCACTAGCAATAAGGAGGACTTGACAATTGTAACAACAACGTTACTAGCAACTGCTGTGGAGGTGTAAGACCAACAACAAGGCCAACAACACCAGCACACAGGAGGGTTGCTAGCACATGTTCTTTGATCTGCTTTTCTAAGCAAAACAACTTCAAGGGGTTAACAATCTTACTTCAATTAAACACACATATATCATTCACTTAGTTTGGGGGGAAAGCCAGCACCCTGAACTCCAGAGAAAACACAAACAGAAATTACAAGCAGAAATTATATAAACAGAGCAAATAAACGCAAATCAACAGACAGGCTTCTAACTGTCTGACTGTAGCAATACATGCACAGTTACCAGAGAGAAAAGCACCAACATCTGAGTTTTCAAAGCTGGAGGAGGGGGGCTCCTTAACAGCTACCCAGAGTGTTGTCTGGTCAAATCACAGGAACATTCTTCCAGTGAGTGAGCCCCCAAAGCAAAACCTCTCCTCCCACAGTTCTGAGAGTTCTTGATTCTCAATTCTCAATTATGAGTTCAATAGCTATCCTCTGGGTATATATACTCTTTTTCAGGGCCCAAAGTCTTCGCACCTCTCATGACCTAATTAGAAAAAGGGTGTAGGCCTTCCTACAAACAAAAGCAAGACTCAATCTGAGAAGTACTCTAAAAGAAAAAACAGTAAAATGTCTCACTTTGCTTGCCATTACAACAATTAGCTGACTTACTAAAGGTCACATAATAAGTAGTAGAGCTGGTCCATGTAGCCAGGTTTTCTGACCCCAAATAGAGCATTCCTTCCACAACAACATACTGTCAGTTGTTGACACTAGGAATGTGAGTCTCATCAAATGACTAAGTTGTTATATTACTGGAGAAGCTATCAATATTGACATTCTTAAGGAAAAGGAAAGGAGAATGCTGTCATTATAACCACAGAAATAAGTTCCTTCACTGATTTTCTAATTATCCTTCAACAGTTTTTCAAAGTGTGGTCAGGGGACTCATTGGGGTCTCCAATATTATTTCAGGGAGTCTACAAAACTGTTTCATAGTAATACAAAGATGTCTTAATTTCTAACATGGTAAATACCAATACATAGAATGATAAATAAAATAAAAGATAAAATCATAAATATAAACAAAAGCTCTTTGGTGTCCTTAATCATTTTTTAATATAAAGGAGTTCTGGGAACAAAAAATCTGAGAACCACTGATCTGTATCAAATAAAGCATAAAACATATATATTCACCATAGGAGTTGTTCACTTTTGTAGAGGATGCGGTATGAAGAATATGAATATAAATAGAGGACTTTCCCTACAGATGGTGGGTAACCCATGTGTTTGTTGATAACATTTTGCTGATTTCATTAAACCTTAGTAGGTTAGACTCAGCAGGGCTTCTTAAATTTTTTCCACTCATGGCCCCTTTTTGTGTTTTGGTAGCATTTGTTGGTGTTGCATGGCCTGAGGACATGCACAATGCAAAGTGCACATACTTTGTGTTCAGAACCAAGGCTGCAGTGAAGTTGCATGATGCAACATAGGCAAATGCTGCCAGAAACACCTGATTCATTATTCGTTTGAAATCTTTTACTATCGCCATATTTTTCTGGATCCCATATGGGGTTGTGACCCATAGTTTGAGAAGTGCTGGCTAGAGAGCCTCGTAAATGAGATGCATAGTAGTTCAAGTGGAATTAGCATAACAACCTACATAGGAAAAACAAAATGGATGAAGAATAGCCATCGTTCAAACTATGACATACAATTAGATGGGCAGCCTGTTGAATTACATACCAGTGCTCTATACTGGATGGAAATTACAGATGGAAAATAAGCTGGACCCCTGGCTGAATAGGAGGAATAGAATAAAAAGGATTTCAGTTGGGAAACTGAATAGTGCTTTGATGACCCCAAGATATTCTCTGACACAAACACATGCCTGCAGGTCATGGAATAAGATGATCACTAGAATCAAAATTCCAGGTGACCTAAAGGGCAATGAGAGGTGAATATAGGTTGTAGCATACAAACAATGACTTTTACACAAAGAAAGGCATAAAAGGTATCATCTAGAAAATGTATGATCCAAATAAGAGGTAGGCTAGTTATGTAAGCAAGAGTGAGAGAAAACAGATGTATAGTGGGGTGCTGTAGTGAATATTAACAGTCCTAGAGGAAGGCCTCTAGACCATAAATTCTTTATGGATGCCTTCATCTTGGTCTTTTAACATTCTGTGGGTACTTCTATGAAGGATTTAGGAAAGGATGTGGACAAAAATAGTACAGAATACATTAAAGTCTATGTATAATGCACTGTGTTGGCTCTGGGAATGTATAAGATGAATTGAGACAGTCTCTGTTGTCAATAAGCTCACAACTTAGATGGCGGAAGTGGAGATGAGTAAACCAAATACATAAATTGAAGGTATAGAATCTTAGAGTTGGAAGAAACCACTAACATCATCTAGTCAGATCCAAACTTGAATGATAATTACTATGACGACATCCTTGAAAAGTGGTCACCTAGTTTGTTTTAGTTTTATCATACTAATTTGTTGTTAGGAAAGACTTCGTCAGTGGGGAGGAAAAAGTCATTGGGTAGTGATAGTGATATAAAAACAAAGAAGTAAAAGAGCATCAATGAAATATTTAAGAATACATAAAAGAGAAGGAAGTTCAGAAGGGGATGCAGATAAACAGAGCAAATGTGTTATTAGCATGTTAAATTTATTAGACACAAACAGGTCTATGTGATAGAAGTTCCTCATTTCATATACCATTCTCTCTTTTTTGTTCTTCTTTACATATTGAAATATTTGTGTTTGTTAATCCATGTTCATTCATGGTGAAAAAGAAAATTTAAATTTAAAGAAAAAGTCATTCAGGCTCTACTTCAAGATTTCCCAGTGATGGGGAACCACTACTTTTCAAGGCAGCCCATCTTGCTTTGGGGCAGTTCTAATTATTAGTCATTTAGCCAGTCATTAAGCATTTTAAAAGCAATTACTATGTTTCTGGCACTGTGCTAATCTTGGGATACAAAGAAAGACACAAACATGATCCCTTCCCTCAAGGAGCTCACATTCTAATGAGAGAGGCAATTAGGGAGTTTTTCCTTACTTTGAGCTAAAATCTACTTCTCTGCAACCTTGGCCCATTGTTCTTAGTTATGCCCTCTAGAAAGCCAAGGAGAAAAATCCAATCTTTCTGCTCTCTAGGAGTCCTTTACATATCAGAAGATAGCTATCACATTAAGTGGGTAGTTGGTATAGTGAATAGAACTTTGGGCCAAGAGTAAAAAACAGACAAACAAACAAAAACCAGCCCAACCCCAACCCCACCCCAAACAAACAAATTCAGTCTTGGACATTTAGTAGCTGTCTTACTCTGGACAACTCATTTAATCTCTGTTTCCCTCAATTTCCTCACATATGAAGTGAGGACAATAATAGCACCTACCTCAAAAGGTTGTTGTGAGGATAAAGCACTACACAAATGCTAGTCATTTTTATTATTCTTCCTATGTCTTCAATTCTCTAGGTTAAACATTCCTGGTTCCTTCGATTGATTGCCATATGGTATGGTTACAAGTGCCTGATACATCTTAGTTGTCCTCTTCTGAGTGTGCTTCAGCTTGTCAGCGTCTTTTCTAAAACAGTACCCCAAATTCAATTAAATTCATAGAACTTGATAAAAAAAACATAGTTTACAGGTGATTTGACTAAGACAGAGCACAAGACTATTCTTGAACTCCATATTTGGATGGATCTGGGACTTTATTCCTATGGGTACCTTCACAACAACCTCTCACACCTTTTCTTCCTATGATGCTCTTGTTCATGGTCATCTATAAGTCCTCCATAGAGTAGACATGAATATTTCTTAGTATTTTACATGTGGAAATTGAAGCTGAGAGGAAGTGACTTACCTAGGACCACACAGCTAGTAAGTGTCTGAAGTGGCATTGGAACCTAGGTCTCCCTAATTTCCCTTACCACATTTGTTTTCTTCCTTGTAGGGATATGTCATTCACAGAGGAATATTTGGGAATTAGTCAAAGTTCTACTTCAACTCTCAGGTATCTATCGTCTATTATCTATGTTTTACTTCTCTCTGTGACAAATCTTAAAATCTCTGCCAGCTCAAGTGTGTTGATGCCCTTGACATCAGTTATTGTGTTTTTGAAATCTAAAATTACTATTGACCTAAACAAAATATAATTAGAAAGGTAAATCTTGAGTGCATTATGGATTGCAAAACTGAACAGAAATGATGTTGGGATTGCTGTAGTATAAAGAACACTGGGCTAGAAATGAAGGCAACTGCTGCTTACAATTCATGAAATGCCAGGCAATTCAATTAAATTCATCCAAAGATCGCCGAGTCTATCTTGTACAAGGTTTTTGCTAATGAAAATATTTGTAACAGCTCTTCCAGACATAAGTCTGGAAAATAAGGGGGTACCCTCTATTGGGGAATGGATGAACAAATGACAGTATATGAATGTGATGGAATACTATTGTACCTTAAGAAATTATACAAAGTATGGTTTTTGTGAAATCAGGGAAGACTTACATGAACTGATGCAGAATAAAGTGAGCAGAACCAGGAGAACAATTTATAAAGCAGCAGTGTTGTACAGACCAATAACTTCAAAAGACTTAATAATCTCAACAGTGAAAACACCAGACCAATGCCAAGGGACTGATGATGAAGCATGCTACCCACCTTTGAAGAAAGAGATGATGGGCTCAAGATGCAGAATGAGACATACATTTTTGGACATGGCCAATATGGGAATTTGTTTTGCTTGACTATGCATATTTTTAAATGTATTTATTTATTTTAAAATTTAATTCAATTTTATTTTCAGTTACAGATTCTCTCCCCCACACTCCCACTTATTGAGAAGACATGAAAATACAAAACTCATTACAAATATGAAGTCATGCATAACAAATTTCTGCATTAGCCATGCTCCAGAAAGAAAAAAAAAACAAGAGAAAGGAAAAAAAAAATGTTCCAATGTATATTCTAAATTCATCAGTTCTGTATCTGCATGTGGATAGCATTTTTCATCATGAGTCCTTTGGAAATGTGGTATGTCATTGTGCTGATAAGAGTTACTAAGTCTTTGATATTTGTTTATCTTTACAATATTGTTGTTACTATGTAAACTGTTCTCTTGGTTCTTCTCACTTTACTTTGAGTCGGTTCATACGTGTCTTCTCAAGTCTTTCCCAAACCATCCCTTTCATAATTTTTTACATCACAAATGTATTCAATTACATTCATGTATAACTTGTTCAGCCATTCCCCAATTGATGGGCATCCCCTCAGTTTCCAATTTTTTGTCACCACAAGAAATTTGCTATAAATATTTTTGTATATATGGGTCCTTTGGCTCTTTCTTTGATCTCTTTGGAGTTTAGACCTAGTAGTGGTACTATAGGGTCAAAATATGTATGCTTGTTAAAAAGGATTTTGTTTTGTTGTCATTTGGAAAGGGAGTAGGTGGGAAAATGAGAAAACAAATTATTGTTAGATGAAAAGAACTAAGAAAAAAAATTAAAACAAGGTGTCCCAAAAGGCTTGTTGCCATTTTAAACTATTAAAGCTATTATATATGTATGTATACATATACATATATAAAGTGTATTTGTTAAATAAATTCATTGTTTATTTAAATTTATTTATTATAATGATTTAAGCTATTCAGTTATTAAAACAAAACTGCGCTAAGACTTTTGGGACACCCTGTATTTCTTTTTAAAGGATAAATATTTTCTTTAAAAAATTCTGTGATAATACAATGACAAAAAGAAAAAGCCCCAGACCTAAAAGAGCTTATTTGTCTCCTGGGGGATACAACAGTGTGCAGATAACTATGATATAAAGTAATTTGAAGGGGGAGAGACTATTAGCTACTGAAGGATTAATGAAGGCTCTATTCTGGCAACTGAGCTGATCTTTGAAGGAAGATAAGGATCTAGAGAGCTAATATTGAAGAGCCAACACAGCCCAGGCAGCCGAAGGAAGGAAAAGGGGTAGTGGAAGGGGGGAGGGGAGGAAGGATGGCTTGAGCAAAATGTGTGGAGGTAAAAGATAGAATGTCAATTTTGTAAAATAGTCATTAGTCCAATTTAGCATATATAATAAGGAATACTGTGAAATAAGTCTGGAAAAGTAGGTTAGGGCCAGATTGTAGAGAACCTCAGGTGGTAGGCTGAAGGATTTGTATTTTGTCCTAGAGGCATAAGGAATCGCTAATACCACCATGCCTTAGTTTTTTCATTTGTGAAATAATGGGATTAGAATAGACTATTTGCAGCTCAAAAATCCTTTGATCCTATGTTTTCCTGTTTTACCATTTCTCTCTCATCTCCAATTAGCGCCAGTCATTGGGAGTTGGCTGTCTAGAGTTTTCCTGGGGTCTGGACAATTCCATTTCAGGTTTTAGAGTCAGAGTTCTTTCTCATAATGCCTGGTGTTTTCAGCACCTACTCTTACCTTGACATAAGAGCTTTTACCTCAGCAACTTTTGCGGCTAAGCTCCAAATAGCAATGGGAAACTCATTAATTCACTGTATGATTATTCTATCGAATCTATTTTTGGTCAAGGGAGTCAGCATGGCCCGGGACCAAAGATCTCTGAGTTTACCATCAGCTGACCTTCATTTGGTATTGTTCCTTACTGATTTTATCTTAGGCAAATGCCTCCACCTCTGGGGCATCAGTTTCTTCAATTGTACAGTACAGGGATTGGATTAGATTACTAAAATTTCTTTCGGCTCTAAATTCTCTGATTCTGTTTATGTGCTTCTCAGTTTCTTCTTTGATAGTAGAAAGACTTTTACTGGGTTTAACTTTTATTTATTCAACAACCATTTATTACTTATTATGTGTTAGGCCTGGGGCAGGGGATATGAAGGCTATTAATGTATCGTCTGCCTGCATAGAGCTTATAGTCTAGAAGAGGAAATAAGAACCACACACACAAATGTGCAAAATTGTGCAATAAGTGTACAATGATTATAATAACCATAATGCAGAACAGAAGCCAAGAGAAGTAATAGTGATAGGCTATGAAATATCTAAAGAAAGGAAGATAATTTCTGGTTTGAAGTTTTCATCTGTTCTTATTGGTATCATCCTTTTCTCTTCTGCTTCCTTTCATTTCTGGTCTCTTTTAAAACTGGAGTGTTGGCGTGACCATACCCGTGAGTAGAAAAACCATGCTTTCCTTTCTCAAGAAAATTATTATTGCTATTATTAGAATATATTATTATTACTATATCATATTATAATAATATGTATTATTATTATAATAATATGTTCTACGTTATTATCACTATGTTATGTTATAATAATATATGATATATTGAGAGAATTTGTTTTCCAGAACTATTTGCTGTTGGTCAGTCATTTCAGCTAAGTCTGACTTTTTGTGACTCCATTTGTGGTTTTCTTGGCATAGATACTGGAGTGATTGCCATTTCCTTCTCCAGCTCATTTTACAGATGAGGAAACTGAGGTAAACAGGGTGAAGTGACTTGCCCAGGGTCACACAGCTACTAAGTGTCTGAAATCAGATTTGAACTTCCTGATCCCACGCCCAGTGCTCTATCTGCCATTGCCTAGCTGCCCAGAACTATGCGTATTTGTAACAAAGTTCTTATTTTCTTTTTTTAATTGTCAGTGGGATGAGGGGAGTAGTAAGAGAGAAAGAACACCAATGCCTTTGAAATCAATGAATGAATGAAGTTTTAAAAGTAGACAAAGCAAGAGCGATGGAAAGAAAAGCCCCGGTAACTGTTTTGTCTTTCTTCTCCCACCCCCCCTTATACCAAATGATCTAATAATGGTTGAGTGCTTAGCATAGTGCCTGGCACATAGTAAATGCTATATCAATGTTGGCTATTATCATTATTATTATATCCACACCAAACTGGCAGCAGAAGGAGTTGCAGAAGCCAATTAACACACAAAATGTGAAATTATTCCTCAAATTAGGGCTTTATTGACTCTTTCTTTTCCTCCTGCATCTAGATACAGAAAGTGGCCTATTAAGTAAAAAAATGGGGACAGCCATCCTCTCCAATCTATTCCTCTGTCAAGGGAATGATTAACACTGGCTGAGTCCTGCAAACATTTAGGGGAGAAGGATGGTGCTTTTGAATAACAAATGCTTCGTGTTCTAATAGGCCATGGAACATGCCTAAATCTACCTGTCACATGTAGGCCTCAGCCAGACTCTTTCTACGTACGAATATATACTTCAGATTATGTTCACTGTGTAGGTCTATTCGTTCAAGCTCATTAGTTCACAGGAGCAGCTGCTTAAGCAGCAGGCTGGGGGAAAGGCCAGCTGCCTATCTCCTACAGCTGTTGACAGCTGAGATGGGTGGGGAGTACTTCGCTGTTGGAAACCTGAGCTTATGTCCACAGCAATTTGGGGAAATATTTTTTAACCTTAAAAAGCTGATTTCTGTGCCATGACACACAGTATTAATAAGACAGGAATTGGTCTCCATGAGCCATATCTTCAAATAGAACCACAAACCTCAGAGCTAGAGGAAACTAGGTGGTGCATAGGAAGTGGATAGAACACTGGACCTGGAGTCAGGAAAGACCTGAGTTCGAATGTGGCCTCAGACACTAACTACTAGCTGTGTGACCTTGGGCAAGTCACTTAATTTTTATCTGCTTCAGTTTCCCCAACTGCACCTACCTCTATGGGTTGTTGTGAGGATCAGATGAGACAGTATTTGTTAAGGGCTTACTATAGTCCTTGGCATTTAGTAGACATTTAATAACTGTTTCTTTCCTTCCTAGTAACACCTTAGAGATCATTGACTCTAACCGCCATGTTTTACAGGTGAGGTGAATGGTTGCCGGAGAGGAGAAATGACCATCCCTGTGAGATACTAATTTAACAAATTTAGCTCAATAAATATCAATTAAGCACCAACCATGTTACAGGAACTAGGGATACAAATATATGACGCAGGTCCTAGTCTCACTGGGCTTACAGTCTAGTTGGGGAAAGGACAAGGGTATAAGTAAACACAAAGGAATGAGAGTGAGGTGAGTAAAAAGAAGGAAGCTGAACAAAGAGCTAAGAGAAATTTGAGTAGGGAGAGATGATTTTGCCTGGGAAGATTTCATGGAGGGTTTAGTACTTGAGCTGAGCCTTGAAGAAGGTAGGGACATCTATGGATGATCTGAGCATATAAAAAAATGACATCCTTGGTCACATTTGTCTTCCTCCCTTAGCTACTACTCCAATTTTCACTCATCCTCCAGGGTTGGGTCCCCAGAGGGTGGCTGCTACTTCCAAATTCTAACTACAGTTTACCAATTTACGGCTGGTATGATTCCCACACCAGCTGATTTATAATCACAATTAACTCATAGGAAGGGCAATTACTAAGACAGTATAGTATGAACAGTAGTGACAAAATATTGCCCCCACAAACCTAGGACATGGTGTCCTATAAACACCTAGAGTACCTGTGGGATAAGTGGTCACAAACTTGAGTATAATGGTAGTGAGGATTGCAGTTCAAAGAACATATGTGGTAAACACAACTCAAAACTCAGGTACTACCGGGCTCCAACGTCCTTTCTTTCCTTCAACATCCTCGTGAAGTTCCTTTCTGGGAGCATCCCCGCTGAGTGGGCCACTCACTTGGATTCTCACACTTTGCTCCCTCCACAGCTCAACTTTCAATTTCCGAGGCTAGCTCTCTTGAGTCTAAAGCTAGCTCTCTTCTTTACTTACAGAAAGCACGCTCCTTGAAACTACTTCCCATCTCATGACTGCCTCTCCAGATATATGTTTGTCTGGAGAATATTATTGAGGGTCCCAAAGAGCTTTCATTTATGTGGGTTATTCTATTGATATTTACCATATTACAAATGAAAATTGATTAATTTTAAAAATATTTATTGATTCATTTACAAACAATAACGAACTCATTACATGTTAACAGAAATAACATTTTTATGAAACCCTGCTTCCTCAGCTGCTTCCTGAGTACTCCCAACCTGACTTCAACTCGTGGGAAGTCTTTCCTTCTGGGACAGCAACCATACTACTTACTGGATGCCATGTTTGATGAATAAGGAAGGAGAATAAAAGAGAAAATATTCTCCTTCCCCCAAAACCATTCCCTGTCAACATTTCAATTCTTCTTCCACCACTAGAACACTGGATTTCAACATGTATTCCTGAGACCCTTTCAGTAGGTCCACACGATATCATTTTTCTAGTAAAATATTTCTCCCTTTCCCAAATACATATCTGTGTAAGGTTGGATTTTCTTCATGTATTTCAACCGGAACAACATATCACAACAGATTAAAAGTAGAAGCAGATATGAGAATTCAGCTGTCTTCTATTAAGCCAGACATTAAAGAGAATTTGCAGAAATATGTAAAATAACGCCACCCTTCTATTTTCTCTGTTTTAGGAATTATAGTTTTGTTTCATGAAAATGTTATTTCTGTTAACATGTAATGGGTTTGTTATTGTTTCTAAATGAATCAATAAATATATTTAAAATTAATTGATTTAAATTTGTAATATGGTAAATATCAACAGAACAACCCACATAAATTAAAGCTCTTTGGGGTCCTCAATAATTTTTAAGAGTTTAAAGGGATCCTAAGACCAAAAAGTTTAAGAAATGCTGCCCTGGAACTGTCTGACTGCAAGCATAATTATTTAAATGCCTCCAGTGGTATTGCCAGTTGTCTACCCAGACAGTTAGGTGGTCCCTTCTGATTCAGAGAAAAGGGTTTGTACAAAAAAATGCACAAAATAACCATAATTGGGTGCTAGTCATCTGTGATTAAATCCTGTCACTAAAAAGCCCCTATACAGGGATTTTGTTTGGCACGTGTGTGTGTGTGTGTGCGCGTGTGTGCACACGTGTGTGTCTTGGGGGCAAAGAGTTGGGGAAAGGGACCAGATCTTCTCTCCTTTACACATAGAATACAATTCCTTAGTCTGGCTTTAAAAGCCTTTCAAAACCTTCTTGCAGGCTATCTTTCTGAACATTTTTCATATTGCTCTCCTCAGTATATTTTCCATTTCAGCCAAACTCAGCATTCCATTTATGCCTCTATGCCCTGAATGCACTCCTACCTCACTTCTGCCTCTTCAAATCATTCCCTTCCTTCAGGGATCTGATCAAGTTCCATTTCCTCTGATAAGCCTTCCTGATCCTGTTGATGGTTAATATTCAGAAGTACTTAGTACTTCCTCCAAAGGTTTTGTATTTACTTCATCTAGTTACATATTTTATCATTGAGTAGAATATAAGCACAATGAGGACAGGGACTATTTTTCACTCTTTTTTTTTTGTATTCCCAAGTCTAACATGCCTCCCACATAGTAGGCACTTTGTAAATATTCACTTAAATAAATTGAACAAGGAGACTAATCACAACCTCTCAGAGCTGGAAGGTACCTCTTTGTTGTTGTTCTTGTCTGTTGTTGTTACTCAGGCATTCAGTCATGCCCAACTCTTTGTCACTTCATGACCCATAGCATGACAGGGCCTTCTCTTCTTCTCCTCCACTATCTCCTGAAGTCTGTCCAAGGAAAGTGTCTCAGAGGCCATCTAGTCTATACTAGGAATCCTTTTTATAACATTCTTGACAAGTGGTCATTTAGTCTTCTCCTAAAGACCTCCAGTGATTGGGAACCCACCACTTCCTGAATCTGTTCGCTCCATTTTTGGATAGGTATCCAATTTTCCCTTAAATCAAACTGAAATCTGACTTTTTGCAATTTATACTCATTGCTATTAATCTTGACCTCTGAGGCGATGCGGAACAGTGTATACATGACTATACTGTCATATATATATACATATATATGTATATACTATATATCTCTCTCTACATATACAATATGTATATATATATATACATATATAGGTAGAATATATATATTCTACCTATCTATATCTATATATAGATAAATATGCTATCATAGTATCATACTGGTAGATCAGAAGAGAACTTATATGTGAAAAATTCATTTTATGGATAAAGAAACTGATATAAAGACAGGTTGAATGACTTGCCTGGGGTCACATAGCTAGCAAGTTTCTGAAATGGGATTTGAATCTAGATATTGTTAACTCTATGTCTGTTATTTTATCCACTGTTCCAAGGAGGCCAACTTGAATAGGCTCATGAGAACTGATTTTTAATTTTTCAGTGTAAGCATCTATACCTCTGAAATTGGCAAACCTTACAAACCATTATTTTATTGATTGAATAAACCCAAAATAGGGATAGGGGAAACATTAATAATGTAGATTAAACATAAAAGTGTGTCATGCTAGATTCCCCATCCCACCCCAACTCCCCCACTTGAGTTCTGGTTGTTAAACATTTACCAGCACAGCCCTGCAGGAGATGCACACTGGGAAGGGACATATGAAAATGATATTAGTGTGCAAGAAACCATAGAACTTGATAAATGCTTGGATGTGGAAGGAAGGAAAAGAGTAAAAAATGATTCTAAGGCCATGCATCTGCCTGCGTGCCTAGGAGGATAGTGGTGTCACTGACATAAATAGATAAAATAGGAAGAAGGATAGGATTAGTGAGGGGAAGGAAAGTTATATTTAGACATGTTGAATTTGAGTTTCTGGTGGATAGTCCAGATGCATATATCTAGTAGATAATTGGAAAGGTAAAACTAGAACCTTGGGCTGAGGCTTGGAGAGGACATACAGAGTTGGGAGCCTAAATTAGAATCCAGATTTCCTGATTTCTAGACCGTCATTCCTTCTACTAACCAGGTGGCTTCCCTTGATTTTATCACAAAATAGAAAACTCTAAAATTAAGGGGGAGAATTTGCTCCTCTAACATCCTGCTTTAATGTGTCTAAAGGCTCCCATATTTGGGTTCAGGTTAAGTCAACTGTTTTACATTCCCACATTCTCAAAACATTTTTTCAGGGAACTGGAGGTCATAGAGCTAGAGGGGACCTTAGGAATTATCTAATCCAATCCCATTCATTTCACAAATGAGGGAAGTGATGCCCAGTGAGGCTAAATGATTTTCCTAAGGTCACATAGGTAGTAAGTGGAAGAGGTGGGATTGGAATCCAAGTCCCTTGACTACAAGTCTAGCACTCTTTCCAATGCCTCTAACTAAATTCAGAAATACTTTCAGGCACTAGAGTCCTTTCATTCTAAATACTCAGCACCGAAGCACAGTAGCTGGTGACCTGTATACATACCCAAAGTTAGTCCTGTGCTCTATCTCAAAACACTAACAGTCCCTGTAACAGTCTTCTCCCTTCCCTCAAGAGACACATCCTGTCATTCCCAATAAGAAGCCTATTTTGCCCAGATTGGTTGATAACCTGATCTATGGAGCCTGAAAAACTCACTGATGTAGACTAGGGAAGTAATATACCATAGGATCATAGGTTTAGCTCAATAAGAAATCATAGAGACAGCTGAGTCTAATCTCTTCATTTTACAAATGAACCAACTGAGGGAAGAGAGGTTAGGTGACTGGCCCAGAGTCACATAGGCATTAAGTTCTGAGGCGTCTTCTTGTTGTTGTTCAGTCATTTCAGTCATGTCCAATTCCTTGTGACCCCATTCAGGGTTTTCTGGGCAGAGATACTGGAGTGGTTTGCCATTTCTTTCTCCAGCTCATTTTACAGATGAGGAAACTGAGGCAAACAGGGTTGAGTGATTTTCTCAGGGCCACCCAGCTAGTCAGAGTCTTATCTGAACTCAAGCCTTCCTGAGTCCAAGTCCCAGCACTCTATCCATTAGGTTTCTGGTATCTTTCTCTAAGGAAACAGGAAGATTTCTACCAGGCAAGCCGTTGTGTGGGATGGCAGCAGATGCATCCATCTGGATCTCCTGATGAAAGATTTTATGCTTACAGAGGCTGTGAGTGGGTTGAGTTAAACTGCCACCACATCTTGAAGTGGGAAAGGATGAGAAGAGAGGCTTTCCCAATTCCTATTACAAAAACCTGAAACTAGGTGACTATTTTTCTTTACCTATGGAAAGAAACCACAGGGCTTTAGAACTGGAAAAACTAAAGCTTTCTTTTTTAGTAATGCTATGCCAAGGACAAAGAACCATATTGGGAAGCAAGAGATGAGTTCTAGTTTTGGGTCTGCCACTAGCCTATTTTGTAACTTTGGGCAAATCGTTCCTCCTCTTGGGAGGCCTCAGCTTCTGTGAAAAGAGATGGGGTGACCAGGGAGATCCCAGCCAAGTCTAACATTCTACGGATTCCAGCCCATTTCTCTGACATGGTGAGTTAAGTCAACAAATATTTGTTAAGTGCCTACTATGTGCCAGACACTGTGCTAAATGCTGGTAATATAAAGAAAGGCAAAAAACAGTGCCTGCCCTCAAGGGGCTCACAATCTAAAGGGGGAGGAGGGGAGATAACATACAAAAAACTATGTACAAACAAGGTAATTGTAGGCTATGTTTGCTATAACCTCAAGGGGAAGGAACTAGCATTAAAGGGGTCCAGCAAAGTATTCTTGCAGAAAGTGGGATTTTAGCTGATACTTGAAGGAAGCCAGGGAAACCAGGAGACAGAGGTGAAGAAGGAGAACTTTCCATGTATGGGGGACAGTCAATGAAAATGGATGGAGAAAGCAATAAGCACTTATATAGGACCTACTGTGTGCCAGGAACTGTGTTATGGGTTTTTTTTTCCCTCACATATTATCTCAGTTGATCTTCGCAACAACTTTAGAAGGTAGGTGCTGTCATTATCTCCATTTGACATATGAGGAAACTGAGGCAAAAAGGAAGTTAAGTGACTTGACCAGGGTTGCATAGCTAGTAATGGTCTGAGGCTAGATTTGAAGACTCCAGACCCAACATTCTATCCATTGTAACACCAGCTGCCAGTACCACCAACACTCTGGAGAGGGAGCATCTTGTGCAAGAAATGACAAGGATAGTCAGTGCATAATAGATCATGTAGGGGTAGTGGTGGTGGTGGAATAAAACATAAGAACACCAGAAAAGTAGGAAGGAGAGGATAAAACAGTAGATTTGGAGTTGGGAAGACCTAGGTTCAAATTCTACCTCAAACATTTAATAACTGTGTGACTGTAGGAGAGTGACCACCTCCCTAGGGTTTTAGTTTCCTCATTTATAAAATAAAGGGCCTAGATTTTATGTCCTTCCAAAGTCCCCTTTAGTTCTAGATCTATCAGATGATAGATCAAGATGATAAATGCATTATCACTGCACCCTACAACCAACTTCAACCCACAAGGCATCCATGATTTCCAGGTCTGACAAATTTGATTACGTTCCCTAAATGAACTTCATATGAACCATTCAGGAAGGTGGAGTTAGGGACCCAGGTTTCAGAACCTTCTTAATCTATCCTGTATGCAAGGGGAGGATTGTATGCTTAGCAATTCATGATTCCTCAAAACTTTCTTAAAAATTTGTTTATTCACAGGATATTCAACAAAGAGGTATCTTTCATTATTTTTCATGTTCTATGATTCAGATACTCTACCCCAGAAGTGTCAAACATAGGACCTGTCCCATTCCTCACCCCCCCAGCCAAATTAAAATGTAAGTTTATTTAACAAAATAAATAAAATTACAATAAAACATAATGTTCATATGTAATTTTCTAAGTCAACATGCAGCTCATGAGGATCTTTTTCATATGGTTTAGTGGCCCCCATTTTGATATGAGTTTGACTGCACTGTTCTACTATACTAAGAAGGCCTAGTCTCTGATTCTGTGAGGAGTAAGGGAGAAAGGGGAGCTTCCATTCCCAGTAAAACTAATCACCTAGAGTATTCCACAAACAAGCTTTGCTATACATTTAGGCAACTACAATTTTGGGATTCGAGAAAAAAGGCATGTTATGAGCCTTAATTGTGAAAGATCCTGTGAGTTTGGGTACTGAAAGACTATCCTCTCCATCCCTACTCGAATATTCTTTTATGTGTTTTCTTCTCCTATTAGCATGTAAATTACTTGAGGGCAGGCTGTCTTGCTTTTTCCTTGTATCTCTAGCATTTAGCACAGTGATAGTTACACAATAAGCACTTAATTCTCTCTCTCTCTCTCTCTCTCTCTCTCTCTCTCTCTCTCTCTCTCTCTCTCTCTATGACTGATGATAGCTGCTTTGTGACTTGTGTATGTTCATTGCAAATGGAGAGAGCCATTGAATGATATACAGTGAACAGAGATAAAACAGTGCAAAGGTTCAAATCTTTGTTTAAAACACTAAGATTGTTTGAAGTTTTTCCCTCTAACTGGACAATGACCCAAATAGAGAGAAGCTTGTGGTTCTGATTTATTAGTAAGTTTTATAAGCTTTTCAATGCTGGAGGAGATTAAGCCATGCAGATCAAAGTCCTCCATTTTGTTTTCCTCTAGGCTAAAACTATAAGCTGTGATGTTTTTCTTTTTTTTCTATTGCTTCCTCTTCTAGCATGTTCAGTGAGTGATATGACAGGAAGACTAGGTCCACCCAGTGAAAGAATAAAGGTGTGGTTCAGGAAAAAGTGGCTGTGCTGACATTCCAAAGTTGAGGTCAGAGGAGAAAGTGAGTACCTTTTCCTTTCATTTTTGCCTTGTTCCTTAGACCTGCAAACCCTGCCAGACAATGCTACTTCCTCCTGGTTACAAGTGCTTTATTCATTAATACAGATGCAAAATGCATTAAGTCAAACTTATTAAAATACATACCATGTGGTCTATGTGCTCACAGTTCCTTCCAAACCCAGATAGCCTTTAACCTATGTATAAGCATACCCCAAACTCAGGAGTTCTGGGAATACAGCTTAGGTGCTAAGACTCAGATGTCCCTTCAGCTACTCTCACTGAATGTTACCAAGTGTTTTCAGTGCTGGAATCAGTAAGAGTCCCCATTGTTGCTCTTCTTGTGATCTTCCATCAGAGAAAGTCAATATCCAGTCAGCTGAAAGATCTCCACACTTAGGGAGCTGTCTTTTCTTCTTGTTGCTTTTTCTGTGGACCACTCTGTTGCTAACTGGTACTTCTGAACTTGCCCTCTAATCGCTTCCTGGAATGGCTAGCTCAATGGTTGGGGTGTGTGGGATATTGATTTTTTTCTTGCAGCTTTTTCATTTCTAATAAAGCAATGGAGTAGAGGCAATGGTAGACCCAGGTGTGGAGGATGACTTCTCCCATATCCATCATTCCTCTCTCTATTCTTTAACTCCTTAAATATCCCCTGCTACTTCTATCCTATTTTTCATCCTAGGTCCCGATGCTTGGTGGGTATTACCACCTTTGACTTTCTCTAAGGTTTGTTTGCTTGATTCCTCCTCTCTTGCCTTCTCCTTCTGCTTGCTGGCCTCTTGTGAAGTCCTACCTCATTAGTCACAGAAAGGAGAAGGGAGCTGGAGTGAAAAGTGAGGAGGGAGAGCCAAACACATAGAATTTCATACTGAATATTTTAGAGGTGAATATTTTACTAGTATATCAGTTTTCTCACCCCTGTTCACATTACATTGAATACTAAGTGATGATGGAACACGGTGGAGTACTCTGTCCTGGTCCAACCTTCTCATTTTACATATGACAAAGCTAAGGTCCACCCTCATCCTGTGTTCTCATAGGCTGAAGAAAATAAAGTTACTCCTCCCACTTCATGAGTTTACCCATTGTGGTTTCGATATGTCATGGGTCAGCATAAGAAATTAAATGGGAAGTTTTGGTAGTTTTGCAGAAGCTGCAGACAACACAGAAGGAAAAAATTTAGAAACTCAGAAACGCATAAAATATTTGTATATTATCATATAATATCAACCCAAATTTTACAATAAGGTACTGTAAACACTCTATAAAAGAAAAAGAAAAAATTCAGACTTCTTCTCTGGTATGAAGAGAGGGGCCAAAAAGTTTTATGTGGATTTTCTAGATTGTAGGAGCACCATGCCCCTAACCCGCATGATGTGGAAGGGATAACTGTATAAGCATCATTAATCCATGACATTTCAACTTGGCTCCTAGAAAAGGACTGCTCCCTTTTCTTAATTAAAATAAATCTTACCCTTGGTGTTTCAATGGATTATGGTGCTTGATGCTCTTTCCCTACCCTCTCTGGCTGTAGAGATTGCAGATCTTCTCAAATGCTTTGTCTTCCTGAACTCCTTAGTCTGTCTACCTCCCTTCATTCCTTTCTCCAAAACCATCTAACTCTTTCCACAATGACTGATAAAGACCTTTTCACAGTGGTAAATCTGTTTGGAACAATCCCAACAAGGCTAGAGTGGTCCTTTACTATGCTTTTCAAGGACTCTCCAGATTATTCATTTCATCTCCTTGGAGAGAATAGCCCTCCCTTCTCTTACAATAGATAGACAGATAGATAGATAGATAGATAGATAGATAGATAGATAGATAGATAGATATGACATTTATTAAGCTTTTACTATTGGCCAGGCATTGTGCTAAGATCTACATATAGAAATGCAAGCAAAAAATCAAAAAGATAGTCTTTACCCTTCCTATCCTAAAAGACCTTAAATTCTAATAGGGGAAGTAAAAACATGAAATGGTGTTGGGAATCAATCTTTCCCCCAAGTGCTGATAGAACAATTGCTGGTAATCTGAAGACCCTAGTTGTAGTTCCTGCTCTTCCATTTACTGTTTGTATGATCTTAGCAAGTCATGAATGAATGAATGGAATGAATGAGTAATGAATAAATGAAAAAAAAACATTTATTAAGTACTTAACTATGTGCGAGTCATCATGCCAAGCACCAGAGAAACAAATATAAGCCAAAAAGATAGTAACAGACTTTGAGGGTTATCTCATAGGTAACTCCAATTTTAAGAGTTCCTGAATTTGGGAGTTCCAGATACCTATGTTTTCTCTAGATTCTTAGATGCTCTGTGCTCCTCAGAGAAGGAAGAAGACAGTCCAGATGTACCATGTTCTACTTGGAACACAAAACTATTAAGGAATTCTGAGCCAGAAGCTGGAGATGGTGGAGAGTACATGGCCAAGCAGTGTTCTGCAGTAACTATTGATTGGGACAGGATCCAGTGGAATCCATAAGACCAAGAGAATTTGATTACACTGGCAATTACAAAACAAAAAGTACTAACAGGGAGCTGATTCTCAAGATAAGTAAGGAGAGAATACGAAAGTATCTTCTGCCTTTGGTGAATTTGAGTCACCTAGTCCTAACAAACATTCTTGGATTCCGAAAGAACACCATCAGTGTTATTTGAAAGATCATGGAAAATAGGAGAGCTACCACAAGATTGGAGAAGGGCAAGTGTTTCTAAGGAAGATCACTTTGACAGCTGAGTAGAAGATGGGCTGGAACAGGGAAAGATTTGTGGAAGGCAGACCAGCTAGCAGGCTTCCTTATATTCAAAAAAGAACAGGAAACTGAGTCTCTGAAAAGGAACCATCTTTCAGAGACAAGGAGCAGATGTGAGATGGGACCCCTGCTCTGCTGATTCTGTACCGAAGGCTCTTCTCATTTTACTCACATAAAGAGGAAAATGAAACCACAAATGCAGAGGTAAATGGACAGAGAAAGAATGGGAGGGGATTCAGAGCTACTGTGGACATATTACAAATGGAAATTCATTTTAAAATGCAAGTGCCTTAAACATATGTTTAATTGGTTTTGATAGTGTTTGGAAGTAAGTGCATAATGAAATAATTTTTAAAAAATAAATTAAACTCCATCTAAAGGCAAGAAAAAAATCCTAACAGCCCTCCAGGAGCTTATATTCTAATAGGATATGGCAAAACATAATGGAAAGTGGTGGCAAGGGAAGTCAGAGGAATGGTTGGGGACCTTAGGGATGATCTAATCTAATTCCATTTATTTTGCAAATGAGGGAAGTGATGCACAAAGAGGTTAAGTGGTTTGCCCAGGGTCATATAGATAGTAACTGGCAAAGGTAGGATTGGAACCCATGTCTCCTGACTCTAAATCCAGCACTCCTTCCTTTTTTTTTCTTGCCTTTCCCCTTCCTAGAGATGGCTACCCTTAGACTATGCACACACACACACACACACACACACACACACACACACACACATATATGTGTAGGTATGTATGCAAAATTATTCTAAACATACTTCGATTGATCAGTCCTTTCTCTGGATGCAGACACCATTTTTCTTCATACGTCCTTTATAGTTAATTTGGATATTTATAATATTCAAAATGACTTATTCTCCCAAATCATCCTTAAAACAATATTGATGTTACTGTATACAGTGTTCTCTTGGTTCCACCAGTCAGATCTTTTAGTTCTAGGTCCTACTACTTATTTACTTAGTCTTCTCAAAGTATGCATCAGAAGTATGTGGTCCAAGTCTTTCGAGTTCCAAGGCCAGCTCTGTATTCACTACTCAACCACACTGATTCTCTTTCTAAAGGGAAGCAGCTTATTAATATCAGAGCATCTACTGTTCACATCATAGATCACAACATCATTTAGTCTCCTTTCAATTCCCCCAAACAGCACTGAGGACAAAGTCTTGGAAATTCAATTCTTGGTAGCCGGGGGAGGGGTGGGTGGAGCTGAGCAAACACAAAAAACTCAAAATGGGTGTAGTTGCTTAGGCTGCAATGATTAATCAACAAGCATTTATTAAACACCTGCTTTGTGCCAGGCACTATCCTAGGTCCTGGGGATACAAATACAAAAAATAGAACAATCTCTACCCTCAAGGAACTTACATTTTAGCTGATGAATAGAGGAAGACTAGACCACTTCACCACCTGTGGTTAGATTCCCCCCCTTTCTCTGGCTCTAAGTTGTTTGCTCCCTCACCTTAGACTAGGTGTATACATTGATCTACCTTTGTTCCTTTGGTGTTGGAACCAAGACTATTGAGTTTTTCCAAAGAGAGGTATTGTTGTCCATCACTGTCCCTCCAAAGGCAAATGGAAGGAAAGGGAAATGTGAATTGGCTCCTGCCCAACCTCTGAGCCCACTTCCTCCCAGCATTCTCACTTTCAAAATCCCCTTGCCCCAATGTCACTCCTTATTGACACTTTCATGCTCATTATTAGTGGGCATACTCACCAATGCTGGTTAGCAACACTTAAATTCTCTAAACCTCGGTCTCCTCATCTGTAAAATGGAAATAATAGCATTCTCTCTCTCTCTCTCTCTCTCTCTCTCTCTCTCTCTCTCTCTCTACCTCTCTCTCTTCTCCCTCCCTCCCTCCTTCCTTTCTCTCTCTCTCTCTCTCTCTCTCTCTCTCTCTCTCTCTCTCTCTCTCTCTGTCCCTCTCCCTCCCTCTCTCTCTCTGTCTCTCTCTCTCTCTCTCTCTCTCTCTCTCTCTCTGTCTCTCTCTGTCTCTCTCTACCTCTCTCTCTCTCCATGCATTTATGGGGCGAGGAATTTCCCAAGATATGAGCTTTTGACAAGTTAGAAGGCTGTTTTTGGTGTTAAGTCCACTTAATGTTTTCTCCTTCTATACATTTGATCTGAGAAGACAAAATGGTGTGAGTGAAAGCACTCTGTCACCTTATAAGGCATGACATAAATGTATATCATCTGTAGGATTTTTGCCCAGGAGGAAGTGCCCCACTGCCTCCCTGGTCCACATGGCATTTGCAGAGGCTGCAGAATCCTTTGTTCTGATATGTTTCCACCAGCCAAGAAAAAAAAAATAGGATCCCTCCTGCCCTCATTCCCATTTAACAAATGGCACTTTGGGACCATTCTCAGGAACTGTTTGTGAATCATCACTTCCAGTGGTCCAACAGCGCTTAGCAAGGAACTGTCTGGACAAGACATAAGACTGAATATTCTAGGGGTAAATGAAACAGCTATGACTTCTCCTCTCAGGGTTTCATGCTCTCTGGACAATAATAACCCTGGACCATTTTCAGGGCACTGCTGAGCTGTATATTTAAAGAGCTTCTTTAGGGAATTGTTGCAGTCTCTTTATTTTAGAAAAAAAAATCCCAGCCACGAGGATTGTTGCAGAGTTATTTTAATTCCCTCCATATTATTTTTGGATTCTGTCTGATGTACTGTGTAGTATGTTTTTCTTTCTTTTTCCACTTTTGCCCCCTTGGTTGAATGCTGAATTCCAGACCAGTGCAGAGAAGTATTTCTCTGCAGTGTCCTGTATAAAAGACTTTGATGTCTCCTAGGAAAGATGTGAATGTCCCTCAGGTCTCTCTTCCCAATGAATCCCGTGATTGCATTAGGCCTCTGTATGTGTATGCATTTGTGGGGCAAGGAATTTCCCAGGAGACAACCATTTGACGAGTCGGCAGGGTGTTTTTATTGTCATGTCAACCAAATGTTTTCTTCCTCCACGCCCCAAGGACCTTGGGAGCTTGCAGCATCTTCACAGGCTTGCAAAATGCGGACAAACTCTCAAACCACCAGCCGAATTTGGTTATTCCCTTTTTTTAGCTGCATAATGAAAAAGTAAGCAAACAAAAATCTGCTGATCCTTAAGTTTACTCGATTTTCTGAAGCAATTTAATTTCTGGGCTTTGATCAGATACCAGAACCCAAAGGACTTGCTATTTCTAAATAATGAGTCTAATGTTTATGCTCTGAGCCTGAACTTTTCTGGTTTTGGAAAAAATGTGACTTGACATAAAAGTCCTTTGATGAACAGATCTGCAGTCAGAGGGGTTTTCAATACAATAATGAAAAGGCCTTTCAGATTATGGGCTTGAATACAGCTCAGCATGATAGTCCTCAAGAAGTGAGGAACTCTTTGGGACAATGACACTATTAGTGTTCTCTCTGCCCCTTGTCCTGTTCTTGGTGGAATTCTGGCCACGGGGGAAAATGAGGTGTTGCCTCTTGGCATATGAAAAGGGCTGGGCCCTATTTGGGGTGGTCCTGAAGATTCGACTCATTTTTGTTTCATTAATTCTTTGCCCAGCTCTCTCTTTCTGAAGAGGAAAGAGTTGGGACTCTGCCTTGATGGATTGTTATTTCAAACGCAAACTATATCCATCACTTGGCTTGCAGGATCGGGCTTCTAAAACATCTCATTATGAGACATCATAAAGTTCATCATAAGTATCTCTTCAAAGGTTGTCTAATCTAAAAGGACAATGGAGAGTTGTTCATAGCCCAGCTGTCCTCTGCCACAACCAGATCAAATCTAGAATATTGTTTATAATCCCAAGTGTTACCTTTTAGGAAGGATATTCAAAAGCAGGAGAGAATCTAAGAAATGATGAACAGGGAGGTAAGGTGCCTTGAGGTCATGTTACATGAAGATCAGTTGACTGAGCTAGGTGGTTATTGCCCTGGAGATGAGAAAACTTATATGAGAGCAAGATATAGGTCTTTAAGCTTTTAAAGTGCTACCATATTGACGCAAGATTAGATTTGTTTTGCTAGGCTCCCAATGGTAGAACAAGAAACAAAGTAGCAAAGAGGCAGATTTTGGCTTGATGTAAGGAAAATCTTCTTAATGACTAGATCTGTCCTAAAACAGAATGTGAAATGACTTGGGAGGTAGTTGGTTGTCCCTTACTAGAAGAGGTCTTCAAAAAAACACCTTTGAAAAATTTAAACTGTCAGCTCCTTGAAGGGCTATTTTTTGCTTTTCTTTGTGTCTCCAAGCATTTAGGACAATGCCTGACACATAGTAGGCGCTTAATAAATGGTTGCTGACTTGGATGACCGTTTATTGGGTATGTTTGTGAGAGTCTTATTCAGGTTCTTGTTGGACTAGGTGGCCTCCGAGATGACTTCCGGCTCTAAGATTCTGTGATTCTATAATTTGAATTGTATTTCTTTTACTTACTCATGACCTGTCCTCCCTGCTCAACTCACTTTCTGTAATTCTTTTCCAGGTCCTCACTATCAGCTTTCCCATTCTGGACAAGCCTCTATTGAGGCCTGGCCCTCCTGATTGGTGGCTCTCCAGCCAAGACCACTGGATCAGGATGCATGCTACCATGCTCACATTATTCCCAGCTTGACTCACTCTGGACTTCCCAGTACCTTTCCTCCCTCTCCACTTCCAGCTCCTCTTTGTGTGTTGTCTTCTCCCATTTGACTATAAACTTAAGAGCCTAGAGTGTTTTACTTGCTTGCATTTGTACCCCAGCACTCAGCACACAGCCTGGTACACAGTGTTTAATAAATGCTCTATGTATGTATGTATGCATGTATGTATGTATGTTTATCTCTATTATCAAGCTACGTCTTATCTCTCTATCTCTCTTTCAATCCTCTCCCCTCCCCTCCCCTCTCCCCTCCTCTCCCCTCTTCATGCCTCTCATCTCTCCCCTCCCCTCTCCCCTCCCCTCCCCTCCTCTCATCTATCTCTCCCCTCCCCTCCCCTCCCCTCTCCCCTCCTTTCCTTCCTATCCTTTGGTAGGTCCATCTTTTTTTCTCTGTTTATCTCCCTCTGTGTCTTCTAAGTGTTACTGAACGCAGAATACCATGCTGGGTGCTGGATGGTACGGAGAAATGAAATAAAAATTAATAACAAGAACCCCTTTCCTACCTTTGGGGAGCTTTTAAGAGAGTGTAGTAGTAGAGTATTGAAGGGGGCATAGTAAAAGGTGCACTGAACTTGGACATAGGAGACCATCTGGGGAGAATAGTACTTATCCTGTCTTCCTCAGAGGGATGTTGTAAAGATTAAATGAGATAATGGATGTTAGAGTCCTGTGTAAACTGCAAAATGCTATAAAAATAAAACATATAGCTCATATTGTTATGAAGACCTAAGGGGCACAGGAAATGCACTTTTCCTGCTACTCAGAGCTACAGTTAGAGCCACAGAATAATTAAGACAGAAGTCGGTTGTCTTTGAAAACCTCTGTACTCTCCTCCTCCCTCCTCTTCATTTCACCTTCTCCTTACTCCTCCCTCCTCCTGCCCCTCCTCCTCCTCCTCCCTTTTCCCGTCTCCCTGCTCCTCCCTCCTTCTTACCCTCTCCCTCCTCCTCTCTCCTCCTTCTTCTCCTTCTCTCTCCTCCTCCTTATCCTCCTCTCTCCTCCTCCTTCTCCTCCTCTCTCCTCCTCCTTCTCCTTCTCTCTCCTCCTCCTTCTCCTCCTCTCTCCTCCCTTCTCACCTCTCCTCCCTGCTCCTCTTCCCTCATCTTCTTTCGCTTCCAACACATTTGCTAACGTCAATTTCTGTTTATTCAACAAGTGACATGTTGTACTTGAAAGTCAAGCTACCCTGGGTGCAAAACCTATCTCTTTTACAGGGGTAGAATGGTAAATGTTTAAAAACCATGTCTCTGGAAAACAAAGAATGAATTTTTAAGTTTATTCTGCATTATTAACACTTTCTGAAGTCTAGATAATCAACAAAACAATAAATCAAGCCCTGATTCAAGATTTAACAGTTGGGGAAAGCTGGTTACAGTACTCCCCTGCTGGGTAGTTACTAGCTGTGTGACCCAGATCAAGTCTCTTAATCTCTCTGAGACAATTTCCTCAGCAGTGAAATAGTAGCACAATTCAGCTTGTCCTACCTTGCAGGTGTCATGAGGATCAGACCAGATGGAACATATAAAGTGTTTCATAAATGTGACCTATTTTTTTTAATGTGTGAGGCATGGTGCTAGCCAGTGGGAACTTAAATTTATATATTCATGTTCTCCATGTCGCTCTGTCCACTGCCCTCACAAGTGTCCAGTGTCTACTCCACTCAAGCTTATTGACTTCCCAGGTAGAACCCCATGATCCAGACTGGTTTTTCCTTCTTTCACACCACCAAAATTTTTCTTTTGCTAGATCCCAGGTGAACTGCCTTCTTAATCTCTAAATAAATTAATTTTTGCTAAGATGTTAATAGCTTACAATGTTTGTCCTCTTCCAGGGGTCTGTTCATTTTAAGCAGGACACTTAAGCCAAAAGAAGGAATTTCTTCAAATAATGAGACTCACAAGCATCATAAATAGCTATAGGAAATTTATTTTTGGTTAGAAGACTGAATATAAATTTCATTGGTATGGAGCAAGGGCACTCTTTCTACCAATGCATTCCAACACATTCTCTGAGACTTCCAGAGGTCTTCTAGATACCAAATCATGAAACTGTGGCTGTGGCCATCCATGAAATGGTCAGAAGTACAAAACTGTAACCCCTTTTCATTCCCAATATAATGGTGCAGAGTGAGTCAAGGGTGTTGTTATGTAGACATTTTTCAGTCATGTCCAACTCTTCGTGACCTCATTTGGGGTTTTCCTGGCAAAGGTATTGGGGTGGTATACCATTTCCTTCCCCAGCTCATTTTACAGATGAGAAAACTGAAGCAAACAGGGTTAAGTGACTTGCCCAGGTTTGCGAAGGTACTAAGTGTCTAAGGCTGGATTTGAACTCGAGAAGATGAGTCTTTTTGACTTCAGACCCAGCACTCTATTCACTGTGCCACCTAGCACTGTATGAAGAATTAAATAATCCCTAATCCAACCAAGAAACTGTAATTTAAATGTTGGTACTCATAATATGCAATGAACAATGAAATGACATGCTAATGCAGGGATAGAACCATATGTAGATTGACATTCTTCCTATAAATGAAACTCTAAGAAGTAATAAGTCATAAAAAGTCATCAAGGAAATATATGACTGGATAAAAAGGTAGGCTGGTCATGTAGTGAAAATGAGAGACAATCAATTAGTCTTCATTAGTTTTGATCCAACATTCTAATCCATCTTCCTCCTTTTAGATCCTGACTTTGTCATCAAACATGCTAGCTATCCATTCTCATTTATATCATCTGCAAATTTGATAAACATGCCACCTATACTCCTAGCCAAGCCACTGATTAAAAATGCTAAGTAGGCTGGGCATAGTGGCACATTCCTGTAGTCCTGGTTTCTGCAGCGGCTGAGGCAGTTTGATTGAGAGAATTGAGGAGTTCTGAACTTTAGTAGTACTAAAGTTGATCAAGTAGCAACAGTAAGTTTGGCCTAAATATAACAAGCCCTCGGAGGGAGAGGACCACCAGGCTGACTAAGGAGGGGTGCACCCACTCAGCAAAACAGAGCAGGTTAAAGCTTCCATGCTGATCAGTTTTGGAACTGGGCCCACCAGTGGTCACTGCACTTCCAACTTGGATGAGGTAAGATGACTAGTCCCCAATTTAAAAAAAATGTTAAGCAACACAAGACCACAGACAAATCTCTGGAGCACTTAAAACTGAAGACTTTGTCCCAATCTGACATTGAGCAGTGAAAGAATATGATTTAATTTGGCGATTTAACCAGTTCTGAATCTATCTACCTGTACTATTAGCTCACCAAGATCTCTTCATCATGCACACAAAAATAACATGAGGGTCTCTGTGAAATTTTTTTTTAAAATAAATTTATTTATTTTTAGTTTGCAACATTCTCTTTCATACGATTTTGAGTTTTAAGTTTTCTCCCTTCCCGCTCCCCAAGACTGCATGCAATCTGATATAAGCTCTACATATACATTCATATTAAACATATTTTCACCTTAGTCATGCTGTAAGGGAGAAGTAGAACCAATGAAAAGAACCACAAAAAAGAAGAAACAAAGCAAAACAACCAAAACGAAGCAAATAGTATGCTTCCATCTGCATTCAGACTTCAAAGTTTTTTTTTTTTTGGTTGTGGATAGCATTTTTCATCATAAGTCTTTTAGAGTTGTCTTAGATCCTTGCATTGTTGAGAAGAGCTAAGTCTATCAAAGTCAGTCATTGCACAATGTGGCTGTTGCTGTTTATAATATTCTCCTGGTTCTGCTCACTTCACTCAGGATCAGTTCATATAAGTCTTTTGAGGTTTTTCTGAAATCTTCCTGCTCATCATTTCTTATAGCACAATAGTATTCTATTACATTCATATACCACAACTTGTTCAGCCATTTCCCAATTGATGGGTGTCCCCTCAATTTCCAACTCTTTGCCACCACGAAAAGAGCTGCTATGAAAGTTTTGTATATGTGGGTCCTTTTCCCCTTTGTATGATCTCTTTGGGATACATATCTAGAAGTTGTGTTGCTGGGTCAAAGCGCATGTACAGTTTTATAGCCCTTTGGGCATAGTTCCAAATTGCTCTCCAAAATGGTTGGATCAGTTCACAATTCTACCAACAATGCATCAGTGTTCTAATTTTCTCACATCTTCTCCAACATTTATCATTTTCCTGTTTTGTCATGTTAGCCAATCTGATAGGTATGATGTGGTACCTCAGAGTTGTTTTGATTTGCATTTTTCTAATCAATAGAGATTCAGAGTATTTTTTCATATGACAATAGATATTTTTAATGTCTTCCTCTGAAAACTGCCTGTTCATATCTTTTGGTCTCAGTTCTCTATATATTTTAGAAATGAGGCCTTTATCACACACAGCAGTTGTTAAAATTGTTTCCCAACTTTCTGCTTCCCTTCTAATCTTGGTTGCATTGGCTTTGTGCAAAAACTTTTCAATTTAATGTAATCAAAATTAACCATTTTAGATCTCATAATGTTCTCTATCTCTTGTTTGGTTATAAATTCTTCCCTTCTCCATAGATTTGACAGGCAAATGATTCCTTGCTCTCCCAGTTTGCTTATAGTATCAGCCTTTATATTCAAATCATGTATGCATTTTGACTTTATTTTGATATATGGTATAAGATGTTGGTCTATGCCCAGTTTCTGCCATACTGTTTTCCAGTTTTCCCAGCAGTTTTTGTTACATAGTGAGTTCTTATCCCTGAAGCTGGGGTCTTTGAGCTTGTCAAAACTATATATAGTTTTAATTTAAGATCTGATATGGGTAGGCCACCTTCCCTAGCATTTCTTTTCATTAATTTCCTTGATATTCTGGACCTTTTGTTCTTCCAGATGAATTTGGTTGTTTTTTTTCTAGTTCTATAAAATAATTTTTGGGTACCTTGATTGGTGTGGCACTGAATAAGTAAATTAATTTAGGTAGAATTGTCATTTTTAATATATTAGCTTGGCCTAACCATGAGCAACTGATGTTTTTCCAATTATTTAGATCTGACTTTATTTGTGTGAAAAGTGTTTTGTAATTGTGTTCCTATAGTTCCTGGATTTGTTTTGGCAGGTAGACTCCCAAATATTTTATAATGTCTACAATAACCTTAAGTGGAATGTCTCTTTCTATCTCTTGCTGTTGGGCTTCATCAGTAATGTATAGAAAAGCAGATGATTTATGTGGGTTTGTTTTATATCCTGCAACTTTGCTAAAGTTCTTAATTATTTCAAGTAGCTTTTTACTGGATTCTTTAGGATTCTCTAAATATACCATCCTATCATCTGCAAAGAGTGATAGCTTAGTTTCTTATTTGCCTATTCTAATTTCTTCAATTTTTTTTCTTCTCTTAATGCTAAAGCTAATGTTTCTAGTACCATATTGAATAACAGTGGTGATAATGGACATCCTGTTTCACCCCCTATCTTATTGGAAATGCTTCTAGCTCATACCCATTACATATAATGCTTGCTGATGGTTTTAGGTAGATGGCACTTATTTTAAGGAAGTCTCCATTTATTCCTATGCTCTCTAATGTTTTTAATAGGAATAAGTGTTGTATTTTGTCCTAAGTTTTTTCTGCATCATATGGTTTCTGTTAGTTTTGTTGTTGATATGATCAATTATGCTGATAGTTTTCCTAATAATGAATAAGCCCTGCATTCCTGATATAAGTCCTACCTGGTCATAGTGTATTATTCTTGTGATAAGTTGCTGTAATCTCTGCTAATATTTTATTTAAAATTTTTGCATTTATATTCATTAGGAAAATTGGTCTATAATTTCCTTTCTCTGTTTTGGCTCTTCCCAGTTTAGGTATCAACATCATATTTGTATCATAAAAAGAACTTAGTAGGAGTAATTTGCCTATTTTCCCAAATAGTCTATATCGTATTGAAATTAATTGTTCTTTAAATGTTTGATAGAATTCATTTGTAAATCCATTTGTACCTGGAGATATTTTCTTAAGGAGTTCAGTGATGGCTTCTTCAATTTCTTTTTCTGAGATGGGGTTATTTAAGTGTTTCACTTCCTCTTCTGCTAATCTGGGCAATTTATATTTTTGTAGATATTCATCCATTACATTAAGATAAGTGACTTACTTCTTGCTCTGCTCCTGGAAGTCTCCTCTCTCTGTGAAATTCTTTGCTAAAAGGTAGATAAACAACATGTAGCATAGATCCTACATGTTTCTGGAATCCTTTGCTACTACTCCAGATTCAATTTAGGAGGTGACAGTGACCACAGTTATACAAATATGGATTGAGCCCCTCACATAGTACATTCCCTATCAATAGACAAATTAATAGGCAAATAAATTAAATAGAATAGGTGTTGGGTTTTTTTGTCAAGACATAATAGTAAAGTACATAACAATGGAAAATCAAGTATTAGTTTCATTATCCCCACATAAAAAGGATAATGTCCCATAAATACCCATTCTTTTGGAAAAGGGAACACTTCCTAGACAATTTACACTCCTAAGGTTGTATCACAACTGTTATACATACTCTCATTGTTCTGTCAGAAATGGCTAATCCCTTTTTCTCCTGTGATTGTAGTTCCTCTCTGCCTTCAAAGATACTGTTTATTGGATTCCACTGAGGTGCTCTTTCTGTTTGTTGGGACTGCTATTTGGGGCTTCTTTCTCAAAGGAAGTGTTATCACTCTTTGGAGATTTCCTAGCCAGAATGCTGAGGGGCTAATCAAATCATTTCTAACTTTTTTTTTTTGCTAGTCAGGCTCACAGCCACACTTGGCCACACCGAAAAAAGTACCCTTCATGTGGCTGTCAAGATCTTTTTTCAACCTCATTTGTCTTCATGAGAGGAGAAAGTGAGTGAATTCCTTACATATTCTATAATATAAATCTATCTATCTATAATATAATATATAATTACAATAAAATAATAATCTATAATATAAATTCTATAAATCTCAAAAGGGGCATGAAACAACACCTGAGGAGGTGAGGCAGCAGTGAATAATGATGATATGTCTGACTCTCTTACATTTTCGCTCTGTTAAAATTTACGATCCTTGAAAAGTTACACTCAGTACACAGGTACAATCTGTAGCTATACATCCATTGAATCCCATATAGTATAATAAATATGTATAAACTCAGCTACAATGGCTACATGCATGTGCATAGTAAAAAACATCACATAAACTTTCATGAAATAGACTAAGCACAGAGATTATATGCAGTGCATAGCATCATATACACAATATGTATTAAATAAATTCCATTGATATATTTTGTCTTTTGCATCACCTAGAAATCTCCCTGTATTCCACTCCCTCTCACTTCCCAGAGAGCCATTTTTATAACAAAGATTTTTTTTTGAAAAAGAAGAAGAAAGAAAGAAATTTGAAAAATCTATTGAAAAAATTGATTAAAAAATCAGGCAATAAATTGAATGTTCCATACCATGGATCCCCTTTCTCCCTCTATAATGGATGTGGGATGTGGTGGAGTAAGGTAAATCTTGTAGCCTCTTCTCTATTCTGTGGGACTGAATTTGTTCTTTGTAATTTTATGACATTCATTTTCAGTTGTTTTGTGGTTGTTGTTCTATTGACTTCCATTTTTGTAATCATTATATATATGTAGTTTTATTATTTATTATTTATATATATATATATATGTATATATATATATATATATATATATATATAATTTGTCTTCCTCTCTGCTTATTTCATTTTGCATCACTTCATGTAAGTCTTTCTACCACAGTACATAGTATATACTCTCACAAGTGGACATGAAAAGGTAAAAGGTACCCTAGAACATCATTTGCCAGCCTGTTAACTGAGAACAGAAGTCTTAGAACTTCTGTCATTTCTGTATCTTCAGATCCACTCTCCATTGGTTCTAGTTCTATGATACTTTCTGAGCTAAGGTCATCACTAGATGGTCAGCCTCTTTCAGATAGAAACTCAACCAAGCTATGTGTTGATTGTAAATTTCCCTATTTTCACCATCTTCGAGTGGTCCAATGGGTCCTTCATCTACAGAAATACAGAAATAGGTAAACTTTGAAAGCAATAAGAACATTATGTGATTAATACAATGACCATTTATGATTCCAGAGGACCAATGATAAAATGTACTATCTGCCTCCTACAGGCAAGTGATAGATTCAGGGTACAGAATAAGACACACATAGGTGGAACAGTGGATAGAGTGCTGGGTTTGGAGTCAGGAAGACTCATTCATGAGTTCAAACCTGGCCTCAAACATATACTAGCTCTGTGACCTTGGACAACTCACTTAACCCTGTTTGTTTCTGTTTCCTCATTTATAAAATGAGCTGGAGGAAGGAAATGGCAAACCAATCTGTATCCCTACCAAGAAAGCCCCAAATGGGCTCACAAAGAGTTGGACATGACTGAACAACAACAACTTTTGCACACAGCCAGTGAAGAACTTCTTGCTTGACTTTGTATATTTGTTACAAGGGATTTTCTCTCTCCCTCCCTCTCTCTCTCTCTCTCTCTCTCTCTCTCTCTCTCTCTCTCTCTCTTTTTCTTTCTCTCTCAGGATCAGAGTGAGAGGGAGAAAAAATAGATTTCTTTTAATTGAAGTTAAAAACAAAAAGATGTGAGGTATAGTACAAATGTGGAACATTGCACGCACTTTCAGATGAAGTCACTATATTATTAATTTTTCTAAATTGTTTTTACTTTGTAACAAGATACCTCTCACAGAGTAGGAATGTTCATATTGTAAAAATAAAACATGCCAATACATTTTTTTAAAACAAAGTTCATTACATCTTTCTTCATGACATTATACTTAATTCAATAACAGTCATTCAACAAGTGCCTACAATGTGCCTGACACTGTGGTAGGTAGGTGAAACAGTTCCTGCCCTCAAGGAGCTTACATTCTCATGGGGAGGGGATGTATTGTGTATGCAGACGAGAAAATAAAAGATATGAACAAATTAAATGCAAAGCAAATTGGAGCAGGTATACCAAAAACTAGGAGAGAAAAAGAAAAGCTTCTTGCAAAGAAAGTCACGCCTGAGCTGAGCCTTGAAGAAAATTTGAGAGTCCAAAGGGGAAGAATTAAGGAAGTAAACAGACCAGGCACAACTGATAGTCTCCGTAAAGATCCAGGGGCAAGATATGGCATGTCATTTGGTTTGGCTGGAACACGGTATGAGATGAGGACTAAAGTGAAATTGTTCTGGAAAGAGAGGTTAGAGCCAGCTTGTGAGAGGATTTAAATGCTAAACATAGGAGTCTGTATTTGTATATGTTAAATATATATGTACATACATATAGTATATATTGTGTGTGTATATATATATATATATATATATATATATATAAAGAGAGAGAGAGAGAGAGAGAGAGAGAGAGAGAGAGAGAGAGAGAGAGAGAGAGAGATAGTCTATATTGTAGTCACTGAAGCTTCTGGAACAAGGGAATTACATGGTCAGATCTGTGCTTTCGAAGTGCTGTTTGCTGGCTGTCCTAAGGCATCAGGGTCCCCATCTCATTAAGCATTGTGCCACTAAAGCCCTCTTGACAGTGGTTCTCCTTGAGGAGGACAAGGCATAGTTCTAGACCTTGATTCCTGCTAAATCTAACATCTCTTTGAACGACTAGTTTTACCTTTTAAAATTTCAGTCCCGATCAAAATAGGTCCTAGCAGGGAACCCATATAAAGTACTTCCAAATGACTTAGGCTTCTTTGAAACAGTCTGGTTCCTAATTTGTTAGGCTTGTACATATTGGAGGGAAATGGTTTATTACCACTAGGACATTGCCTATGTTTTTCCTTTCTCCTTCCAGAGAGAAGGAATCTATTCACATCAAAGGCTTGCTAGGTAAACAGTAAAGTAAAATAGTTCTCCAGGTAAACAGTAAAAGTTTCCTTTGAACACACTGAGCATAAGCTTCACATTTCTTACATACTTTAACTGCTACCTTGGGCCGATAAAGTCTGAACCATATCAGCTCTAGAGTTGTCTCTTGGCCAAAATGTCTAAAATTATCATGGAGAACTTTCATGGTGATGGATAAATGGGCTTTGGATAGTCCCTCTTGCTTTTTCTATGCTCCTTCCTCTGGCTCCAGGCTGCTGCCTAGATTCCACCTTAACAACTTGACTGCTCACACTGCCTACAGGAGATGGGACCACCAAGTCTCTTCCTTCCGGTGAGATGAAGGACCTTACCATCTACCTTGCCATTGCATTCTAAGGTCCTCTGGGCCTTACTCTATGTTCTACATCTATGCCTTCCATGCTCCCTGACACTCATTTGACCCACTGATGCTACCTAAGCATCCCTGTGCCTTGTCATCTGCTTGGCAGCTGAGCTTCGTTTCACATGTGGTCTCCCCCAATTATAGCATGAGCTCCTTCAGAGCAGAGACCATCTTATTTTTTTTCTGTTTGTATCCCCAGAACTTAGCACAGTGCTTGACACATAGTAAGAATTCCATAAATTCCTTTTGATCTATTTTATTAATACCAACTGTGTTTTGGTCTTTTGTGTCTTCTTGAAAGCCAGCTATGTGGTACAGTGGCTACAATGTTAATTACACCTGGAAAAAGAAAGATCTGAGCTCAAATTCAGCTTCACACACTTCCTGGAAGTCTGATCCAGGACAAGTTCCTTAATCTCAGTCTACATCTGTTTCTTCAACTATAAAATGGGGATTACCTCACAGGGTTGTAGTGAAGATCAAGCAAGATAATATTTGTAAAACCACTTAGCACAATGCCTGCCATGTAGTTGGTTCTTAATAAATGAATATTCTCTCCTTCCCTCTTTTACAATACCTCTTAAATTATTTCTGGAAATACCATTTGTGCCTATGTGAAACATCAGGAGATCACAGAAACATCTAAGAAGGACATTGATAATTCAATTCACTAAACATTTAGGGGCTTACTATATGTCAGAGCCTGTGCAAGGCACTGGGTATACAAACAAGAAAAAGAAAGACAGTATTTGCCTTCAAGGAGCTTACAGTCTAAAGGGAGAAGACAACATACCAAAGCAAGCTGGAAGAAAGGGTAGGAAGATATGAGGGAGTACCTGCATCTTGTTCCATGACGTTGAAACCAAACGGAGCTTCAGAGGGAAAGTGGTAAACTGATGAATGTCAAGAGAATGGAAAAGGGCATTGAGTTCATCTCATATAAAGACCAGTCAAAGAAACTGGGCATATGACCTCTGAGGTCAGAACTAGAAGCAATTTGTGAAAGGGGCAACTTCTGGCTTAATAGAAAGAAAAATAGTCCTAAAAATCAGAAACACCCAAAAGTGGGATGGGCGGCCTCAGAAAGTATCTGGTGTCCCTTCACGGAGGTCTTCAGGCAGACACTGGACACCACTTATTGGGTCTATTACAATTGTGATTCTATTTGGGTATGAGTTAGGCTAGATTGCCCCTGAGTTCCTTTCCAAACCCAGGGTCCATGACTGTGAATTATCTAGGTAATGGAGAGTCTATTTAGTTTAACAACAGTAACAGTCTTTGTTAAGTCCCACCCATTAGTAGGTAAGGAATGTTTTTGAAATCTCTACTCACTCCCTGTGTGACCAAGGACACCCACTTGAATGCTGACTGATGGGGATTAGGAATGGAACATGGAGGGGCTTGATGGAAGTTTATGCGGATGGTAGCTGGTCTTTATGGAGAATGAATTTGTGACCTTGACCTCATTAGCATCAAACCCAAACCAACTGTGCAACCTGGTCTAGACAATAAATATTAACCAGGCAGCCGCTAGACCACAGAAAGGCTACTGAAGCGCCACATTATCCTGTTGAGGAATTCATGGAACATCTCTAAAACTCTCTGACAAACTGCAAAGGAAGTGGCTCGGGACAGGAAAGCTCTTGACAAAACTGTGAATTATACAGATTATATCTTCAGAGCCCCTTTTCTTTCCATGTGCTGTCTGGCTACCTATATGACCCTTAGCCTGGTCCCAACAGAATCATTCAGTGTCTCCATTTTCATACTTTCCTCCTCCTCATGAAAACTTTCCTGTCTTGTGTCTCATTCCCTTAATGAAGGAAGGAAACAAGTATTTCTTAAGTACTTATGCTAAGAGCTTTACAAATGTTATCTCATTTCATCCTCACAATAATCCTGAGGTAGGTGCTGTTGTTTCATAGTTGAGGAAACTGAGGCAGACACAAGTTAAGTGACTTATCCAGGGTCACACAGCTAGGAAATGTCAGAGGCTAGATGTGAACTTAGACGTTCCTGACTTGAGGCCCAGTATTCTACCCACTGCATCACTTAGCTGCCTCAAGACTGAGTTAGACAAATACTAGAAAATTTGGTAACTCATTCACGTTGTGATTTTAGTACTTGATAAAATATTTAATATATTATCCATCTAATATGGCAGTTTCAATTCCACCAGTGGCAACCCAGTCATATTTGAGGACAGGAGAAGTCATTCCAGCATGTTTCAAGTCAAATCATGTGTGTGGTAGTTTGCTAAATCTATCTATTTGTCACAAGGATTGAACTCCATGGAGTATTCAAGGGAATGGGCCTTCAAAGAGAAAGCACTAGGAAACTTCTTTGAATATGATTTGACTCAGTCCTGAAGGACTTAATTCTTTGGTATGATGAAGCAAATCCTGAGTGGTCCCTTAGTTCTTCCTCTGCTCCTTAATAGTGTATCATTTAAAAAAGAGAAATTGTTTCCAACTCACTTTCTTCCTCTGACTTGTTCAGGTAGCATCATATAATTCTTCAGTCAGAGGTAGGGACGGAGTAGCCATCTCTTCCCTGGAAAGACTCAACTAAGCAAGCTTGAGCCTGGGCCTCTGACTCCCTCTTGCTTTCTGCTTCCTTCTCCCAGAGAGGGCTGTCTCCACATTCAGAGTAGCCTTTTCCCAATACATTCCTCTTTTACCCTTTAATTTTATTTTTTAGATATCATCCCTTCATACTCAACTCACCCTGTGCCCTCTGTCCTATACATATATATATGCATATATACATATATACATATACATACATATATATATATATATAGACATACACACACACACACACACACATATAGAGAGTCTTCTATTTCATTGAATATCCAGGTAGAGAAATTGAAGGTCCTGTAGTTGTTGTTCAATGGTTGTCATGTACCACTCTTCACGACCCTATGGACCATAGCACGCCACGGCTTTCTATCCTCCACTATCTCTCAAAGTCTGTCCCAGTTCATGTTTGTTGTTTCCATGACACTATTTATCCATCTCACCCTCTGCCATCCCCTTTTCCTTTTGCCTTCAATCTTTGCCAACATCTTTTCTGTTGAGTTCTGCCTTCTCATTATGTGACCAAAGTATTTAAGCTTCAGCTTTAGTATTTGACCTTCCAGTGAATAGGCTGAATTAATTTCTTTAAGTACTGGCTGATTTGAGCTCCTTGTGAATCCTCAGTTGGTGCCAATTGAACTTGGGGAGGTGCTCTCTGTACATCTACTAAGCTCCTCTTGGAAGAGAAGACAACAAACAGAAAAAAGATAAGACTTTGTTTGGCTTGCCTGAAGAAAAGAACTTGAAGGGATCTTTTGGATAGTGTGGAGCCAAGACAAAATGGGAGATGTCAACTGAGTGGCCCTTCAAAGTTATTTATATTTTGATGATTTTAAGTCTTTATCTCCCAGGAGAATATAACAGCACCTATGAGTTATTACTATTGCTTTTTCAATATATCTTTCAACATATTGCTTTGTCAGTGCAAGTTTGTGAGTCTTTGGTGTTTAGCATGTCTTTTGTGTAAAGGAAATTATGAAACAAAACCAAAAAATAGGAGACAATGTGAACTATCTCGTTAGAAAAACAACTGGCCTTAGAAATTGATCCAAGAGAGATAATTTAAAAATTATTGAACTACTTGAGATGATCAAAAAAGAGCCCAGACATCATCTTTCAAGAAATTATCAAGGAAACTTCCCTGATATTCTAGAGCCATAGGGGAAAATAGATCCTGAAAGACTCCTCTGATCACCTCCTGAAAGAGATCCCAAAAGGAAAACTCCTAGGAATATTGTAGCCAAATTCCAGAGTTCCAATGATAAGGAGAAAATATTACAAGCAGTCAGAAAGAAATAATTCAAGTATTGTGGAAACACAAGGACAACACAAGATTTAGCAGCTTCTGCATTAAGTGATCAGAAGGCTTGGAATATGATATTCTGGAGGTCAAAGGAGCTAGGATTAAAACCAAGAATCACCTACCCAGCAAATCTGAGTATAATACTTCAGAGGAAAAAATGGATATCCAATTAAATAGAAGATTGTCATGCATTCTTGATGAAAAGACCAGGGCTGAATAGAAAATTTGACTTTCAAATACAAGAATCAAAAGAAGCATGAAAAGGTAAGCAGGAAAGATAAATCACAAGGGACTTATTAAAGTTGAACTGTTTACATTCCTATATGGAAAGATGATATTTGTAACCCATGCAACCTTTCCCAGTATTAGGGTAGTTGGAGGGAATATCTATATCTATATCTATAACTATGACTATATCTATAGCTATAGCTATATATATATACACACATACATATACATATATACATATATATGACAGAGGGCACAGGGTGAGTTGAATATGAAGGGATGATATCTAAAAAAATAAAAATAAAGGGTAAGAGAAGAATGTACTGGGAAAAGGAGAAAGGGAGAGGTAGAATGGAGTAAATTATCTCACATAAAAGAGGCAAGAAAAAGTTTTTACAATGGAGGGGAAGAAGGGGGAGGTGAGAGGGAATGAGTGAACCTTACTCTCATCAAATTTGACTTAAGGAGGGATTAACACACACATTCAATTGGGTATGAAAATCTATCTTACTCTATTGGAAAGTAGGAGGTGAAAGGGATAAGAGAGGGGGATGCTAGAAAGGAGGGCAAGTAGGAGGAGGGGGTAATCAGAAGCATACACTTTTGAAGACAGACAGGATTAAAAGAGATAATATAATAAATGGGAAGTGGGATAGGATGGAGAGAAATATAGTTAGTCTTTCGCAACATGACTGTTATGGAAGTGTTTCATATCGCTACACATGTATAACCTATATTGAATTGCTTGCCTTCTCAATGAGGGTGGGTAGGGAGGGAGGAAGGGAAAGAATGTAGAACTCATAGTTTTAAAAACAAATGTTAAAAATTGTTTTTACATGCAACTGGGAAATAAAATATACAGGTAATGGGGTATAGAAATCTATTTTGCCCTGCAGAAAAATAGAAGGAAAGGGGATAAGAAAAGGGGTGGGGTGATAGAAGGGAGGGCAGATTAGGGGAAAGGGTAATCAGAATGCATGCCATCATGTGGTGGGGGGAGGGGACAGATGGGGAGAAAATTTGGAACTCAAAATCTTGTGGAAGTCAATGTTGAAAACTAAAAATAAATTAACAAAAAATAAAATATTACAATTTAAAATTTTTTGAAACATTTAAAAAAAAATATCTTTGATACAACATAGCCATCATCCAAGAATAACTTAAATATACTCTCCAATCAAAGGTGAAATATAGAAAGATAACAGAAACAAGAAGTACAGCTTCCATATCTACCTAAACTCCTCAAAAGGTCATTGCTAGTAAAAGGGTCTCTGTGCCTCCTATGGCCCATGTGTCCATGGATCCACGGTGTAAGAGCTTCAGTGGAATTTGCTTATTCTAGAGGCCCACTGCCCTGCTACTCTTTGTGGACATCAGTGACAGTGGTATAGCACTAAATCTGTAAATTAAATAAAATGGCATTACAATTTTTATTATATTAATGTGGTCCAACCATAAATAATGAATATCTCCAATTATTTGTTTTCCTTTATTTCTCTAAAGATCATTTTGGAATTGTATTCAAATAAAAGCATGGAAGTAAATTCATCTTTCCTTTATATGACAGATAATATTTATCTAAAACCAAGAGCTTTGTGATTTGGAATAGAGAAATACTGGAAACCTTCTCATTAAGATCAGGGTAAAAGCCATCCATGAGGATGGCTTAATAGACTAAGTCACAGATATTTTACGCATTTTGTAACTATTTTAAATGGAATATCTTTTTCTGTGTCCTCCTTTGGGATTTTGTTTATGACATACACAATGGATGAAAATACTCCTGCCTTGTTAAATTTCTAGGATTCTCTAAGTAATTCTCTAGGATGCTCATAAAATCATCCATAAATGGAAATAAATTTGTATTTTTGCCTATGCTTATTCTCTCACTTTTTTCTTGTCTTATTTATGATTATCATAGAGATATTTTACGTGATTGTGATGACAATGGATATCCTTGTTTTACCCTGATCTTAAAGAGAAGGTTTCCAGTATTTCTCTATTACAATCATACAAGCTCTTGGTTTTAGATAAATATTATCTGTCATATAAAGGAAAGGTGAATTTGTTCCCATGCTTTTAAAATGTATTTTTTAACATAAATGAATACTATATTTTGTCAGATTTTATCTGTGTGACATAGTCATGTGATCTATATTTTTATTACACTATTCTTATTTTATTTTATTATATATAGTACTTTATTATACTATTTTAGCTTCTCTACTATTGAATCATACATGCACTCCTGGTATGCCTTGATTTTTCCCTATGACACACATTCATAGTCACCTGGCCACTGCCATCTCCAAGCAAAAGCCTAGTGATTGTTGCTCAGTCCAACTGTGAAAAAAAAGACCTGGATTTAGTCTTGCCCCTGTCATTTCCTCTCTGTGTGACTACAGGCAAGTAATTTAATATCTCTGAGCCTAAGCTGACTTACCTATAAAACAGAGCTAATATATAAGATTATTGTAAGGGAGATACTTTAAAAACCATGGTGCTTTTGTTGTTGTTTAGCCTTCTCAATCATGCTCTAGGCCTGGAGTCAGGAAGACCTGGGTTCAAATCCAGCCTCAGATACAAGCCGTATGACTTTGAGTCAGTCACCTAACCCTGTTTTTGCCTCAGTTTCCTCTTCCATAAAATAAACTGGAGAAGGAAATGGCAAACCACTCCAATATCTTTACTAGGAAAACCCCAAACAAGGGGACAGAGTTGGAAAGGATGGAAACAACTGAACAACAACAACAAGAAGTGAGATGCTTATGCCCAAACAGGGGAGGACCTTGAACTTTCCCCCCCGACCCTGTCCTCCCAATCAACTTGGGGTCTTGGGGAGTGGATTGGCAAAGGTTATGAATGTTTTACTGAGACATCTAAACTGCCATATGCACGTTGAAGTCAGCATAATTAGGAACAAACAAAAGATACAATGATTACAACAATAGAAGTGATGAGAAAAAAAATTACAAAATGAAATAAATTATAATTTGGCCCCCACAAAGAGTTGAGAAAATGCACCCCTTTTCCTCCACTTAAAAGGTAAGGGGGCTACAGTGTGGAAGACTGCATATACTGTCACTTACTATTTGTGTTCATTGCTTTTTCTTTCGTTTTAATTATTTATTATAAGGGATAGTTTTCCAGGTAGGAGAGGAGGGAGGGATGTATTTGGAAACAAAGGTAATATAAAATCAAAATATATCAATAATTTAAAAAAATAATTAGTTGAGGGAAAACTCTTTTATTGATGTTCTTCAGTTCACCCCTGTGCCCATGAGCAGATGCTTGTCTGCCACTCCCTTAAATTTAAGGTTTCTGAGGAAATCATAATTAAGAAAATGTTCAAGGTCATACTGTGGATGAACTTGGAAGTGGTTCAAATATGCTTCAGGTTTGCCATCATTTCACTGAGATATGCCCAAATGGTGATGTCATACCAAGGGCATGAGTAATTTCATACTTCAGATAGCACTTTCCCCTCCCCTGGAAAATAGCAAAGCAGTAATTATTTAAGGTCAAAAGTGACCAGAGAAACATTATCAGTCATTAGACTAGATAATTAGAGATTAAAGCCAAGGTACCAAAAAGCTAATGTTGTTTTCATGAGTTTATATTTTACGCCTTATCATGAAATCAGCTGGCTGGTGGGGAAATGTAGCGTTTATTTATTAGAGGAACAGTGAGCAAGGTGCAAGGGAAGACTGGAAGCAGAAGTCAAGTGGGAAGAAGACTGGACTTGGAGCCGAAAGGCCAAGGATCAAAGCCTGCCCATCTGTGTGGCCTCAGATAATTTACTTTTCTCATCTTTGGGACACAATTTCCTCATGAATACATAATGAGGAACTGCTATTTCAAATAAAATAGGAAAGTTGGGCTAAAGGAATTCAAAGACCCCTTCCACTCTAGATCATTGTTCCTGATTAACCTGTATACCCATAATGCCCCATGGAAGCACTCATGGAGTTGGTAGCCAACATAGCTCAACCCCAAGTCTTCAACTTTGTCTGCAGGACAATGGGTAATAGGTTTATTTTATCAATTCAATTCAATCCAACAAACACTTAGTACTTTCTGTTCACCAGTTACTGTTAGTCCTTAGAGATACCAAGACAAAAAATAATGGAATACTTCCTGCCCTCAAGGACATTATATTCTCTTGGATGATAGATTTAGAGCTTCTTCTGTGCAGAATTTTTGTATTCCAAAGATCCTTTCATGGACCCAAAGAGCATAGGGATTTAGCCAAGGCCACCCAGAAAGTAGAAGCAGACAGGATTTGAACCCAAACCCTATGTCTCCAGATCCAGAACTGCAGTATAAGGATTAGACTCCTGAGAGGTATACATGACAGCTAACTTCATCTCCATTGTTGCTGATGGAGCCTGTCACCTAGATAAGCTATTGAATATTTCTGGGCTTTGGGGGACTACCTCTGACATCTATTGACACTAGCAATAAACTATAAGGAGGAGTGAAGATAAAAAGTTATCTAAATGATAAATATAGTCAACTCAGCCAACAAATCAATCAGCAAATGTTCGCTGAGATCCTTTTATGGGCCAGGCATCATGCTAAGGGCTGAGGGTTGGATACAGGCAAGACTAAGATCAAAGGGTCCTTCCTTTCAAGGAGTTTACAGTCTGCTTTGGTCAATAAAACACATCTACATAGAGAAATGACTAAAACCACAAACAAAATAAAATGTCGATTAGGTCATGAAATTTCTGTTATCTGTAATGACCAAGGAATGAACTGTTTTGGGTCATTGGCAAATTTGGTTAAAGAATACTTACCATCTGGGCCACATATGAACAAGTCAAAAACCAAGAGGTAAGTTTTATTTCTGATCTTTGTTTTATGCCAATCGTTTCTTCCTCAACACCTCTCATTGAATGCGTCCTGGTGATAAAGAAAAGAATATTAAACCAAACCAACTTATACTGGAGCTGCGTCTGATATTATATGCCTAATTCCATATCCATGGAGTCCTTTACTTCTCTGCTGATTTTCAAAGAATTTGAAATGTAGTAAAATGTTTTGTATTAAACCTTTGCTGAACGTGATTTAATCTTTGATGATTCAGAATGGGTCCCATCTTAAATGTCTCAATGTCCCACACAGAACTGAATATGAGACACATGACATGATAGATAATCAAGACATTGAGAAATGGTGTGGTGCAGTGGATAGGGAACTGGACTTGGAGACAAAAGATCCGTGTTCAAATCCTGCCTGTGACTTTGGACAAATTGTTTAACTACACTAGGCCCCATCTGTAAAATGAAGGGGATGGGGTAGATTTAGGTGGTTTCTAAAATCCCTTTAAGCTCTAAATCTATGATTAAAATGTTTGTGGAATGAATGACTTATTACTATTATTGGCTGGAGCCAACAGGCTCCCCAGGGAAGGCTTCCACACCAGGGTCACTGAAGCAGCCAGGGTTAATCCAGCCACCACTCTGACTGGAGACAGACCCACAAGGGCCCCCAGAGTCCGAAGCTAGCGACGCTTCTGGGGGTATTCATAGCCCCATACAGCTGTTGCCAATTATGTCTTGTCAACATGTTTTGGTTGTAAATAGTTTCTTGTTTTGTTCTGTGTGGGGATCCTTTCTTTGCTCTCCTTCCTCTCTCAGTCCTCTCAAATGATAAGCTCTTTGCGGGTAGGGGCCATGCTTTCTTCTTTTATATTCCCATACTCCTAGGTGGCATAGTGGATAGAGCCCAGAATTTGGAGGCAAGACCATCTGAATCAAATCAAATGTGGCCTCAGACACTTAGGTCATTTAACCTCTGTCTGATTCAGTTCCCTCAACTATAAAATAAGGGTGCTACTAGCATTTACTTCACAGGGCTATTGTGAAGATCAAAGATAATGCTTGTTCTGGCACATTGTGGCTCAGATATTCAGTCATTCCCAACTCTTTGTGATTCCATATGGGGTTTTCTTGGTGAAGATACTTGAAGTGGTTTGCCATTTCCTTCTCCAGTGGATTAAGACAAAAGAGGTTAAGTGACTTGCCCAAGGTCACATAGGTAGTGAGTATCTGAAGCCAAATTTGAACTCAGATCTTTCTGACTTCAGGCCCAGAGCTCTATCCACTGAGCCACCTGTTTTGGCACATATAACTTAACCAATACTTGTTTCTTTCCTATTTCCTTTCCCCTTCCTCTTTCCCTTCCCTTCGATAGTGCCTGGTGGGATATGGATAGTGCAGGGATGGGAGAATGTATTCAGTGAATATCAGTCTGACTAGCACACTTAGTCCACTTCATATGAGTGAGAAGGATGAAAAAAAAAAAGCCCATGGTCATCAGTGTCTCTAGGGAAAAGAAAAACCCCTTAATCACAAGAATGACTCCAGTCTCAGAAATGTGTTTTTTTTTAAAATTTCAGTTGAATCCAATCAGATGGACTTGAGACAGAAGGCTGTTGATGAGTTGGTCTTTCAAAGTTCAAGAAACACATTGGAAGAGTGTGATAAGCTTGGACTTTTATCTCTGGTAGTTCTAGGGGAGAAAGAAAAAATTTTGGAGATCTCTGTTGGTTGTTTTTATTTTCCCCATCCCACACTGATGTGTCATTGCCAGGTTAGTATGACGTTTTGAGGCCGAATTGTACAGTCATCACACAGTAGGCCAGGCAGATAACCAGAGTGTCAGGCCACTAGGTATCCATACTACATGGTGATTGGTTGAAGGAAATGGAGGTAGTGTATCTAGAGAAAAGACAACTTCAGGGGAAACATGGTAGTTGTCTTCAAGCGCTCATCTGGAGCAGGGAATAGATTTGCTCAGTTTGGCCCCAGAGGACAGAACCCATTGCAAAAGGCAAAAACTGCAGAAATCTAAGTTTAGGATAAAACTTCCTAACAATTAGAGGTATCTAAAAGTAGAAGTGAATGTCAAAAGAGGTAGTGGCTTACCCTGCCTTAGACATTTTCAAGCAGAGGCTGGATGAACGCTTGCCAGGTATGTTATAGCAGAGATACCTTTTTGTATATGAGCTAGACCAGAATGCCCCTGAGGTCCCTTCCAACTATCAAATTCTGTGATTCCAGGAACATTTTTCAGATTTCAGGCTATCAATGAAACTTTTCTTTCTAGAAACATTTCCAAAGTACAGGACATCAGACATTGATTTTGGAATTATTACGAATCAAAAGATAATGTGATGCAGAGCAAGAAGGAACCTCAGAGATCAATAAGACCAACTTTATTTTACAGATGAGGAAACTAAGATACAGACTGATGACTCACTTCCCACAGCTCCTCTTCCTTCAACATTTACCATTTTGATGTTTTATCATCTTTGCCAATTTTATAGTTCTGAAGTAAAAATTCAGAATTGTCTTAATTTGCATTTCATTTATTATTTTATTTGTAGCATTCTTTCATGTAGATGTTGATAGTTTGTATCTCTCTGTTTTCAAATTGCCAATTCTTAGACTTTGATCTGTTGGGGACTGTCTTTATTCTTACATATGCAATTCCTTTCATATCTTGGCTTATCAGAGATATTTGCGTTAGTAATTTTTACCAATGGATGACTCCTCTTCTAATTTGAGCTGCAGTGATTTTGTGCATGCAAGAACTTTTCAATTTTATGTCTTCAAAATTGTCTTTTATCTCAGATGATCATCTCCATCCCTTAATTAGTTAAGAATTCTCCAGCCAGTCATATACAAAATGTTTCCTTAAATTTTCCTCTATTTTTTCATTATGTGATGACTTTTTATCTCCATTTAGTATGTATTTTGAGCTTATTTGGGGTATGTGGGTTAAGAGGTTGGTCCAAATCTAATTTCCATTAGGCTGATTTCTAGTTTTCTCAACAGTTATCTGTTTTTAATAGGGAGTCCTTATTTCAGTAGCTGGCATCAGTGTGATTTATTGAACACTAAATATGTTTGATGCTTCTGAGTACTGCTTACCTAATTTGCTCTACTGAACAACTTTTCCATGTTTTAAAATCAGTGACAAATAAGTTTTTTTTTTTATAATTACTACTTTATTCTAGTTTGACATCTGGTAAAACTAGTCCTTCCTTGTTCCTAATTTTTTCCATTATTTCTCTTGAGATTCTTGACCTTTTCTCTAGATTAATTTGGTAATCTTGTCCTTTTGATAGTTTCATTGGTATGGCACTAAATCTGCAAATCAAATAAAATGGCATTACAATTTTTATTATATTAATGTGGCCCAACCATGAATAATGAATATCTCCAATTATTTGTTTTCTTTTATTTTTCTAAAGAGATCATTTTGAAATTGTATTCAAATAAAAGCATGGAAGTAAATTCACCTTTCCTTTATATGACAGATAATATTTATCTAAAACCAAGAGCTTTGTGATTTGGAATAGAGAAATACTGGAAACCTTCTCATTAAGATCAGGGTAAAAGCCATCCATGAGGATGGCTTAATAGACTAAGTCACAGATATTTTACGCATTTTGTAATTATTTTAAATGGAATATCTTTTTCTGTGTCCTCCTTTGGGATTTTGTTTATGATATATACAATGGAAGAAAATACTCCTGCCTTGTTAAATCTCTAGGATTTTCTAAGTAATTCTCTAGGATGCTCATAAAATCATCCATAAGTGGAAATAAATTTGTATTTTGCCTATGCTTATTCTCTCACTTTTTTCTTGTCTTATTTATGATTATCATAGAGATATTTTACATGATTGTGATGACAATGGATATCCTTGTTTTACCCTGATCTTAAAGAGAAGGTTTCCAGTATTTCTCTATTACAATCATACAAGCTCTTGGTTTTAGATAAATATTATCTGTCATATAAAGGAAAGGTGAATTTGCTCCCATGCTTTTAAAATGTATTTTTTAACATAAATGAATAATATATTTTGTCAGATTTTATCTGTGTGACATAGTCATGTGATCTATATTTTTATTACACTATTCTTATTTTATTTTATTATATATAGTATTTTATTATACTATTTTAGCTTCTCTACTATTGAATCATACATGCACTCCTGGTATGCCTTGATTTTTCCCTATGACACACATTCATAGTCACCTGGCCACTGCCATCTCCAAGCAAAAGCCTAGTGATTTTTACTCAGTTCAACTGTGAAAAAAGAGACCTGGATTTAGTCTTGCCCCTGTCATTTCCTCTCTGTGTGATTACAGGCAAGTAATTTAATATCTCTGAGCCTAAGCTGACTTACCTATAAAACAGAGCTAATATATAAGATTATTGTAAGGGAGATACTTTAAAAACTGTGTTGCTTTTGTTGTTGTTTAGCTTTCTCAATCATGCCCAAGTCTTTGTGACCCATTTGGGGTTCTCTTGGTAAAGATACTGGAGTGGCTAGCCATTTTCTTCTCCAGCCCATTTATAGATGAGGAAACTGAGGCAAACAGGGTTAAGTGACTTGCCCAGGGTCATACAGTCAATAAGCGTCTGAGGCCAGATTTGAACTCAGGAAGAAGAACGCTACCCCATTATGGTGGTAGATAAATCTAATATATTATTGTCACCTAAGTTCCCTTAAATCACTAACATTTTGTGATTCTATCACTTGAAAAAGAGGCCTCGAGATCTAAAACCTACCAGGTAACAACAACAAACACAGGTTGCTTTGGCCAACACACTTTATGGGGAAGAAGCCAGATGAATGAGTTCAGGTAATGACCTTTAGAGCATTACCTAAAGATAACAGGCTACACTGGAGCTCCAGGAATTTTTATGGCTCATTGGTATGCCTGTCGCCAGATATTGTGATGGTGATGATCCTCTAAAAAGCCTTTGATGCATACGCAGGGACATTATGTAAGCAAAACCTTGGAACACTGGAACACAACAATCTGGCTTGAGGGATGAAAAGTTTTGCTGTTGGATGAACTGCCTGGGGCCCTGGTGGGTTCATACCTGATAAGCGTCAGGTGCTTAGTAACAGTGTGGTATAATGGAAAAAGATCTGGCCCAGGAGTCAAGAAACCTGGGTTTATATCCCCCAAATGTACCATTAACAGGTAGTAGGGCCTTGGGTACGTCACTTTATTTCTTTGGGCTTCAGATGCCAAATGAGAAACTTTCCAACTCTAACAACCCATGACGTTTTCACAAAATTTCCCAGCTTGGGTGGTAAAGTATTAGGCATGTAGGGACTCAATTAGCATAAGGCTAAATGAATATAGAATTTTTGTACTTCCCTCCGGAGTAGTTGGGTAAATGTGTTCCTTCAAATTGAGAACTCCAGTAAGGGAGGTGTCGGGGCTCAGTTTTTCTCTACAATTGGAATATATCCTTGGACAGGTACTGTGTCTGAAGATTTTAGGGACTGGTCACATCTGTGTCTGGAATGGCTCATTCTCCCCAGCAAATCCATTCTGCAGCCCCTCTCTCTGTGCTTTGTTTAGCTAGCCACTGCCATCTCCATGATTTTCCATAAGCAGAATATCTTATCTCCGTTGTTTACTCTGTCTGGTCATTAACTCTGGCAGTAATTTCCATCTCTCTTCCATTTCTCTTCCATTTCTTTTGAGCTGAACAAGCTTCTCCCATCCTTCTTACCAAGAAGAGGATCTGCCACTTATGTATGTGGTAGAAGCCTCTTTCCCTCTCTGACAAAGGGAAAAGAGACTTACCCATAAAACTAAATAGGAAAGGCAGTCCCACAATTTCAGGAGCCTCCGGCAATAGATAGAATTAATTGATAAATCAATCCCCGGGAATTCAATAAGAGCCTACTCTGTGCTAGGCATTGTGCTAAGCACTGGGGATACAAAGAAAGACAAACGACAGTCCCTGCTTTCAAGTAACTCATAGGATAATGGGGGAGACAGTACATGGACAACTATATACAAACAAGCTATATAGAGAATAAATTGGAAAAATCCAATTTATCCAATCCTTTGTTTTATAAGAAAGACATTCTGTAGAAGGTGAAATTTTATCTGGGATTTGAAAGAAGCCAGGGAAATTAGAAGGTAGAGCTGAGGAGGGAGAGCATTCCAGGCAGTGGGGTCAGCAGACAAAAATGTCCAGAGTCTGGAGACTTGTGTGAGGAAAAGCAAGGAGGCTAATGTATCACTGGGTGATAGAGTATGTGGGAGCAGAGGTTGTTGCCGCTGATCTTTGTTTTTGAAGAGGCCCAATGACATCATGGGGCTCTTGATGTCTTGACTTATATGTGAATTGGATTTAAGTGAGGCAGAATTGTGTACAAAGCTGTCAGGCTCACTCTCTCTTGCAGCATTATTAGTTCAGTGGCACGACAAAAGTCAGGACCACTGGTGATGGTCCAATATGCAGTGGATGACCTTGGTGTCTTTGTCTAACCAAGCTCTAAGTGCTACAAAGTGCCTGCTTCAGCTACCTTCATGGCTGTTGGAACAAATTGTTCTCATCTACCCATTCCACCGGGGGAAATCATCATATATTTGGGATAGACACCCCATCTAACTCATTGATGGGTTTGAGACCTCTTGGTTACCTCCAACCTGGTTTAGTTCATCTGCTGAGATGGTTTTACCAAGGTGTGTCTGCTGCTCATGCTACAACTTCTCGGGCCCGCAGGTAAGAGCTGGGTGACAGGTGGACCCCAAAGGTGGATGAGCAGTCCTGCAAAGGGCTCAGCAAGTCCCCCACACCAGATGTTCGAGTCCTCCCTGAGGGTTGGGGGTAAGGTGTAGCAAGACTGTAAGGATTGGAGGGGGCCAAGTGTGAAGGACTTTGAATATCAAACAAAGGCCTTTATCTTCTTCACAAGAATGGCTTGCTTCATGTCATATAACACTATATTTCTGTCAGAAGCACAATTACCTAAGATATCAGTCTCAATTGCATTAAATATAACATTGCTTATACTATCAAAGCCCCAAGTCATTAAACATAACAGGACTGATTTCTTGTTCATCCCGGATGTCCACCTATTTTCCACATATAGCAAAAATAGCTTTTTTTTTTCTTCTGGTGATGATCAATTCCTGTATATACTTTCTTTTTTTTTGTGCCTTTTCCTCCCCTTTATTTCATACTCCCACCACACCACCACAATAATGACTTCTTCTTAATTTAAACTAAAAACCATTAGGGGTTCTGGAAAGGTATGTGTGTGTGTGTGTGTGTGTGTGCGTACTGGGGAGAGGGGGAACGGTGTCACATCCTGAGGTGTTGGGGGGGAGGGGAGGAGACAAGTCAGCGGATGGTCTTGACAGGGCTCTTGAAGGTGCTGGCTGCCTGAAGCTGCAGTTGGTAGGCCATAGGGTGGATCTTGAAGCCATACAGCCTGGGCACAAATTGGTTGGCAGGCTGTTTGGGCCTGTACTCAGGTTGCACCATGAAGAGCATGTGAGGAAAGCCAGTGCCAAAGTAAGCACCATCTGTGTGGTGGTGCCTGGACGACTTGGGGGTGTAAACATCCATGCACTTGGGGCAGTACAGCTTCACCATGGCCTCACCTGGTATGTCTGACAGTCCAATGGGCAACATGGGCTGGTTTTCACAATATACACGGGGACAATAGCCAAAGTCTCCCTGCTGGTATTTTTCCACATCTGGGCGATGCCATGGTTTGTGAGGATGTAGTGGGCATGAATCAGTCCATACAGCCTCTCGGCTTCCTGCTCGATCAGGTCACTCTGGTTGGGGTTGTCCTCCAACTCCTCATCAGGTTCCAAGTCGAGGATCATGTCTAGTGCCTGCGTATAGTGGGGCACCTGTTCATTGAGCCCTGTGAGGTTGAACTTGTCTTGGATATAGTCTTCATCCACCTCGCAGAAGAACTCATTGCCACGAAGCCCACAGAACCATGAGATCCATGATACTTCCTCTGAGCTGCTCATCTTTATGTCAGCTACCGGGCCGGGGCTGGGGAGTGAGAGGGAGAGGTTGCTCCCAGGGGCGGCGGCGGCAGCAGCAAAGCCGCGCAGCGAAGTTAGCGGACCCGACAGCGGCAGGCGAAGGGGTGGCGGGGCAGGTCCACTGTCTTTCTGAATATTTTATGCAATGGGTCTTCTTCCTCTCCCTATTCTGATCTATTAATTTTCTACTGCTTCACAGTCTTGTCACCACCAATTGTATTGGACAATTGCAGGTACACATCCTTATACAAAAACCTTTTTTTTAAAAGATCCATCATATACTTGTGGATCATGGGTTCATGCTTTCCACATTCTAACCTCTCCTTCCCATACTCCAGGAAGCACAGCAGCCAGCTCTTTGGATTTTTACAGTGATGCTTACTTCATCTCTACAGGCATCAAGGGAGACAAGTAATCGCTTTGCAAATACTCATTCCAAATTGACAGCATTTAGAGCCTTTGTGTATGCTTGTTGGACTTCAAAAAGATACAATGTAGGATCATGTTTGTTTGGGTTTTTTTTACCTTAACCTTAAATTCATTTATATGAATAAACATAAAGAGAATAAATACAAAATAATTAAATAAAATTCTGTTTTATAGGGAGGGCACAAATAGTTGCGGGGATCAGGAAATCAATCAATCAGCCATTCATTTATTAAAGGCCTGCCATTTTCCAGAAACTGTACTAAGCACTGGGGATATACATACAAAGAATGAAACAATCCCTTATTGCAAGGAATTTACACTCTAATGGGAAGGACAATTGGTACATATATGAATATATGCGGCATAAATATAACATGAGAAAAAATGCACATGCTCTGACTTCTACTGAAGCCCAATGCATTTTGAATGCTGCTACATATAAGGGGTTACATGACTCCTGATTGACAGAGAGAATGTTGAGCCACTGCTGTATACTTGCAGAAGAGATTTACAAAAATATTTCCAGACATTCTTCAGAGTGACACATGGACAGAGTACCCTTCAATGAGGCTGTGGAAAATGAGAAAGATTTTGGAATGGCAGACATACTTGGAAAGCCAGCCACATCGTATCTCTGGTCTTGAGATTTTACAGACTGCTGAGAATGGACCTCCTGTGGATGAGATAGTTATCTCTCCAGATTTGAGCTCAGCTCTTACTTCACCACCAGCTGAAGAGCTCATTCATCTTATGGATTCTTTGGTATATTCTAATCAATATAACTTCTCGTATTTCTGTTGGCTGTTTTGCTTCGATAAATAAGTTTATTCAATATTTACTATCTGTGCTGGTCTCTTGTAGAACAAACATTTAGTGCGAAGGAACTAAATTTGATGACGGTAAACTAAGGGTTACCCTCCTGAAGAGTGATCAGGGAAGTAATTTTTGTTCTGAACTCATCATCATTACAAATATTTGAGGAGAACAGATAAATATATCCATATTCCTCTCAGAGACTGAAGGAAAGAGTACTTGGGCTTGGGTACTCCTGGGTCATACCTGCCTCCTCCCCTCTGCCCCAGCTAGCACAGTTCATCCCTCTCCGAAGAGGCAGACCAAACTTCAGATCTTATCTATTCATGCCACCCATGAGCAGCATTTCTATATTTAGATAATCCACATGGACACATATATTATACACAATCATATATGAAGTAGTTAAACACAAGGGAGGGCACTAGCAGTAGTAGAAAGGTGCTTCTTGAGTTAAGGGAGGAAAAAGTAAGAAAAAACAGAAAAGAGAGAACACAGAAGAGAAAGGATTCCAAGGAGTCTTGTCCCCATCTCCCAAAATTAGAAAGGAGCAGAGATCCACTGAGGAAGGGAGGATCACCTGTCTTTTCACAAAACAGATGGTGTATCCCTGCACATATCCCTGGAGGCCAACAGTGACTCTGAATGTCAATGGTATTTGGGCATTAAAGGGAAAAGCCATGTTAATACCTCTATAATACGCATTCTATTATTTAATAAAAATTACTCTTTGGAACTAATTCTGAAAGGGTGACTTCCCTTCAGGGCAATGCTGTGTGGGGCTGGCTATTATTTGTCATGTCTTAATTGCCCATAAAAATAATTGTCCTTGAAATTGGCCATTTGTGGCTCTAATAAGGCCTTGCACATGAGTGACCAACTGCCCTTGAAGCGACTCTGCTACAGGTGGATTGCTTGAGTGCTACTTTGAGTACCTCAGACTCTCCTGGGAGTGAGAAATAGAAAGAGAATCAGGAAGAGAACCTCTCTTGCTCCCTCAAACAAGTTTGTCCTCCTTCTTTGGGGGAGGGAGTTAGAGGGGGTGCTTCTGCTGTATTTAATTGAATTGCTGTCACCTAGGGAAAATAACACTAGAAGATTTAAGGCAAACTCTCTGTCACCCTCAAATTTCTCTACTTTTCAGCTTCTAAGAAGTAGGGAGGATTAAGTCGATATTTATAAAAAAAACACTTGGAAGAGGAAAAGTGTTAAGTATTATTGGGAGCAGGTACAGGTTAGAGATCCTAAACAAAAGAAAACACCCTCCAAATGAAAGAAGGGTGACTTTGAATTGGCTTTTTTCTAGGTAGGTACTAAAATGTCACCAAATGTCTGGGTTGGAAGGGATTGGAGACACTGAATTCGACCACTTTCATTTTTTCAGATGAAAGATTTTCACAGCCTAACTAAAGCACAGTCTCTAAAAACCTTTTCTTTGAGAATACCTTCCATATCCTCCATATAGATCTTGTGGGGGCCATCTCCAGTTGGTCTAATCCATATCTGGCCGCTAGGCCCAGATGGCTCCAGAGGAGAAAGGGAGGAAGATGACTTTGCACAGCCTTCTCTCATTTAAATCCAACTCACAAGTCATGGCATTACCTCCCTGATGTCATGGTCCTCTTTGAGAATGAAGACCAAACAACAATATATGCAGGGGTATGTTAGTCAATGTTTAACAACTGGATCTCTGGGGAAAAACGCATGCATGACATACTTCTAAGTTTAATTTTTATTATTAACATTTTCTCCAATGCTTGCTTGATAAAAAAAGCCTTAGTTTGTAGTATTTGCCAATTTCTGATGTGTAAATGCTGACACTGAAAATTTAACAATTGGCTCTCATTGGAACTGGCTCCAGCACACCTCTGCTTGAACCATCTATTCCTTGTCTTTCTCAATGCCACTACCCTGGTTCAGACCCAGGTTACTTCACACCTAGTCTGTAAGTATAATCTTCTCATTCATCTCCCTGCTTCCATTCTCATCCATCTTCCTGATAATTTCTGTATCTATTATCCAATAGGTTTATATCATAGGATCTTCCTCCTGACTTTGCATAATGTCTCTATCCTCAAGCCTTAAATGACTCTTTATTGCCTAAAGGGTAAATTTTGTTTTTGTTCAGTCATTCCAGTTGGGTCCAACTCTTCATGACTCCATTTGGTGTTTTCTTGGCAAAGATACTGGAGTAGTTTGCCATTTCCTTCTCCAGCTCATTTTACAGATGAGGAAACTGAGGCAAACAGGGTAAAGTGAATTGCCTAGGGTCACACAGCTAGTAAATGTCTGAGACTGGATTTGAATTCTTGACTCCAGGCCCCAGGCACCACCTAGCTGTCCCATAATCTGACATTCATGGTCCTCCTCAATCCAGTTTAAATGTATCTTTCCTATCTACCACTGTTCGCCTTGATTCTGGTTAGCTGGTTTCCTCATTCTCCCCCATGCCTGACCCATCTAACTTTAAAGATCCAGGTCAATTTTTACTTCTATTGGGCAATCCTCCATGACTGCCCAACCTACACTTCTTTCTCCCTACTCAGAACTCTGAAAGAGCATAAGCATCTATCCCACCCATCTGAAAATGATTCTTAACTTAACTTTAAACTGACTTCTTCCTTTTAACATGCCAATGTCCTATCTTCCCAACAAAGCTGTGAGCTTCTCAAGAGAGGTACTACTACTTATATATTTCAATTCAATTCAGTGAGTGTTCGTTAAGTAGCTGCTATGTCCTAGGCACTGTGCTAGGGATGCAAACACAAACCAAAATGTCCCCTGTCCTATAATATAGATAAGAGTCTACATATTTACTTCTTTATTGTCCATAGTGCCTAGCAAAGAGCTAGACATGCAGTAGGTCCTCAGTGAATATTGTTTGATAGAACATAAGAGTTACATGGTAAATACTATTGACTTCTACCTGTCAGAATACATACTATACATATCCACTTATCAGGAGATTTCTGAATTTAAACTTAAGCCCATGAATAAAGAGCACAAAAAAGGCCACTAGAAATCATTTCTGGGCCTTAAAAGGCTACAGGGCCACAGTTTGTGGCACAGTATCACCCAATCTGAGACAGCTAGATGGAGCAGTGGGTAGAGTACCAGGCCTGGATTCAGGAAGTCCTCAGTTCAAATCCGGTCTCAGACACTTACTAGCTGTGTGACCCTGGGCAAGTCATTTAACCCCATTTGGCTCTGTTTCCTCATCTGTAAAATGAGCTGGAGAAGGAAAAGGCTAACTATTTCAGTATCTCTGCTAATAAAATCCCAAATGTGATCACAAAGAACCGGATGTGACTGAAAGACAACTGAATAACAATTCAGATTCCAAATCTCTGGGTTCTAATCCTAACTCAATCATCAACTACTTGTAAGATTCTGGGCATATTACAATCCCTCTGGGCCTCAATTTGTTAATTGTAAAATAAGAAGGCTGAACCAAATAGTCTTGAGTATATCTTAGAGCTCTAACTCTATACTCCTGTGATTCCATGTAAGGTAGCATCAGTGACAACAATTGGTCCTCAGTTCTCCTCTAGGGAAATTGGGTTTAAAATGGCACCAAAGTTGAACCCCAAAAAGAGAGAACTGCAATATTCAGAGACAGAAGGGGTGACAGAGATCATCTAATCCAAGCTCTTAATTTTCCAAATAATGAAAACAAGGCCTGGAGAGATTCAATGACTTTTCCAGTGTCAGATATAAAGTAAGTTGAAGGGCTGGGATTTGAGCCAAATTTCCTCAGCTTCAAATCCAATGCGTTTTTATTTCTATTATACCATACCAAGTATCAACCGAATTCTCTTTTCTGAGATTTCCTTCCTCTCATGAATCCAAATCGATACCCAAGTCCTACACCAAGCCAACATCTCCTTCCTTCAACATTTCTGTCTTCTCAGTCTTATTGCATTTTAATCCTTAAATATTCCTTAGTATTCAGTGGTAGGTTTTCAGGAGCCTTGCTATAGTCACTGAGTTCATTTATTATTCTTTCTATTTCTAACCTTGCTTGCTCCCATGACTATGTGGCACTTTTCTGTGGAACAGAGGGTAGTGGGGCAGATACCAAATAGGCTACTATTCCACCACTACGATCAACATACAATTCTTTCAACCTGTGGCTCAATGGTGGTCATCACAACATCTGGTTCTCCATTGCTGCTTAAAATTTCAGGATATCTGGTCCCCATTATCTGGCCTTTTTGAAAAACACCCTTGTTTATGGCCTTGAGCCTTTGATCTGTCTACTCAAAGAAGGATCATAGGATCATTTCAACCCATAGCCTCACTTTTCAAGCCTCATTAGAAATAAAGAGGTAGTTCTCATCTTTCATACAATGACCATGCACAGATAACAGTGACCCAAGCTGCTATTCCATTTTGAGATTCAAAACTGCTCACAATAATTCTCTGAGCCCCTATTCACTGGTCTTCTCCTTTAAATCAACCAGACTTTATCTCATTTCTTCATCATAGTGAAAATAAGAAAAATTTACTTAGGTTGGGACATCAGAAGGCATTTATCTAGTCTCCCCTCCTCATGTTGTAGATGAGGAAATTGAGCCTGGCAGAAACAGGATTCCAATATAGGTCCTCGGGCACCAAAACCCAGGCTCTTCCTAGCCCGCCAGTCTGAGCACCCAAGAGCAAAGCCAACACTCAAGCTACCTGCTGTGGCCCATAGATGCTTCTCTGCTCTTCATTACTCTATGGAAAAGAAACTGAAATAACCAACAAGTTCTACCCCACCCCCCATAAGCAATCACAGTCCTTGCACCTCTGCCCATGAAACTTGTTCTTACTTGTGGGTCCAAACAGAAAAAAAAAAACCACTTCCAGAGGCCAGCATTTCCCATTCTCTTCTCCCCTCCCCCCGACCTCGCCTACATAAATTAAAATCACTCTAAAAACAGAAGAGTTGAGGCAGAACCCTGTAATCATCCACTTGTGAAACCACACAAATTAACCAGGTTAATAATTAATACGGGCGAACCCAGTGCCCAAGCCTTGAAACTGGTAGCTGCCTAGGCTGGTTTTTATGGCTGCCCTTTGAACAGTCAGAGATTCCATTTTATTGGGTGGCAGCCTGGCGGTGGTCTCTCTCTTTGTTTTTTGAACTCTGGAATTTTTATGTGTATGTACACATACACACACACACACATACACACACACACACTCACAGAGACTCACACATTCTTTTTTTTTCTCTTATTTTTTTTTCCTCCTTCTGCTCTGTGGAATATAACCGAACCCATTTATAGCAATGAGAGAAATGCCTTGCTAAGGGTTTTATAGTTACAGTGGCGATAGGCCCCAAGCTGCACACACTAATAACACTCTAATTTTATGTCATTAGTTAACAAGAGTTCTTAGGTTTTTCTTGTGCAACATCTCAGATTTAATTACACAGCTAAGTCTCAAATGGGCATGTCAAACACGGATTATGTATTTTTAAAATACATATGGTATGTAATTACTATTAACACTGGCCTCTCCTGCTCTTAATGGTATCCCAAGATAGAGTCTGCCGGCAATTACAAGTAGCCCTTATTAAAATATGTGCTGCCTCCCACATCAAATAAAATTAATCAGTAACAAGCTGTCACGGTATTAGGTCATTTCCCCACATACGGTAACTCAATGAATGCCTTATCTGATGGGCTACTATGTAAGACTTTAGGAATTCTCCTCATCTGTATCTCTATGTTCCTTTTGTTTTCTTTGTTATTTTTGGTTGTGGTGCATCTGAACTTGCAGTCACAGACCCAGAGTTTGAGTCCTGGTTTTGCCTGTTACTACTCATGTAACATGGAGCAGGTCACTTTAGTTCTCTAGACCTGAGTTTCTTCATCAGAAAAATGAAAGACTAGATTACATAGCTTCCATCTCCACTGAGTGGTATCTGGCACTTGTTTCCATTAGTTCTGAAGGAAAAAGTTGCTCTGAGAGAATCCATGGAGACCATTAGGAGAAGCCAACTGATGAATCTATCCCTGCCCCAAGCTTGGAAGGTCCAGCTCTCTCATCCTCTGCTTCTTAGAATCCCTAATTTACTTTAACAGTCAGCTCAAGAGGCTCATTCTATATAAAGCCTTTCTTGGTCCTCTCAGCTGCTATTTCCTGCCCCACCAAGCATCACTGTGTTTATGTAGATCCTTTCATAAATGCATATTGTCTCTCCCAATAAAATGTAATCTCCTTGAGGGCAGGTACTGTTGCATTTTTGTCTTTATATCTCCATGCATAGCCTAGTGCCTAACTTATAGTTACTTGTCCTTCGTTCTCAAAGAGAACCCAAATGATGTCACTATGTTGCAGTCAAAGTATGGTGTCCCACTGTGGCTGATCAGAACAATGGGGGCCATCTCCAGCCATTCTGATCTATATCTGGCCACTGGACCCAGATGGCTCCAGAGGAGAAAGTGAGGCTAGTAACCTTGCACAGCCCTCCCTCACTTAAATCCAATTCACTTGCAAGTCATGGCATCACCTTCCTGATGTCATGGTCCTCTTCAAGAACGAAAGACAAGCCACAAGATCAGAACAATATGCGCTTGGAACACTCTACCACAGGTTGGGCACAAATAGTCCATGTATGGACAAGCTTATAGTAGATAATAAATGTTTGCTGATTGACTGACAAATGGTTATTTAGAAAATGTAAGGAGAAATCTGATGATGACCCTTAACTGTATCTATCATGGATATGACTGATAAACACAGTCCTCAGTTCTTCTGAACTGCATTTTCTAGTGAATGTTTTTAGTGGATACCTTTCAGCCTGGATACCTCCAGGCCCCACTTTTCTTGACATTTGCCAACTGGGTTGGCATAAGCTCATGAAAAAGAAAAAAAAATGAGAAGTGTTAAGGTTAAGAGATAGATTTGGGAGAGAGAATGTGGAAGTGCAGAGAAAGAGGCCAGGCAGGGTTACCCTTCAAGATGTTGGTAGCCACTTGAGACTTGCTTACCTAAAGATTTGGAAATAGGGAATATGGGAGAAGGGGGCTTCAGAGATCATATTTTGCGTAGTGTTTGCTACTGTAATTTTGTGTTTCTTTGATATCAAAATACTTTTTATTACTCCTGTTCTTATTAGAATGTGAAGTCACATGACAAGTTGTGACTGGATCTTTTGGTGGTAGGCGAGGCCTAGGGGGAAAAAATAGATGTTCAGTGATGCGAAGATGGTTAAAAAAGCTGCAGCGCACTAATGTGGTGGTATACTACTATGCCAGAAGAAGCAACAAGTATGGAGAATTCATGGGAAGACATATGAGCTGATGCTGAGCGAAATAAACAGCATCTGGAAAACAGTATACTCCATGGCACTAGCAATGAAAACCGATATGAGAGTAAATGACATGTGATTGTAATGATCAAGTTTAACTCTGGAGAAGAGTTGAGAAAATACATCTTTAATAGCACCTATCTCCCAAGATTAATATGAAGAGCAAATGAGATTTCTAAAGTGCTCAGCATAGTGGCTGGCATATAGTAGGTGCTTAACAATTGCTTATTCTCTTTTTCTTCTCTCCTTCCTCTGTCCTTTCCTCCCTCTTTCATTTACATTCTTCTTTCTTCCATTCTTTCCTACCTCCTTCCATCATGCTTCCTTTATTTTTCCCTCCATTTCTTCCGTTCTTCCTTCTTTCTTTCCTTCCTTCCTTCCTCTCTTCTTTGCCAAGGTAAGGGACAATGAGGGTGAAATATTGCAAATTAAAGTACATTTTATCGCCCTACTATGTTGCAAAAGTGGAGCTATAGGTTCCAATTGCAATGCGATAGGTTTAAACCACACATCAGAAATTTTAAGTAAATAGACAGTTTGAGGTGTCTATTTAACTCTCCTTCAGAGAGTTTCTAATTAATCTAGTCACAGATATGTTTAAGTTGACAAGTATTTTAAAATGTTCTAGTGTGTACTCAGCACTCAGTGGCTTATACAAAGAAAATAAAAGCCATAATTCCTGCCCAGAGAATCTTAGCATCTAATTTGAAAGATAAGATAAAGGGGGACAGGGGTAGGAGGGAGTAAATGATATCTCAAAGTCCATTTAGCCCTAATACTAAAAGCCTTTAGCTAGAAGGGATTTCTTTGGCCATCTAATCCAGTCCCTTTCATTTTGTAGGTGAGGATACTAAGGCCCAGAGAGGTTAACTGGGTGATCTGACCAAGATCGCATAGGTAGCAAACATCAGAAGGAACCTCTGAGTTCACTTTCCTCTGTCTGATAGTCTTTCCTCTATGCTGCCTTCCCTTCCTATATAAAATATAAACTGAGAAATGTAAGTGAAAGGTCATGCTTGTTAGCACTCACTCCTCCTGAAGGGATTTGTCTTTTGACACATCATTTATAGTCCTACCAGGAGACAAAATCGTTTAGGTAATTTTCCTTCCAACCTTGGCCAGCCCAGAATTTCCGGACACATTCAGTGACCCCTACCCTTGGAGCTCAGGTCTCTTCTGACTTGTTTTCCAGAAGCCCCTTGGTCCCCTCAGGCCAGCTTTGTAGCAGAAGGGTAGTAGCCCTGATATACCCAGACTTGTGGTCCCCATGGGGTCTCTTAGATTGGTTGGTTTTCAGGATATTGGCCAAGTGGGCCCCAAAGATAAGTCTGTACCATTAAAGTTCTCATGCAGAACCAGAAACTGTCACACTGCTCAGGATTCACCAGCCATGCAGAAGAGACAAATTCCAGAACCCTCTAACAGAACTGGGGAGTATCAGAAGGTGAGAACTGTTTTCGCATTTAATTGTTTTCCTGTTTCAAAAAGTGCCTGTCAAGATCAGACTCCCCCAGAGGGCAGTTGGCATGTGCTCAGGGACCTGTGGGGGAACCTTTGTTTTTTGTACTTTTCCAGGGAAAAGGAGAAGCCTCAGCCCTTGGAAACTCAGCCTACTTTGTGAAACTCATTCAATCATGATGTTGCCTGTATGTTTTAGTAGTACACAGGAAACCTTTTTCACTCAATTCTCCAAATCTTTATTGGGGGAGGAAAAATGTGACCCTGGGTCCAAATTTGATCCACAGGGAAAAAGAGTTTGTCCTTGAAGTTTCATAACTGCAGTGAGGATAGACTTTAAACCCAAAATTTCTAGGTTGTTTTCCATCAATCAAAAAATCAACTAGGTATTTATTGAGTGTCTATAACTTGCTTCAAACCACTGTACTGGGCACAGTGGGTGATGCCAAGAATCTGGGTGTGGAGATAAGACAGAGAGACATAAATATGCATACAGCATCATAGGTCTAGAACTGCAAGGTCCCTAAGAAGCCATTTAGTCTAATCTCCTCTTTTATAGATGAGGAAACTAAAGCCTAAGGAGGTTAAGAAATGATTAGACAAATCATAGGAACATTGCTTTGGAGTTGGAAGGGTCCTTAAAAGTCCTCTAGTCCAATTCCTTCATTTTATAAATGAGGAAGCTGTGGCCTATGGAGAGAGGTAAATTACAAGTCACTCAGGCTTTATTAAGCACCGGGATATTTGGGAGTATTTGAACTCAGTTCCCTCACTCCAAAGCCAGTTCTCTTAAATGAGTTCACAAAGGTAATTCTGAAAAGCAATTTATGGTACCACTCAATTGAGCAGTGCAGAGATGACTGCAGATATCATATCTCTCTTCTTAAGCCTTCTCCTTTCTTCTTAAAATGGTGCAGCTAAGCACCCTTGTGTTTTGTGGTGGTCAGAAGAGGCATTATATTAGAAATGAAACTTGAGTTGGGCTTTGAAGGAAATGTTAGAATGGTAGTGGAGGGTGTGGGAGATGAGGAAGTTTCCAGTGATGAAAACCATATGAGCAAAGCCATGGGAGAGTGAATCCATCCCAGGGATAGAAGGTTCTTGACCAGCAGTAATGGGATAGACTCTTGGAAGAGTAAGTTGAGGCTAGATTGTAGAGTGTCTCCTACAACAGGCTAAGAACTTGGACTTAATAGAGAAACAAGGATAGATTCTGAGCAAGGGAGTTGTAGTGATTTTGTTGTTCGTCTTTCATTCTCGAAGAGTTCCAATGACATTTCAAGGGCGATGGCTTGACTTGTACATGAATAATACTTTGGCAAGATTTAAATGGAATCTCATTTCCACTGGCAACTTAAGCCCTGTTGAGAAACTCCATGGGGCCAAATTTGTACATTGGAGAGAATGAGGTGTATAGCAAGGTTATCTGGAAACCCAGTGTCTTTGGAGTCAGGGGGGACTTTAGTTCAAATCTTGCCTCTGATCCTTGTTAGCTAGGTGAACTTGGACAAGTCACAACCTCCCTAGACCTCAGTTTCTCCGTTTGTCAAATGAGGGAGGCAGCTAGGTAGTTGAGTGGATAGAGTGTTGGGCCTGAAGTCTGGGAACACCTGGGTTCAAATCTGGCCTCGGGCACTTACTGGCTCTGTAATCCTGAGCAAGTCATTTAACCCTGTTTGCCTTCACCTGGTGGAGAAGGAAATGGCAAACCACTCCAGTATCTTTGCCAAGAAAACCCCATGAAGAGTATGGTCCATGGGGTCACAAAGAGTCAGACACAACCGAAGGACTGAACGACAACAACAAAATGAAGGATTTGGGCCATGTGACCTCTGAGGATTCTTAATGCTCTAGATCTATGAAACCTTCCAAATTAGATGACTTGTAGCAAAAGTGAAGCATGCAAATTGTGCTATGAAATCAGCCTAGTGGAAAGGAGGGACATAGTTGAACATTGGTGTGTGTGGGAGATGGGGGCGGTCACTGGGAATACAGGGTACTGTTCTGTTTTATTTGTTTTTAATCTTGTCTTTAAGGATTTCCTGCTTAATCTCCCTCAGAACAGAAGTTAGCTCTGAGGAAACAAGGAAACAAAGGCCCCACAGACAAGATGATAAATGGGTCTGGGGAAAGCAAAGCTCTTTGCTTAGCCACTTTAAGTACTTCACTCGGAAGGTGAGAATTAAGTGAATCAACCTTTTGAATGAGGATGTGTAGAGTGATACTAACCCAAGACAGAAAAGTATAATAGTGTCTGATGTGAGGCTTGAAAATACACTACAAATTGTTATGCTATAAATACAATCAGGCCATCCATTGTAAAATGTGCTGCATCTTCCCCATTATGTCTCGAAGATGCTCACCACTGGCCAATCTTCCCTAAGGATGGAAACTGTAACTAGTAAGGGATAAGTCATGTTTTGTCTCAGGACACCAAAATGCATAGTGTGCTGACATCAGATATACTCTTTTAGCATTGTAGAAAAGGCTAAGCTTAGCACCTAGGGATTTTTTATTTTGTTTTGAATGTTTTTTTTTGAGACTTGTGATCTCATTGAGGTGGAGAAATGTCACTGAGGAAACCCTCTTCATCACAAATTTAACTCTATTCCTAGGGCCATCTCCAGTCTGCAATACTAAAAGGGAATAGGCAGATATATCTTGCCACTGGACCCAGATGGCTCCAGAGGAGAAAGTGAGGCTGGTGACCTTGCACAGCCCTCCCTCACTTAAATCCAATTCACTTGCAAGTCATGGTATCACCTCCCTGATGTCATGGTCCCCTTCAAGAACAAAAGACAAACAACAACAACAAACAACAATAACCTCTATTCCTAACTGCTCTATTTCTGTCGATGGCACCACTATTGTTCCAATCATCTCCATGTATAAGTTCACAACCTTAACATCATTCTCAACTACTCATTCTCCTTCATTTTCCAATATCTAATCAGTGACTATGACTTTTCAATTCTACCTCATTGATAGCATCTTGCACAAATATATTGTTCTGGGATGGTGTCAGAGAAACCTCAGAAGACTTGTATGAACGGATACAGAGTGAAGAGAGTAAAATCAGAGGGATAATTTGTAAAATAGCAACATTGTAAAGACAAATTAGAAAGACTCTGGAACTCTGATCAACAAAATTACCAACCACAATTCCAGAAGACTCATGATGAAATATGGTACTTACCTAATGAGAGAGAGGTGATGGATCTGGAGTGCAAATTGAGTTTTCTTTTTAATTTGGTGGTGGTGGTGGGAATGAAAATAGTTTGGGGAATTTCATTTATCTGCCTGCTTGGTTTTTTTTTAGGTTTATATAGAAGGAGACTTTATTTGATATTTTTTAGCTTTCAGCATTGATTTCCACAAGATTTTGAGTTACAAATTTTCTCCCCATTTCTACCCTCCCCCACTCCAAGATGGCATATATTCTGATTGCCCCATTCCCCAGTCAGCCCTCCCTTCTATCACCCTCCTTGCCCCACTCCCTCCATCCCTTTCCCCCTTACTTTCTTGTAAGGCAAGATAGATTTCTATGCCCCTTTGCCTGTATATCTTATTTCCCTGTTGCATGCAAAAACAACCTTTTTTTGAGCATCTGCTTTTAAAACTTTAAGTTCCAAATTCTTTCCCCTCTTACCTCTCCACCCACTCTCCCTAAGAAGGCAAGCAATTCAACATAGGCCACACATGTATCATTAGGCAAAACACTCCCATAAATAGTCATGTTGTGAAAGACTAACTATATTTCCCTCCTTCCTATCCTGTCCCCTTTTATTCAATTTTCTCCCTTGACCCTGTCCCCTCTCAAAAGTGTTTGCTTTTGATTACCTCTTCCCCCTTCTGCCCTCGCTTCTATTGTCCCCCTTTTTATCTCCTTCCCCTTACTTTCCTGTGGGGTAAGATACCCAATTGAGTATGTATGGTATTCCCTCCTCAAGTCAAATCCAATTAGAGCAAGATTCACTCATTCCCACTCATCTGCCACCTCTTCCTTTCCAATGAACTGCTTTTCTTGCCACTTTTATGTGAGATAATTTACCCCATTGTATCTCTGCCTTTCTCCCTCTCTCAATATATTCCTCTCTCATCCCTTAATTTGATTTTATTTTTTTAGATATCATCCCTTCATATTCAACTCATCCTGTGCCCTCTGTCTATGTATATGTATATTCCCTTAAACTACCCTAATACTGAGAAAGGTGTCATGAATTACACACATCATCTTTCTACGTAGGAATGTAAACAAAACAGTTCAACTTTAGTAAGTCCCTTGTGATTGCTCTTTTCTTGTTTACTTTTTCATGCTTCTCTTGATTCTTGTGTTTGAAAGTCAAATTTTCTATTCAGCTCTGGTCTTCTCACTGAGGAAGCTTGAAAGTTCTCTATTTTATTGAAAATCCATATTTTGCCTTGGAGCATGATACTCAATTTGCTGGGTAGGTGATTCTTGGTTTCAATCCCAAGTCCTTTGACCTCCGGAATATCATATTCCAAGCCCTTTGATCCCTTAATGTGCAAGCTGCTAGATCTTGTGTTATTCTGATTGTGTTTCCACAATACTCAAATTGTTTCTTTCTGGCTGCTTGCAATATTATCTCCTTGACATGGAAATTCTGGGATTTGGCGACAATATTCCTAGGAGTTTTCTTTTTGGGAGCTTTTTCAAGAGGCGATCAGTGGATTCTTTCAATTTCTATTTTACCCTCTGGCTCTAGAATATCAGGGAAGTTCTCCTTGATAATTTCTTGAAAGATGATATGTAGGCTCTTTTTTTGATCATGGCTTTCAGATAGTCCAATAATTTTTAAATTCTCTCTCCTGGATCTATTTTCAAGGTCAGTGGTTTTTCCAATGAGATATTTCACATCATCTTCCACTTCTTCATTCCTGTGGTTCTATTTTATAATATCTTGATTCCTCATAAAGTCACTAGCTTCCACTTGCTCCAGTCTAATTCTTAAGGTAGTATTTTCTTCAGTGGACTTTTGGACCTCCTTTTCCATTTGGCTAATTCTGCCTTTCAAGGCATTCTTCTCCTCATTGGCTTTTTGGAGCTCTTTTGCCATTTGAGTTAGTCTATTTTTTAAGGTGTTATTTTCTTCAGTATTTTGAGGAGTCTCCTTTAGCAAGTCATTGACTCATTTTTCATGTTTTTCTTGCATCACTCTCTTTTCTCTTCCCAATTTTTCCTCTACTTCTCTTACTTGTTTTTCCAAATCCTTCTTGAGCTCTTCCATGGCCTGAGACCAATTCTTTTTTTTCTTGGAGGCTTTTGATGTAGGCCCTTTGACTTTGTTGACTTCTTCTGGCTGTGTGTTTTGGTCTTCTGTGTCACCAAAGAAAGATTCCAAAGTCTGAGTCTGAATCTGAGACCGTTTTTGCTGCCTGTTCATGTTCCCAGCCAACTACCTGAGCCTTGAGCTTTTTGTAAAGGAATGACTGCTTGTAGGGGAGAGAGTACTTTCTCCCAAGCTTTAGGGGCCTTGTGCTGCTGTTTTCAGAGCTACTTCTACACAGCAAGCTCTGCCACACCAGTGCTCCTCCTTCCCCAAGAACCACTAACCCGGACCATGACTTAGATACAGGCAGGCTCTGTACTCCCACTCTGATCTGCCACTTAATTCCTCTTGCCTGGTGGACCTGCGGCCGGAAGCAACTGCAGCTGGAAGCAGCCCCAGAGCTGCACCACTTCCACGCCCCCAGGGCTGGGGCCAACAGCTCACTCCTTTCACTCTGTTCTAGCAGTTCTACCCACTAACCTTCTCTATTGTCTTTGGCGTTTGTGGGTTGAGAAGTATGGTAATTGCCACAGCTCACTGATTCAGGGCACTATGCCTGTTCTGCCCAGTTCCCAGTCTGGTTGGTCCTGGCACGGCCCATGCTGGGATCTGCTCCACTCCGCTCCCAGCCCCATGTGATAGACCCTTCCCAGTGACCATCCAGGCTTTCCTGGACTGGAGCCCTGCTTCCTGCTGTTATTCCCTCTGCAGCTCAGAGCCATTTTTTACAGATGTTTGGAGGGACCTCAGGGAGAACTTAAGCCAACCCCTGATTTCCAGCTGCCATCTTCTAGAAGGAGCTTGTTTGTTTGTTTATTTGCTTGACTATACAAGTTTGTAACTAGGGTTTTGCTTTTCTTGCTTTTTTTCCCTTGTGTTTTTGGGAGTTGGAGGGGGCAATGAATAGAGAGAAGGTGAATCTTTACGAAAAAAAATGAAATTTAATTTAAAAAATATCAATCAATCAAATGTCCTCTTCTTTCCATTTAAGCATCTACCACCCTAGTTCATCACTTCTTCACTTCTTCCCTGGATTGTTGTATTAATCTCTTTATTGGTCTTCCTGCCTCCAGTCTCTCCCTATTCCAATATATCCTCTATGCACTGCCAAAGTCATCCTCAATGCACATGTTTGTGTTCGAATGCTCTTGTGCTTTCTTATTGACTCTGTGATCAAATATAAACTCCTCTTTGGAGCATTTAAAACCATTTATGGCCTAATTTCAGCCTCCATTTCCAGAATTATTATACATTACTTCCCCTCATGTATGCCATAGTCAAACTGGCTTTCATTTTGATCTCCAATTTCTGTATTCCATCTATTGTTAATGTGTTGTAAAGTGGAATTCTTTAAGCTATGGGGTCCTAATGGCCACAAAAAACTAGCTGTTATCTTGTACTCTTCTTTGTGACTCACCCAAAGTAGTAAGTGGCTCTTGTATGCAAATGAGCCAACCCTAAGGTCACTTGGAAAAAGCTACTTGGATAAAGCCAAAGTATTTACTCTAGAAAAATTCTTTTGCTTGACCCTCATGTCCAGAGCAGTAAAATCTCCCAGTGGGGGCATTCTGAGACCTTGTACCTTGTGCCCTGTGCTCTTGTGAATGGCCTTTTGTGGTGGACATTCTATGCATCCTCCCTACCTAACTATCCTATCCCCTGTCCTAACCTAGTCTTGCTTCTTTTGTTTATGCTATGCTCTCCGTGGTAATAAATTGAGTTACAACTAAGTCCTGAGTATGCATTCTTACTAAATCCTTGAGGCCCAATCTGGCTTTTTCCTGAGCTTAAGGAATGGAACCTTAGTCCTGTGCCCTGAACCTAGTAGCCTTCTGACTCATTCTAATACATCATCTCCCAAAGTGATGCCTTTGCACAAACTATAGTCTATTTCTAGAATGCACTCCCTCCTCATTTCTACTTTTAAAAATCCCTAACTTTCTTCAAAGGGTGGTCAGGCAGCCAAGTGGATAGAGTGCTGGGCCATGACTCATCTTTGTGTATTCAAATCCAGCTTCAGACACTTACTAGGTGCATTACCCTAGGCAACTCGCTTACCCCTGTTTGCCTCAGTTTCCTCAACTGTAACATGAGCTAGAGAAGGAAATGGCAAATCACTCCTATATTTTAGCCAAGGAAACCCCACATGGAGTCACGAAGAGCTGGACCCAACTCAACAAGAACAACAGCTTTCTTCAAAGCTTTGCTCAAAGATTACTCCTACGTTAGGACTATCTAGATTTCTTCCCTACCCCACAACCAAAAACAAAAAACAAAAAAAAAAACCCGTACCTTGCGTTTACTTTTCCATGAATAAATTGTGTGCCCTGATAGAATATCATTTTCTCAAGTTTTATCTTTGCGTCCATAATGCTTAGCACTGTGTCTAGCGCACAGTAGAAGCTTAACAAGTGCTTACTGATTAATCAGTGTAAATTGACACCCTATTTGTCCTTTATAGTTTTAGAAAGTTCAACAGTAGCTAGGTGGCTTGGTAGATAGAGCACCAGGCCTGGAGTCAGGAGAACCTGAGTTAAAATCTTACCTCAGGCACTTACTAGCTGTGTGACCCTGGGCAAGTCACTTAACCCTAATTGTCTCAAAAACAATTTCCCCAGACACTGAGAAGTTTATAAATAATTCATCCAGGGTCACACAGACAGCATCTGTTGGAGGTAGAGCTTGAACTCATGTCTTCCTAACCCTGAGGCTGGCATCTCTCCATTATAGCCCGGTTTGAAATAGGAAACTGCCCAATTGTAGACTTCCTCAGTTTCCTCACATCAACAGACACATGAGCTCCCAAATGCCTTATCCACAGCATATTAGCCAGATACACATGAAACACCACAGAGGAAGATGGACCAGTAAACAGCAGACCACTACAGTAGAGGGGCTTCGATGTTCTTGGAGAGTTTGCTATATCTGTCTATCTGTCTGTCTATCTATCTATCTATCCTGTTTGTCTATTCTATCTATCTATCATCTATCTATCTACCTATCAACTATCTGTCATCTATTTATCTACACACATGCATATATGTATATCCATATATAAATACACATATGTATATAGATATGTGTATATGTATATTTTAAATTTCCCACAAATTACATGTTAAAACAATTTTTAAACTTTTTTTAAGTTTTGAGTTCTAAATTCTATCCCTCCCTCCTTCCCTTCCCTCCCCTCTCCCTGAGACAGTAAGCAATCAGATATAGATTATACATGTGTAATCATGTAAAACATTTCTGTATTCGTCATTTAAGAGATGACCTTTTATTCACTCCCTGACACTCTTACACATAGCTCTGTGATTCCTACAGAAGGATGTCCTGGACTGATCAATAAGAGCTCTATGGTTAAGGATGCACAAGCTGGCTTTGGCAAAGGAATGTGGGATTTGGAGTCAAAGGATTTGGGTTTGAATTCCAGCTCTGCCATCTACTACTCATGTGACTTTGAGCAGGTCTCCTAACCTCCCTGATTCTCTGTTTCTTCTGAATCTGTAAAATGAGGAGGTTGCACCAAATGACCCCTTAAGTCCTATCTTGCTTTAAATCTATGAGCATATGAGCTGCTGGGGTACAGTCTCAGCTGTGCGCCTCTGCCCCTATGCCTTTTACTAACAATAGAACTGAAAACATGGGCATCATCTTCGTATCCTGGCAACAGCATGATGATGGAATTGTGCTGTAGTTTTCAAAAATGGCTTGGCTGTAAAAATTATTTTTGACCAGAAGAATGTACATGGCCCCACCCATGCTTGCTAAGGCATTCCTCCCCCTTCATAAACTCACTGGATGAAGGGTATAAATGTCTTCTTGAGGCAAACATGCTCAGTGTTCCCCAGGAGCACAGATTCCAGTGAAAACACACTAGATGGTGCCAGCAACAAGAAGCCTAATTTCTTATTCCTATGTATCCTTTTCTATGCTCTCCTGGAACCCCTCCCAAATATAACTCAACACCCAACTTTTGGCACAGTGAGGCACACTGGAGAGATTCCATGCATGTGGTGTTATTAAGAATCAGGTTCAAATCCTATGTCAAAAATTTGCTAGCTCTGTGACTTTCACCACCCACTTATCCACTCTGATCCTCTGCTTACTCAACAGTAAAATGGGAATAATAAAAGCACGTATCTCACAAGGTTGTTGTGAGAGGATCATGTGAGATAATGTATGTAATGCACTTTGTGAACCATTTTGTTTAGTCAATTAGTCATATCTGACTCTTTGTAACCCCATTGGGGGTTTTCTTGGCAAGGATGCTGGAGTGGTTTGCCATTTCCTTTTCCAGCTCATTTTACAGGTGAGGAAACTGAGGCAAACAAGGTTAAGTGACTTGCCCATGGTCACACAGCTAGGAAGTATCTGAGATGCATTTGAATTCTGGTCCTCCTGACCCAGGGCTGTCTATATCCACTGAGCTGCCATTATAAATCTTAAACCTTAATTTGAGCTATTATTAGTATTGGTCTGGAGGAAATAGGCTTACTAGATCCTAGTCATTCTTAGCTCTAGATTACATATTTATTCTTTCCCTCAGAGGGCCAATTTTTTAATCATTTTTATTAGGAACTTTAAAAGTAACATCCACAAATATGAATATTCCTATAATAAATAAAAGTATTATATACAAAACCATAGATATACATTATAAGCAACTTATTTTTAAGTATGTATACCTCAACGTTTCTGTATATTACAACAAAAGTCTGTAGGAAGAGAAAGGAAGAGACATCTATTCAAAAGAACTGTAGAATATACAAAATACTTGAATGTCTACTTACCAAGACACACAGAGGCACCATATCACTCCAATTATAAAATATTCTTTACAGAAATGAAGACAGACTTAAATATATGGGAGAAATTTTTGTTGTTCTTGGATAGGTGGAATCAATATAATATAAATGGCAATAGTCCCTAAATTAATTTATTTATTCAGTGCCATTTCAATGAAAACACCAAAAAAATTACTTTTTGAAGCTAGAAAAAATAATAATGAAATTTATCTGGAGAAGCAAAAGGTGATGAAGCTCAAGAGAAATAATAAAAGAAGTGGAAAGGAAGAAAGCATAGAAGTATCAGATCTCAAACTGTACTACACAGTAGTTATCATCAAGACTATTTGGTACTGGTTAAAAAAAAATTGGAGGGGGCAGAGCCAAGATGGCAGAGTAAAAGCAGGGACTTGCCTGAGCTCTCCCCCAACCCCTCCAAATACCTTTAAAAATGACTCTAAACAAATTCTAGAGCAGCAGAACCCATAAAAAGATAAAGTGAAGCAAATTTCCAGCCCAAGACAACTTGTAAGGTTGGCAGGAAAAGTCTATTGCACCAGGTGAAAGAGGAGCACAGTCTAGTGCAGGCTGTACCAGCATAGACCAACCAAGCCTCAAAAAACTTGGAACAGGCCTCAGGGTGACTGAATCAGTGGCAGCAGTTGTGTTTTCTAGACCTCTCAGCCCACAGATGTCAAAGATAATTTGAAAGGTCAGCAGGAAAGATCTGTTGCACCTTGGTGAAAGTACAGCACAGTCTAGCACAGGCTGCACCAGCATAGCCCTGGCTCCAGGAGACCAGGAGCAGGCCTTGGGAGTGACTGAATCAGCAGTGGCAGCAGAAGTGGCAGTGGCTGCTGCCGGAGTTCCCAGCCCATGATGGTAAGGGGATCAAACAACCAGTCAGAAGGAAATTACAGGGATATTTTTGCTAGCACCAAGACAGGACTCTGTTGCTTTGTCCAAACTCAAATCTAGGTCACAATCCTAGGTGGCAGTACCAGGGCTAGGAAGAGCACTAACATAGCAGAGCTTATGGCAGCAGTGGAACAAGGCCCCTCCTCACAGTGCCAAGGAAGAAGAGAGTGCTTGGGGTCACTCAAAGACCAGAGCACAGGCCAGGAGAGTATTAAACACCTCTCCTTAGATCATATAACCTTGGAAGAACTGAAAACTTACAGGTCCCTAGAAGTGTCTCTGAAGACAGTGACACAAAACCCTGAAGCTTGGCATAGTGCACCCTCCATTCTGGAAGTAGAGCCCCACTTTAACAAAGATGTAAAAGTCAACTAATAGGCTGGGGAAATGAGCAAACAGCAGAAAAATCTCTGACTATTGAAAGTTATTATGGTGACAAGAAAGATCAAAACACACATTCAGAAGAAGCCAACAAAGTCAAAGCTCCTACATCAAAAGCCTCAAAGAAAAATGGGAATTGGTCTCAGGCCATAGAAGAGCTCAAGAAGGATTTTGAAAATCAAGTAAGAGAGGTAGAAGAAAAATTGGGAAGAGAAATGAGAGTGATGCAAGAAAATCACAAAAAACAAGTAAACAGCTTGGTAAAGGAGATACAAAAAAATGCTGAAGCAAATAACACCTTAAAAACACACTAGGCAAAATGGTCAAAGAGGTCCAAAAAGCCAATGAGGAGAAGAATGCTTTAAAAAACAGAATTGGCCAAATGAAAAAAGAGGTGCAAAATCTCACTGAAGAAAAGAATTCCTTAAAAATTAGAATTGAGCAAATGGAAACTTTTTGGAAATGGAAACTTTATGATGAATCAAGAAACAATAAAACATAACCAAAAAAGTGAAAAATAGAAGGCAATGTGAAATATCTCATTGGAAAAACAAATGACCTGGAAAATAGATCCAAGAGAGATAATTTGAAAATTATTGGACTACCTGAAGGTCATGATCGAAAAGAAGAGCCTAGACATCATCTTTCAAGAAATTATCAAGGAAAACTGCCCTGATATTCTAGAGAGGGTAAAATAGAAATTGAAAGAATATGCCAATCACCTCCTGAAAGAGATCCCAAAGTGAGAACTCCCAGGAATATTATAGCCGAATTCCAGAGTTCCCAGGTCAAGGAGAAAATATTACAAGCAGTCAGAAAGAAACAATTCAAGTATAGTGGAGCCACAGTCAGGATAACACAAGATTTAGCAGCTTCTACATTGAAGGACTGTAGGGCTTAGAATATGATATTCTGGAGGGCAAAGGAGCTAGAATTACAAACAAGAATCACCTACCCAGCAAAACTGAGTATAGTCCTTCAGGGGAAAAAATGGATATTCAATGAGTTAGAGGACTTTCAAGCATTCTTGATGAAAAGACCAGAGCTGAATAGAAAATTTGGCTTTCAAATATAAGACCCAAGAGAAACATAAAAAGGTAAACAGGAAAGAGAAATCATCAGGGACTTAATAAGTTTAAATTACATTCCTACATTGGAAGGTGCTGTTTGTAATTCATGAGACCTTGCTTACCATTAGGGTAGTTAGAAAACACAGAGATGTGAGAGAGAGAGAAGGGGGAGAAAGGGGAGAAAGAGAAAGGAAGAAGTAAAATGGGGTAAATTATCTCACATAAAAGAGGCAAGAAAAAGCTTTTACAGTGGAGGGGAAGGCAGGGCAGGGGGTGAAAGGGAGTGAGTAAATCCTACTTTCATCAGAATTGGCTCAAAGAGGGAATAACATATACACTTAATTGGATATAGAAATATCCTACAAGAAAGTAGTGGGGAAGGAGATAAGAGAAGTGGAGGTGATAGAAGGGAGGGAAGATTGGGAGAGGAGGTAGTCAGAAGCAAAACACTTTTGAGGAGGGACAGGGTACGAAGAGAGAGAATAGAATAAATGGGGGAATAGGATGGAGGGAAATACAGTTAGCAATAGTAACTGTGAAAAAATTTTGAAGCAAATTTCTCTGATAAAGGCCTCATTTCTCAAACATGTAGAGAGCTGAGTCAAATTTATAAAAATAAGAGCCATTCCCCAACTGACAAATGATCAAAAGATATGATCAGTTTTTGGATGAAGTGACCAAAGCTATTGATAGCCTCATGAAAAAATACTCTAACTCATTATTGATTATAGAAATGCAAATTAAAACAATTCAGAGGTACTACCTCATACCTATTAGATTGGCTAATAAGACAGAAAAAGTAAATAACAAATGTTGGAGGGGATGTGGGGAAAATGAGACTTTAATGTACTGTTGGTGAGTTATTAATTGACTCAACCATTCTGTAAAGCAATTTAGAACTATGCCCAAAGGGCTATAAAACTATGCATACCCTTTGATCTACCTATACCACTACTAGGTCTGTATCCCAAAAGAGATTTAAAAAAAAGGAAAAGGACCTATATGTACAAAAATATTTATAATAGCTCTTTTCTGGAGGTGAAAAATTAGAAGTTGAGGGGATGGTCATCAATTGGGGAATGGCTGAACAAGTTATGGTATGTGATTATGATGGAATATTATTGTACTATAAGAAATGATGAGCAGGATGCTCTCAAGAAAAACCTGGAAAGACTTACATGGTCTGATGCAAAGTGAAATGTACTGTGGACAAAATAACAGCAATATTGTAAGATGATCAGCTGTGAATGAGTTAGCTATTCTCAGTAATACAATAATCCAAGACAACTCTGAAAGACTTATGATTAAAAATGCTATCTGTCCCCAGAGAAAGAGCTGATGATATCTGAAAACAGATTGAAGCCTACTTTTTTTAAAATTTTATTTTTCATGAGTTTTTTTCTAGTCTGTTTTCTTTCACAACATGACTATTATGGATATGTTTTGCATGATTACATGTGTATAACCTATATCAAATTGCTTACCTTCTCAATGAGGTAGGGAGGGAAGAGAGGAAGGGAGAGAATTTGGAACTCAAAGTTTTAAAAATGAATGTTAAAAATTGTTTTTACACGTGACTGGGGAAAAGTAAAATACTAAATGTTTTAAAAATTGGTTGGTGAGTATAACAGATTATATACACAGTATACAGAGAGCAAACAAACTTGGTAGCCCTTAGTAGTTTAATAAATGCAATCAACCCAGTTATTGGAGATGAGTTTCAGTCACTAGTGGTCAAAAAGTACTGGGAAAATTAGAAAGGAATCTTGTGGAAAATATACTTAGACCAACACCTCACACCATATACCATGGTATATTCCAAATATGTACATGGCTCTGCCACAAAAGGTCATATCATAAACAAATTAAAGAAGCAAGAAAGAAACTACCTTTCCTATTTATAGGTTAAGGAAGAGTTCATGACCAAATTAGGAATAGAAGATAACAAAAGATAAAATTGGCTGTCTTGATTAATAAGATTAAAAAGTTTTTGACAAAAATACCCATTGTAATTACAATTAGAAGGAAAACAGTTAAATGGGGAACTAAACCTTTGTAGAAAGTTTTTCTGATAAATATGTCATTTCCAAAATATATAAAGAATTGAGTAAATTTCACAAAAATAAATCATTCCTTAATATGGATGGTTAAAATATACGTACAGGTAATTTTCAAAAAGAGTAATCCAGGATACCAATAGGCATGTGAAAAATTCTCCACATCACTAAAAATTACAGAAATTCAAATTAAAGCAGTTCTGAGATTCCACTTCATACCTATTCATGAGATTAGCAAAAAAATGACCAAAATATAATAATAATGTTGGAGAGTCTGTGGGAAAACAGGTATATTAATGCACTGTTTGGAGCTGTGAATTGGTTCAATCATTCTAGAAAACAATTTGGAACTACACCCCTCCCCGCAAAAGAATGAATATAACAGAAAATTATTGTGTGATGAAATAATGACAAAATGTGCAGTTTTAGAGGAAACTGGGAAGACCTCTCTGTACTGGTGCAGAGAGAAGTGAGCAAAAAAAGAACTTTTTATACAATGATAACAACATTATAGAGAAAAACAACTCTGAAAGACCTTAGAACTCTGATCAACACAATGATAAATCAGGAATCCCAAAGAATGAAAATGAACTTAAAATGCAGAAATCCACATTTTGAACATGGCTAATGTAGCTATTTGTTTTGCCGGACTATGCAACAATAATATTGATTATTGGGGGCGGAGCCAAGATGGCAGCTGGAAAGCAGGGACTTGAGTGAGTTCCCTGCCAAGTCCCTCCAACAAATTCTAGAACTGCTGAACCCACAAAATAGCAGAGGGAAGCAGGGCTCCAGCCCAGGACATCCTGGATGGTCGCTGGGTAAGGTCTATTGTGCACGGAGCTGGGAGTGGAGAGGAGTGGAGCAGAGCCCAGCATAGGCCATGCGGACCTGAGCCGGGTGGAGCGGGCCCTAGTGCCCTGAATCAGTTAGCTGTGGCAGTTACCAGACTTCTCAACCCACAAACACCAAAAACAACAGAGAAGGTTAGTGGGAAAAGCTGTGGGAGTGGAAGGAGTTCGCAGTTTGGCCACCCCCCCCCCAAGAGGCAGTGGAGGTGGTGTAGCTACAGAACTACAGCTGCAGTTGCTTCCGGCCCCAGGCCCAACTCTTTTCAAAAAATAGTTGTTACTTAAAAATAAATATAATGGACTATTAAAATATATCATTACTTGGGTGTTTATGGGACAGCTGAGCTCCTCTAAGCCCTCTTGTCACTTAGAAGTCCACCAATGATGTTTTCTGATAAGCCTGGAGAGAAGAGTTGAGAAAATGACTAGGGAAGGTGGACGTCCTTTTATGCAACAGCTGTGTTCCTCAAAAAAATATGTGTAAATCAAATTTTGCCATATCCCACCCCCTTTTCCCATTACTTCACAGTGTAATTTCTGAGATGCTTAATCTTTAGTTGATGATACGGTGAATGATATGGCATAATGCATGCGCCTGTCTGTGACTGCAGTAAGGTGTCTGCTATCTTCTATGTATCTATGCTGAGCAAGCTATTACTGATGTCCCAGAATTTCACAAGAGGAAGGCACCTCAGAGCTTGCCTGGTCTAATCCATACCTAAACAAGGATTCTCATTACGTCTTAACTAACAAGCATTCATTCAGCATTTTTCTGAAGACCTTTGATGAAGTAGGGAACCCACTACCTCCGAAAGCATTCATTCTTCTTTTGGATAACTGATTGTTAGGAGATTTTTCTTTATATCAAGCCTAAGTTTTTTTCTTTTTTGTAACTTTCGCCCATTGCTTTTGATTCTTTCCTTTGGGCCCAAACAGAACAAGTCTCATTTCCCCCCCCCACAAGACAGTCCTTTAATGCTAGAAAGCAGCTGTTAAGTCCTCTTCTCTGCTTCCAGTCTTCTTTTCTTCAGGCTAAACATCTCCAACTAATTAAGAAGAACACACACACACATATATATGTATTATGTACATATGCATGTATATATATGGTGACTCTTTATATAATGGCAAAGAACTGTAAACTAAGGGGGTGCTTATCCATTGGGGAATGGATGGACAAACTACAGTATGTGAAATAATGACAGGAATTACTTCAGAGAAACCTTGGAAGACTTTTATGAACTGATACAGAATGAAGTGAACAGGACCAGAACAAATTGTACAGTTAAAACAACATTATAAAGATAAACAACTTGGAAAAACTTAAGAACTTTGATTAATGCAATTACCAACCATGATTTTAGAGGACTGCTAATGAACAGTGCTGCCTTCCTTGGAATCAAGATGTCAAACCAAACACACCTTTTTGGGCATGAGAAACGTGAAAATTTATTATGTCTGACTATTTTAATATTTTACAAGGTTTTTTTTTCTTTTTCCAATGGGAAGAGGGGGGGAAGAAGAGAAAATAATGCTTATTAATTGAAATTTTAAAGGACAACATTCATGTACATAGAAATTTAAATTTTATGAATTGTTTATGTGTTATCTCATTTAATCCTCACATCCACTTTATAGAGCATATCATGGAAGTTATTTTTTTCCAATTTGGAAGGCGAAGCACTTAGTACAGTACCTGGCATACAATAAATGCTTGTTGATTGACCTATCAGCTGACTGATATGAGAAAACTGGGACTCGGAAATGTTGCATCACTTACATAGGTTGTGAATGGCAGAGGCAGGATTCAGTCCAGTGAGCAAGAGCTCCTTCCACCCTCTTCCCCTCAACCTCTGGCCTCCTTCCCCCAACCTGGAGAAAGATACATCAGCTTGAAGATCCTAAGCGACCAGCAGGATGTAGGCATAAATGGATGACCCTATGACCATACAGGAAACAGAGATTAACTTAACAGAAGCTGGGAATTAAGAGAGATGTTCCTCAGAGGGTCAACAAAGAAAGTATCTGGACCAGGAGCAAGGGGTCTGCTTCTTCCTTAGATGATGTCTCAGTGGGGCAGCTTAACCTAGACTTAGGATATGAGCAGGAATGAATAAGAAAGAGAATTTGAACTTCTTGGAAAGCCAGGGAGTAAAAGACTGAGACCACACTGGACTCAGGTACCTATAGAGCGACACTCAAACCCAAGGAATCTGTGAGTTTGATCTTCTTTTCTATGAATAAATTAGACTTTGTAACTTTTCTATGAAGGCGTGTGTGTGTGTGTGTGTGTGTGTGTGTGTGTGTGTGTGTGTGTGTAGGTGAAAGGGGGATAAGTTCCCCCTCCCCCAAGCTCAGCTGATATAGCCATAGGATGTAACCATAGATGATGAAATATTACTGTGTTAACAAAATTTTAACCTCCTGATTTCCCTTTATGAAGAAGGAATAGCTTTCTCTGACTAAGACAGAAGGTAGGAAGCACCAGGATGAACAATGATGGGCCACACCCTAAGGTAACAGCCCTATCAACTGGAGGGAGTTAGCCAAGAGCTCTCCTAGGCAGGAGATAGACTATGCCAAGAGAGGAAGGACATGAAGGTCTAGGAATACAGGACCTCAGTGTCCTTACCTCTCCAATGAATGGGCAAGACTAAATGACCTCTAAGGCTTCTGCCAGCTCTAAATTCATTAATTAATATGGAGCGAATAATAATAATAATAATAATGCTTAACATTCCTGTAGTAGCTACTATGGGCCAGACACTGTGTTCAGTGCTTTATAAATGTTGTCTTATTTGACCCTCTCGATGACCCTGCCAGGTGAGTGCCATTGCTACCCCCATTTTACAGAAAACTGAAGCAAATAGAGGTTAAGTGACTTGCTCAAGGTGACACAGCTAATGAGCATCTGAGGCCAGTTTTGAGCTCAATTCTTCCTGACTCCAGGCCCAGTTCTCTATCCATTTCACTACCTAGCTGCCTAGGGATGAATGAGGGGGCTCAAGGTTGAGAAACTCAGAGCAGATTCTGAGGGTGGATTGAATTTGTTTCTACAAAATAATGCACACTTTAGAGTTGTTACCAAGTATGACACTGACTCTAGAGATAAAATAGGCATGATGATGTTAGAAAGAAAGAAAGAAAGAAGGAAGGAAGGAGGAAGGAAGGAAGGAAGGAAGGAAGGAAGGAAGGAAGGAAGGAATTAAGGAAGGAAAGAAAGAAAGGAAGGAAGGAAGGGAGGGAGGGAGGGAGAGAGAAAGGAAGGAAGGAAGGAAGGAAGGAAGGAAGGAAGGAAGGAAGGAAGGAAGGGAGGAAGGAAGGAAGGGAGGGAGGAAGGAAGAAAGAAAGGAAGGAAGGCATAAAAGAAGGAAGGAAAGAAAGAAGGGAGGAAGGAAGAAAGAAAAAACAGGAAGGAAGAAAGGAAGGAAGGAAGGATACAAGGAAGGAGGGAAGGAAGGGAGAAAAGAAGGAGGGAAGGAAGGAAGAAAGAAAGAAAGAAAGAAAGAAAGAAAGAAAGAAAGAAAGAAAGAAAGAAAGAAAAAAGAAAGAAAAAAGAAAGGAAGGAAGAAAGAAAGAAAAGAAAAGAAAAGAGGAAGGAAGGATAGAAGGAAGGGTGGAAGGAAGGAAGGAAAGAAGGAAAAAGAACAATGAAGGAAGGAAAAAAGAAGGAAGGAAAGCTTGTACATAGTGTCAGTTGGAGAAATGAGAGAGTGGTATGGTTGGTGTATCATGTCAGTTGGATAGATCAATTTAGTGATTTATCCACAGGTATAGAATAAATTATATATTTATTTTTATTTATTAGATATTTAATTAAATAGAAATAAATACAATAAAAATAGAAAAAATAAACATAGTCAAAGGCAGTGGGATGGCTCCAGGGACTCTTGAAAACAAAATGGGATGAGTCTCTTCCATCTCTGACAATCTATAGTTCCAGGAATCTAAGCATCTCTCCTCTTCCTCTTCCTCAAGGAGGCACTAGATGAAACTTCATCTGCTCCCTAAGCAAAGAAAGATCTCTCAGCCCGTGTTCTTCAACAATCCTTCCTTTTGTGCACAGAACAGATGTGAAATGTTGCCCTTCAGTCCCGACATAACAAATGCATCATCATCCAATGGGCCAGCCATGGAGTCTGCTGGCATCCACAGTGACGGGTAACCGCAAGAAGAAACAGCAAACTCTCCGAGGTCCTAAGCGCTGAGTCACCCTACAACTCAACGCCTTCCCTGCCCAACTGGGTGGCAGGCTGTTAATGAGATGTCCGTCTTACTTCAGAGCCTCTATTTCATGAAAAGTAGATAAATGTCTCTCGTTTATATTTTTTAATGGCTCTGTTAACTAGAGAAAAGAGGGCAGAAGTCCTTTAGGGCCAACTCCTGGCAATGACTTACTTACTGAGTGGGGAAAAGGGAATGACTTTGCTTTTGAAATTGAGACTTGGCAAAAATTAATGGCAGGAAAAGCCAGGATAAAATTAGTCTCTCTGACTCATTTCTCCCTTCCCCCCCCCCCAAAAAAAATTTGCTGCTGGGAGCATTTTACATACATCTTTTATTGCTATTTTTGTTGTTCTTCTCCTTCTCTTTGAATTCCAAGCAAGAGGAATCTACTGCAGGTGATGTAGTTGCTGCCTTGCGTAGAGAAACACCCAGATCAGCAGGTTTCTGGAGGGAAGCTATGGAAACCAATGTGAGTGAAGAAAACTGAAGCTGCTTTCTAATTTCTAAAGGAGGAATGAAAGAAGAATCCTGGTACTCTTCCCTATGATTAGATGATAGTTTTCAGAAGATGCCCCAAGTAAAAATCCTATCACTGAAACCCTCCCTCCCATTGGTGCAAATAATAATTGCTTACATTTGTATGCTCTTTAAATTTTACAAAGAGCTTCCCTTAGAAGAACCCTGCAAAGTAGGGCAGTACAAGTACAAGTGTGTTCACTTTATAGATGATGAAATCTATGCTCAAAGTTGTAAAATGACTCGGCCAATGGTAAACAGCTAGCATGTGTCAAGGTGGAGACTTCTGCCCAGGTCTCCTCCTCCCTCGATCTTTGTCCCACACATTACCTGATTCCTTGAGTTGGTCAACAGAAGGGAAAAGAAGCAGGAAGACTGAAAAAAGAGGGAAGGTAATAATTAGAACATGAGACTGGAATCAAGAGGCCTGAGATTTTAGTTCTGTTCTGCCAAGCATCAGGTCAAGATCTATCTGTACTGTGAATATGCACAGATGCTTCTGTTTACCATTGGTAGGGGCGAAAGTGTCTTAGGAAGTGACGATACCAATGAAAATTGGCGCCCAAGGCATTAGAATCAGAGAATCTCAGAGTTGTTAGGAATTATCTAGAACAACTCTTACTGGATACATAAATCTACCCTATGACACCCCTGCTGGGTGGTTATCTGGGTTCCGCTTTAAGGCCTTTGTTTCAGCCACCAGTTTCGGGAAGTTGGGAACTCCCTATGGCGATGACAGCACAGGTCTGGTCCTTATCCCTGTTCCTTTAAATACATTCCCGAAGGTAACCTTTGAGGAGATGAAAACTTACAAGGGTTTGCCTTTCTTACTTCATCTTGATTTATGTCTGGATCCAATTCAGATGAAAGTTAGAAGCAAACATTTTGTTCTAAGGGGGAAATAAAAATGTTGATGACTAGCATTCATATGGGGCCATAAGGTTTGCCAAGCAGTTTACAAATATCATCTCATTGGAACCTCACAAGACCCCTGGGAGGGAGGTGCTGACATTATCCCCATTTTACAGGTGAGGAAACTGAGGTAAACAAGAGGCTAAGAGGCTTGCCCTGTGTCACAAAGCTACTACGGGGCTACTACAATTACATTTCTCTCCGCACATTCACAACACAGATCAAAGCCAGAACTAAAACCCATGTTTCCTGATTTCCAATTTAATATTCTAACCACTAGAAATTGGCCCTCCCTGCCCTCTTTTCACTCTTCTGGCTTTGTTTCCCTTGCAGTGGCTAAACAAAGGAATCCGGATGTGAAGGCAATGTGCAGGATGAGGAATGAGGGTGGGAGACCTAGGTTCAAATTTTGACCTTGACACATACTAGGTTTTTCACCAGGGCCAAATCATTTTACCCTTTTGAGGTACTTAGTATCTGAGGTGGGATTTGAACACCAGCCTTTCCAGTTCAAATCCAGGACTCTTGCAATTATACCAGCCAGCTGCCTAAAAGTGGAAGCCATCGCTACCACTGCTGCCGCCATAACATAATGAAGAACTTGAATATCTAATCAAATGAAATATCCTTGAGCCAGCATGTATACACAGGCAGCTACGCTAACAGTATCAGTACAAAGTCGAGAATTTGTATAGACTCCAAGTACACTGCAAATAAGCATCTTAAAACACCCACACGCATCTACTGCCTGTCATCCATCAATCCCTTTCTGTTCTTTTTTGGGGGAAGTTCTTAGCAAAAGTGCACATACTTCAAGATGCCTAACAGCTGATTGCCAGTGGTGCCATTGTGGCTGCCCAGGCAACCATCATTCATGGAGGGGCATTCTGAGTAAAGCATCTTTACTTTGGAATTTCTTTTGTCTCCAAAATTTCCTAATGCTGTATGTATTCTCTGATTTCTAGGACTCCAGGTGGGCTGCAGCATTTCAATGACGTCTTGATGAGGAAAGGATGAAATGGAGAAAAATTTCAGGAAACCCTACTTCAATTCAATATACCCATTTTCCAGGTGAAAAAAGAGAAATATGAAATCAGAACTTCCATGGATGTCTTCTTAGGTTATTTCATCAATTCATTCATTCAAAAAGCCTTCATTAAACACCTGTTATGTGCCAAATTCTGTACTAGGCACTGAGAACATAAAGGCAAAAAAATTCCCTGTCCTCAAAAAGCTTACATTCCATTGGTGGGAAAGAACATGTTTGCTTGTTTGTTTTCCTTCTGGACCAGGTTTGTGGTTTATTGGTTGAGGAAATTTTTGAGGAGAAGCTTTCCTCTACTAATGCAAATTGTATCTGCTCTGTAAATTATGCTCTTATATAGCTTTGTACTATTGAAATCACAGATCTGATCCCATTTCATATTATACAACATAGGGTGAGGAAAAGTTTGGAGTTACTAGTCAATCAATAAGCATTATCATATGCCTACTACGTGTCAGGCACTGTGCTATGTGCTAGGGATATGAAGATGAAAATGTGACATCCTCAAAGTTTTCAAGCAACATTCCTTCTACCTCTTTGCTTTAACTGAAACTTGATTCAATCCTGAGAATCTATTGGCTAAGACAGGACTAGATCAAATAAACCTGCCAGAAAGCTTGAACCTGGATTAATGGAAAGGTTAATATGTCCCCATGGCCCAAGAATTTATCACCTACTGGCCAACTTATTTGGTACTCAACTTCTCTGCACTCAACTACATTAATTAGACAAATACATTAATTTTAGTACTGTTTATATGCATTTTCAATTAGAATCACCTCCTAAAATCACAGTCCAATCTTTCCTTTTTTAATGAAGAAACTGACACTCAGAGAGGTGAAAGGAGCCCAAGGTCACATAGCTATTTAATATAGAACTGATCTTAAAAGGAAAAAAATGTGTCATCAGGAATATAACTAAGAATTATTTTGCCTGATACAAATTTAGTTGGGGAGGGGAAGGAAGCAAAGGCACAGAGGACAGTGAAACAATTTGTGTCATGAGGGGAGGAAGCCTGGAGATGAGCCTCAGGAGAAAACTATTATGGCAACAGAGCCCTGGATATACAGGTTTAGGGCAGTGGACATAGGATGCCTGTTTCAGGAAGGCAATATACTTCCTGCTCACCAGAAGCACTGCCCTCTCATGAAGGAAATATTCCTTTCCCCCAATGGTGACACCCTGGGACAAAGCCCATGTTGCTCCCAGCTAGTTATAGCTTTGAGTGTTCTGAATAATGGTCAAGTGCCTATTTCATTATTTCATACTGCTCTAAGCTTGTATGAACTAATGTTGTCACTTCCCAGTCCCCAGCTACAAAATAATGGGCCATCATAACCACCTCTTCCCCACTAGGCACTTCCACTCCAACCCTAGAACCATCTTGGGTTCTGGTAGGTGAGGTTTTGCCATGCCTTACCCAGAACCAGTCCTTTATCTTAGTTCTTGGCTACCAGTACCACCAGTCCTATAAATACCCTTCTCCATTGTAACTCTCCTTTCTATGCTCTCTCTGTGTGTCTTCTCTTCATAATGTCATCTTATATTAGAATATAAGCTCTTTGAGGGCAGGAACTGATTTTCTTGATTATATTTGTATCCTTACTTCTAAGTACAGTGTCTGTCACATAGTGATACTTAATAGTAAATTTTAAAAAACACTTAATAATGAATGTCTTATCTATCTATCTATCTATCATCTATCTATCTATCTTTCTTTCTGGAGTCATTATTAGTGCCTTTCAGTAAGTGATAATATGGAAGGATAAAGATAATCAACTAACGTAATATTGAATAACCAACCAAGTGAATTAGTTGGAAAACCTTCTTGAATGCAGGAAATAAATCATGAACAGAATATTTAATGAAAGAGGTTCATTATATGGCCTTGGATAAGTCTCATCACCTCTTTGGTTCTCATCCATTAAATTAATTGGGTAGATTAACATAATTATTCCTCTTTCTCTACTTTTCTGTTGATGTTAGGAATCCTAATATGTAAAATAGTTTGTGTCATATCATAAAGAGATTCTTATCTTGCCATCCCCCAAAAGATACAAATAGGCTATAGCACACACCTGATGTTGACCTATGCACAAGAAGTCATATGAAGAAATAACATTGAGGAAATGTGATTGAAAAAGGAGGCAAGCTGGTCAGGAGAGATGAGTATGGTCTAGTGAAAGGAACACTGATGCTAGAGTCAGAGGACTTGGGTTCGAACCCTGTCTCTAATATTTATGATCTGTGAGACTTTGGGCAAGTCACTTAACCTCCCTGAGACTCAGTTTCCTCATATTTAAAATAAGGGGGTTGGACTAGATATGTAATAAGAGAAAGGAATTAGTAAATGACCAACCCATGCAAAAATGAAATATAAAATGACTTAGAACAGCAGTCTTCAAAGTGTGATGGAACCCTGTGGGTCTCTGAGACCAAAGGACATGCAAGGTAAAAAAAAAAACTATTTTCATAAAAATACCTTTTTTGTTGTTCAGTCCTGGCTGACTTTTTGTGTCCCCTTTGAGGTTTTCTTGCTGAAGATACTAGAGTGGTTTGCCATTTCCTTCTCCAGCTCATTTTTACAGATGAGGAAACTGAGACAAACAGAGTTAAGTGTCCTGTCCAGGGTCATACAGCTAGCAAACATCTGGAGCCAGATTTGAACTGACTCCAGGCCTGGCACTCTATCCACTGTGCCACCTAGCTGCCCTATTATATGTAGCATAAAAACACTAAGACATTTTCATTTCTATTATCATAAATACTTATGGATACCACCAACATAAACAAAAGCTTTTCGGAGTCCTCAATCATTTTTAAGATGCCAAAGAGGGCTGCAGATCAAAAAGTCTGAGAAGAAGGCCTCTAGCATGGTGGTTGTCAAACTTTTTGTTCTCAGGACCCATTTCCTTGCTTAAAAACTATTGAGAACCTCAAAAGCTTTTTGTTTATGAGAGTTATATCTACAAATATTTACCATATTAGAAATCAATACATCTTAATATTCTTATGAAAATAGTTTTGATTTTGAGGATCTCATGAAAAGGTCTTGGATACCCCTGGGGGTCCCCAAACCATACTTGGAGAGCTACTGCTCTAATCCATTTCAAGATAATCTTTGAAGGACCTGGGGAAGAAGGAGAATAAAGATTGCAAGGGATGAGAAGGGATGAATGGGATATAGTCTATACTCATGGAAGGTATACTCACATACGACCGTAGATTTAGAGATAAAAGAGATGTGGAAGGTGATTGAGTCTCATCCTCCCATTTTATAGTTGAGAAGATTAAGGCCTAAAGAGGTTAAAAAAAATAGCAATAGCTAATATCTATATGGAGCTTACTTTGTGCCAGACAGTGCTAAGTACTTGACAAATATTATCTCAATTGATCCTCACAACAAGTTCTGGGAGGGTAGGTACTACTATTATCCTCATTTTATAGACAAAGAAACTGGGGCAAACAGAAGTTAAGTGACTTGGCTAAGGTCATATAGATAGCAACTGTCTGAGGCAGGATTTGAACTCAGATATTCCCGACTCTAAAACTAGCATCCTATGTGTAGAATTGTATGGGGGCACCTTGCATGCCAAACCCAGGCATGAGAACACTGCAGTATCATCTAGCCACCTAAACTGATCTTGACCACAGAAAAATGGAAGCATACGGCATCAATGGATTAAATGGGTCAATAACCACAGAAAACAGTTCTTGCTGAAGTCAAATAGGACACCCTGCAGTCAGCTCTCAGTTTATCTGTGCTTGTGGAGGGGTGAGCACAGATGCAGATTCATTAGTCATCCACTATTTACCAAGGTCGACTACCTGCCCAGCACTGACTGACAATAGATGATTATTCATTTCTCTTTGCAATGTACACAGAGTCCAACCTTCACAGGGTTCTCCCCTTCCATACTCAATCTTCCCCTTTCCTTGCTCCCACCCTCAACTTGACCTCCAGGTCCTTAGCTAGGACCTTGGTTGGGGAGGAGGCTTGAGTTTATCAAGGATAACTTGTTTACAGAACAATTCAACCCCTGGTATTATGGAGGAGAAGATTCTAAAGGAGGGGAGACCAAGCCTGTTTCCCCTGATGGGATAATGCATTGCCCATCTTCCTGTGTGTCTCTTGGGGGTGGGGAAAGGAAGGAGAACTATGGAACTGATGCCACCAGGTGGTTGTGAAATTTGGCCAGCATCTCAAATTGTGAGCTTCCAGAAGCATCTCCCATCGAAACCTTTCATCCTACTGCCATCTCGTGGCCAAGCAGAGACCAAGTACTTAGTCTTGGCCTTAATTTTCCCATAGGATGCATCCTCTGAGCAGCAGACTCTACTATTTGGTAGGGGTGATGTTAAACTTTAACAGAGTATGAACATTGACCATTCCCTCGATCCTTGCCACCACCGAGAAATCGGAACTCCCAAGCCCAAGCATGGATCTGGCAGGTTCATCTACAAGTGGTGATGGGTGATATGGAGCATGTCTCCCTGGAGAGAATACCAAACGTGTATGTAGTTTGGGCGAAATAGGCATCTACAGGCTTTCAGAGTGGGAATCCATGTATGCATTCCTGCTAAGTCCCCAGCCTATTATGAAATGCCTCCTGCGGCTGGTAATCAGTCCCACCACAAATAGAGATGGGGGAAGTGGGAGGGCAGGGCTTACCCAGAAAATGTATTCATTTTTATTTGAGAGGCAAAGAAGGGGCAGACAGACTAAAGCACTTTCCCAAAAGAAGTCACTTTCCCTTTATCAGCAGTAAGGAGCATTCTTTATTATCCACATTCATCTTTTAGTTAGTCCTTTCTTTAATGATTTTACTGATAAGTGGTAGCTTGTAAGTTTGATTGAGTGACACCACAACTCCCCAGACTAAAAATGTTTCCCACATTGGGTTTCAAAGTTTCTTTTGGTGTCAACAAACATTTCGAAGACCTACTATGTGCTATGCACTGTGTTAAGCTCTAGGAGAAACACAGAGACAAAAAGTCTCTTATCTCAAGGAACTCACAGTCCAATGGCATCACAAATATATATGTGTGTGTATGTATGTATGTATATATACATATGTATACACACACACACATATATATATATATCTTTCGGGGTAAGAGACTTATAACAATTGCAAATATATATATACACACACAAATATATGTATACATATACATATACATATATATAGGAGGGCATTTAAACTATTATGCATCATTAGCCTACTAATTTATCTGACATTTTCACAGCACCCTGAGAATTAAGGGCAGGGCCCTATAGAATTGAATCCAGCAAAAGGAATTTTTGCGACAGAGTCCTTAACTTTTTCATGTCATGACTTCTTTTGACATTCTGGAGAAGATTATGGATCCCTTATCAGAATAATGTTCATGAGTAATTTGAAGAAATGTTAAATTTTTGTCAGAAAATAGTGAAAAGAACTATGTAATTTTTTTCTCACTCAAGTTCATGGACCTCCTGAAAAAGAGTTGGTGAACCTTGGGTTAAGAACCCTTACAGAAGGGAGATGGGGGAAATGTTTGGGTAGAAGTCAGCTGGGTATAGGGCAGCTAGGTGGTACGGTGGATGGAGCACTAGGCCTGAAGTCAGGAAGACTCATCTTCCTAAGTTCAAATCTGGCCTCAGACACTTACTAGCTCTGTGACCCTGGGCAAGTCACTTAACGCTGTTTGCCTCAGTTTACTTATCTGTAAAATGAGCTGGAGAAAGGAAATGTTGAACCATTCCAGCATCTTTGCCAAGAAAACCCCAAACAAGGTCCGACACAACTGAAACCACCGAATAACAAAACAACAGCTAAGTATAATTCTGAAGTAGGGGTCACTGAGTAACTTGTAGAAGGCACTTTCAGAGTAAAAGGGAAGGGGCATGAAAAACAATCTCAAAATTTTGTTGCTATTTTGTCTGACATTGGCCTTGACCAATGATGAGGTAGTTGTTAGCAGAGTAAACCCTAGGACTCAATAGATTGGGACCACTGCTTTTGACCTCAAGCTACTGGTCCCTGGCTGATAATTCTATTTGGTAGACAATGGGGAAGGAAGAGTTCCTCTCCCCACCTCCTGCAGCCAAATTAAGTGCTTAAAACTCCTACAATATATTCATTAAATACCTCTCATTCTACTCTCATGACAAAGCAAAAACATCATGGGACTGGGTTAGAACTGGAAGAAACTTCCTTATTTTACAAATGAAGAAACTGAGGCCTAGAAAATTTAAGTGACTCATCCAGGTTCATACTGCTAGTAAGGGTCTAAGGCAAGATTCACATCTAGGTCTTTTTAATTCCAATTCCAGTCTCTATCCACTACAAGAGACTTCTCTTTTTCTCATACACCCTTCAGGCTGCTAACCCTTTGTAACCCTTGGGTACTAATTTGCCCCCTTGAAGACACAAGGGCAATCTTGCTGATATTTGCTCACTTCTGGCTCTTAGTATCCCCATCTTCCTTCCAAATTCAGATCAAGAACCACCTCTCGCATGAGGTCTTTCCTAATCCTCTCCCTTTCCCAATTAGTGGAATTCCCTCCTTCCCATTATCTTGTATTTTCTGGGCCACCTCCAGTCATCCTGATCCATATCTGGCCACTGGACCCAGATGGCTCTGGAGGAGAAAGTGAGGCTGGTGACTTTGCACAGCCCACCCTTACTCACATCCAATTCACTTGCATGTCACGGCATCACCTCCCTGAAGTCATGGTCCTCTTTGAGAACTAAGGACAAATCGCAACCACAACCTGGTATTTACTTTGTCTACATTTTGTCTATGTTTACATGTTGTTTTCCCCAGTAGAGGCTTAATACTGCTTCATCTTTGTGTCTCTAGCACCTAACACAGTGCCTGATACAATTTTTGTTTGTTGTTCAGTTGTTTTTTTAGTTTTGTCCAACTCTTCCTGACCCCATTTGAGGTTTTCTTGGCAAAGATACTGGAGTGGTTTGCCATTTCCTTCGCCTGCTCATTTTTAACAGATAAGAAAATTGAGGCAAATAGGGTTAAGTGACTTGCCCAGGGTCACACAGCTAATAAGGGTCTGAGGCTGGATTGGAACCCCTAAAGATTATTCTGATTCCTGGCCCAGTACTTTATCTACTGCGCCACCTACTGCCCCACCTCAATTATTACTTACTCCTAGACATATCTCTATTCCCATTTTATAACATTTAACATGTGTCTTCTCATTTGATCCTCACAACAAACCCATGAAGCAGGTACTTTCATCATCCCCATTTTACATGAAGGGAAACTAAGGCTGAGAGAAGTTAAATGGTTTGCTGAGTGTCACACAGCTAGTAAGCTAGTGAGACAGGATTCTAATTCAGATCTTCCTGACTATAAGTCTAACACCTAGTTGTCTCATAAAAGTCATCCTGTGAGGGGCCAAAAGGTCATTACCATTTCACCTTGTTCATTGGTTTTACAAATCTGTACCATAAAGCACAACCGGAGCTTAGGTCCTAAAAGACTCTGATCAGCAAGTACAGTGAGATCTTTTCAAAATGCTCTTTGCTTCACCTGATTCTATTATACTCTCGGTCACATCATTTTCCTCCACCTCCAAACCCAATTGTGAAGTCTACAAAGTTTGTTTCAGTGGCCCATTTTCTATGCTCCTCCTTCCTTGGCTCTGATGTTACTTTCCAGCTGTTATTCAGGACTTCCTTGATCCATTGTCTCTACTGAACCCCCTAAATCCTAGGGCTTATCATTTGTCACCACCAAGTTCCCCCTAAGACCATTCAGATTGCCTCTATTTGAATCTTATGCATATACACAATTGTGTATGTGTATGTGTTTGTATATGTATATGTATGTGTGTATATGTACATCTATGTATGTGTATATGTCTATGTCTATGTATATTATGTATATGCACAAGGCAGCAAGGTGCTTAGTGGACAGAACACGGCCTGGAGTCAGGAAGACCTGAATTCAAATTTGTCTTCGGTCACTTACTAGCTGTGTGATCCAGGGCAAATCACTTAACCCCTGTTCGCCTTAATTCATTGGAGAAGGAAATGGCAAATCACTCCAGTATCTTTGCCAAGAAAACCCCAACAGCTGTTTCAACAATCCGGCTAGCAGCTGCTGTGGGGGTGAAAAACAAACACAAGCCCAACAACAGGAATGCTGCAAGCCCAGGCTCTTTTGATCTGCTTTACTAAGGAAAGCAAGGTTAAGGGGTTGACAATCTTACTTTAATCCAACATACAAATATCATTCACTTAGTTCAAGGGGAAAAGCCAGCACCCTGAACTTCAGAGCAAATACAAACAAATTACAAACATCAACAGACAGACCTTGTCTGATTCAAATCTCAATTCATAGCTACCACTGTTTAACAAAGTCTGAACATCTGGGTTTACAAGCTGGAGGGCTCTTAACTACAGCTACCCAGAGTCTCCACGTCAGCGCACCACCAAGAGTGAGAGCCCTAAGCAGATAGCTCTGTTCTCTCTTTTTATGCACTCTTAGCCGTCATCAAACATCATCTGAGTGACCAGAACTTAGGCTCTTACTATTGGCTCTGGTCTTAGCAACTCCCTTTAGGATCCTGAGGGCTTAGCACCTAATAGATAGGGGTTTGGGCCTGGGGCTTAGCACCTAATAAGACTCAAAGACACCCAACTTAATTGATATCACAATAGTAGTGGAATGCTAGTGGTCCCCAGGGTCACAGTCACACAATGACTGAGCAAATGTATATATGTATGTGTGTGTATGTGTGTTTATGTGTATGTGTACATATGTGTGTATATGTATGTGTATGTGTGTATAGGTGTATATATGCACGTGTTTGTGTATGTATATATATATGTACGCATGTGCATGTGTGAGTATATGTGTATATGTATATACGCACATTACTGTAATGTGTGTGTTCACGCACATGTATGTGCATGTGTGCGCACATGTGTGTATGTGTGTATGCATATGTACCTTGTGTGCATATGTGTGTGTGTACATGTACGGAAGGAACCTCTTCCTTAGCTATGGCCATCGGTGATCACAGAGATCTGCCGTGCTACTCAAGGGCCCCAGCTCTAACACTGCTGATGGAGCAGCCGTGGTAGGTGCTGGCAGCTGATCAAGTCGTGTGGCTCCTAGTCAGTTTTCCTACATTGTGCTTTTTTGAATTGCTGGCTTGAACAGGATAACAAATCAAACTGCATCTTTTCAGTCAGATTTTAATTGTGCTTGGCCACAGTTGGCAGATGGACTCACTCCCTCTTGCATATTTCCCTTCTATTTCCTTCTAGGGGCTTAGGAGAGCTGTGCTGGGCCAGAAAAATCTGACTGAAACTCCATTGTCCCACCCCACCCCACTCACCTTGAGTTGTGTTTAACAAGACTGGCTCTTCGTGTTGTTTAGCCCCATTCTCAGTGTCTGTCACACAGGACTCTATCATGTAGACAGCCTTCATCCCCCAAATTGGGACAATACCTGAGCACACATTTTCAAAGTCTCTGTCCCTATAGTGATCCCTCATCACTGCTATAGTCTATTGCCAACCAACCCAGTGCCAACCCAAGGCCAAAGCCTGAAGTGGTGTCTTTCAGCAGCCATTCATTCATCCTCTCTTTTATAGTTGTTCTCCTTTTCAGTGTCCTTACCATCCCATAAGGCTCCCAGATGCCCACAGGCTGCCTTTTTTGTTGTTTTGTTTTCTTTATTTTTTTTTAAGCTTGTAGAAGGAATATTTTCTTAGTAGGTTTTTTGTTGTTTGTTGCTGAGCAAGGAGAGTTGTTCCAAAGCAATCCTCTTAAACTATCAATCTTCTTAAACCTCCTTGCATACACAGGCAGTCCTCCTAAATCTCTTTACATTTACAAGGTCCCTGGGCAGAATAGAGGCATCTAGATGGCACAGTGGATAGAATGCCAGGCCTGGAGTCAGGAAGACTCATGTTCCTGAGTTTAAATCTGGCCTCAGATGCTAGTTATGTGACCATGGGCAAGTCACTTCACCCCATTTGCCTCAGTTTCCTCATCTGTAAAATGAGCTGGAAAAGGAAATAGCAAACCAGTTCAACATCTTTGCCAAGAAATCCCCAGAAGGGGTCACGAAGAGTCAGATGTGACTGAACAACAACAAGGGGAGAGTGGACTCAAACTTGTAGTCTAATGGCAATGAAACACACATTCAGAGAACATGTGTGGCAAAAGTGTAACTCAGAACTCCTAGTAATTGGATGGTTTTTTTTCCTCCTTTTGCAAAGTCCTCATGAAGTTTTCCCTTAGTGTGGCTCTCTGAAAGTCCATAGCTAATACTTTTCCCTCTCCAGAGGGGTAATGCTCCCTGAAGCTGCCTTTTCTTAGAGTATCTAGTTTATCCTTGCTGTGTATCTAGCTCAGATCCCCATGAAGATCCTGCTCTCAATTACCTCTCCTCCAGGGAACTGCAAAAACAAAACAAAACAAAAAAAGCCACAAGAACTAAGACACATGCGATGACCATCCATGATTCCAGAGGACTGATGTTGAAACATGTCATCTACCTCCTGGTCACTACCTCCTGTTGCACTCAGAGACATATTATGTGTGTAGATTTGTAGACAGCCAATAAATGAATTTGTTTGACTTAACTATGAATATTTGTTACCAGGAATGTTTTTCTTTTCTCTTTTTTCCAATGGTGAGGAGAAAATGAGAGGGAGAGAAAAATAGATTTTCATTCATCTAAAAGAAAACAAAAGCAAAAGCTGCTTCTATCTAAGATCTTTCAGTGTAGTGCCCTTTGAGTGACAAGTACCATCTCATTCCCTTAAACTTTTGCTCCTCAAAATAAAATGTACATTCCCTTAGTGCTTTTGTCTTGGCCAGGGCTAACTAAAAATCTGTTACAGGAATTCAAGTTAGAATTTTAATGGGTGGTAATGGCCCACCCTTCCCAGATTACATTTACATTTGTGGAGGGTTCTTCAATGTTTTACGTCCCTGAAGAGTGTAATGTGGGAATTAAGTGGGATTAGAGAAGGGGGCTATTTGGCATCTTTCAAGTCACAGTATATAGGTGTAACCTATTACTTCCTGGATGCATTGGCATAGGAATGAAAAATACTAGAAGTAATGAAAGGTGTCAGAAAATCTTTACAAACATTTATTATGCAGAATTCATAAAGACCCTTGAACCTGGCATTAAAAGAAAATACTGAGAAGGAGGATTCAGAGTCCTTCCTAGCCATGCCATTTAGAGAAGCAGGGGTAGAGTGGAGGATGGTAACAGACCTTTTGTCTGGTGCCTTACCGCTGCTCCCAGGGCTCTAGTTGATTTCTGTGGAAGAAGATGGTGATCAGAACTGAGGAACTGAGTCACAGAGACTGCAAAGCGCCATTGGGGTGGGCAGATGATGGATAGATAGATACTCAGACAGACAGACAAGACTGATATACTGTGGCAGTAAGAATGTGTGGAGAGAGAGAGAGGGAGAGGGAGGGAGGGAGAGAGAGAGAGAGAGAGAGAGAGAGAGAGAGAGAGAGAGAGAGAGTCAAAGACACAGACCTAGAGACAGAGATATATATAGCAGCAGAGTTAGAGAAACAAATATAAAACGATAGAGATAAAGACAGTGAATATAACGATGGGCCTGAATTCAGGGAGATTCATTTTTATGAGTTCAAATCTGGCCTCAGACACTTACTGACTGTGTGGCCCTGGGCAAGTCACCTAACCCTGTTTGCCTCAGTTTTCTCATCTGTAAAATGAGCTGGAGAAGGAAATGGCAAACCACCCTAGTATCTTTGCCAAGATTGCCAAATGTACCAAATTGAGTTATAGTTTGACATGACTGAAATGACTCAACAACAACATAGATTATATAGATGATATAGTTATGGTTGGTCAATAAAAATATTTAGTACCTACTATGTGCCAAGCATTATGCTAAGCCCTGGAAATACAAATAGAAGTTTTAAAATAAAGATAGATATAGATGTGTACAAATAGATATGTCAATATAGACAAATAGATATAAAGAGGAGTGTTGATAAATGTTTAACAACTGGCTCTCTGGGGGAGACTACCACACACTTTTAAATTTAATCTGCATTATTTACATTCTTTCTATCACTTTCCTAAGTCTAGATAAACAACAAAACGCTAAGTCAACCCGTTATTTGTAGCATTTGCCCATTTCTGAGGTACAAATGCTCACATTGAAAATTTAACAGTAAGATTAAAATACTACCTCTGTCGCTTACAACTTATATCACCTTGGACAAGTCATTTAATATCCCTTGGCCTCAGTTTCCTTATATGTAAAATAAAATGGAGGGTTTTCTGAGGTCCTATTCAGCTCTAGCTCTATAACTCTGTTCTTGATAAAATGGGTCCATAACACTTGCATTCCCCCGCTCCCAGAGTTGTTATGGGCCCTGCTATGCTTTCCTTGGCCCGTGCAGATGGGTAGAACAAATCTTAGAGCACTATATAAATGGATAGAATTATTATCTCCTTAGCGTGGCTCCTTTGAAGGCCTTTTTGATGGCGACTGCCCAGAGAAGGAATGGTTTAAGCTAGTTCCCACTAATAGGGGAGCTGTAATGATTTCTGGTTAATGTGCTGAATCGTTCTGGTATAAACCAGAGTTTATAGCACAGAGCAGCCTTATCTGTTGATTCTAGCATATCCATAAGGTTTTATAGGAATTGAGAAAACGGAAGGCATGATCCCAGGATCTCTTTATTGAATTCCTGTGGTGCCATGGCATATGAAAAGATAACTATTAACGCATAGTCATATATGATAAGTGCTAAAGGAAGGGAAGGGGTACAATGATACACACACACACACATACACACATATACATATATATCTATATCTATATCTATATGTATATATATATATATCTATATATATATATATATCTATATATAAATAATTTTTGTCTAGGACATGAACTACAAGCAGAAAGAGACTACAAATTATGCCTCTTTGTACCTTCTCTGGTATCTTACCTACAGTGCAAACTATGATTCATAGACTCCTAGATTCATTGATACAGAAGAGATCATAGCAGTATGGCATAATGCAATAGTTCTTATGGTTGTTAGCGTCATAGAGCCCTCTGGCAGTCAGGTGAAACTTTTGGATTCCTCAAAATAATGTTTTTAAATTTACAAAATAAAATACATAGGATTACAAAGGAAAACAATTACTTTGAAATGTAATTATCAAAATATTTTAACAAGTTCACAGACACCAAAATAAGAACAGCTGGCACAGTGGGAGGCAGCAGAAGGCAGTTATGCCATAGAAGGCAGTCATGTCACAATGGATGGCATGCTAGATCTGGAGTCAAGAAGAACTGAGGTCAAATCCCCTCTGAGATTAGCTATGTGACACTGGATAGAAATAAGAGCTAATGTATAGCTAATAGTTAATGATGGATAATGCTTTAAGGTTTCCAAAGAACTTTATGTGTGTCTTCAGATTTGATGCTTACACAAACCCTTGGAGTTAGGTAAATTATTATCCCCAATTTACAGAGGAGGAAACTGAGACCGAGAGAAATTGAGCGACTTTCCCTGAATCACACACCTGATAATTGTCTGTGGCAAGATTTGAACTCAGGTCTTTCTTACTCCAAGGCCAATGTGCCTAACTTCTCTCTGCCTCAGTTTCCTCATCTGTAAAATAGAGATGATAATAATAAATGAAATGATATATAAGGTACTTTCCAAACCTTAAAGCACTATGTAAATGTTAGCTGTTATTAATATTATAGTGGGTAGCATGCTGGAATTGGAGTTAGGAAGACCTGTGTTCAGATCCTACCTCTGACACTAGCTGTATCATTGTAGACAACATCCCCCTTTGGCTTCTGTTTCCTCATTTGTAAAATGAAGGTGTTAGATTAGATGACTATTGCAACACCTTTTTACTCTAAATTTATTAAATAATAAAAATGAGAAGTTCCATTTACATAGTGTTAGAAGGTTTACAAAGTACTTTACATATATGACCTGAATGGAGCCTCCCAATTACCCTGTCAGATAGGTACTACACGTAACATGGTCTCTATTTAACAGATGAGGAAACTCAGGATCAGAAAAGCTAAGTGACTTGTCCAGGGTCACATAGCTACTACATCTCTAAGGGAGTGTTTGAAGTCTGATCTTCCAAGTACAGCATTCTATCCACAGAAGATATGACAAATAAAAGCCTTCCCCTCCCCTCCTTTTTTAGCCTCTTGTCTCCCCCTTCTAACATTTTCTGATTCTACAGAGAGTAACAATGACATTCCTGAAGATCAGGAAATGGTTAAGTATGGTCCAAGCATTGTTGCTACAGAGGCCACTTGGGTGGCCCTCATAGAAAAGAGGAAGTGAACTGATCTGCACACTGGGGTGTCAGGAAAGGATTCAACTGGAGAATGTGATATGAATCTGGTTAAAAATAAGCAAAGATCGCAATGATGACGTAACATTCTCCCCTCTTTCTGTAGTGGAGAAAGAAATATACGGAAGTGGAAAGTTTCATTTACAACCTTTACGATCCTTGGAAGATTTAGGCATGAGGACTTTGGGGAGACTGGCCAGATTTCCATTCTAACTGAAAATGTGATGTTCCGATTTGAGTTTGTGACCCTCTGGGACAACGCTGTCACTTTCTAATTTGATCTGATTCTCTTTCTCTGTCTTTTATTCAGTTGGGACTAATAAGAAGGGGAAATGGGACATAGCATGCCACTCTTGGTTTTCACCTTGTCAAAGGCAAGCACAACCCAGTGAAAAGCACCTTGCCTCTGGAGTCATAGGACCTGGGTTCAGATTCTGCTCCTGATACTTACTAACTTTGGGACACTGGGAAAGTCACTTAATTTTCCCCTGTCTTCACTTTCCTCATGTGTAAAATAAAGAGACTGGATGACTCTTCCAGCTGTAAATCTAGGATCCCGTGATCCATAAAATAAGAGTATTGGAAGGGACAATAGAAATTATCGAAACCAGTTCATCATGTACGTTAACCTGACGTTGGAGGTTATAGCAGATCTAAGATCTCCATGCTTGGGTTTGTTTTTGTAAGTATCATGTTGTAGATAGAGTTCTTAGAAGATCTGGGTCCAAATCCTACCTCAGATACTTTGCTACCCTGGGTGAGTCACTTAATCTCATTGTGTCTCTTTCATTCAGCCAGTCAGGCAACAAGCATTTATTAAGCACCTACTATGTGTCAGGCACTGTGCTAAGCACTAGGTATACAAACAGGAAAAAGAAATACAGTTCTTGCCCTCAAGGAGTTTACAACACACAAAAGGAAGCTAACGAGGAAGAAAAGGAAATTAGCCCAAAATGAGGAGATGACTGGCCTGGGCACCCTCCTTAAATATAGAGGTTCTGAAAGGAGGCCATTGTTTCATGACTGGCCGATCAGGGGATCACAGACCCTGATATCATTTCTGAACCCCGAATAATAAAGCTATTCTATCTTACCCAGCCCCCTACTACCTTACAGGTGGGCCTCTATAGGGTGTTCAGGAGGACTGCACCTCTGGGTTGAGGGTTTGCTCATCCATCTTTAGCGCACACCCATCCCCCAATTCACCTACGGCTCCAAGGAGCTGTAGCATGTGCAGTGGCCATGATCTGGCAAATTGTCTCTGTAGATAGGCTGAACCAGTGGAGGGTAGCTGGTAGGCAACAAACCCATCAGCGAGTTGGGGGGTGTCTATCTAAAGCATGTGAAGACTTTCCCCAGTGGAAAGGGCGGAGGAGAATAATTTGCTCCAAAGGCCATGAAAGTAGCTGAAGCAGGTGCTTGGAGCACTTAGAACTCATCAGACATTGAAGACGCCAAGGTCATCCACTGTATCGTGTGCCATCGCCAGCCATCCTGACTTCTGCCTTGCCACTGGACTTCAATGACTCTGGAAGAGAGGCTGCCAACTTTGTGCAACTCTGCCTCACTTAAATCCAATTCATGCATGATTCAAGACATCACCCCATGATATCACTGGTCCTCTTTAACTGCATCCAGAGAAAGAAATGATAAAAAGAAGTATGCACAAAATGATTTTACATATATATACATATTTGTGTCTAATGCCAGCTATCTCTAGGGCAGAAGGGGAAAGAAGAAAAAAATGGAAAAAAAGAAATTTACAAGATAACTTTATTATATTTTTAAAAGGAAAAGCAAGTTGCACATAATAGACTTGCAGTTTCATGTTCAATCATCTTTTTTTATTCTATTATGTTATGAAAATGCTTGTTTTATTTCATAAATTAAAAGTCAAATTATTTTTTTTTAAAAAAGAAAGAAAACAAAAGACAAACAACCTCACAGGTCCAAATGTTTCAATTGGTACTGAATTTATATCCTCCTACACCAAGATCCCTGATTTCCTATGACATAACCTTCCAAATGCTTCTATCTCCAGTATTCACCCCTTCCTCTTGATACTCCTACCATTTCCTTGTAGAAGAGCTTTCATGAGAATAGTTTGGTATTATAGTGGATAGAGAGTTGGACTTGGATCAAGGAAGATCTGACTCTGAAAACTGCCTTAGACACTTAGTACCTGTGTCATCCTGGGCAAGTCACTTAACCTCTATCAGACTCGGTTTCCTCAACTGGAAAATGAGGATAATAATGGCACCTGCCTCCCAAGGTTATTGTGGAGATCAGATGAGATGAGGCACGTTAAAGCTTTTGGCAAACCTTAAGCATGGTATAAATGCTTGCTATTATGGAATGGATTAATTTACAAAGGGAGAAGGAATTCATGAATAATGCATGAAATCAGAGTGGTACAAAATTATCTCCCTAGTGATTTCCCCCATGCCTACCATACCACCTGTTCCATTCTCCCATCGTGTTAACTGGGCCCTAATGAGGACTCTTGGACTCCACCTAGTGAGATTTCCTCCTTGTGGGTACCAATAATGTCTCTGTGCTCCAAGATGTTCTACCCAGCTTTGGCTTTAGCCAGCTTCCCCTGCCCTTGGGAAAGACCATTCCTTATATTGTCTATAATAAGCTCTACACACCTGCAACTAATTGGCAAAGTATCCCTATGCCTTGCTGGCCCTGTCTCTCTGCCCACACACCATGCATCAGTATGATCCTAATGAGCTGATCCTGGGGAGAGAAAAATGATGTGTCCCTCTAACTACGGTAATATACTCCAGTCTATCTACAGATGAGTACTTCAAAAAGACATCTCATTTCCACATAGAACTCTAATTAGAGATTCACAGTTGATAGCAAAGTTATGTTTGTTTAGAAATAAAAACTATGATGCTAATCAACTCAGTTTGTTCGGGCCTCCATGAGATATTAACTTGACTTAGATTTTTTTCAATTACAAGTTTTCTTTCCTCCTTATCTTCCCTCCTCACTGGAAAAAAGAAAGATAAAACCCTTGTAACAAATGAGCAAGGTCAAACAAAACAAAATCCTCCACTGGTCATATTCAAAAATGTATGTCTCATTCTGCAAGTTAGATTTCTTTATCCAATTAGCCCTACCAAAGGGCATGGCCTTTTAGGAAGGCTAGAGGTCCCAGGGACAGCACTTACTACTTCAAACAAATCCCCCTTGTCTCTGGTCTTAGAAGAAGGAAAATGGGGGAGAGGTGGATGAAGAAGGAGGGGACTGCATTGGAGCAAACATCTCCAGGCTCCAGAGCCAAACATTATATTCTTAGTGTGAGCATTTACACCACAGAAATAGTAAACTGCTATAAATCAGCCTTGATTTCTTGCTTTGTTGATTGTCTCTAGACTTAAGCGAGTGATGGAAAAAATGTGAATAATGTAGATTAAAATTTAAAATGTGTCTTGACTTTTCAATGTACTGATTTTTAAACATTTGCCAGCACACTGTTGGAGGGAGGAGGTCTATACAGCAGTTCTTTTGAAAAAGATCTGGAGACTTTAGTGGACCTTAAGTTCAGAATGAGTTAAAAGCTTTTTATGGCAGCCAAAAATAAGTTAATGTGACCTCAGAGTGCTTGCAAGGCAGATTGTTGTTCATCCTGTCTGTAACCAGAATGGTGGGGTCATCTTTGGGGAAGTTCTTCACCTTTCCCCAGTGCCTGCTGCTTCTCTTCCGGGGCAGGAAGCCCAGAGACCCATGCCTGGGAGCAGAGAACTTCCTGTATGACGATTCATGGGGCTGGCTGAGGGGAGGTGTTAACTCCAGAGCCATGCCCTATTGGGTGTTAACCTAGTCTACCTGGACATGAACCTCCCAGGGTCCTAGGGGGAGGGGCCAACTCAAGAACCAATCAGCCCCATCATTCAAGCGGCACTTGATGATGTCAAAACCTCTATAAGAGGGGAGAAGACATCTTGAAGATCCCTTTTCGATTGGAACAGCAGGGGTGGCAAGCGTGACTCTGGGCCAGCCCGAGCTCTTGGGCTGAACCTAGATGTTGATAACTATGAATTGTATTGGGTCTGTCTGTTGATATTTGTAATTTGTTTGTATTTTGTTCTGAAGTTCAGGATGCTGGCTTTCTCCCCTGAACTAAATGAATGTTCTGAACTTCAGGGTGCTGGCTTTTTCCCCTGAAGTAAGTGAATGAATCTGTATTTGGTCTGGCTGTTGATGCTTGTAATTTGTTTGTATTTGTTCTGAAGTTCAGGGTGCTGGTTTTTTTCCCCTGAACAAAATGAATGTTATCTGTGTGCTCCCCTGAACTAACTGAATGCTGGATTAAAGTAAACTTGTCAACCCCTTCACCGTGCTTTCCTTGTTTAAGCAGATAAAAAGAACCTGTGCTTTGCCAGGAAGACAGCAGCCTCCTGGGTGCTGGCTGTGGGTGGATCTTACGCCCCCACGGAAGCTGCTAGCCGGATTGTTAAAACACTGTCTTTTCTAAGAGGACCAATGATATCACAAGAGTGATGTCTTGACTTGTGAGTGGATTGGGTTTAAGTGAGGTAGAATTGCACAAAGTCATCAGACTCACTCTCTCCTCCAGAGTCATCAAAAGACAATGGCAAGAGAAGAGCCAAGATGACTGGCAATGGCCCCTGCAAGGCAGAATGTCCAGAACTATAGGAGGGATTGTCTAGTCTGATACCATCTGGAGTATTGGGATCAGTTCTGAGCTCCATATTTTAGAAGAACACCAATAAGCTGGAAAACATCCAGAAGAGGGCAACCAGGCTGGCAAAGAGACTCAAGGCAACCTCACATGTGGATTGGTTGAAGGAACTGGGGATCATTAGCCAGGAAAAGAGAAGACATGAATGGAGGGAAGACTTGTAGAGAAAGGCCATGACAGCTCTCCTCCAATATGTGAAGGGCTGTCATGTGGAAAGAGGCATCGCAATCATTCTACTTGGGACAAGAGGATATAACGAGGAGCAAATGAGGGAAAGTTGTGAAGGGACAGATTTAGGTTTAGTAATTCCAGCTAAGAGCCACTCAAAAGATCGATGAGTTGTCTGAGGAAGCAGGGGATTCTCGCTTTGCAGTATTTATGGGAAAGCTGGAGAACCCCCTTTAAGGGAAGGAGTAGAGGGGATTCTTGCTTAGCCTCAAATTGGACCAGATGGCTTTGGGGACCCCATCCAACTCAGAAATACTGAACATATAGAAGTAGGGTCATTGTTTTCTTCTTCCTACTTCCAGAGGTATTGTCCTTTATAGGATAATAGATTGAAAACTGAACGGTACCTCAGAGGCCACTTAGTCCAACTCCCCCATTTACACATGAGGAACTTGGCTCAGAAGGATGTCACTCAAGGTTACACAGTCAGTAAGTGCTCAGAGTGGGACTTGAACCCAGATCCTTTGGTACCAAAGATTTCCTGGAGCTCTACAAGACACTTTGTTCTAAGGTGGAAACTTACCCTGCCATCCACAGAATCGGAGAACCTCAGAGTTAGAAGGGAAGTCAGAGGTTATAAGGTCAAAACCTATCTGAGCAGGAATCGCCTAATCCTGATGGGGGCTATGAACACTTTTATCACTGACATTTTTTGAACCTGAGAGCCATAAGTCCATCTCTATTTGCCAAGATCTGTCTTCAGTGGAGAGAGACATTGCTACTTTTAAACAATTCTGTTGCATGCAAGGCATTTGTTTTTGCCACAATCACCACATGGTGCCAGGTTTGGGAACAGAGAGATCTAAACCACAGCCTTCTAGCTCCCTGCTGAAAATGCAGGATCAGTGGGCATATGGCAATTTTTCCCAGCAGGGAAACTTTTCTCATTTCATTCACAGACGTCACCCATACTCAATAACAAAGCTAGTAAGTAGATTTTTCCTATTTCTTCCAGAATGGTGACATAGAGGAAAGGCTACCCTCGCATTGTGGCTCACCACTCTCTCTTTCTTTTTCTCTAAGAAAATATTAGAGACAACCTGCAAATATTAAAGTGAGTTGGAGGCTGACCTGGTGAGGCCTTGTGAGAGGAAGGAAATGCCAAGCGTAAATTTTACCTAAATCAGTTAAATTATTTGTAGCATCTAAGTGATAAAGTAAAGATGGACATTGGTGAATTCTGTTTGGTACAAGAGGCCTTGGTCCTCCAAATGAAAAGTTGTTATATTCAGAAAGAAAGTGGGGAAGGGATTGGGCCTATAATTGCATTGTTAGGAGGAATTTCTGAATTACGAAACTCCTCCCAATACGGATTGGCACTGTCTTTGCAGCTTAGGGTTTTAGAGCATTGTGTTGAGCACTGAGAGGCTTCCCAAGGTCACACAACAAGTGTATGTGAAAGGTGGGACATGAAGCCAGTTCCTCCTGGCTCCAAAGCCGGCTCTCTGTCCACTATATCTTGCTGCCTCTCAAGGAGAAAAGTTTCTTTTAATTCTTCTTGACATGCTTTCCTTTTTTTTTAAGGAGGAGGTCATGGCACTATGTGCTTTCATTTAGTCTGAAACAAATATTACTTTAGAAGAGATATTATGTCATTTCAGATGACAACCCTTGTTGGCCTCGTTGGCTCAATCCAACGTAGTTAATAAAACTACTTTATGTTGATTGGTTGAATAATGAGAAGATACAGAAAAAACGTGCCTGCCTTTAAAAAAATTAAACTGCTCATCTCAAACTTTCTATATCATTAGGGAAATAAGTTGTATATGCCTGAAAAAATTCCTATGACAAAACTGTCCCATTTCACCCTGGATGCATCCTCCTACAGCTATTCTTTGTTTCATTGTGAGGGAAGGGCAATACAATCGCTTGAGCTCCAATTCAGTGTAGATGCTATTCACCACCTGGGTAAACTGCTTAATAAATAAATTCAAATAAGTCATTTAATTGAAGCATACCAACAAAATAACAAACAGGAAAATACATACCACAAAACATTCCTTAATCCTTCATGAATGAATGGAAAATAATCCTCCCCATGACTCCCTTGTCAATGGAAAAAACAAGGAACAAGTCTGGGGTTGAGAGTGAGGAGTGGTGGAACTCAAGGCTCCGAAGACATTTGGAAGGAAAGCTGATTTGTTTTGCTGCTGCAACTCTCAAGGTGGCTGCTTGTCTCCTAACCTCTGCCTTAGGAGGAACTGGAGAGAGGGCTTCCTTGTTGCTGTTGTTCTTCTGTCATGTCCAACTCTTCATGACCCAATTCGGGGTTTTCTTGGCAAAGATACTGGAGTAATTTGCTATTTCGTTCTCCAGCTCATTTGACATATGAAGAGACTGAGGCAAACAGGGTTAACTGAGTTACTGAAGGTCACAGCTAGTAAGTGTCAGAGGCTGGATCTGCACTCAGGTCTTCCTGCCTTCAGGTCTCGTGCTCTATCCCTTATGCCAGCTGTATGCCCTGGGGCTTCCTTGAATTGTACCAAAACAGCTTCCTGGACAGCTCTTGGTCTCCTCAGCAGTTATTTGGAGAATCTCTGATCCCACCTACTGCTAATTAAGGCAAGCCCCACCTCCTCAGCTATCACTCCATCCCTGAAACTACCTAGGTCACGTCAGGCTTTTTCAGTTCTAGAAAAGCTTGACTCCATTTCTTTCCTCCCAATTTTTGGTTTCAGGCAAACCCTTATCCACATTGCCCTTAAAACTACAAGATAGACAATGTGTTATAAGCTGGAAGTTCTAGAGATGGTCAAGGGAAGGAGAGATCATTGAGAAATGGAAATGGTGGTCAGGGGGTGCTTCATGGATGATATAGGACTGAACCGGAACTAGTCGGGTGCATATAATATAGATAGATGCTATCCAACAAAATGGCTGCTCTTTTCATATTCTCTGAGCTGGTATAGGATACTTTTTCAGATAGGGACTGAATCTGTGATTTCCTTGATGTAGAGAACTTACTCTAACAATTCAGATCAGTGCCTTCTTGGATATTTATAGCCTTAGAGAGTTGCCTAGAGATGTGAGAAGTTTTAAGTGACTTGCGCAGGGTCATACAGCCAGTATGTGTCAAATAAAAGAGATGAACCCAGGTCTTCCTAGCTCAGAGGCTAGTTCTCTATACATGATTAGGCACAATAATACTTTAGGAGAATGAATGAACTGAATAAAAAGATTACCCATACACACCAAGTGGTCAGAGACCAAATCATTGCCTAAATCAAGCTCGTGGTTGAATGTTGGAGAAGGTGAATTTCAAAATCTCACAGAGAAGGAACAAAAAAAGTTTATCACCAGTCTTAGAATATGAGACCTGGAAGGAATTTTAGAGATTTATCTCGTCTTGTTAGATCTCCTGGACCAACCAGGACAGGCAGTATTCTAGGTTCCAAACCTCTCCCTCTCTTCTTCCTCTATCAGATTAAAGATCATTATTAAAAGGTAGATGTTAGGGGTGGGGAAGGAAGAAAACAAGCATTTATTAGGTACCTATTATGCCTCAGACATTGTGCTAGACTCTTTAAAATATCTCCTGGGACCATTTTACATTTTTCATTTGAAGAAACTGAGGCAAATAGAAAGTTAGAGGCTTGCCTAGGGTCACACAGTTAGTAAATGTCTGAGGCTGGATTTGAACTCGAGTGTTCCTGACTCTCCATCCACTGCACCACCCAAGCTGCCTCTGCATTTTTTCTTGTGGGGGAAAGGAGTGGGGGTGGGATTCATCCTCTGAAGATAGATGTCACTTAGCAAAACTTCCTTGTGTCCCATTTCTTAAGGATTCTTCCCTTTGCTAGGGAAATGATGCTGAGATGTTAATGGGAGATGTGTTAGTTAGTGTGTCCTCTGTACTCGACAACATTTGCCTTTTAAGATCAACGTTTAGTGTCTTAAACCAAATAATTGGACAAAATGGGAACTTCAAGCGTATGTCAGGGACAGTGAGAGAGAATTTTTTTGTGGGGGGGATACAGGAATGGGATGGAGAACTTCCAATGATACTACATTAGCCACCTCATACTCTATGTCTAAGTCTTGGCCTAGACTATTCTTGTTAATACTTTGCCTCTTCATAATGATGATAACATGTCACTTATACGGGGCTTTGGAGGAGTGTTTTACATTACCATATTTCCTTTTTGTTTGTCACAACATCCCCGTGATGCACTTATTTTAAGAAAACTTTAATGGAAATGTAGAATTATTTGCCTGTTCAATGAGTAGGGAAGGGAAGGAGAAAGGGAGAAAATCTGGAACTCAAAACTTCAAAAAAAAAACCCAACTTGAGAGAAAGGAAAACAGGAAACGGCACAACTCAACTCTTCTTGGAGAGAGGGAGTGCCAGGCTAGAATTACATCTATCTGCCCTCTTATATATTGTTAGTTTAGGCAATGTCATTTTCAGGTTCAAACCAACTTTCAATCATTGTTTACCTATTGAGGGAAGGAGAATCCCAAGCTTTTTATCTAAGACTTGATTCCTTTTCCACTGAATACCCGTTTCACTATGAACTCACATAGCAAAACGAAATATGAAAGAAAGATTGCATGGAAGAATGTACGTCAAGCAATATAAAATGAAGGAGCTCTCCCATTGGGAGTGAGGTAACTCAGTTCAATCAAGAAAAAAAAATCACCCAAGGGATGAGACTTTCCCCAAAGTCTCTAGTGTAGCAAACTAGAGATTATAATGGATATAGTGAAGAATGCCAATTCCTCTTAAGTCACCTTCTTTCCAGAGTCTTTTGCCTCAGCAACTTGAAGTAGGGTTGACCTCACCCATCTTTGGTCACAAAGCCAGAAGTACCCCAAAGCAACTGCAGAGTCCAAAGTTCAAAGATTGGATCTCTCCCGCTCTCTCAAATTGCCACCTTGGCCCTGCTCTTCTCTTAGGCTAGGGTCATTGATCTCCACCAATAAGGAGAGAGTCTCATACCAATAGGCTTTGGGACTGGGGTTAAACTTATTGTGTGCAGGCACATGTGTGCACATACACACATACACACATGCACACATCACCAAAACTCTAACAACAAGGAGAAAGCAACAGCTATATGTATACAGTGTTCTCCTCTTAGAAGATATATTTAGTGAATGCCAATTACAGACTTTAGATGGGAAATATGTATAATTTTCCTGGCCAGGGGATCAGAATCTATAGAAGAGAAATCAATGATAATGATGACGAGGATGATTTTTAACAAATGAGTCTCCCTATCTGCCCAGGCTGAAAGTTCAGGGACCATTCATAAGTAACAAAAACGTAATCCCACCCTCAGTCACCTTGGAAGTTTTTGACTTCCTCTGTTCTCAACTTGTGCTGGCCCCTTCCGACCTGGGTAATAGTAGGCATCCATTCTTAGGGGGTTCTTCATACTACTGCCACACTTAGTTCATATACCTGAATACTCAGTCAGGTTAGCCCACTGAAGCTCAGAACTCCTGAGTAAAAGAGCCTCAGACTCCCTGGTAGCTGGGTTTACCGGAGTGCACCACCAACCCAGCAGAAGAGAAAGCTATTAGCTCAGTTGTGTTGTTCTGTCATTTCAGTCCTGTCCAACTGACAAAGATATTACAGTGAGTCACCATTTCCTTTGCCAGCTCATTTTACGGATGAGGAAACTGAGGCAAGCAGAGTTAAGTGACTTGCCCACAGTCACACAGCTAGTAAGTATCTGAGACCTGATTTGAACTCAGGTCTACCCGACACCAGGCCGGGCACTCTATCCACTATGCCACTTAGCTGTCCTCATATACACAGATATACCCACACATACATACATACGTACATATATGTATATATATATATATATATATATATATTCACAAACTGTATGTAGATGTACATATATTATTATACATACTTTTAAAAATCTTAATTGTATTGGTATCCTTTGTCTTATATTATCTTTGTTTCTGAATGTATCCCTCTCTTTTATCCATTCAGCCATCCCTTGCATTAAAGATTAAAAAAAGAGAGGAAAAAATGCAGTTCCACAATCAATGCGTGCCTGATAAAATATGCAACATTTCTCACCCATAGTCCCCCACATCTGCAGAGGGGAAGGTGGCATATTTTGTAAATTTGTCTCCAGAGCCAAATTTATTCATTACATTTATATAGCAATAAGTTGTCATCATTGTTATTTGCATTATCATATATTGTTTTCTATATCTGCTTACTTCCCTCTGTATCGGTTCATCCAAGTCTTCCTATGGTCTTTCTTTTCTTCTTAATGTCCTGTCTTGCTTTGCCTGGGAAAACTCTACAGATGACGTAATGCCTTTGGGGGCCAAACAGTTGAGTCAAGCGAGAAAATGCCTGCCTTGTGTAGGAACGACATCAGCGATATATTCAAGGCAATCAGGATAGTATTTTTAAAAGCTGTCATCCTACAGAATTTCCACTTGAGTGTTTAAATTATAAATATTCATTTGTTTTTGAAAGCTTGGAAAGCTAGAAAGCCACTGGAAAGGTGATCAATCTTGATATGATTATATATATATAAACAAAACAAATGGCATAATTTCTTTCAAGTTATATAGACTTTATTCCTAACATGGACCAGGTGGTTTGAGGAATGTCTGTAGCAAACACATCAGCAGCCACACCAAATTACATCTCAATCAATGTTAAAAGGCATTTGACATTTCCCTTTGATTTATGGATTAACCTTTACATCAAATTCAGTCTAACATTTATTGTTTTCATCAGGCCTGATATTACCGCTGTAACCGCTCACTCGGCTCATTGCAGGAACCTGGTTAAATTAATAGCTTTCCCCTTTGGAGATCACAATTGCGCAACTAATGAAAAGTCTCTTTTACACAGTTGATGGACACTAACCCATAACCAAATAAACCAGGCCCCAAATGGAGACCTACAATGAGTTACATAAATAGACTTGGTTTATCCTCCCATGCATCTGCTTCTGAAATGGCTTAGTGATGGGACTTGAACTAGAAAAATCTCAAGTTCCACTGGAGGAAAAAATACATATTCCTGAAACATTTTTGCTGTGCAGGAAGCAGCAAGTTTACAGATGTCACTGTTTTCCACAAACCTTCCCTTGGCACAAGGAGAATCTCAAGAATGTCAGCAGGGCTCAGCCAAGTTTGTGTGGATGTTAGCATTGTTCTCTGGGACTCAATTATGGACCGAGCTAATCACCTGCATAACTGATCAGCTAAAAGTTAGGCAGAAATAAAAAAAACCCTCATTTACACATGTACACTAGTGTCAACTATATTAAAACACCCTGCTGATTAGGAAAGGAATCCCAGGCTCACTAAAACATTTAAATTGAAGACACATTTTTTCTGGTGGAAAAATAAGACTTTTTTAAGTCCAAATAGGAAACCACTGAGATTTAGGCAAAGGACAATCTACCAGTGAATGAAGTAGAGCCATTTCCTTCAATTTTTTCTTTTTGGGGGGATGGGAGAGAAGAGGAGGAGGGAGAGGACACAGTGGTTGGAATGGATCTGAGGGAGGGGGGGGGAGTATGGTTGTAAGATATTGCTCAGTGCTGTTCGATAGCTGAATGAGTCACACTTACCTAATCTCTTATCTGGAGACCAGTAAGTAGCAATCTAGGTGCCTGGAAAAAGCTACATGAAATATATCCTCAAATCAACTACTATAAGACAAAATTCAGTTAGGGCTGGGAAGATCCCCAGGTCACTTTCCTCTCCTGGTCCTACTTGTGACTCTTTAGGCTTGATCACATAGATCTGCTGCTGTCTCGCTCTGGAACATCTGTGATCCCCCCTCCTTTTGGAACCTCCATTCCAAAGAAGAACCCAGTACTGCCATCCTTTATTCCTCTCCCAACCCTGCTTTTAATTTTCTGGACTTCACCAGTCCACTTCAGTGGTCCTGAATCCAGCCCTGCAGTTTCTCAGTCCTGAAAATCCTTCTTCCCACCCCACCCACCTCCACCTTCCTCCCCACCCCCACCCCTGCCTTCTACCTCTGCCACTTTTCATCTCTCTTTTCTACACTGTCTTCCTCCATTAGAATATAAGCTCAATAAGGGCAGGGACTGCCTTATTTTTCTCTTGTATATTTATCTCCAGCATTTAGCACAGTGCTTGGCACATTTAACAAATACTGTTGATTTGAGTTCTAGGCCGCTGCTGAAGAGGTCAATGGAAGAAGGCCACTGGCCAGAGCTAGGCCAGGGAAGATTTTGTATAGTTCCTTTCCGAATCTTCATGGTGTTGTAACATAATTGATACATTAGGCATGTATATGTATATGTATATGTATATGTATATGTATATGTATATGTATATGTATATGTATATGTATATGTATATGTATGTATATATGTGTTATTTTTTTCTTTCAGTCTATTTGAAGCCAATAGGGGTAGGAAGCACATCGTGTGGTAGTTTCCCATGTTAAGTAACTATTCTTGCCAAGTAGGACCTAAGCTCAGCTATTTCTATACTGCTGAAGGAGTAAAAGTATTATCAATGCCCCCTCATTTTCAGTGCCCTAATTTAAAGTCCTTGCTGCTACACCTTAGTTGTGATTTTGGTTCATAGTCAGGCAACTGGTAATTCTGGTTAGTCAAAATCATAGAACTGGAAGACACATTAGGGATCATCTAATTTTCAAGAATAATTTGTCCAGAGAATTCTTTTTTTTATAAGAAACATGAAACTCATAATTTTTAGTCCTGAGCTAGAGAGGCAGGGATTAGGAGTTGGAAATATGAAATATTCCTTTCAATAAAGGGGAAACCTGGGAGAAAAATAATGCATGTTTGATGATTTTCACCTTGCAAATTGCCATACATCATAATTACTTGGATACATACTTAATTTGTTGCTTTGGAGGAGAAAATATTGCTAGAATCAAAATATTCTGGGAACCCCTTTTCATATCCCCTAGAACACCAGCATTCCTTACAACATGATTTAGGAAACTCTGTTTTGAGTCCAGCCCATTTCTCTTTATAGATAAGGAAAATAAAGTCCAGAGTGTTCCACATGATTTACCTAAAGTCACAAAGCTAATGGTGAGGGGAAAGTTTTTCTCTGGTGGCCCTTGCTTTCCTAGCCTAAAACATTTTCCCCTTTCAATGTCCTCTCATCCTCAGCTCACCACTTCATTTGTCCATTTCTCCTGCCCCAGAGGAAGTGACTGACACCTACATAACTCTAAAATTTGCTAAATATTTTTCATACATTATGGCATTTAATTCTTACAACAAACCTCTCAGCTGGGCACCATAGGTATTATCATGCCCCATTCAACAGATGATGAAACTGAAGCTGAGAGAGGTAAGTGACTTGCGCAGGGTCTCATAGCTAGTTTTTTGAAGAGTAATTTAAACCCATGTTTTTGTGACTTTGAGAACCGTATTTTATTCTCTACCCATGATATGAATGTATCTTATTAAATGAATGACTTCATGACTTAATGTATTACATTTCCTAGGGGAGTTTTAATTTTAAGAGAGAATACCAAATATTTGGTTAACTTGAAAGGATCATCAGTAGGAGAGATGGTTTTTCTTAAAATAATTTTTTATTGATACCATTTTCTTTTTACATCATGTTTGTAACACTGGTCTTTGCCATATTCTGGACTGGTGAGTAGGCAGGCAGAGTTGCCAGGCTCATCTATTTATACTCGCAGGTGGGCAGAGTTGCCAGTCAATTTTACCCTCACCTCTCCCCATCTTTTTATACCTGCCATCATCCCCGTCCTCTGGCTACTTCTCCCTGGGGACATTATTTTTCTCCTAGTCACTCCCTCAACCCCTCTCTTGTATGAGAGTAGTTTCCTTTCCAACTAGACTACTGGCAAAGGCAAAAGCCTGTCTCCATGCTCCAACCAGTTTTTTCCAACCAGAATTTTCAATTCCAAATTCTTTTCTTCCCCCCATCCCCTTCCCTATTTAGAAAACAAAGAAAGCAAAACTCATTACAAATATATATAGTTAGGCAAAACAAATGTCCAAAAAATAAAATGCTTCAGTCTGCACTCTGAGTACATGACCTCACTATCTGGAGCTAGAGAGCATGTTTCATCATGAGTTCTCTGGAACTGTGGTTGGATCTGTCATGAGAAATTTTTTATATCCATTGTGTTAAGCAGAGTTCTTTAGTCTTTCAAAATTGTCTGTTTTTACAGTATTGTTATTGTTGTATAAATTGTTCCCCTGGTTCTGCTCATTTCACTTTGCATCAGTTCACATAAGTCTTCCCTAGATTTTTCTAAAACCATCTCTTTATGCCCATCAACTGGGGAACAAGTTCCATCACAATTGCAATGGGATACTATTGTGCTACAAAAAATGACAAGTAGGAAGCTTTCAGAAAAACCTGGAAAGACTTATATAAACTGATGCAAAGAGAAGTCAACAGAATCAGGTAAACATTGTACTCAGTAACAGCAATATTGTACAATGATTTACCGTGAATCACTTGGCTATTCTCAGCAATACAATGATCCAAGACACTTTCAAAGGACCTATGATGAAAAATGCTACTCATCTCCACAGAAAGAGCTGATGGAATCTGAATGCAGATCAAACATACTTCTTTTTTTTTACTTTATTTTTCTTGGTCTGTGTTTTCTTTTGCAACACGGCTAATAAGTCAATATATTTTGCATTACTGCACATATATAATCTATATCAAATTGCTTGATTTGTCAATGAGGGGGGAGAGGAGAGAAGGAGAGAGAGAATTTGGAACTCAAAATTTTTTTTAAAAGTGTTAAAAATTGTTATTACATGTAATTGGCAAAAATAAAATATTAAAAAAATGAGTAAAATGATCCCCTTCATCATTTCTTACAGTGTAATACATGCCATCACATACAAATACCATAACTTCTTTAGCCACTCCCCATTTGTTGGGAAAAACCCCTCGGTTTCCAATTCTTTATCACCTTGAAAAGAGCATATCTATCTATCCGTGTGTATTGTTGTCGCTGTTGTTTTACATATGGATCCTTTCCTTCTTTCTGTGATCTTTCGGGGGTATAGACCTAATAGTGGTAATGCTTGGTGTCAGTCTCTTAATTCTAGTACCACTCCTCCATTGATTACTTTTATTTATCTTTGTTTGCACACAGATATTTGCATGCTGTCTCCCCCATTAGATTGTAATGAGGGCAGGGACTGTCTTTTATCTTTCTTTATATCCCCAGCACTTAACACAGTGCCTGGCCCTTTGGTTGTTGTTTAGTAGCTTGCATTCATGTCTGACTCTTTGTGACCCCATTTGGTGTTTTCTTGGAAAAGGTACTGGAGTAATTTTCCATCTCCTCTAACTCATTTTACAAGTGAGGAAACTGAGGCAAATAGTGTTAAGTGACTTGCCCAAGGTCACATAGTAAGTATCTGAGGCCAGATTTGAACTCTGGGCCTCCTGACTCCAGGTCCTGTACTCTGTCCACCTAGCTGCCCTTTCGTAGGTACTTAATAAGTGTGTATTGATTGACTGATTGTCAAGGAGACCAACACTTGAAACTTACTCCCCAAACCTGAGAGCCTCCATTTTTAGCATGATGATCTCCTTGTTAAGTCATGAAGGAGACATGGCCAATGGCCCTTTCATTTCTGAATATTTTCCATCATCATCCTCCCCGATATTCCTCCTTCCCCAAAATCAGTGAATTATCTTTTGCAACAAAACAGAAAAAAGAAACAGAAAAAGTAGTTCAGCTAACGTATCTCAGATGTGAGCTGAATCTGACAGTATATGTAACATTCCACACCCGTATATACCATCTCTGAGAAGAAGGAAGGAAGGCATATTCTTTCATCTCTTCTCCAGGGCTAAACTTACTCATTTTAATTTCACAGCATTATTTTGCTTTTTTTGATGTAACAATGCTATTTTGGCTTCCATTGACAGAAGGTCAATATGTTATATTTCACTCCTACTCTAGAGTTCTCCAGTACCCTTAGGGAAGTGTCTATTCACTCTGCCATAAGCTCAAATTCCCACCAAGAGTGTTCCCCTAATTCAAGGGAGTCCTTTACACTGAAGTTCCATTTAAACAATTGATAATCAGGTTAGCTTTTACAAAGGAATATTTATTTCAATGGCATAGCAAGAATAAATATACAAATATCCTCCCTCTACATTTTGGGGAGGGATATGTAACAAGAATGTGGCTAGCAGCTGCTGTAGGGCTGTAAGACCCAAAAAGACCAGCAACAAGAGCTGCCAGCACAGATTCTTTGATCTGCTTTACTAAGGAAAGTAACTTTAAGGGGTTAACAATCTCACTTTAATCACACATACATATGTACATATATATATATACATATGTATATATATGTATATATATATATATATATATATATGTAAAACTCACTTAGTTCAGGAGGAAAAGCCAGCACCCTGAACTTCAGAGCAAATACAAATAGAAATTTCAAACACCAACAGATAGACCTTCTCTGATTCAAGTCTCAATTCATAGTTACCAGTGGAGCATCAACATCTGGGTTTATAAGAGTTGGGGTGGGGGACTCTTAACAACAGCTGCCCAGAGTCTCTTCAAGTCACATGACACTCTTCCAGTGAGAGCCCCGAAGGAAAAAATGCCAACCTCTGAGTTTATATACCCTGTTCAGGGTCAAAAGGCATCACAACATTTGACTCAGACCCATGTGGCCTAAAAGCTTCTGGCGTCACAAACATGTGACTCAAACCCATGTAAATTAGGCTTTCCCTTGAGGTAAGCAGGTCATCAAAGACTCCTGATTTCATCAAAGAAACAAAGGCCTGACTCTTCAAGGGCACTTGATTAAATAAGTGCTCCAAAAGAGAAAACAGTAAAAAAGTCCCACCTTAATTACTATAACAGGATATTCCCCCCTAAATCACCTCAGCATCTGGGAAGGAGAAAGAAATCCAGTTCATAGCTTAGCTCAGTTCCTGTGAAGCACAGTCCCACAAAGATCCAAGAGCAAAGCCTCCTCCCTGCCCCAGCTCCAGGTACCCTGGCTTCTGAGGACTTCATTGCTGGGCTAACAGGGATATCCAATTTGGAATCCTGCCTGTAAGATCACCATGGCCTGAGTCCAAATCCAGCTCGGATTTCACTGCCTCATGGAGATTGTTGTTATCGGTCCTTCATTCTTGAAGAGAATCATGATGTCAGGAAGGAGATGTCATGACTTGCAAGTGAATTGTATTTAAGTGATGGGGGGCTGTGCAAAGTCACCACCCTTGCCTTCTCCTCCAGAATTGTCTGGGTCCAGTTACCTACAATGGCAAACAACAAATGAAACAAACCCTAAATTCATTTCTCAGGACCACAAGGCCTAAAAGACAGGAGGAGCAGGTGAACTTTCTTCTCATCCATCATGAAGAGGACTTTCACCCCTTCTGGGTGGGACTAGAGAGGGAGAGTGACTGTCCCAGTCTGGTCTCAAAACCAAGCAGAACAGCTGATGGGAAGAGAACAGCACATTCAAAGTAGGGGTGATCCATCCTTGATTGGCTGGACGAGGGTACCTCCGGAGGAATCTGACAAGTGCTTTGGCTCCTTGCCAAGGCACACATATCTTGCTGTAGTGGGAAAAAAGGGAACACTTCATAGGCCCTCAGTGACAGGAAAAGGAATCCCACAATCATCCCTGCTGCACATTCATGCACGAGAATTCATTCAACTAGTCCCCCAATCAACAGATGCCTACTTTTTATTTTCATCCTTTCTATCTCAAAAAGTGCTGCTTGGAATATTTTTCTATGTAAAATACCTTTCTTTCTGTCTTTGACCTCTTATAGGGCTTTGGCCAAGTAGTGGGATCACAGGGTTTGAACACTGGATGTTTTAGTCATTTTTAAAAATATAAATCCAAATTTCTTTTTTGAATAGTTGAACCAATTCCCAACAATAGTGTAATGTATCTGACTTTCTACCGCCTTATTTCCATCTTTTATCATTTTTGTTAGTTTGTTGAGTGTGAGGTAAAACCTCAGATTGGATCCTTTAATTAGTGGTGATTTGAAGAATTTTTTCATAGGACTAGGGGAGGTGCTTTTAGGTTGATATTTTTGGGACACTTAACCTCTGCAGTCAATCAGACAGGAAACCATTTGTTTCACTTAGAAATAAGGCTAGCTCTGAAGTCATGTGGGTATTTTCTCAATCACTTAATCAGGGAGAGCTGATCATTGAGAGGTTCAGACTTTGTGCTCAAATAAAAGCCTAATTAGAATCAGCCTTAAGAGTAGGCAGGCGAGGTCCTAGTATCTAAAATTGCACCATTATGCCTGGTGTGGCGGCACATGCTTAAGAGGCCAGCCTCTGGGGAGGCCAAGGCTCACAAGTTGTAGTAGGCTGTGCAGACTGGGTGTCCACCCCAAATTCAGCATCAGTATGGTGGTGAATCCTGGGGGTGGGGGTTGCTAGGTTGCCTAAGGAAGGGCAAATCAGCCCAGATGAGAAACGAAGCAGGGAAAGAAAGTATATGCAAGAATCACTTTTAAGTTTTAATTGGCATTAATATTTTCTCTGGGGCAGTTAGGTTATCACCTCAGTATACCTCAGCATTTACTTAATCCAGCCTCAGACACTTACTAGCTGTGTGACCCTGGGCAAGTCACTTAACACTATTTACCTCAGTTTCCTCACCTGTAAAATGAGCTGGAGAAGGAAATGGTAAACCCTTTCAGTATCTTTGCCAACAAAACCCCAAATGGGGTCATGGAGTGTCAGATACAACTGAAAAATGACTGAACAAAAAGGGAATGATATTGAATAAAGAAGTTCTCAGAAAAGCAGTTTGGAGGGGAAGAGGAAAGTGATTCCATACAGAAGCTGAAAGAGGAGGCCGCCAAGAAAAATCCCCCTTACTTTCCAACTTTGGTCAGGAACAGCGACAGCTCCAGAACCATGAAGAATATTCTCTCTCCAGCTATGCCTTCCATTCTTTGGATCACTGGGAGAAAAGCTATTAAGCATCTTAAAGAATATGGCATTATACCAAAGGATACTCAGAGATTATGTGTCTTTAGATTAATATCCTAAGCTCTCTTTGTGGATCCAAGTAAGGCATTTTACCCAATAAAGAATGATTTGTAGCATCGGTAATCCTAGTCTCAGTTGGCAGTGTTCACACATATGAGGCAGCTGAATGGGTCCACAGCTGTAATTCCTCAGGATAGCAGAGGAAGAAAAGGTTCCTCATTAGACTGTGAGCTCCTTGAGAGCAAAGACTATTTTGGGCCTTTCTTTGTACTCCCAGCACATTGCCTGAGTCATAGTAGGCACTTACTAAATGCTTGTTGATTTAACTTAACTCATAATTCCTTCAAGAGTCAAGTAGGCCCAGGTTTATGTGACCTAAGTGTCATCGTTCAGTAGTATCCACTCTCTGTGACCCAGTTGACCATAGCATGCCAATATTGTCCATGGAGTTTTTCTGGCAAAGATACCAGAGTGGTTTTGCCATTTCCTTCCCTAGTGGATTAAGGTAAACAGAGATTAAGTGACTTGCCCAGGGTCACACAGCTAGTAAGTGTCTGAGGCTGGATTTGAGCTCAGGTCTTCTTGATGCCAGGACCACCACTCTATCCACTGAGCCATGTAGCTGCCTCCAACATAAGCATATACCCTGAGCATAGCAAAGATCAAAATTCCCCAGATATCAGATATTTAGGGGAATATCTATGTACTTGTTCTTCCTTTCGCTGTTTTGCCAACCAGGTGAAAAACAAACACTGTGGGTAACTGAAGTTCATGATTTCATAAGCAATGCTATTGTTCTTTATTCCTTATATATTGAAACATTTGTGTTGGTGGATGAATCCTTAAGTTAAGGATTTTTTTTTTGAAAGAAGGAATTATACAGAGACAAATTGACCCCTTAGGAGTCTGACCCCAGAGAGACCATTCAGATAGGCCAGTAGATATATATATCCACTGGATTCATTCATTCTTCTCAGAAATTTGCTTCTGACTTTCTGGATTTTAACACCATGCCTCAGTACTTGGTGCCTCCTTCCCTGGAACCCTTCTCACCCTGGAGTCTGCCTTGCTAGCTTCCTTCTCCCATTGGTGCATTGCTACAGGAGTCTCCATTTTGAGGAGGGGCCCAGGTCACACATTTGTATTCCTTGGACTCCTTTGTTTCTGACTTTGATATCAGGTCTCAAATCTATCAGCACTGGGGGCCTTCTCATCCTGGAAATTCCAACCATCCTCATGACCTTCTCACAAGGGAAGATTTCTTCAATATGCTGGTCCACTTTTACCATTGGTGAGTTCCTCCCAGCCTCCATTTTGTGGGGCCCAGGCTGACCATGTTTCGTTCTTCTCCCAGCTTTGCCTCTGACTTTCCAGACTTTGACACCATACCCCCTTGCAGGTACTTTGCCCTTCCTCTCCATCTGCCCACCACTGAACACCCCAACCACTGATGAAGGGATCCCAATAAAGCTGCCCCAGCCCCAATATTCTAACTTCTTTATAGGCCTCACTGTATTTACCTAGGCCCCCCGCCAATATCCTAACTTCTTTATATATGCCTCACTGTTCACTAGAACAACAAGGGTGTCCATGAACTCATAGTTCTCATAGAAACAGCAGGCGTGTCCATGTCATGGGATTCTAGCCAGCGCCTCTAGCTAGGCACTGCCCCCAGACCCATTCCTCATATTTCCCACAGAAACAGCAGGTATGTCCATGCACTCAACCACAACCACATCCATCTAGCCTTGGACAGGACTACAATAGTCAGCCAATCAGAAAGCAACACCACCAGGATGCCCAAGCAGGATGTAGACCCCAAGACAATAGAACAGACTTTCTCTAAGTAGGCACCTGTTCAGTGATAGCAAAGGCTGTCCTTTAGGTGAACTTGTGATTATTATAATATCCTTATCATACATATGTACCCCCCAAATGAGTTTTTCTGTATGCATTGTGGGTAATCGTGTGCACGCTTCTGTGTCTGGGGTCCCTCCTCCATTACCTAATCCCTTAACAAACTCCTCCTGCCCTTTTAATATTAATCATATTCCTGTATTCTATGTAAATTTTGATTATGTAATTAGCATCTTTATCCTATAAAATTCCATCTTGCTTTCTCTGAAGTTGCTGGTTCCTCTTGGAACTTAGCCTGCATCATAAGAGGTGTCAATCTCAATAAATGCCTATACTTGGATTAAAGGTGGTCTGACTCTAAATTCTTTGAGATGCTTCCACCACAACACATCATGAAACACCCTGGGTGGGCAGAGCCTAAACCCCACATCCCTGGGTGGGCAGAGCTTAAACCCCACATCCCTGGGTGGGTGGAGACTAAACCCCACATCCCTGGCTGGGCAGAGACTAAATCCCAATACTGATACGATTTTTTTTAGTGGAATTGAAATAAAGAAGGTGAGTTATCATCTGCTTCGCCACTGCAACTCTAAGAACATAGGAGCTTTCCATCTGACTTATAGCTAAAACCCTCTCTATGTGTTGTTTCCCCACTAGAATGTGATCTCCTTGAGAGCAAGGACTTACTTTTCTCCTTGTATCCCCAGTGTTTAGCAAAATGCTTATGTATAGCAAGTATTTAATAAATGTTTCATTCATTCATTCTTCAAAATAATGTTTGGTCTCCTACATATATAATTGACTATTAAATTTCAGCTATAGGTTAATGAAAATAAAAATATAATTTTTTCCCAACCAAGTTCATGAATCCTCCAAAATTAGGCTTCAGGTGCTGACCAGAGGTCACAGATCTCTTCTGTTTAGAGGAGGAGCTGGAACTTGATGCCACGTATCCTGTTCTTTGGGCAGCTAGGTGGCACAATAGATAGAGCACTGGCCCTGGAATGAGGAAGAATTATCTTCCCAAGTTCAAATTTGACCTCAGACACTTTCTACATGTGTGACCCTGGGCAAGTCACTTCAACCTGTTTGCCTCAATTTTCTCATCTGTAAAATGAGCTAGAGAAGGAAAGGGCAAACCACTCCAGTATCTCTGCCAAGAATACCCCAAATGGTCTCTGTATCTGTATTTATAAAGCGGACTGCCCCTTTGATTTGTCAATGTGTCAATTGATATCTTCCCCTTCCCATATTTACTATGCCTATTTAAAGGTGAGAAGGATAAGGGGAAGAATTCATATGAGAGAGAATGAAGAAGTATTAACTAGATGTAAGCAAGATGTGGAATAAAAGAAAAGAGGAGGAATTGTGGGAAACAAATTGTGGGAAATCTGTTTCCACAGGATTAAAACCACTCCCAGCTTTGAGTGATAACGAGATGTAAGTCAGAGGTTCTAATGGTTCTAATCGGAGCTGTGACCCAACAGAACCAGGCTTCTGATCAAGTAAAAGGTCAGAAGCTTGTATGCATACTTAAGGAGCTGTTTAATATTATCCAACACACACCTCCAGGACAAGGCAAGCCAGTTTGAAAGCACACACTATGCATGACCAGGGAGGGGGGAACATATCAAGGAGGAGAACATGAAGTGGGTGGCTCAGGAGGTCGCATCTAGCCAATGGAGAGCAAGAGGGGAAATTCGAATTGGGAACAAGGTATAAAAGGCCTCTTATTTGGCTGAGCAAGAGTACTCCATTAGGGAGTTACCCATATACTAGGAATGTAAAATAAATGTAAAATAAAATGAGAACTTTTCTGGCTTCAAAAAAAAAAAAGAAAGGAAAAACCTAAATAGGGTCACAAAGACATAACTAAAATGATTGAACAACAACAACTCTGATTCTGGAGTAAACGTTCTTACTATAGCTTTCCATGCGGGAGAAACTTCTGCTCTGGGAACCCCAGTCAAGTTTTACTTTATTTATAATTCTCTGGCAATGTTCTCAATAACCTAGTCAGATCCCTGCATCTCCTTCCTCCTCTTCCCCTCTGGAACTATCAACCATAATCAATCAACTTTGCCATTGTCAGGGTGGAGTATATCAATCTAATCATTTATTACCCCACTCTCCATTCATGTAACTTTCTCACCTAAGTGAGCCTCTTTAGCACCACTTCCCTTTGTGTGTTATCTCCCCTATTAAAATATAAGCTCCACAAGGGCAAGGACTAGTTTTGTTTTCCATATTTATATCCCCAGAACTTAGAATAATGATTGGCATATAGTAAGACTTGAATAAATTCTTGCCATTTAATTTTTCATTCATTCTTTTTATTGTACCGTAGACATATTAATCTTGGGGGTACTGCCACACTATCTATAGATATATAAAAATGTTCTGAACCACTATTAATTAGAGAAATGAAAATTAAAACAACTCTGAGGTACCACCTCACCCCTATTAGATTGGCTAATATGACAAAAAAAAGGAAAATGATAGATGTTAGAGGGGATATGGGAAAACTGGGATACTAACGCACTGTTGGTGGAGTTGTGAACTGATCCAACCATTCTGGAGAGCAATTTGGAACTATGCCCAAAGGGCTATAAAATTGTGCATACCCTTTGATCCAGGTCTGTATCCCAAAGACATCCCAAATAAAGGAAAAGGACCTATTTGTACAAAAATATTTACAGCAGCTCTTTTTGTGGTGACTGAGAATTGGAAATCAAAGGGATCCCCATCAATTGTAGAATGGTTAAACAAGCTGTGGTATATGATTGCAATGAAATATTATTGTGCTATAAAAAATAAAAAAATGAGCAGAACAATTTACATGGTTTACATGATAATTTACATGAACTGATGCAAAGTGAAGCGAGCAGAACCAGGCAAATGTTGCACACAGTAATAGCAATATTGTATGAGGACTTGGCTATTCTCAGCAATACAATGATCTAAGACAATCCCAAAGGAAGCATACTATCAGCTTCATGGGGAGGGGGGTGGGGACTGATATTGTTTGAATGCGTACTGAAACATGTTTTAACTTTCTTTCTTTTGCTTTTTTATTTATTCAAATCTTCTTATACAAAATGACCAATATGGAAGTGTTTTACATGATTGCACATCTATAACCAATATCTGATTGCTTACCATCTCAGTGAGATGGGAAGGAGGGAGACAATTTAGAACTCAAAACTTTAAGAAAAACTCAAATATTAAAAAAATTGTTTTGACATTATTGTGGGAAACTAAAATATATTATACATACATATATTTAAAAGCTTCTGCTACAATCTAGACAGTACGCTATTCCATTTGTTTCTTCATCATCATGATTATGACAGGCACTCAGCATTTACAAGACTGATAAAGGAGAAGCTCACTCCAAATTGAAATAACGTGTAGGTATATTGGGTGTCAGGATGGGCTCTTAGCACTTATTCAACCAAGTGCCCTTGAAGAGTTTGGCCCTTGTTTCCTTGATTAAATTAGCTGTCTTTGATGACCTCCTTGCCTCAAGGGAAAGCCTAGTTTACATGGGTTTGAGTGACATGTTTGTGACATCAAAGGCTTTCAGACCATGTGGGTTTAAGTGGCATTTTTGTGATGATTTTAGGTCATGTGGGTCCTAAGGGGAGTTGCTAAGACCAGAGCTTAAGTTCTGGTCACTCAGATAATGTTTGATGATGGCTAAAGAGTGCATAAAAAGGGAAGACAGAGTAATTTCCTTAGGGCTCTCACTCTTGGTGGTGCATTGATGTGAGACTCTGGGCAGCTGTAGTTAAGAGCCCTCCAGCTTGTAAACCTGGATGTTTGGACTTTGTTAAACTGGTAACTATGTTGAGATATGAATCAGACAAGTTCTGTCTGTTGATGTTTGTAATTTCCTTGTATTTGCTCTGAAGTTCAGGGTGCTGGCTTTTTCCCCTGAATGATATTTGTATGCTGGATGAAAGTAAGCTTGTTAACCCCTTAACGTTGCTTTCCTTACTAAAGCAGATCAAAAGAGCCTGGGCTTACAGTGTTCTGTGTGCTGGTTGTTGTTGGTTTTACGCTCCCCACAGCAGCTGCTAGCTGGATTGTTGAAACAGTAGGGTCTAAGCATTATTAGCATCAGATTTGAATTTGTGTGTAGGGCAAGACCCAAAAGAAAAAACAGATTCTAGACTAACCCCCCCACACAAAAAAAATTAGATGTGACTACATTTCAAATTGAAAAACATTACATTAGACCTCACAATGTTAAACTACGGGCAGCTAGGTGGCACAGGAGATGCAGTGCCAGACCTGGAGTCAGGAAGACTTATCTTCCTGAGTTCAAATCTGATCTCAGACACTCACTAGCTGTGTGACCCTGGGCGAGTCACTTAACTCTGCCTCTGTTTCCTTACCTGTAAAATAAGCCGGAGAAGGAAGTAGCAAACTTCTCTAGTGTCTTTGCCAAGAAAACCTCCAATGGGGCCACGAAGACTCAGACATGGCTGAAACAACTCCAACAACAACAACAAATTAGTAATTACAATGTTAAACTATCTCTAATTCAAGGAAGTGCCGACTGTAGATGTACATTGGATGATAATAATTCAGTGGATTGACAGCTAGATGAATGACTGGCTCCCTTCCAAAAAAAATTATCACTAATAGGTCAACGTCGATTTAGCTGGAGGTAACCAGAGGACTGCCAAAGATCTGTCCTTTATCCTGTACTGCGCAATAATTTTATCGATAATTTGGATAAAAGTATACGTGATACATATTTCAGATTTGCAAATGACATGGAGCTGAGAGGAGAAGCTAATATTAGGTGATATGGTCAAATCTAAACAAGTCTCAATAGGTCACAATGATTGCTCAAATCTGAGATTTCATCTAAGGACACTTAATAAGTGTAAATATTCTATTACTGACTTCAAAGAACTGTACTTTACAAGTACAGAATGGGGAGACAGTAGAAAGCAGTTCCAAAAATTGGGGTGTTTTAAGTGAGATACAAACTCGTAATGAGTCGACAATATAATATGGCAGCCCCTTTCAACTAAAAATATAATGACTTCCTGGACTTCATCGATGCTCATTGTATAGAGCCAGGGAGGTAAGAGCACTGTTGCTCTCCACTGTGATCATACCGCATCTGTAGTAATACTACATACTATACATGCTACATAGTATCCTATAGTAATACTATCAGTATTCACTTCCGAGTAGTGTATACTAGGAAGGATATTGACAAAATGGAGCAGGGTCAGAGGAGTGTGATCAAGCACCGTGGCAATAATTTCCTAGCTTTCTGCCTCGTGGAAGTTAGATTGGTTTTTTTCTTTTAAAAGTATTAAAATCATCCTCAAAACTTAACTGGTTCGGAGGATTGAAGGCTTGGGCAAATGATATCTCTTCCTGGTCATCTGAGTAAAAAACAGCCCCAGGGTAAAGCAGGTACTTACAGATGCTTGGTTGTTGGACCACCATGGGCAACATAGATCCCTGGGTGCTTCACTCACTTGAATCAACTCATGGCGTCCTCAATGCCATTCTTGTTGATTATCCTTCTGCTTTGACTATATACATGTCTTTTTTTCAACTATTGAATTATCTATGAGCGTCTCATTTCATTCAATATTAGACCTAACCTATTAGGGAACTAGCCTGAGTCAAGCTCAGCCCTGAACATTAAGCTAGTTAGGGACTGAAGATCATACCATAAGAGCACCTGTTGAAGCAATTGGGGATATTTAGACTGGGGCCTCAAAAGGCAGAACAAAGTACAGTGGGTCTATGTTGCAAAGGGGCAGATTTTGGTTTGCTGTAAGAATAAAACTCCCTAACTATTAGGGTTATTCCTAAAGTGGAGTTGGTTGTGTTGAGAAGTTGTGGGTTTCCAGTTTCTTCTCCATGACACGCATGTTCTGAAAGAGTTAATGTAACTTCCTCAAGTATATCCTTTAGTCAGAGAATTGGTGTCCAAAATACTTTGGAGGTTCCTGGAGCCAACTGATCTTTGTTGTTCTCTTGGCTGAAGCTCAGAAAGCAAACATAATGTTTCAGCCTGCTGGCAGCCTCCAAATATACAGCTGGCTGGGAGCCCCTGCTCTTTTGATGGGTGAGGGAGTCCAAAGGGCAAAAGCATGGTTAAGTGTTTGTACACATGAGATAAATGACCGCTGAGCTCACTGATGCTTTCACAAATTGTTTCTCACTAATGGAAGTCATTACAACACTGGTGGCCCTTGCTTCACTTTTGCGTGGTGGAAAGGTTAAAGCTCAATTCCTATGGTACCAGTTAAATGGACCTGGAAGCAGGATTGGCCTGAAAATTAATAATGATGATGACGATAACTAATGTTAACATAGCACATTAAGGTTTCCAAAGCCCTTGACATATATTATCTCATTTTATTCTCACAACAATCCTGGGAAGTAGGTGTTATAGGTATTATTTCCATTTTTACAGATGAGGAAATTAACACATATATTTGTATGGCACAGGTGGGGAACTAGTGGCCTGGAGGCCACATGTGGCCCTCTAGATCCTCAAGTGTGGTGCTTTGATTGTTTCGATTCAGTCAAAGGACTGCACTTGAAGACCTAGAGGGCCACATGTGGCCTCCAGGCCGAAGGTTTCCCACCCCCTGGATAGGATTATATGGATAGAAAGCTTCTAAGACAAGACTCAATCTCAGGTCTTCCTGACTACCAGTCCAGCCAGCCATCAGTCCACTGAGCCACCTAGATGCCTATATATTTAGATAGAATAGGTACTTATATTGTGTGTGGGCTCTGATATTGGGTTCAAACACACCTACCGCTAAATATTTCCCTCACTGATCAGTCACTGATGCCCTCCTCCTCCAGGGAGGAATAACCCACAAATTAAGTAATACTTCTGGGGGTCCAGTCCTGTGATTTCATCCGTGTGAAGAACTCCCAGAAAGAAAACTCCCTGGTGGGATTGGCAGATGAGAACAATTTGTTCCAACAGCCATGAAGGCAGCTGAAGCAGGTGCTGTGGAGCACTTAGAGCTTGGTCAGACATCAAAGACGCCAAAGTAATCCACTGCATCCTGGGCCGTGAACTACTGGTGATTTTAAATAATTATTCTTATTAACTAGGTGCTTATTAGCAGCTAGGAGGCATAACGGATAAAGTGTCTGTCTTGGAGTCAGGAAGACCAGAGTTCAACTCTTGCCCCAGATCCCTACTGTGTGACCCCCGGGCAAATTCACTCAACTTCTTTTATTCTCAGTTTCCTGATGTGTAAAATTAGGCTAATAAGAGCATCTGCTTCCCAGAGTTATTATGAGACCCAAGTGAGATAATATGTGTAAAGTGGCATAAAATGTTAGCTATTATAAATTATTATGTCATAGTATATATTACTATGTTAACTATTATTACATATTACTATGTTATGTATTAGTTAACATAATATTAGCTGGTACTATATTATGTATTAGGGCAGCAAAGTAGCCTAGTGGATAGAGAGCTGGGCCTAGAGTTGGTAAGACCTGAATTCAAATCTAACCTCAGACACTTCCTAGCTATATGATTCTGGGTGAGTCACTTAACCCTATTTGCCTCAGTTTCCTCATCTGTAAAATGATCTGGAGAAGGAAATGGCAAACCTCTCTAGTATATTTGCCAAGAAAACCCCAAGTGGGGTCACAAAGAGTCAGACACAATTGAAACAACTCAACAATGTACTATATGTTGCTACATTATTATATTACTCTGTTATATTATGTCATGTCATATCCTAGTGTCATATTACATGAAATCGTTTTATGTTACATTATATCTCATATTACATATTACTATAACATATTATATATTACTGTTACTATTACTGTTACCATATTAGATCTTATTATATTACTATGTTAACCATAATTTTATTGCTACGTGTTATATTATGTCATATATCATGTTATGCTGTCATGTTATGGACTACATTAAGTTATGTCATCTCATGTTACATATTACTATATTTTCTGGTTATATATTACTATATTCTGTAACATATTACTACATTAGCAATTATGTATTACCATATTATAATACATGACTATATTTGGGGCTATTATTATTGTTGTAATGATATTACTGTGTGTCCAGCCCCAGATTGAGAGAGAGAATTAGGAAGCATATTGTCTCAAATCATCTCTAAATGCTTATATCTTCTTCTTTCAACACCGTTGCCCTCTTCTCCATGTTAGGCTGAGTAGAGCCGATTAGCTCTCTCTTTTCATGCTCATGGTGAGGGAACCCAGGTTTCAGATAGAAAAGTAGCAAAGGCTTTGACCCTCTGCAAAGGCACGAAGGTGGCTTTACTGGAACTGATACACCAATCCAATCCAGGCAAAGAAGACAGTGCTGAGTAGTTTGATGCCCATTGTGGGGGTGGGGTTAGGAAGAAGGAGAAAAATTTGCTCATACTCATGGACCTTTCATAATCCCTCCTGCATCTGTACCAGCCTCTGCACCCATCTCCTTGTCCTGTTCTTGACTGGTGGGCAAGGCAGGGAGGTGTCACAGAGTATCGAGGAGTCCCAGTTTGTGAAATGGGAGAGTGTGGGAGTTTATGGGAGTAGGGGCACCTAATGCTGATAGGATCCTCCCACTTTCCCCAACCTACCCCTCTGGGGTCAAGTACTAGGGTAAGCATTTTATTCCATATGTTCTCATTTCAGTGGGCCAGACCACCCCACTGCCTTACTTCACTAAGACAGTCTTCTATTGGTGCTAAGAAAGCTCTTTCTTTGAAAACTCTATATAAGTTTGAAACCCGAATCACTTTAGGTCTTCTATCAGGGTGTCCATTGTGCTGCATGTCCTAGCCACCCAGCATGCACTATACACTGCAGTTCTGGGGTCCTCTGGTCTTGACCCCCTAACCCAATCAAGCCTTAGAAGATGGGAGGTACAGCTGATGGAGAATCAAAGCTAAGGGCCTATGAGAGGTTTGAAGGCAGGACAAACCCATGCTCCCCCATCATCCTCACCCTGGTACCTAGCTCAACCCCAGTGGGGACATTTAAAGATGGGGAACTACTGACTTTTCTTATCTCTACTCCCCCTCTCATCCTTAGCTTGTATAAAAAGCAATACTTGGTCTATTTACAAAGATAATTAAGGAAAGAAGAAAAGAACCTCTATGTTCTAAAATGTTTATAGCAGCTCTCTTTGTGGTGGCGAAGAACTGGAAATTGCAGGGATGCCCCTCAATTGGGGAATGGCTGAACAAGTTGTGGTATATGACTGGAATACTACTGTGATGGAACACTACTGTGCTATAAGAAATCATGGGCTCTATGATTTCAGAAAAACAGGGAAAGCCTTGAATGAAATAAGGAAGAGCAAAATGAGCAGAACCAAGAGAACATTGTATACAGTAACAGCAATGTTGTTTTAAGAACAACTTTGAGGACATATGAAGAAAAATGTTATATGAATCCAGGGAAAGAACTGATAAATAAAAGTATGAATAGAATCATTATATATCTGTGTGTATATGTATACACCTATTTATGTCGAAAGATAGCCATCTTTAGGGTGGGAGGGGAGGGAAGAAAGAAAAAGAAATTTAGGGAATAATTTTGTTGTATATTTGAAAGAAATAGCAAGTTGTGCCTAGCAGATTTGTGGTTTCATGTGCAATAATCTTTTTATTGTACTATGTTATGAAAATGCTTTTTTATTTCATTTTTTAAAAAAGGGAAGTATTCAAAGCATTAGTGTTCTGCTGGCCTAGGGCAAAATATATTTGGCTCAGATTCTAATGTGGAAAGGTAGAGGTCAGAATATCAGTAGTCTTATCTCTCTCCTGTCCCATGAACCTCAGTGGGCCCTCTCATGCCTGTGGTCAGTTTAGCATGCTCTAAATTTGGCAATGCCTATGTCTAAACCTCGCTTTCCCTGCCCTGGAGATGTGTACATGTACATGTATGTGCTTGTGTATATGTATATGTGTTTGCATTCATGTATACACAAAAGCTGCCTGCAGATACATGTGCCATGTGTACACTGTGCACATATGTTCATAAACATGTATGTGTTTATATGGTTATACATGTATGTGTATCTATGTATATGTGTGTATGGATGGCCCTATTAGTTTGCTTCAGTTTTCTGATACTGCCAAGAATAACAAATTAATTCTACAACCTCTTATTAAATGTCTGCTAATACAGAGAAAGTAGATGGTTTAGGTAGGAAATCCTCCAGTCTCTGTACCAGCCCACGTAGGCCCTTGGGATTTCATAAGGATGTATGATACAGACACATGCTATAATACAAAATGGCACATGGTAAGAAGCAGCGGAGCTCACGGATGTAGAGCTGGCCTCAGAGTCAAGAGGACGTGGGTCCAAGGCCTCCAAGTACAAAAGGGGAGGGAGTGGTTTGGATCAAGAGAGGGCAGCACTTGGGAAAAGCAGTTAATAAAACTTTATCCCCATTTAAAAGGATAAGAACAGATGCCAATAGGGATCAGTATACTACAGGTGATCAGCCTCCACTGCCCTGAGTTCCATGGCAGTATGTAGCTGTAGGGTTAGTACAATGGGATACACTCTCTGATAGGTCTAGAGCCATTCAGGCCTCAAACTTATATAGAGTTTTTAATTAGTGAACTGACGGCACCAACAGGTACCAACTTCAGTGAGTCAAGGAAGTGGGGCAATCTGACTCACTGAAATAAAGATATTCTCTGAATTGCCTAGTACTGAGTGATAAATGAGGAGCAGGGAACCATAACTGTACCACAATATAAAAGCAGCAGAGGGGTAGGGGGTGGGAACCTGGTTTCTTAGTGAGTTAAGCCTCAGTATACATGCAGCCTTAATACACATGGAGACAGCTAGGTGGCTTGGTGGATAAAGTGCTGGGCCTGGAGTCAGGAAGACCTCAGTTCAAATCTGGCCTCAGACACTCACTAACTGTGTGACCCTGGGCAAGGCACTTAAGCTCTGTTTGCCTTAATCCACTAGAGAAGAAAATAGCAAACCATTCCAGTATCTTTGCCAAGAAAACCTAATACAGGGTCACAAAGAGTTGGATATGACTGAACAACAACATACATACCTCTTAGGGACAGGGACTGAACCAACCAAACCAGGATTCACTTGCTCACAAGTCCTACCTCTGACACAGATTGGCTGTGTGACCCTGGGCAAGTCACTTACCTAATCAGAGCCCCAGGTAGCTATCTAAAAGTATAATTTGCAGAACAGTTGTGATCTATATAGTAGAAGGAGTTTCCTTACCAGGAGTTACCCTGTACCAATACAATCACAGCTCAAGCCCCAAAAATTGTGTAAGAAAGGTCTGAAGAGACAAAGATTCTTGCTAACTTGGGGCAGGGGAGGGTGGAGAGAGATCAAGGAAAGCTTCTGGAAGGAGAGAGAGAATACATGAGTTTTTCTTAAAAGAACATCTGCAGGATTTGGGACAGACAGTGTAATTCTAGGTCTAGGTTCTGGAGCCCCAGGCACGGGGTGTGAAAGAAAAGGTCATGTATAGAGAGTGAAGGGTGAGTAGTCCAGTTTGGTTGAACCAGAGAATACAGTGAGAAATAGCATGAGATAAGTTCTTATGATGCTCCCTTGGCTTTTGAAAAAGCTAAAGCAGTAATGGTAGCATTTTTGATTCCCTGCCTTTCAGAGAGTCCCCACAAATCGTCACTAGCCACCTAGATCAAACATTTTACTTCCGTCTGATTGACTATGCTTAGGTAAACTTGGACAAGTTAATTTCAGACCTTGATTGTACTGTGGGCTTCTCTCAGTCAAGGGACTCACTGCCTAAGAAGATTCTGATGTTCCCACCTAAGTCTGTGTGCTAGTTTGGATTTTCCAGATGTATTGATTTTCCTGACATCTCTACTGGGAGACCCTTACTGTATGAGTTTCTTCTATCTGCTTGTACATTTCCATTAGAATTTGGCTGAAATGAACACAAGTATACATTGCAATATTTGGCACACCTACACCTGGAAGAGATCAGGAAATGCAAACAGAGATGTTAAAAACAATGGAAAAAATGAATTCCAACTTTTCTGAAACACCAAACAAATGTCTCATCCTATTTTCATTCCATCTTCATATCTGAAACAGTTATTTCTTCCCTAGGAGTATTTTAGTGTCTGAGATGAATATTTGCATGTTTCAGTACTTTTGTCTCTCTGTTCCATAAATCTCTCTGTGTATGTCTCTAGCTCTGTCTCTGTCTTTTTCTGTGTGTCTCTTGCTCTCTCTTGCATCTCTGTATTTCTCCATCTCACCATTTCTGTACGTCTCTGTCTCTCTCCATCTATTCCTTCCTTTTTAGTCTCCCTCTACCCCTATCATTCTGGCCCTCTCCTTGTGTGTGCATATATAATTCTCCAAATAAAGGAATTGAATTTACTCCAAAGAAAACTGTGTGTGGATGTGAAATTTATGCTTCTCTGTAACTGAGACCATGTGCTTTTTTCCTCTCAGTTGACAGAAGGGACTTGGGGCTGAATCTGATTAGAAGTTTGGTTCTATTTGAACTGGTTTCTTCAAGGTTTTCTTTAAAAGAAAAAAAATGAAAAGTTCAAAGGCATAGAGGAGAAGGTCCGTTGGCTAGCTCTGCACACTTTCCATTTGGTCTCTGCCCTTTGGGCAGCTTTGCTCATTCACCAGTACCATAAAGCGTGCTAAGAGCTACTCAGAGAGCCGAGGGCTGCCCTTCTCGGCATGGAGATTGACTATATTCCCTCACCACAGTGGAGTATCAGATATCATGCTTCACAGAACATCCAACTGCTCTGACTGGGGTGGGTAAAGGAGAGTCCGTATTTCTGAACTGTACTAAACAGATCAGTGAATCAAGGCTGTTGTCATTCAGTCATTTTCAGTCATATCTGAGTCTTCTTGGCAAAGATACTGGAGTGGTTTGCATTTCCTTCTCCAGCTAATTTTATAGATGAGGAAACTGAGGCAAACAGGGTTAGGTGACTGGTCCAGGATCACACAGCTAGTGTCTATGGCTGGATTTGAACTCAGGTCTTCCTGACACCAGGCTGGGTGCTCTCTCCACTGAGCCACCTAGCTGCCTGTATGATAATTACAGTGATGTGGATTGAAGAGTGAGTCAATCCTCACTTCAGTCCTTTATAACTACTCATCACCAGACCATGTTTTGTCTCATGTTGTCATCCTAATTCAGGAATCTTGTCATATCCTCCTCCCCTATCCAATTCCATCCCAACCAGGAATAACAACCCTCCTAACCCAGACCTCCAGAAACTCTGGTCCTCCAAGTGAAGGACTTAATTTGCTCAGCTTTGGGACTTGCCTGGGATGAAGCGGCCTTGAAAAAAAGAGGGTGAATCCATCTTCACATCAGTTCTCCACATCTAGCCGACCCTAGACTCAACTTCATCCTATCCAGCCACCTTCGGAGACACCAGGACCTAGCCAGCGTGGTCGTTTTGCTCTCTGCTTTGCCAATATGGCTGCATTTCTCTCCCTCTCCCCTACTACAGTCACTCTTTCCACCTCTTACTAGGGAAGAATCAAAATCAATATTGAATATTGATCAATATTATCATTGCAACTGAAAAGGAAGTGACAATCTATTGCCCTGGAGTTCAGCTCAATGTCTCTGTGATTGCCTAGAACAAAATTCCTTTCCTGGCCCACCATTCCCAAACACAAATTGTATATACCTAGCAGACTCTAATTTCCTTAAAGGCAAGGCCTAGCTTTTTCCCTATTTGTATCCTCATTGCTTGGCACAATGTCTGGCACGTAGCAGATGCTCAGTCAATGTTTGTTCATTGACTGATTGTTCCTTTCCTTTTTTTGTGACAGAGGCAGAAGCCATGAATTAGGATAAAAGTGTGCTTTTTGTGCTTTGTACCCTTCATTTCTCTTCATAGGACTTCCTCTCAGATGATGGCAATAGAGGTAGAGATAAAAGGAGCAGCTCCATGAGCAGGGAGACAATTAGGGGATGCCAGGGCAACTGGGAGGCATTTCTAAGAGGAGAGCAGATGTCGTACCTGAGACTAGCTATTAGAATTCCTATGACAGGTGCACCATGGGGAATTTCTTCCTCCCCTCTTTTCTTTAATCCACGAACCTGAGATGGGGGGAATGAAAGACTCCATTTCTATGAATCGTGGGTGTGCATGAATTGTGGGCTTTCCTGTCTGAAGAGATGACTTTGGGAAGAGTTCAGGTACAATGAGAGTTTCTTTGAATTTAATTTGAATTTCTCTGACTTTAATTTCCGATTAATGAAAACTATATGATCATGCTATGCTTAAGTGTTTGAAGAGAAGATGGAAGAACCTTATGGAGTGGGGACTCTGTGTCAGTTATGGGTTACGTTTCATTTTTCAATTTCTTTTTGTAATATTCCATTTTATTTTCTAGATTAAATGGATCTCAGTCAATAAGGGCTTAATGCAGAAACTACTGAACTAAGCACCTAAGGCACAGATTATCATGTTGGAAGGCAAGGAACAACCTCCATTTTTGCAAACTTGAGCACCCTCTATAGTCAGGACACTTACTATAGCCTACTAAAAAGTGGCTAGTCCTTTAATCATGTGTCAAAGTAACTGAAAAGGCCTAGGCTAAAAATTCAAAGAAAGCACCACCTGATGGCTAATTCAAATGTTGCTCTCAACTAATTAAACTCCTTTGTTGAATAATTAACAATGATAAACTGTCTCCCTCTATGTTCAAGGAAGGCAGCACTGAATAACAACAATAAAACATGTCAGATATATAATTTTATTATTTTTATAAGAGGCAAAATTAGGAAAGTTCAGACCTTATAAAATAGCAAATATAAAAATTCTGTCAACTTCCTCTTTTCTTCCCACAAGTTTATCCAAACACTGATTTGCAATGTTGGTTAGAAACATAAGTCCTCTATGATCCTCTGTTACAAATTGGTAATAGACTGCAAGATTAAGCACACTGTAAGACAGCCAGTAATAGGGACACCCTTCTCATAACTGCCTCCAGCTGTTGCTTCTAGTATTTCAGATCTCAATTTCCTTGTACAGTATGTCAATATTTGACTCACGACCAAGGAACAGCAACCCTGATAACCAATTGCAGAACACAGAAATGTATTTTTCTGGAAACACCAACAGGCAGAGAAAGGCTGTACCCTTCTTCTCTTCCTCTTTCCCTCCCTCTTTCCCTCCCTTCCCCACTTCCCTCCTCCCTCCCTCCCTTCCTTCCTTCCTCCCTTTCTTCCTTCCTTCCTTCCTATGACCTCAATCATTCAACAAATATTTCATGAACACCTAAGATGTGCTAGGGCCTTTGCTAGAACACGGAGTTAAATAACAGCTGACATTTCTATGCTACATAAACATTTACAAAGCCTCTCTCCTCTGAATCTCACAAACACTTAAAGGTTTTTTCCTTCTTTGACAAAAGTAGTCACACAACTAGTAAATGCTAGAGAAAGAATGTGAATCCAAAGTTCTCTTGACACCAGATCAAGTGTCCTTTCCATTACATCATGCTAAGCCTCAATGGCAAGGCAGGCTCTGCCTCAAGGAGGTTACAGTCTAGTGTTTCAACAATCTGGTTAGCAGCTGCTGTGGGGGTGAAAAACCAACAACAACCAGCACACAGAACACTGCAAGTCCAGGTTCTTTTGATCTGCTTTACCAAGGAAAGGAACGTTAAGGGGTTAACAATCTTACTTTAATCCAGCATACAAATATCATTCACTTAGTTCAGGGGAAAAAGCCAGGACCCTGAACTTCAGAGCAAATACAAACAAATTACAAACATCGACAGACAGACCAAATACAATTCATAGTTACCAACATCTGAGTTCAGCCAGGGAGCTCATAACAACAGCTGGCCCAGGGTCACGCGTGTTCGCCACTACTGCTGTGGGTCAGAGCTCCAAAAAAGGAAAGCCAACCCCTGGTTTTATATCTTTTTCAGTGTCAAGGGTGAGTCACACATGCGACTCACCCACATGACCTAAATTCATCACAAAAAATGCAACTTGGTCACAAACATGTCACTCAAACCCATGTAAACTTGGCTTTCCCTTGAGGCAAGGAGGTCATCAAGGACTCCTAATTTAATCAAGGAAAAAAAGGCCAAACTCTTCAAGGGCACTTGGTTGAATTAAGTGCTAAGAGCTCATTTTGATTGCCAATACATCTAGTCAACACGTTGAGAGAGATGCAAGATGAATTATAATCCAAGACAGTGCTGTCTGTGATAAATTCCACAAGAAAGGTATGATCAACGTGCTCTGGGGATTGAAAGGAGAAAGAAATCTTTGATGAGACTAATCAAACAAGGCTTCTCAAGGTGGGGCAGCTGAACTAAATGAGGTATCTAGGTGTAATTGAAAAGATTTTGTTACAAGAATCAGCATATCTGGGTTGAAATTCCAGCTCTGCTGTTTTCTAGCTGTGTGACCTTAAGGAACCTTTCTGGTTTTCTAAACTTTTCCTTCCCCTGCCCCTTGGTGAGGGCAGAAGGAGGGGGGCAGGGAGGAAGAGGAATTGGTGTTAAGTGACTTGCCCAAGTTCACACAGCTAGTAAATGTTAGAGATCATATTTGAACTCAGGTCCTCCTGACTCTAGGGTTGATGTTTTATCTATCCACTGCATCCTCTAGCTACCCCATTCTGGTTTTCTAATCTTTAAAAATGGATAATTACATTTATATTGTCAGTCTTGCCAAGGCTAATATGAGGAAAATAATTTCTAAACAGTAAAATACTATATAAATGTTTGTTTTTGTTGTCATTGGAGAATGAGGAAAACAGAAAAGAGAAAGGCATACCTAATATGAACAGTTCAGTTTGGCTCTTAAGTCTCAGGACATGACTTCTTAGTCTTGGTTAGGTCACCAGACATTCATGTGATCTTAGCTGAATTGCTTTAATTCTCGAGATCCAATTTTCCTTCTAGATAAATTTATGGGACTGTACTCATTGTTCTCTAAGATCTATTCCATGGAAAACAACGCTATGGTTCTGAGGATCAAGTGGCATATTAGATATTCAAATACCAAACTGAAGTAAAGAGGTAGTGATAGCCTGGTCTCAGATGATGGGGAGGGAAATCAGGGGACTGGTGCAAAAGATGTGCAAGGGGAATGGACAAGATTCCTCAGATGACTGTGTTGAAAAGAGAGGGAGGAGGAGGAAATAAAGATGAATCATATTCTAGGCAAATAGTGCAATGGTTCTATTTACAAACACAAGGGAGGAGGTAGAACTTTCTTTTAGATTTGTTTGTGTTTTTTCTCAGTTTTGTGTAAAGGGTAGAGTGGGGAGGTCATGAGTTCAGTTTGGGGCACATTGTGTGACAGCCCTCCAGACATGGATATACAGTATAGCAGGCATTTGGAATTGTAGGTCTAGAGATCAGGGTTGGAGGTATTGATCTGAGAGTGATATGAATAGAGGTAATACTTTGAAGTAATGGGAGGGGTTGACATCACTAAGGGAGACAGTGTAGAAAAGAAGGGGTCTAAGGACAGAATGTCAGGGAAGCCTGCATTTAAGAGTTAGGAGGAAGAGAAGCAAGACTACTCAAGGAAGTAGGAAGAAAATCAGGATTCTACAGTGACACAAATGAGAACAAAAAGAAGGGAGATTGGTTATGTGAAATGATGCAGAGGGGTCCAAGAGGATGGGAACTGATATGATTCATACTAATGCCATGTAGACGACAGCAAGATTATTCTACCTTCTATGGGGAACTGGAGGGTGGTGAGTGATCTGGGTGGGAAAGTTGATATTTTAAGATATTTAATTAAACTAAATATGGGACCAAAATCTTTCTTCAGATCCTTATAATTGGATCCACGATTATTGATCCTGTATTGTGACAAGTCCTACTCTTCAGAATACGTACTTAGAATGATATATTGGGTATTACAATGATATGATGAGTATTACATTTTAGGAAGGACACTGGCAAATTAGAAGATGTTGAGAGGGAGGCGACCAAGATAGTGGGAAAAATGAAAAATTGCCATATAAAAACCTATAAATCTTCAGTCAATGGAAGGAAGGAAGGAAGGAAGGAAGGAAGGAAGGAAGGAAGGAAGGAAGGAAAGAAAGAAAAAAGAAAGAAGGAAAGAGAGAAAGAAAGAAGGAAAGAGAAAGAAAGAGAGAGAGAAAGGAATAAAGGAAAGAAGGAAGGAAGGAAGGAAGGAAGGAAGGAAGGAAGGAAGGAAGGAAGGAAGGAAGGAAGGAAGGAAGGAAGGAAGGGGGAGGGAGGGAGGAAGGAAGGACGGAAGATGGAAAGGTAGAAAGGTGGAAAGAAGAAAAAGAGCATTTATTAAGTATTTACTATGTGCAAATCGCTGAACTGAGCTCTGGGGATACAAACAGAAAAGTCAGACATTCCCTGCTTTCAAGTTGCTCACATTCTAATGAGGAGACAACAAATATGGAAGGTTTCAGTTATAAGTCAGATGAAAAGGTGCTGTGGTCTTGAGGTGTAGCAGCAAAACATGTTAATGTCTCTTCTTTAAGTCATTTCCACGGGATGAATCATATTAGTGTCTGATATTCAGCTATTTCACAAAACTAAGAGTTTTGATGGCAAAGATTCCTGCCTGTCCCATCCCCACCTCCAACCCCCAACTGGGTTTTCAGTAGCTATGGCTAAGATGACTTCAGGAAGGATACAATAACTACCTTTGGGGATCTACAGGGCTTTAATGTAGAGATCTGATGCAGATGTCTCAGTCCCAGAGGCCCAAACTAGGAGCAATGTGCAGAAGTAACAGAGGAAGATCGTGGGTGCTATTAGGAAAAAGCTTCCCAATATTATTAGAGTCACCAGGTAGAATTGAAGATAGTTTATTCCCCATTACTCTGTTATTCAAGTGGAGACCAGATGAAAGCTTATTAAAGATGTTGTAAATGGAATTTTTTTTGAAGTACAAATTGGATCAAGTGGATTCAAAGGTTCCTCCCAACCAGGCATATACTGGAGCCTGCTTGTACTGACTCCAAAGAACTAAGTGTTTCATTTTCAGTATGAGCACGGATACCTCAGAAACTGGCAAACCTTACAAATCATAATTTGATTTATTTTGTTGATTGTATAGAGTTAAGAAAATAGAGAAAATTTTAATATTGAAGATTAAAGTTAAATATGTATCATACATATATTTTTTTTTCCTGGAGAGCCAGTCATTAAGCATTTATCAGAACATCCTCTCACCCAACTCCAAGATTCTAGCATGCCATGAGCAACAACAACAAAAAAAATGAGCTTGACTATTTTTTGCAGTGGGGAAGGCAGGGCAATTGGGGTTAAGTGACTTGCCCAAGGTCACACAGCTAGTAAATGTGTCAAGTGTCTGAGGCCAGATTTGAACTCAGGTCCTCCTGACTCCAGGGCCAGTGCTCTACTCACTGTGCCACCTGGGTTCCCAAGTTTGACTATTAATAAGCTATCTGCAGTCTTTGAAAAAAAATAAGAATGGTGGTGACCAAAGTAATATTTCAATCAGTTTGAGGACAAAAGTCCATGATAAAGAAGGAGAAGCAAGAGATCTAGCTTTCTCTTTCAAGAGGAATGAGGATGAAAAAGAAAAAGAGAAAGAATTTCCAGAATCGCAGGGTAGGAGTAAAACTCTGCAGCGTCCAAGAAACACAACTTTATGGGGGAAAGAAAAAACAGTGAAAAGAGAAGGATTGAAGGTATAAAAGAGATCATTTTGGAGCAAAGGAGATGTGACCGAGAACAAAGCCTTAAGAAGGACTTACGCTTTTTCTTTCCAGATAAGAGGAAAATAAACAAACTATGCCCAAAGGGCTATGAAGCCAGGCATACCCTTTGACTTGGCAATAACACTACTAGATTTGTATCCCCAAAAAGATAAAAAATAAAAAGTAAAAGGACCTATATATACAAAAATACTTATAGCAGCTCATTTCTGGGGGCAAAGAATTAGAAATTGAGGGGATGCCCATCAATTGCAGAATGGCTGAACAAGTTGTGGTATGTGATTATGATGGAATACTTTTGTTCTACAAGAAACAATGAGCAGGATGCTCTCAGAAAAAACCTGGAAAGACTTGCACTGGCTGGTATAGAGTGAAATGTACTGTGTACCAAATAACAGCAATATTGTGAGATGATCAGCTGTAAATGACTTAGCTATTCTCAGCAATACAATGATCCACGACAACTCTGAAGGCTTAGGATGAAAAATGCTATCCATCCCCAGAGAAAGTACTGATGGTTTCTGAATTCAGATTGAAGCATTTTTTTACTTTATCTTTCTCGAGGTTTTTTCGTCTATGTTTTCTGTCACAACATGACTATTATGGATATGTTTTGCATGACTACACATGTATATCCTATATTGAACTGCTTGCCTTCTCAATGAGGGGAAGTAGGAAGGGGAGAAGAGAGAGAATTTGAAACTTTTTAAAAATGAATGTTAAAAATTGTTTTTACATGTAACTAGGGAATTTTAAAAAAAGAGGGGAAAACCACATAAATTTCAAGGAGTAGAGGAGGTTGAAAGAGTTCACATCATGTGACCTCAGGTCTTCTTAGTAAAGCATAATTTAAATATGTCTGTGTGTGTATGAGAGAGAAACAGAGACAAAGAAAGAGAAAGAGAGAAAAGAGAGAATGCTGAGAGAGAAAGAGAGAGATACATAGAGACAAAGACAGTCAGAGAGACAGAGGCAGAGACAGAGAGACAGAAGCAGAGACAGAGAGACACAGAGAGGGGAGAGAGAGAGAGAGAGAGAGAGAGAGAGATAATAGCCATTTCACAGGCTCCACCTAGAGAGAAATAGATTAATTATCTTGGTTACTTTCAACAAATCCAGTGAAATATACCTGTTATCAGCCTTTATTAGGGAAGTAAAACTTTGTGAAATAAAGTTTGTTTGTTCCAAAAGTATTTCTGTAAATTTTTAATTTGCTTATCATTTCTTCTGAGAATATCTATCAATCCTCTTTCTTTTCTTTGATGAAAATCGTTTATCTTTCTATAGTTACCTTTGGCAATGAGCCCTGGGTTTCACTGATACTATGTGTGTCTTTATGGTCCAAATCTATTATGGTCCATTTTACATCTTGAAAGTATATATTAAAGACTGATATGACATCAATATTGATTGCTTTAAATGTTTTCTTCACATTCACCTTTGATTGCATGATGCCAAGTCTCAACATATTTAGCCACAGCTTTCTCATTGTTACATTTATGCTGAATGTGTCTTGCTTTGTAGGCATCACATCCATCCATAGATTCAATGGGATCTTCAGATTCCATCTCAGAGCCTTCAATGTCATTCTTTCCCTGGCATATGTTAATAATTTAACACTTATCAAGTCCAAATGACATAGTGATATCACTGGAGAAAGATTTTACAAGATGAAGGCTCTAATTAGTGTTTTTATGTGTCTCAATAGCTTGATGTCATCTAAATGAATCTAGCTTGACTAAAGAAGGCACATTTAGTTCTATTTAGCAGAGATAATACTGGATTTAAGTCTAGGAAGACACATGGGAGGCTTAAATTGTCTCCCTGAAAAAAGAAGTTACATTTTATATCAATTATCCTAGACATTATTGATATATTTTAAATTGAGGATAGTTTTCTGAAATATTCTAGCATTCTTGATATATTTGGATCCATTTTATATATTTGCAGTACATGACTAAGTCATGAGTGCAGAACCGAGTCAAAGGTTTTGCAATAATCAGCAACAAAAAGACAGTATAAATGTTTTATAGTTCCTGGCAAATTGTTCAATAATTACCAAAACAAATTAAATGCTCTCTTTATACTCCTAGGACTTTTTGGCATATCCTTTATTCTTATCAGAAAATGTACTATTTTCCTATAAATGTGTATAGGCTTTTAAATTAACACATGCTGTGAATGCTTTGTATAAAGTACATAAGCAGGTAATTGTTCTGTAAGCAACACTGGTGTCCTCATCTTTTGGTAAAGACTTATTATAACATCTCTTAAGAAAAGTGGGATCAATCTGGCTTCCAAAAGAAAACTGGTGAAATATGTTGCTAGTAATTCCTACACCACTGTGAAATATCGGAGCCAGTAATTATAAACTCTGTCTGGTCTCACTGCTTTCCAGTTCTGCTAAAGTTTCAGTCACCTCCCTTGTTGCAACTATTCTGTTGTTGATTATATTAACCATGCACACAGCTTTCTGTTTCTCATTAAATCCAACTTGAACTTTCATTGTGTTGGACTTCTGGTGGCCACACAGATGATTAGAAATTTTCAACTTCCTTCTTCTGTGGGGATTTTCATGAGTCTCTGATTTCTTTGCTTCTATAGCCTCCATAATAATGGTTTTGATTGACGTTGAATTACTTATTTCCTTCTTTGTTCTGCTTGGACTCTTTATATTAACTTAATCTTTTGATTTTTGCTTTCAGTTCCTAATTAAGAGAATCTGGAATGTTTTTGTTTTCTGGAATTCTTTATTACTCTTTTTTTTACATTAATTGGGCAACATTGCAATCAGGCTTTATACCATGCATAACAGCCAGATAGTGATATAATCTTCAAATGCCTTTCTGAAAATCTTCAACATCTCTTTTGTATTGCTTCTGCCATAGTGGTGGTTGATACCTGTCCTTAGGAGTAGACCTTTCTAGGTCTACGTTTGTTCCTGTGGTTCTAATTGTGACAATGGCTTTTGCATATACTCTTGTTTATGCCCTTTCAAATACTGTCATAGAATATAGTTGTTCATGGTAGTTATGGTAGATACCACTTGTTTTATTTTTAATTTCTCTGTTTTAGTATAATTGGTCTCCTAGTCCAATGCATGTCATCAAATACAAATGGAATTTTCATATTCCAATCTAAGTGTGTCCATCTCCTTTTGAAAATTATTTGAGAAATCGGTATTGTTTTTGTCATTCATTATATTATTAGGTATAATCTTTAGAGTCTGTATTAAGTGAAGATTTTCAATGTTCTTGGACTCTTCAACTTTTTTCTCTTAAAATTTTAGTAGTTCCTTGATTTTCCCTTTCACTTAATCTATTCTAGGCTGAAGGATGAAGTTATTCCTCATGCTTATCCTGCACTGGTTGAAAAACATTGTTATATGATTTGCAGCTGAGAGTACACCCTCTGACAAAAAGCAATGTGAATCTCTTACCTATAACTGGTGAGATTCCAACTTTGTTATGATGTAGTTGCTGCCGCTGCTGCTGTTCAGTCGTTTTAATCATATCTGACTCTTTATGATCCCGTTTGAGGTTTTCTTAGCAAAGATGCTAGAGTGGTTTGCCACTTCTTTCTCCAGCTCAGTTTATAGATGAGGAAATGGAGGCAAACGGGGTGAAGAGACTTGCCCAGGGTCACACAACTAGTAAGCGTCTGAGGCCAGATTTGAACTCAGGAAGATGAGTCTTCCTGATTCCAAGCCCAGTGCTCTATCCACTATGCCGCCTAGCTGCCTCTATGATATAGTAGTGACATGTGATAAAAGCATAATATCTTCTGTCCATTTCATGTATACTCATGTTTTGCCTGCTTTATCAATCAGTGTCATCTTCAATGAAGCCTTTCCATCAGGTGGAGCATTGGTATTTCTTTTTTATTTCATTGTATTTTGCCTTCTTGTAGAACCAAAGCATAAAGAAGCATCATTCATTCTATTATGTCTTATTTCAAAACTGGCCTGGGTGATAATTTTCATAAAAATGATAATAATAAGAGTTATCATGTATATTGTACCTACTGTGTACCAGGGACTTTGCTAAGTGCTTTGCTTATTATCTCAATTGATCCTCACAAAAACCCTGGAAGGTAGGTACCATTATTATCCCCATATCAAAAAACTATGGCAAATAGAGGCTAAGTGACTTGCCCAAGGTCACACAGCAAGGTTATTTTTTTTTGTCCTTCATTCTGAAAGAGGACCATGACTTGCAATTGAATTGGATTTAAGTGAGGATTTAAGTGGATTTACGTGTGCAAAGCTACCAGCCTCATTTTCTCCTCTGGAATCATCTAGGTCCAGTGGCAAGACATAGATCAGGATAAGTGCAAATAGCCTCAGATGCAGTAGGAAACCTCGCCCTTTATGAGATAAGATCTTTCCCAGGTCTCAGTTTGTCTGAGGCAACATCCATTTGTTCATTAAAGCTAGGTAAGAAATGAGCCAAGGAATGGCCCCTTTTACCTAATTTTAAAAAAAAATCAGTCTGGGAGGAATTTCCAGGGTTTCCAGCCAAAACAGAAATAATTAATCTACATTCACTCTGAGTCATCAGGGCCCAAACAGTGACCATGAAGTGAGGCTTGGGCTGGGACCTATTGTCAGCCAATCAATGAGAACCAGAGTGAATTGGGTTTAAGGCATGGTCTTTAAGAAAGAAATCTAGCAGGGAAACCCCAAGACATCTTGCTAGGTTTCAGCAATCAAAATTTACATTCCTTTGCACAGAGCACCCACATGTAAGGGTATGAAACCCTATGTGGACAAAGGGAAAGGAAGGAACATACAGCTAGGAAGTATCTGAGGAAGGTTTTAAAATCAGGTATTCTTGGTTCCAGACCCAGCACTCTATCCACTGAACCTTTTGAATGGGACACTGGAACTAGAGTCAAGACAATCTGAGTTCAAATTCTGCCTTGGACACTTACTAGCTATATGACCTTGGGTATGTCACTTAACCACTGTTACCTTATCTATAAAAAATGAGATGACACCTACCTCCCAGAATTGTGAGGATCAAATGAGATACTTTTTTGTAACGTGGCTTCCAAACCTTAAAATACTATATAAATGCTATTATAATCATTAGTTAATTATTAGTTATTATTATTAATTAATTAGCATCATTAGTATGATTAATTAGTTATTATTATCCTTAGGAGTAGTTCTATCACACCCCCCCAGAGTGCATTCATGCCAGGTTTTCCTAACAAGGATAATAGTCTCAGAGCACACAAAGTCCCTACTGTATATGGCCTTGGTTGGCATTTCTCTGCTTGGCTACCTGCTGTTCCTTGCTTCCCTGTCTCCGACGTGGATAACGAGTTAGACTTGGAGAGGCAGTATCATTGTTGCTGTTACTGTTACTATGATGGTAAGTGATTTTGTACAAGGAAGGAAGTGAAATAATGTTGAGTCCACGGGGAACAAAAGAGTCCAACTTGTGAGAATTCTTGCTCCACCTAATTCCTAAGATTGTTATAAAGATTAAATGGGTCATTGTTTGTGAAAGTAATTTGAAAACTGTAACATGCTATATGATACAGTGGATAGAGTGCTGGGCCTGGAGTCAGGAGCATCTGAGCTCAAATCATGCCTTAGATGCTTACTATCTGTGTGATTTTAGGCAAGGCACCTAACTCTGGATGCCTCAGTTTCTCCATTTGTAAAATGAGCTGGAGAAAGGAAATGGCAAACCACTCCTGTATCTTTGCCAAGAAAACCCCAAATGGGGTCACAAAGAGTCAGACACAGATCAACAACTACAACATGCCATACAAATTACAAGATATTGTTATTATCATATTGGGAATCAAGATGAGCTCTTAGCATTTATTCAACCAAGTGCCCTCGAAGATTTGGCCTTTGTTGGAACCTGGAAGGGGTGGAGTGTAATATCAATTACGTTAGGTGTCTTTGATTGAGTCTTATTAGGTGTTAAGCCCCAGGCCCAAACCCCTATCTATTAGGTGCTAAGCCCACGTAGGCGTGAAGCCCTCAGGGTCCTAAGAGGAGTTGCTAACACCAGAGTCAATAGCAAGAGCTTAAGTTCTGGTCATGTTTGATGACAGCTAAAAAGTGCATAAAAAGAGAAGACAGAGCTATTTGCTGGGGGCTCTCACTCTTGGTGGAGTGCTGATGTGGAGACTCTGGGCAGCTGTAGTTAAGAGCCCTCCAGCTTATAAACCTGGATATTCGGACTTTGTTAAACTGGTAACTATGAATTGAGATTTGAATCAGACAAGGTCTGTCTGTTGATGTTTGTAATTTGTATTTGCTCTGAAGTTTGGGGTGCTGGCTTTTCCCCCTGAGCTGAGTGAATGATATTTGTATGTTGGATTAAAGTAAGATTGTTAGCCCCTTAACGTTGCCTCGCTTAGTAAAGCAGATCAAATGAGTCTGGGCTTGCAGCATTCTGCGCTGGTTGTTGGTGGTTTTACACACCCACAGTAGCTGCTAGCAAGATTATTGCAACAATTATCTAGAAAGTTAATATAGTTAATATGTGCTAGAACACATAGTGATTTATATTTATTTCATTTCTATGTTAGGGGTTAAACTTATATTTTGCTGCATTTTGAAATAATACAACTGTTCAATTATTTTAAGAAGGCCAACATGTTGGATAAATCATATAAAGGAAAATTATAAGTCATTTCATTTTCTCATTATTCCTTATATAATTCCTATGTTTCTTTGTCAGTCAGTCAACAAGCATTTATTTAGTGCTTACTATGTGCCAAGAATTGTGCTAATTGCTGGGAATGCAAATGTAAGCAAAAAATAAAAAAGTCCTCAAGACATTTACATTCTGATGGGGAAAGATTGAATATATGAAAAGAAGCTGAAAAAGAGTGATGAGGGAGGAGGGGAAGGTACTCAGCCCAGGGACAGCAGCCTAATAAGAAGTGAGTAAATGACTGTCCTTAAATCGAGGTTCTAGGAGGAGCCATCCAGTGAGGGGGAGGGGTTCCAGAGATTGGGGGTACTTCTAAAGACTGGATTCCAGGACTGAAGCAGTCTTCCAGGATGAAAATGTTTCTGAGGCCTGGTGAAGTTCCACATCAAAGTTCCACTGGGAACTTTTAGATAACATTAAATTATCTCATACATTTAGAGCTATAAGACCCCTAGGCCAAATCCATGATCTTATTAATGAAATACCTAAGGGTTAGAGAGATGCTATGTGCCTGAGATCTCATGGGTGTTAAAAGGCAGTGTAGTTTGAGTTTCGGAGGTATGATTCTAAACCCAGTTGTTTTCCCACAATGCCATGCTATTGTGCCTGATAACAGGTGCTAGATAGAGAGAAGCTACATCATAATACTGTGGGTCTGGGCCCTGTCTTATTTAATGGGGGAAGGGAATGATCTAGGTCAGTGGTCTTCTTTTTTTTTAATTTAGTACCACATCAGTTTATATATATGTATATATATGTATATGTATATATATATACATATATATACACATACCTAATATATTTATATATATATATACTTATTTATGATTTATATTGTTATTCGTCTTCTTGTTCAGTCATATCCAACTCTTTGTGACCCCATTTGGGGTTTTGTTGGCAAAGATATTGCAGTGGTTCAGCATTTCCTTTCTCCAGCACATTTTACAGATGAGTAAATTGAGCTAAGCAACTTGCCCATTCCCCGTTGCTTTTACAATGTTGTTATTGTATAAATTGTTATCCTGGTTCTCCTCACTTCATTCCATATCAGTTCATATAAGTCTTCCCAGGATCATCTGAAACCACTCCATTTACAATTTATTACCACATGAGAATATTCCATTACATTCCGCAGATACCTAATAAGTGTCTGAGACAGAATTTGAATTCAGGTCTTCCTGACTCCAGGTCCAGCACTGTGCCACCTGGATGCCCCTGAATTATATACATGTCCTGAGAGGCAGCATGGAGTAGTGGATAGAAGCTAATCTTGAAGCCAAGAAGACATGGGTTCAAGTCTTACTTCTGATGAACCATTAAAATACTCAGTACTCCAAGAAGTCATGTGGGGCCAGAGTGTGGGAATGCTAATGAACAGGGATATACTGAAGCCAACTCAAAGCTGGCTTCCAAGACATTGTTAAATTTTCAGTGTGAGCACTTAACTGCAAACATTACAAATCAGGGCTTGATTTATTGTTTCATCGATTGTCAAAATTTATTAAAGTGATGGAGAAAATGTTAATAGTGCAGATTAAACTAAAAATGTAATGTATAAATTATTTTACCCCAGAGATTTCAGTTTTTAAACATTTTTAAACATGCCAGATTAGAACGGGGTTCTGTGAGGGGTGCCAAGGATGGGCCTAGTGAAAGGAGATATATAGCACAATAGGTGAACCATTATTCTAGTGTCCTATTAGTGCTCTCTGATTGGTTGTGTGATTGAGGAAAGCAAAGACTGGGGAGATGATCATTATCTTGAGGGTGGTAAACAAAGCAAGGGGTCAAGTAATGTGAGAGGTGGTATGCAAGAAAGACCACTAAATCTAGAGTTGAGATTTGGGTTCGAATTCTTTCTTTTTCTCTTATTAGTTGAATGACAATGTAAGTCATTTTACATTTCTGGGTCTCATTTTCCTCATGTGCGAAAATTGGGGCATTTGATCATAGCATTACACATATCTCATCCACATTGCCACTTTCTTCATCATGGTTTCAGGATAAGAAATTACCGTAAATGGAGATTTGGGGGGAGTTTTGCAGAAGCCATAGTATTTTTATGCAACATTGACCTACCTATAACCTATGACCAAATACTTAACCCAAATTTTACAATAAGGTACTGTAAATACCCCATAAAAGAAAAATAAAAACTTTAAACTTCCCTGGTACAAAGGGAAGGCCAAAAAATTTTACATGGATTTTCCAGGTCACGGGGGCACCATGCCCCTAACCCCCATGATATGTACACACACATACATATACACCCATGTGCATATACATACACATATACACATACATATATTTAAATATGTTTTCCCCAATTACATGTAAAGATAATTTTTAATATTCATTTTAAAAAATTTTAGTTCCAGATTTTCTCCCTCCCATCCTTGCTTCCCCCCTCCCTGAGATGGTAAGCAATTTGATATAGGTTATACATGTGCAATTATACAAAACATATTACCATATTAGTCATGTGAAAAAAGACACAGACATAAAGGAAAAAAAACACACAAAAATAAAGTGAAAAATAGTATGCTTCAACACCATCAGTTCTTTCTCTGGAAGTGGATAGCATTTTTCATCATGAGTCTTTTGAAATTGTCTTGGAACATTGATGAAAATAGCTAAGTTATTCACAATTGATCATCATACAATGCTGCTATTACTGCATACAATGTTTTCCTGGTTCTGCTCACTTCACTTTGCATCAATCCATATAAGTCTTCACAGGTTTTTCCTGAAATCAGTCTGCTCATAATTTCTTACAGTCCAATATTATTCCATTACAATCATATACTACACCTTGTTCAGCCATTCCCCAGCTGATAGGCATCCCTTTGATTTTCAATACTTAACCACCATGAAAAGAGCTGCTATAAATACTTTTGTACCAATAGATCCTTTTCCCTTTTTAAAAATCTCTTTAGGATGCAGACCTAGTAGTGGTATTGCTGAGTCAAAGGGTTTTATAGCTCTTTGGGTTCCAGATTGTTCTTTAGAATGGTTGGATCAGATCACAACTCCACCAATTGTTCATTAGTGTTGCAATTTTCCCACATCCCCTTCAACATTTATCATCTTGCTTTGGATTGTATATTTAGAAATAGAAGGTACCTTAGATGTTATCAAATCCAACCTTTTAATTTTTACAGATGAAAAAAATGAGAGCCAAGGGGCAAGGTCACATTCTGGCAATGCAAAAATTAGAACTCATATTGTCTGACTCTGAATCTAGTGCTCTTTGAGCATCTTAGAGATGATTTCTAAGGTCCCTTCCAGTTCTAAATCTATGAATAAAAGCAGCCCTAAACCTTGGGACAAATTGGAAGGCCTTATAAGCAAAAGGAATAATGGAGCCTACCTCAGACACTGTGGGAGATCTGGTATGGGAGATGTAATGAGTTTTTTACATTAGAACGTCCACCACTAACAGCATAGCAGCATGCCCTGGGGAGAGCATTAGCACTGGATTGAAGCACTTAGAGTCACTGTGGGATTGGCAGTGGACATTATAGCCTTGGAGGTACCTCTATTGAATCCTTGGTTTGGGGCATACGTTTCTTTTTAAAATTAGTATTTTCCAACTAACAAGTATTTCTTTACCTTCCCAACCCTCCAAAAAGAGAAAAAATTCAAAAAAGCCTATTACAAGAAATACATGCAGTCAAGCAAAAACAAATTCCAAATGTCCAAAAAGTCTGTTTCAACCTGCTTCTTGGGTCCATCATCTCTGTCAGGAAGTGGGTAGCTTCACTGTCTCTCTTCTCAAATCATGGTTGGTCACTGAGTTTGCAAGAGCTCCTAAGTCTTTCAAAGTAATTTGTTTTTACAATGTTTTTATTGTATAAATTGTTATCCTGGTTCTTCTCACTTAATTCTGTATCAATTCATATAAGTCTTCCTGGGATTATCTGAAACCATTCCATTTATAATTTATTATAGCACAAGAATATTCCATTGCATTCAAATACTATCATTGTTCAGCCATTTTCCCAGCTAATGGGCACTACACTTTAATTTACTGTACTTTGCCTTCACAAAAAGAATTGCTATTAATATTTTTGTACATATGGGTCTTTTTCCTCTTTCTTTGATCTTTTTGGGGCATAGGCCAAGTGGTAGTATCACTGGGCATGTACAATTTGGTAACTTTTTAGGCATGGTTCCAAATTGCTCTCCAGAATAGCTAGACTAATTCTGAGCTCCAACAGCATACAAGTGTGCCTGTTTTCCTACGGCTCCTCCAACATTTGTCATTTCTCCACCCCCACCTGCCCACTTTCTTTTTGTCTACTCAGTCAACCTGATAGATTTGGAAGGTAACTTTAAAATTATTTTAAGTTACATTTCTATAATCATTAGTGATTTTGGAGTATCTTTCCATATGGATATTGGTAGCTTGGATTTCTTCCCTTGAGAACTGCCTCTTCATATCGTTTGACCATTTATCAATTGAGAAGGGCATACCTATCAAAGGACTGATTAGGGGAAACTGGCATCCAGCCAAAGACTGAGTCATTAAATGTTTGTGGGATGATAATAAAGATCGTGAATAGACTTGTGTGATCCACCACTGGGCTACCATGGCACGACCACAGAATCAATCAATCAATAAGCCTTTGTAAGAATTTACTGTGTCAGTCACTATAGCTGTATATACACAGAAAATAAGAGTCCCTTTCCTTCTGTACCTTATATACTATCAAAGATGGTATGCGCACATACAAGCATATATAAAATATATACAATATAAATACCAGGTAATTATGGTGAGGATATGAAGAAGACAGGCTCAGGCAAAGCTTTATAGGAAGAGCAGTATCTCCTGGGACTCTACCATGTAGGTTGGGTTAACATTTCCTTGGGCCCTACCACTAATTTTAGACTAATTTTTCCTTAAAAAGAATTGAAACCATCCTTGAGACTTAATGTGGCCCTCCTCAGTGGCCAAAGTACAAAAGCCTTTGCTCAAGGAATCAGGAGCCTTCTCTCAGACCTCTGACCAGCAGACCAGTGTGGGCAATACAGAAGCAGGGAAACTGAGCCCAATTGAACCAATGCTGTGTCCTCGCTCCATAGCCTTTCCATGCTTTGGCTTTGCCAACCTATTCTAAAGGGCAAGGTAAGAGACAACTGATTTTTAGGAATTGAAGGAGACATTATCGTGGCACAGAAATGGAATATGGTGTATCATATGTGAATAAAAGTAAAAAGGCTGTTGTGCCTAGCCCACAGAATGAGTGAAAGAGAATCATGTATAATAAGGTTGGAAAAGTAGATTAGAGCCAGGTTGTCAATTGAACCTTGCCCCTACATATTTGTGTTCTTTGATAGAGGAAGGAGACACCCACCTGAAACTGCCCCTCCCATGATGATAAGCTATTTTTTGCTAAATTGGTAGACAACTAGGCACAAGGGCATAGATCCTGTGCCCAGGGGTGTTAGATCAGGTTGAAGATAGCAAGAAAGAAGTAGAGACACTGAAAATTTCTCTGGCTACAATAATAACTTACATGAGTGAGTGGGAGATGGGTAGGATATATTCCAACCTCAATGACAAGGCATCTGCTCGTGGATGGTAGGGCCTGGAAGACACACTACGGGGAAGTTGAATTGGCTGAAGAAAAGTGCCCATCTTATCTGTTACTGCTTTAGTTTTCTGTCATCTTGGAAATGCTCCGAGTTTTTATGATCTGACTGGACTACTGTGTAATGCTGGGCCCCTTCCAACAGACAGTGCCAAGCCTCGAATGCCGCCTTCACTGCTAACAGCTATTTTTTTCCCCAGATTGTATAACTCTTTTCAGCTGCTGATAGCTTCCGTGAAAAGGATGCCTGGGGCCAGGTTCCGACTTGTGATAGGATAGTCCCTACTGCCATGTTGGAAGGAATCTGTTTCCACAACAAATGCTTTTTGCGGGCTTGGGTAAATGAGGACCAGAACTAAGTTGAAATATATTTTAATTCTGTAAATTAATTCTGTAAAGATATTTGCAGTAGCTTAGGTACAATACAATTTTGACCCTGAACCTACCCATCTTCCTTATTTTTTTACTACCATTCATTTAGTTACCCATGTTTGCACCCCCAACTCTTCATTCTCACTTAGTACCCATCCCCTATCCATTCAGTTGCCAAGTCCTGATGTTTCTATCTGCTCCACATGTCCTGCATCCGTCCCCTTCTTTCTACTCACTTAAAGTTCATTTAGTCTAACTTTCTCACTTTACATATGGAGTGACTGAGGCTCAGATAAGTAACTTTCCCAAAGTCATACAGGCAGTAAATGGCAGAACCAGAATTTGAACCCAGGTCTTCTGCCTCTAAATATAATTATAAATAAGATCCCTGATAATAGGAACCACTTTTGTATTTGTATCTTTAGCACCTAACACGTTGACTGGTACATTGTAGGAACTTAATAAATTTTTGTTAATTGATTAGTAGAAAACATATGTGTATATACGTATACATACGCATATACATAAATGTATGTATATACATATACAGGCATATATACATGTAGGTATATATGAATAAAATATGGGATAAAGTAACACCTATAACCCATGAACCCCAGAGCGCAGAGCATTCTCTACATCAGTATACCTCAATCTTTCACATAATTGTTTGTAAATCTATTCTCCCCAATTCATTATGTATCCTAGAAAATTGAGTTACAACTGGCATTTCTTCAGTTTCACTAACAGATTTTCTGGTACCAGCATTTGAGGATGGGATATGAGAAAATCAAGAAGGTATACTTGTACCTCAAGTTTCCAAACCACTGGATCCTAAAAAATAAGTTCATGAAACGCTGATAAAACTACATTGTAGAGGTAGAGGCAAAGCCAAGATGGTGGAGAGAAGTCAGGAAGTTGCCTGAACTCTCCCTTCAGAACTTTCCTTCAGAAACAATATCAAATCAAGCCTGTAAACACATTCTGGAGTGACAGAGCCCACAAAAAGATGAAGTGAAATAATTTTCCAGTTTAAGATAACTTAGAAGGACTTCAAGAAAAGTCTGTCTCACTTGAGTAAAAGGGGAGCACAGCCTAGCATAGATGGTGTCTGGGCAAGCCAGCGGGAGGCTGTTAGCTCAGCATAGACTAGCAACCAAGGTCCCTTAGTTCTGGCTCAACAAGCTAGTGGCACAGTAGGTCAGCTGTGAGGCCTCCAGGCCCAGTGCAGAAAGCAAACTGTCAACCCTGGAACCCCTGCACAACAGGCATGACTAGGCCAGGCCACCCCAGTGCAGTGGGCAAGCTGCAAGCTTCTGAGGCACTGGCATAAAAAGCCAGTGACCAGGCCCTGGGCCTCCAGTACAAGAAGGTTGAGACAGTGTCTTCTGCACCCCAGGAGCAAAGCTCAACTTTTAAAAAAGAGCAAAAAAACCCCAAAACAAGACAAGACAAAAATAGCCCTGACCATAGAAAGCTACTATGGCAACAAGGAAGATCAAAACTTAAATTCAGAAGATGACAACAATGTCAAAATGCCTACATGTGAAGCCTTAAAGGGGAACATGAATTGTCTCAAGCCCCAAAAGTCCGCTCAGAAGAGCTCAAAAAGGACTTTAAAAGTCAAATAAGAGAGGTAGAAGAAAAACTGGGAAAAGAAATGAGAGTATGAAGAAAAAGAGTCAACAGCTTGGAAAAGGAAGCACAAAAATTGACTGAAAAACAACTCCTTTGAAAGTAGAATTGGCCAAATGGAAAAGGAGGTACAAAGCTAACTAAAGAAAATAATTCCTTAAAAATTAGAATTGGGCAAGGGGAAGCTGATGACTCTGTGAGACATCAAGAATCAGTCAAACAAAATCAAGAATGAAAAAATGGAAGAAAATATCTCATTGGAAAAACAACTGACCTAGAAAACAGATCCAGGAGAGATAATTTAAATATTATTGGACTATCTGAAGACTAGGATCAAAAAAAAGAGCCTAGATAGTATCTTTCAAGAAATTATAAAGGAAAACTGCCTTGATATCCTAGTACCATAGAAGAAATAGTTATTGAAAGAATCACTGATCACCTCCTGAAATAGATCCCAAAATGAAGATTCTATGGAATACTATAACCAAATTCCAGAATTATCAGGTTAAGGAGAAAATACTACAGGCAGCTGGAAAGAAACAATTCAAATATCAAGGAGCCACAGTTAGGATTACACAGGACTTAGCAGCTTCTACATTAAAGGATAAGAGGGTTTGGAATATGAAATCATTTAGCAAGGCAAAGGAACTTGGATTACAACCAAGAATCAACTACCCAGCAAAATTGAGCATAATCTTTCAGAGGAAAATATGTATCTATATGTTCTATTCAATGAAATAGGAGATTTTCAGTTTCTTGAAGAAAAGACCAGAGCTGAACAGAAAATTCAATCTTCAAATACAAGACTCAAGAGAAGCATAAAAAGGTGAATAGGAAAGAAAAAAATATATGTTATTCAATAAGATTAAACTGTTTACATCCATACATGGGCAGATGATACTTGTAACTCCTGAGAACTGAATCTCTATTAGGGTGGTTAGAAATATTATACATAGACAGAGGGTGTGGGTATAAGTTGACTTTGATGTGGTGGTATAAAAAAAAATTAAGGGTTGAAAAAAAAAGGATTGTACTAGGAGAAGAGTAAAAGGGAAGGCAGAATATGGTAAATTACATCACATGAAGAGGCATAGAAGAACTATTGCAGTAGAGAACCTCATGCCAGGAAGGTCTGAGATCCAATTCTGCCTTAGACATTCGCTGAGTGTGTGAGCCTAGGCAAGCCATACAACTTCTCTCAGACTCAGTGTTCTTATCACTAAAATGGAGATAATAAGAGCACCTACCTCACGGTATTGTCATAAGGCTTGAAATGTCATATGTAAAGTTCCTGGTAAACCTCGAAGTGTTATGTGACTTTCAGCCATTACTATTATCATGAAGGATGTGATACTCATGGTGAAGATTTAGCTCTTCAGTAGTTTTTTTTCCTTCACAAACAAGATAGTAACTCCAGAAAGGGAACTAGAAGGAAAGATGGATCACTTTGCATGTTTTATCTTCTGGAGCATTGTATTATTAATGTATTTTTTCCTTAATGAGAAGATCTTTCACATCCATTAATAGGCCCATGTGACCTGCTTAAGTCACATGGAAGCCTAAGTAACATGAGTTTGAGTCACACAAGTCTGGATCACGAAGGTTATGATGTCCTTTGACCCTGAAGAAGGGTATATATACTCTGAGATTAGTATTTTGCTTTGGGGCTCTCTCATGGGAAGAGTGTTCATGTAATTTAGCCATCTGAGACTCTGAGTAGCCATTAAGGAGCTCCCCCCCAGCTTTGAAAACCCAGATATTGGTGCTTCTCTCTCTGGTAACCATGTATGTATTGCTTTTGGTCAGACAGTTGGAAGCCCTGTCTGTTGGTCTTTGCTGTTTGTATTTGCTCTGTTTATATAATTTCTGTTTGTGATTTCTCTTTGTATTTTCTCTAAAGTTCAGGGTACTGACTTTTCCCCTGAACTAAGTGAATTGTTTATGTATCTATATGTGTGTGTGTGTTTGTGAAAGTAAGATTGTTGACCCCTTTAAAGTTGCTTTCCTTTAGAAAAGCAGATCAAAGAACCTGTGCTAGCAGCCCTCCTGTGTGCTGGTGTTATTGGTCTTACACCCCCACAGCAGCTACAAGTAACATTGTTGTTACAAGCATTTCTTTCTAGGACTTTGTAGTACTCTACTTTCTAGTACTGAAAGTAATACTCTACTTTTTAGTACTGCTATGGAATAAATTCTTTCTATACTATTAATGAATGCATGCAACCAAACCTGATGGGAAATACCAACAATAAAATCAGTTACATAAAACTGGGGTTCAATCTTATTTTAGCAGGTTACCAAATTTTGTTAAGTGCCTACTTGTAACAGCAACCACACTGGCACACCCAGAATAGCTGCTAGCACAGGTTATTAGATCTACTTTTCTAGGAAAGACTGCTCAAAAAGGGGTTAACAATCACATTTTTAATTACATTCACTAGTTCATGGGAAAGGTTAGCACCCTGAATGTCAGAGAAAATACAAGCAGAGAAATTAGCACAAAGACCAGCAGACAGGGCTCCAGCTGCCTGGGCAAAGCAATGTTGCTATATACTTTACAGGGAGCACAAACATCTGGGTGGTCAGGGGGCTCTTATTAAAATGGCTACTCAGAGTCTCACCCAGGGAATCACAAGGTCCTCATAAGTGAACCCCCAAAGCAAAATACCAACTCAGAGTATATATACACTTCTCAGAGCCAGAAGGCATCACAACCCTCATGACTCAGCGCATAATTAGTTTAGTACCAAGAAGTGTGAAAGCCTTCTTACAAACAAGCTTCCCATAAGCAAGCTGCCCTTAAGCAAGCTTCCCCTTTAAGTGAGTTCCTCCCCCAATGGGCTCTATGTGACTCAGCATGTGGGGACGATCTTCCTATTCCATTAACATTACACTACTCTGTACAAGGCACTGTTGTAGTCACTGAGAATATAAATAGCAAAATAAAACAGATCATGTCCTCAACAAACTTGCTTATATTCTACTAAGGATTGGTGTGAAAGCAACATCTCTACCATAATGACTCTAAATGCACACAGCACTATTGATCCTGGGGGTGGCAGTGTGATGTCTACTTCTCGAAGAATCAGTCTGACAACTTGTTCACTTTCTCTGCAGTAGGCACAGTAGAAGGTAACTCAGTAAGAATATAAGCTCTCTGAGGGCAGGGAGCCTTTTATTTTTGTATTTGTATCTTAATACCTGGCATTGTGCTTTGCTATTACAGTGTTAGCTGAATTTAATTGGACTTCCCCTGTTTCTCGAGGAGTATTTGGGTTACCATTCTGGAGAGCAATTTGGAACTATGCCCAAAGGGCTATAAAACTGTTTGCCGTTTGATCTAGCAATACTGCTAGGTCTGTATCCTAAGGAGATTAAAAAAGGGGGAAAAGAACTTATTTGTACAAAAGTATGTATAGCATTCTTTTTCTGTTAGTTAAGGATTAAAAAAATTGGGAAATGAAATGACAGGCAGGATAGTTACAGAAAAACCTGAATAGAGTTACATGAACTGATAAAAGTGAAGTGAGAACACTATACACAGTAACAGCAATATTGTACAATGAAGAATTGTAAATGACTTAGGTATTCTCAGCAACACAGTGATCCAAGACAATCCCAAGGGACTCAGGATGAAAAATATTGTCTCCAGAGAAATAACTGATGCTATCTGAATACAGACTGAAGCATACTGTTTTTTCTTCCTTCCTTCCTTACTTTCTCTTTCTTTCTTTTCTTTCTTTCTCTTTCATTCATTCAAATCTTCCTGTATAAAATGACTAATATGGAAATGTTCTGCATGATTGCATATGTATAATCCTTATAAGATTGTTTACCATCTCAGGGAGTGGGGAGAGAAAGGAGGGAAGGATAGAATTTGGAACTCAAAACTTAAAAAAAACCAACCAATATCAAGAATTGTTTTTACATGTAACTGGAGGGAAATAAAATATTAATTTTTTAAAAAGAAGTGTTTGGGTTATGCTGAGCCAACCAGCAGATTCTTGGCAAAACTAAAACCTAGTGTGAGGGCTCCCTATAATCCCCAATCCTGGCCCTGACAGTTTCTGAAGTCACTGGAGAAATGGCTCTTGATCTCTGGTCATCAATGAGGACTCATCCAGAGATCATGCCCACTCTGGATCAGTTTTAAGTTGGCGGACATCCCTGGGTTGACCCAGCCTGGACCTGAAGTACCAATCTTCCTCATATCTCCAGGTGAAGGAGTACAGAGAAAGCATGACATGGCAGACGGAGAACTGGACTTGGAGTCAGGAAGAGCTGAGTTTGTATCCTGCCTCAGAAATTGATCAGCTGAATGACTCTGGGAAAGTCACTTAATCTCTCTCCTTAGTTTTGTCTTTTGCAATTTATACTCATTGTTCAGCATTCTAGGGCCCAGAAGAACCAATCTCATCTATTTTCCATACGATGGCCCTTTAAATACTTGGTGCCTAGACCTCTGGCATGAGCATAACTGAGAGAAGACAAAAGGATTTGGAGGGTGTGGTCAAGGATGCACCATGTGGTAAAGAGTCATCATTTAGCGTAGCCCTCTGGCACATGCTGTGCCTGAAGAATTCCAGCAGCTGTACCACAGCTGGACACAAATGGCCCAGGGGAACAAAAACAAAGATACACAGGGCAAGTCCACAGGTAAATAGATTCATCAGAGCTAAATTTATTACTCCACAAAAGTAATTTACTCTACCTTTCTCAAAATGGTCAAGCCTGAAATACAAGGAGTAATGTAGAAATACTAGTCTAGAAGGGTGGAATGGCTAAACAGGGGTGGGGTACCTGTGGCTTTATGGCCATTTGACTGAATCCAAATTTTAAAGAACAAAGGCCACATATGGTTTTAAAGCCACATGTTCCCCAGTCCTGGATAAAGTGGCTCTAAGCAGATTCAGAGGGAAAGAGATTCTTGGTGCCCTCATCAGGGTTACTGATAACAGCTTCTGTTGTCCTGCACCAGAGAGAAACTTCTTTGTTTCCCTTACTGCTACTTCCCTCATAATATTATCCGGTGAGCATTCCTTACACATGGCCTGCCTTTTAGAGCTTTGCCCAAATAGCATGGGCACAAAATGAAGGGAGGTGGAGGCAGAGCTGTTTGCTGGTGAGAAGTCACCTGTCCTAGTGTTCTCTAAGCTCTGAGGGGATTTCTGACTTTACCTGAGGGAAAACTACACAGGAGAGTACCTTGGACCCTGACGTTGAGTGGGGGCTCTGACTTTGAAGGAAACTTACGGGTAAGACTGAAGCCAAGCAAATAAGACAGAAAAGAGTGCAGATTTTTTTTTACTTTGGTGGGCCTTGCTAGGGCATTTGAGAATAATGAAGGCTGGAGTCAAATCTAGTATCCCATCCAAAATCTAAATGTTGAACTCTGCCGTTACATGTTGAGCTAAGAACTGTAAGGCATCAGAGCTCCCTAGTTTCAAGGGCAAGCCTTGAGGAGCTAGGCACAGAACCCTAGAGTTGGCCAAAGATTATGAGAAGCAAGAATGGGGATGTTGGGGAAAACTGCTTTGGAGAATTCCCCAAGATGGGGATAGGGGTGGGGAGGGACTGAAGTCCACACCGCAAACCCCTCCTTACTCCCTTCCTTTACCCATTCCATAATGGAGAACTGGTTGGAGGGGAAGAGAGCCATGTCGCTTTTCATTCTTCTCCATCCTCTTGCAATAGCAGAATATGGCTGCTTTGAAAACTGTGATTTCTATAAATCGTATACCTTAAAGCATCTGTATTAGGAGGGCAGAGTTTATAATCTCAAAGAGGATCATAAACATGTCTGAAACGTTCGGAACCGCCGGATATAAGAAACTCTCAAAGTAGAAGGCAAAAGAATCAAAACATATATTTAGGCTCCACAGTAACCAACCCATGAACCAGCAACCCCATTTTGATATATTGATCAAAGGCTTCCAGGCCCAATAAGTACGCCTTGAAAGAGTAACCAGGAGGCTACAGAGAAGCATGATTGCGTAAAGCAAAATCATGCTTCCCCCTCTATGGTAATAAGATTACCCACTGGCCTGAAGTCTTTGTTCAGCTTCCTCCCGTAGGTCAGCTCTGCTACTGGCAGCTCCTGCTTCAGCTGTGGCTGTGGCTGTGGCTGTAACTGTAACTGTAACTGTAACTGTAACTGTAACTGTAGCTGTAACTGTAGCTGTAACTGTAGCTGTAACTGCCTCTGGCTCCAACGGGAGCTGCTTTTAACCATCCAGCTTCTGCGGGGGTGTAAGGTATGCCGGGGAAAGCACAGGCTCCCCCAATCTGCCCAAGCAAGGCGAAGGGGTTGACCAGAAAAGCACAGGCTCTTTCCATCAGCCCAAGCAAGGGAAGCAAGGTGAAGGGGCCGACAAGCCCACTCCAGTCCAAGACACAAACAGCATTCAGCTCAGGGGAAAAAGCCAAACCAGTCAAGGGCACTTGTTGACCAAGTGCTAAGGAGCCCATTTTTGGTTGCCAATACAGCATCTCTCCATATGTGTGTGACAACATATTAGAATCTAGATGACCAGCCTGTTCTCTGCCAATTCAGCTTACTTTAATGCTAGCAGTGAGAGTAGGAACCAAGAGAGGAAAAAACTTAGAAATGAAAGAGATTTAAGGTATAAAGCTTTTATAAACTCAAATGTGGATTTGTCAGTATAAACTGCCTGGGCATTCAAACTACACATTTAATTGAAAGTACAGTGTATTAGGGAGAGAAAGAAAATATTATTTGGGGCCAGCAACTTTCTGAGACATGAACTGGTAAGCAATCATCCAGGCTCATAGAGGCAAAGGCAGGACATTCATCCTCCCTGGGATTAGCCATGTTGGCAAGCTAGGCTTATATAAGGATACATGCCCAAGGGAAGAGGGAACTGAAAGAAAGTCACACCTCCACTAAGAGAGGAGTCCCCTCCATCTCCAGCATGGTTACAACTTAGTCTAGTCTACAACAGTCATTCTACTCTTCTGCTCATAAAACCATCTTCTACAAGAGATTTTCCTAGAGTGAAAGTCTGACCATGTCACCTCCTACACATACACACACACACACACACGCACACACGCACGCACGCACGCACGCACACACACATGCACACATTCCCTATCCCCTCTAGGTTCAAATATAAACTTAACCATTTGACATTTAAAACTCTTTACTTATGTGGCTCATGGTAAGAACCTTTCTAGTTCTTCCTCACATGTGACAATCTCTCTCTCATCTATGTGCAAGGAACTGTGATGTCTTGGTTTGGATACAACATAAAAATGAAAAACCAACACCAGGAGGGTAGGCATCTAAGCATCAAAAACTCCTCACTGCCTAGGTGAGCGCTTTGAACCAGAGCAGGATTGTTTACAAACGTTTGTTTAATTAAGTTGCATCAAAGAAAGATCAAATTGTGTCCTATGTAGTCTTGAGTATTTCAAAAAACCATCATTGGCTCCCTTTTGCCTCCATGATGCAATAGCCTCAGTTTGACATGTAAAGCCCTTCTCAGCCTTGCTCCCGCCTACCTCTCCAGACACTCCTATGGGGAAGTCTTTCCAGATCCCTGCCTCTCCCCAATTGTTAAGGCTCTCTCTTTCTCAAACTATCTGGTACTTACTTATCTGTTTAACTATTGCATCTCCCCAGTAGAATGTAAGCTCCTGGAAGACAGGTATTGTTTTTCATTTTATCTTTTTATTCCCAGCCCCTGGCATGGTGACTTGTACTTCATAATTGCTTGCTGAACATAGATGTGCACAAAGCATGCAGAGAACTCAGTGAATGCCTGGGTTGCTAAAGAAATGAATTTTTAAATTGACTTTTCATGAATTTTAAGCATTGCAATGCCTGGATGGCATAATTCTCAGTTGAGGGTAATATTCATTTCATAAGGATATCTCATTCTTAGATTCTCAAAATACTCCAAAGTATCCCAAATCTCATTAATGCGGCTGTGATCTCTAATGATACAGACTACCATCCAAAGATGCCTGTCTATCCTTTGAGACTGATATATGTCTTCTAATTTTGCTAAGGGGAGGGGACGAGGAGGGCACCTAACTTGCTAGAGGCTTTCCTTACTTTTTCCTGAAATCCCAGAGTTGCCAATAGTCCACTGGTAACCCATTCCTGGACAAATTTGAATAAATGAAAGTTTACTGTGTTATTTAATTTTATCCTCACACCAGAGCCAGAACATGGCATGCATTCATCCTAAGCAATGTCTCAAAATTGTACCCCACTGACATTAAATATATAAAGTGCTCTGTCATACAAAATGCTTGTTGTTACTGTTATCACAAGAAGATTTGATCCTTCACCTTTGCACATACAATTTGACCCATCCATACCTTTGCTACATGGGGAATAGGTTTTTTTGTCATGAAAAATTTTTTCTTCCAAAAATCATAGTAAATTTAATGGCTTAAAGCAACACTATAACTTTTGTGACACCCTGTATATGTATCAATAAAAAACAACATTAAGGAGTGGTGTCTACTGTGTCCTATTGCATAGTACGCCCTAGGTATCTCTTTTCTTGCCTACCCCTAGACTCAGCTCTGCCTTACAAGATTCTTAGGAAGTTGGAAGGGCAGACATTTTTGTTTCATTTTAAAGTTGGTGAAACCAAGGTATGGAGTGGTTGTGATTTTCCCAAAGTCACACAGTTTGAATAATGTTGGAATTGGGATTAGATCTCAAGTCTCTGCAAGATCATAGCTCCACCCCCACCACTTATGAGCTACTTCTCTTATTTCTGCACCAGCTTGGCTGCAGATGACCCAAGCCAAAAGATGATTTTCCCCGGGGGCCAGAACTCCAAAAAGCCACTGTCTTAGGGAGAGAAGGGGGTTGAACTTCAGAAACATACAACTGGGTCCAATATTTAACAAGTGTAGACATTGTTTTAAAAATTGTGCGTGCAGTTGAAAAGTTCAGGGTGGAAAATTAGCCCTCTTAGTGGACTGTGGAAATCAAATTGGGCTGTGAAATCAATCCCACACCGACAAAGAAAGGAAATGGGAATGAGTGTCCAGAGACCAAGTGAGGGAGCTTCTAGGGTCTCTGGAGCCTCTCCAGTGAGTTCTTCTTCTTTATTATTCCCCATATTGGATTCTCTGCAAGGCTCCCTGCAAGGACCGGTTGAGCCCAGTACAAGGAAAAAGTTAAATAAAGTTTAAACATAGCCACTCGATTTCCTTTCCCCTTTGAAAAATGACATGGTTCTGTGACCTACCTTTGTTTATTATAAATCTAATACTGTAAGTTTCAGTTCAGCGAGCTCGCATTTTATTTGGAACTTAGGTCTAAAGTCGCCTAAAGCTGGTCAAAATGTAATTGCTACAAAAGCATATGAAGCCTGTTAATTTGTAATCTGTAATATCATTGCCCGACAAGCTTTTCATTTGGTTCCGAGGAAGCGATGGCTTTAGAACAACAAAATGCACGGCTGAGCCATAATTTACAGGAAATGCACTTGGTATTTGTAGTGGAGGGAAAACATGTAATTTTGCAAATGTTTGTGTATTGTTAATTTTGTGGAATAGCAAAATCAAATTAAAGGTAATAGACTGCATATCCACTTTTCCTTTTCAGAGACTCCTCTTGAACATACTTGGGTCAAACACAGTAATTACTGAGCTGAAGTGCAATCCAGACTGATCACTTTTAATGTTTGGGAAATGGAGGCAGGAATGGAAATATGTATATTTTACTGAAAGCGAGCTGACAATTGAGACCAATTTAATAATCATAGAGTCAGTGCCCCAGTTATGAAGCACCTTCTTGTGCTGTAATTTGGTTATGGTCCATCCTACAAATGGAATATTTCCCCAGTTTTATAATGTTTCATAATATTTTGTGGAAACACATAGGTTCATAAAGCTCTAAAATCTTAGAGCTAGAAAAGGGCCTCAGAGATTGATCCTCTTTTCTAACCCTTCATTTTACAGATGAGAAAATAGACTTAAAGAGATGAAGTAAGTTGATATGTTGAAATTACAAATACATTCTTTGGCAGGGGAAGGAAAAGATGTTACCATGTTATGAGGTATGGTCCAGGCAGCAAATTGAGTCTGCTGTCCTAAGACCAGCCTAGTTAAGTACAGAGAGGATCACTACCAGTAGATTGGCAACTAGATAGAGAATTATTTGCTCATGCCAACCATGAAACAAATAAAAAAATTTTAAATAGCCATTAGGTTGTCTATAGACATTATCTTAAAATGCCCAAAGAGTTTAGGAAGTAGGCCATACCAATATCCATATTCTCAAGATAAATGAAACCAGAAAAAATGAGGAAGTTGCAGCTGAATGGAAGGATAGTTCACAGGTTTTCCCTGGTGAGGCAAACAAAGGACTTGGTAGAGTTAGTTTTATGGTACACCCAAAGTCAAGAGGAAACAATGTTTAACAGAACACTTAGGTATCTCACCTTACAAAGTTTAGAATGAGCATTACACATCCCCCACCCCAAGGTAATTTCTGTTAAGGTGATGGCATCCATTGCAGAGAATGGAAAGGTAGAGGAATTCTACAAATAAATTTTATGAGATCCTCCAAATCTATTGAATAAATACAGTGATTTTCAGAGACCCTGACCCAAACCAACATATAAACAGGAAAAGCCCCACATCTTTAAAAATAGCAGCATTTGCTCAGGAATGCTAATAAGGCTATGAACCATGGACCATCACAACATTTGAAGAATCAAAATCATAGCCAAACCTAAGGGTGATAGAGAGACTTAAGTGGTTCTTGGTAAGCTTCAGAAGGAGTTGACAAACAATGGCCCATTGCCTCTTACTGTACAGCCAATGAGCTAAGAATGATTTTTACTTATTCTTAGTGAATAGATAGTAAGGAAAAAAAGAGACATTGGATTAGATTTGACCTGTGGACCCTAGTTTGCTGACCCCTGGGTTATTTTCAATGATGACTTGCACACAAGAAGTGATGTAGACCAGTGTTTCTTAAACTGTGGGTTGCGACCCCTATCGTATGGGGTCATGTAAAATTTGGCAATGGTAAAAGGTTTCTGAATGTACAATGAACAAAAATTAATTAAAAATTAAATGTGTAATGAATCCGAGGTGTTTCTGGCAGTGCTTGCCCATGTTGCATTGGGCAACTTCACTGCAACCTTGGTTCTAAACACAAAGCATGGATACTTTGCACTGCACACACCCTCAGGCCATACAAAGCCAACAAGAAAAGCGGTCATGAGTGGGAAAAGCTTAGGAAATCCTGAATTGTAGACAATATCATCCATGAAATATATGATCAGCAAAAGAGGTGGGCTGGTCATGGAGTAAGAGTAAGTAATAACAGATGGTCCAATTGAATATTGCACTAGTACCCATGGAATGTTAAAAGACCTGAAAGGAAGCCTCCAACAATCCACTATGGATGATTTATGGAAAAATCTGAACAAGAGTCACACAGAAAAATGAGTGGGTTGGTTGAAACCTATAGCACCCATACCATGCCATGATGTCTCCATTGAAGTAGATCACATTACTATGAATTGGCTTATCAGACTATCTAACGAAGATCAGAGTTGTTATCTTGCAGGTAAGTTTTGGTGGAGAGAAGGTTTTAAGGGCAGACTCAGAGAACTAAATTCTATCAGGGAAGATAGCCCTAGGGGTAGGCAGTCATTCTAGAAGAGGTGAGGCAGGATTTACTGACCACAAGACAATAAAAATTAGATTCAACAAAGGGGTTTTGAAGAAAGAATTAAAATGGATTTGAAGATTAAACAACATAATACTAAAGAACTGGTAGATCAAAGAACAAATTACAGAAACAATAGAAATTTCATCAGGAAAATGACAATGATAAGACTATATGCATGGGATACAGCTAAAGGAAGGAAAACAAACGCTAATTTTCTACTGTGTGCCAGGCACTGTGCCAAGCACTTTGCAAATGTTATTTCATTTGATCTTCACAATAACCCTGAGAGGTAGGGGCTATTATTGCATTTTACAGTTGAAGAAACAGAGACATTTGGAGGTTAAATGACTTGCCCAGGGTCGCGCAGCTAATAAATGGCTAAGGCCAAATTTGAATTCAGATCATTCCTGAGTCCAGACCCAGCACTTTATCCACTACACCACCTAGCTGCCTCTGCTAAAACAAAAAAGGAAATTTCTTAGGGGAAATCTTATATGTCTAAATGTTTTCATCCATAAAAGAAAGAACAAGTCAATGAATCAGGCATGTAGTTAAAAAAAAAAAACCTTGAACATTAAATCAAAAAACCCTTAGCTAAAAAACAAAGTAGAAATTCTGAAACTTTAAAGAAGAAATAGATGCAATTGAAAGAAAAAAGAAACACTGATATTATAAGTAAGACTAGGAGTTGTTTTATTGAAAAATGAATGAAATAGATAGCAATGGCTATTTTGATTTTTAAAAGAGAAAAAAGAAAACCAAATTGTTTACATCAAAAGTGCAGATGAAGAACTCACAACAATTGAAGAGGAAGTAAAGGAAATTATCTGGTGCTATTTTGCCTAATTACATGCTAACAAAACTGATTACAGGAAATGGATACTTACAAAAATATAAAGCATTGAGATTAACAAAAGAAAAATAGATTACTTAAATAACCCAATATCAGATAAAGAAATTGAACAAGCATAAATGAGCTGCCAAAAGTGGGGCGGGAGGGGAACCTGGGACCAACTATATTTACAAGTGAATTTTATCAAACATACAAAACATAATTAATTCCAATAGTTCATAAACTATTTGCAATAATAAGAAAATAAGAGACCTTTCTAATCTTTCTGATACAAATATGATCTTGATATTTTAATCAGGAGAACCAAAGCAATGCCCAACATCCCTCATGATCACAAACTCAAAAATTTTAAATAAAATATGAGCAAATTCATTTCAACAACATATTAGAAAGATCATATGCTATGACTGGATTGGATTATACTAGCAGTGCAGATTTAGTTCAACATATGGAAGACTCTATAAATATAAATATATTAAAATAATAAACCACATTAATTAATTAATACTTAATTAAACCACTTTAATAATAAACCACATAGCTATATCAACAGATGCTGAAAAGGCTTTTGGCAAAATCCAACATCCATTTCTATTTTAAAAATTAAAATAGAAATAAAATGGGTTTTTCCTTAATATAATAATATTTACCTAAAACCAAGAGCAAACCTGATATAAAATGGAGAAAAATTTAAAGCCTTTCCAATAAGATCAGAGTAAAGCAAAGATGCTCATTATCACCACTATTATTTAACATAGTACTAGAAATGCTAGCTATAGCAATAAGACAAGAAAGAAAAATGGAGGGAATAAGCATCAGCGAAGAAAAAGTAAAATTATCATTTTTTGCAAATAATATGATGGTTTACTTAGAAAACCCTAACGAATCAATGAAATAATTAATTGAAACAATAAATTCAGCAAAACCGTGGCATATAAAAGTTGCTTGTTATTCTTCGTCTTAAAGAGGACCAAAATGACATCACTATGTTAGAACTATGTTTCAGCATGTCCAACTGTAGCTGATCAGACCAATGCAAGCCCCGAATGCTCTATCACAAGTCAGCAACAAATAGTCCACGTGAACATTTGGGGTAGATTCTCTAAATCTGCACATCTACCATTTCTTTTGAGCTACTTAAATTTTGCTTTGCTCATTTTGCTCACCTTCTCTGATGAGAGCACACCATGCTGGGTGGTCTGCGCCAGTGTCTTCTCATGTCACACAATCAATTCCAAAGGTTTTAAGAGAGACCTTGAGAGTTTCTTTGTATTGTTTTTCCTGACCACCATGTAAGCATTTGCCCTCTGTGATTTCTCCATAAAAAAGTCTTTTTGGCAAGCGTAAGTTTGGCATTTGAACAATGTGGCCAGCCCACCAGAGTTGCGCTCTCTACAGTAGTGTTTGAATGCTTGGCAGTTTAATTCAAGAAAGGACCTCAGTGTCTGGTACCTTATCCTGCCAGATGATCTTCAGAATCTTCCTAAGACAATTCAAATGATAGCTATTCAGTTGCCTGGCGTGGCACTGGTAGACTGTCCAGGTTTCATAGGCATACAACAATGAGGTCAGCACCACAGCTCCATAGACCTTCAGTTTGGTAGTCAGTCTAATACTTCCTCTCTCCCACACTTCTTCAGAGCCTCCCAAACACTGAGCTAGATCTGGCAATGCGTGTGTCAACTTCATTATCAATTTGTACATCCCTGGAAAGTACACTACCAAGTAAGTGAGTTTATCTACAGAATTCATAATTTCTCCAGTTGCTGTAACCAATGGTTCTATGTAGGGATGGTGTGGTGGTGGCTGATCGAACACCTGTGTTTTCTTGATGTTAATTGTTAGGTCAAAATTAGCACAAGTGGCAGAAAATCAATCCATATTTTGTTGCATGTCAGCTTCAGAGGCTTCATTGAAAGCACAATCATCTGCAAACAGAAAATCATGCACTAACACTCCCTCCACTTTGATCTTGGCTTGCAGCTTTTTCAAGTTGAAGAATTTGCCACCAGTGGGGTAGCTGACCTCAATGCCATGTTTATCTTCATTGAAGGCATTTGAGCACATGGCTGAAAACATCATGCTTGAAGGCATGGGAGCAAGCACATAGTGTTGTTTCACTCTATTGGTGACTAGGAAAATGCAAGAGCATCATCTGCTATCCAGAATCTGGGCAAACATGCAGTTGTGAAATTGATGTACAATACTGATGGATTTCTCTGGGCAACCAAATTTTGACATAATTTTCCATAATCCCTCATGACCAACAGTTTCATTTTCATAATTAATTAATGTGGTTTACTATTTTAATATATTTATATTTATAGAGTCTTCCATGTGTTGAACTAATTCCGCATTGCTAATATAATCCAAACTGGTCGTAGCATATAATCTTTCTAATATGTTGCTGTAGTGAATTTGCTCATATTTTATTTAAATCTACAGACTTCCGTTCTGGTCCTGGCATTCCTCAGCCTTTTCTGAAGCCACACTGTATCTCAGGTAAATGACCATCTTCCAAGTGAAGCATCAGTCTATTAAGGAGAACTCTGGGAAGAATCTTAGCAACACTGACTAAGAAAGAGACCCTCCCACCCCATGATTGTCACAGGATGATCCATTTCCTTTACCTTCACAGAGATGGACAATGGAGGCATCCTTGAACTCATGGGGATAACCTCTTCTTGCCTTATAACCTGGAAAATTTCAGTCAGCTTTTCCATGAGCAATGGACTTCCCACCTTGTAAATCTCAGCTGGAATAGAATCAGCACTAGGTGCTTTGCCACATGAAAGGAGCCTAATGGCATTCAAAATCTTTTCTTCAGTTGGAACTTCAACTAGGGAGGGATTGACTTCAACCTGAGGTAAACAGTCAATGGCTTCCGCATTGATTGATGATGGTCTGTTGAGAACACTATGGAAGTGTTCAGCCCATCTCCCCAGGATCGTGTCCTTATCACTAATCAATGTGGCTCCATCAGCACTGAGTAGCTGAGATGCACCAAAGGTCTTTGGCCCATAAATAGCCTTTAGTGCATCATAAAAGCACTTTGGATTATTATTGTCAGCGTAAAACTGAATTTCATCTGCCTTCTTACTGAGCCAAGAATCCTGCATCTTTCTAAACTTTTCTTGTACTTTACTTTTGATGGAATTAAATGCTGCCTTCTTAGAGATGGATGCACTGTCCTCCTGGTATACCCTGTAGAGTTCTCATTTTTCTTTTAGCAGCGTCTGAATTTCCGCATCATTTTCATCAAACCAGTCTTGATGTTTGCAAGTGTTCTGATCCAGATGAGCAACTGCAGTACTGAACACCAAATCTCTCAAAGCTGCCCCCTCCTCTTCTGTTCCACTGTTGCCAACTGTGTTTAGGCTCAACTTACCCTCCAAGTTAGCAACAAACTGTTCTTGCTCAGAGAAGCACTCTAATCTGTTGAGATTAATTCTTTTGGTAGTTATTTTGCCCTGGGGCCACCACTTTTGTGGAAATAAAATAAATTGTTGATATAAAATAAATCACCATGTAAACCACCAACATTCCTGAATATCACCAAGAAAATCCAGCAGGAAGCATTAGAAAGAGAAATTCCGTTCAAATTACTTGAGATTTTATCTACTGAGATTCACTTCAAAACTATATGAATCCAGCCACATAATACCCTTTTCATAAACAAAGATGGATTAAGTAACTGGAAAACTATTAACTAGGCATGGATAAGGAGCAACTACAGTAAATATCACAATATTACCTAAATTAATTTACTTATTCATTGTCATACGAATCATGCTACCAAAGGATCATTTGTAGAGCTAGAAAAAAATAATAAAATTTATCTGTATGAACAACAGGTTAAGAATCTCAAGGATAGTATACAAAAAGTGGAAAGGAAGGGGGTCTATCAGTTCCATATCATAAACTACACTACAAATCAGTACTCATTAAAACTAGCAGTAGTTTAAAAATAGATAGGTTGATGAGAGGAACAGAAAATCAACCCAGTAGTCTAATGTTTGATAAATCCGAATAAAATAATTTCTAAAATAATACCTCACTATTTGACAAAAAAATCTGGGAAAGCTGGAAATCAGTTAGGCAGAAATTAGATTTAGACCAAAATCCCACATCATACAATAAGGTAAACTCCAAATGGATACCTAACTTAGACATAAAGATGACATCATTAAGAAAGTAAAAGAGCCAGGAAAGAATTCTCTTTCACATCTATGGATAGAGGAGAAGTACATTTCTAAACAAGTGGATAGAGAAGATCACAGAAAATAGAATGAACAATTTTGGCTATAGAATTTTTAAAAGATTTTGTACAAATAAAATTAATGCAGTTTAAAAATCAGAAAAAAAGGCAGGTTGCTGGGGAAAAAAATCTTTGCAGCGAGTTTCTCTGATAAAGATTTCATATCCAAGATATATAACGAACTGATTCAAATTTATAAAAATAAGAGATAAAAGAATATGAATAGGAGTTTTTCAAAGGAAGAAATCTAAGCTATCAACAACCAAATGAATATTATTGTGACATGAAAATGGCGCAATGGAAATCTTCAGAGGAAACCGGGAAGATGTCTGTGAATTGATGCCTAGTAAAATGTGTGGAGCCAGAGGAACGATTTACATGGCAATACTATTATAAAGAAAAATACCTATGGAACACTTTAGAATTCTGATCAATGCAATGATTAACTATGAATCCATAGGATGAACACACTACTCACCTCCTGCCAGAGAAGTGATGGACTTAAAATGCAATATATATATTATATATATGTGCATATATATATATATAATATGTATATATTGATATTGATATTGCCAAGGTGGGAATTTGTTTTGCTGGATTATACATTTTTGTTATACATTTCTTTTTCTTTTTCTGTAATTATTAATCTGATGAAGCAGTGGAAGAGATAATAAATGCTTGTAAAAAATTTTTAAGTTAGGATTTCTAACCTCCAAGGATTTTTCCATTAAGCATATGAATGTAAATAGGACTATTGCTATGGTTATAAATTCCCAATAGGGGAAGCTTTCAGTTGCACTTCTTTCAATATTAAGATTCCCCAATAGTCATAGAGAAGAAAGCACAGGAGCACCTACCAGCTTGGAGCTTAACCAGATAGGACAGATAGGACTGAAAGATCGATCAGTATATAATGATTAAGGCTTTCAGGAATATAGTGTGAGCAAGGACATGATTACTTAGAAGAGGTATCACGTTAACCTACCACAAGGTCATCTAAGAGGATGAAACCCCATGGGCCATTGGACATGAAAGGCTAAGTCTTGATGGAGGGACTAGGGAGAGACAAACCCAGAGCAAAGGGTCTTCTTTCAATCTAGCTGGCAGCCAGAGTGAGGAAACTGGGGCAATGATGGGGCACTGGGAACTGAATGTGGCTAGGGTCAAAAAAGAAACTGAGGGTAATGGATAAGGCTGAGGAATCATAAAAGACAATGTTGACTTTAAATCTGTATCTCATAAGGATACCAACATCTTCCCAGTTATCCAGATCCTCAGTGTTAGTTAGCCAGCCCTTTGCCAGATCTTGTAATTTCTGTTTTTTACATCATCTCTTGTATTTATCCACTTCTCTCCACTCATACATGCACAAGCCTAGTTCAGGCCCTCATCCCCTTTGCCTGGACTATTGCTACAGCCTTCTAATGTATCTCTGTGCTTCCACTCACTTCCCACTCCAATCTGCCAAAAATTGCTTTAGCTTTTCATAACCTGGATGCCCTCCTACCTCTCTAGTCTTCCTACACTTCACTCCATACAGGCTCCACACACTGTACAATCCAGATGCTCTGGCTTACTTGTGGTTCCTTAAGTACCGTATTCCATTTACCTTCTCTAAGCCTTTTGCACAGGCTGTCCCCCAGGACTGGAATGCTCTGCCTCCTCACCTCTACCTTCCTTTAAAACTCAGCTCCAATCCCACCTTCTGCAATAGGCCTGGACCTTCCATTTGCTACTACCTTCCTCTTTCAGATTACATTCACCTACCCTGTATTGATCTTATGTGAACCTAGTTATTTACATATTGGCTCTCCCATTAAAATGTGTACACCCTGAGGGCAGGGACTTTTTTTGTTCTTGTTTCTACCATCTTCATATTCTCAGTGCTTAGCATTGTGTTTTGGACAAAATAAAAGCTTAATAAATATTTGTTGACTGACAGTTAATGAATTTAGGGTATTCCCCCCCCAGGAATAAAAAGTCACATAGGTGTGAAAAGACAACTATGGGAGGAAGAAGGAAGGAGGGAAGGGAGGAAGGAAGGAAGGAAGAAAGGAAGGAAGGAAAGAAGAAAGCAAAGAAGGAAAGAAAGAAGGAAGAAAGGAAGGAAGGAAGGAAAGAAGGATGGAAGGAAGGAGGGAGGAAGGAAGTAAGAAGGAGGGAGAGAGAGGAAGGAAAGAGAGAGGGAGGAAGGAAAGAAAGGAGGAAGGAGGAAGAGAGGGAAGAAGGAAGAAAGGAAGTGAGGGAGAGAGGGAGGGAAGAAGGGAGAAAAGAAAGAAGGAGAAGGGATAGAGAGTAAAGAAAGAGAAAGAAGAAGGAAGGAAAGAGAGAAGGAGAGAGGGAAGGAGAGAGGGGGGGAGAGAAGGAGGGAGTGAGGAGCATGATGGGAAGACAATTGGATTTTGAGTCATAAAACCTGGGTTCACACCATATCTCTGCCACTGACTTACTCGTGTTGTCTAACAATGAGTAAGTCGTATCTCTCTGTGCCTCAATTTCCACATCTGCAAAATTAGGTAGATTAGATGACTTCCAAGGTCCCTTTCAACTCTCAGTCTACAGTGCTATGAAGGAGGAAGGAAAGAAGAAAACAAGAGAGGAAGGGAGGCCAGCAGGCAGGTAGGAATGGCTAAAATTAAATTCAATTTAATCTTTATTTATGGAATACTTACTGTGTGCCCAGCCCAGTGCTAGGCACAGTAGGATATAGAGAAGCAGACTTAGTCCTGACCCTCAAGGAGTGAGAAAGCAAGACTAATCCCCCAGAGATGGCTAGACAACAATATAAAACACTGATTACTCAAGCACTGGAATGAGTGGGTTAGGACATTGGGTGCTATAAGAAGCATTCACAGAAAGGAGATGCCTGGACAAACATCTGTGACTTAAGAGAGCAGCCGCCATCATGCTAACCAGCCATTACAAGAGCTTGCTGCTTGGTTGCCAGTGATATTACCCTGCTTTTGTTTTCCTTTTGATCTTCAAGATGGAAATGTTTTGAATTTCATACTTAAAGGGGGTGAAAATGTTAAGGGGATGCAGATGACATTGCCAAAGCTTTCCGGAAAGCTTCCCATTGTCCAGTGTGATTTTTCTGGGCCTTGCTTAGTAAGAGACTGGCTTAGTGTGGTCTGGGGCTGCATAGACAGAAATAGGGAGAGGATTGCACAATTATCGGCCAATCTTGAATGGTCCACAGTCCAGACCTGTATAATTATTTCTGTGTGGTGGTTTCGGCAATAAGGGTGGTAAGTCATAGTTGTTAAGTCATGAGGTCATAGGATCATTCGTCTGGAGCTGGAAGGGATCGCAGAAACCATCTAGTGAACTGTCTCATTTTTAAAGAGGAATTTCATCCGATTTTAGAGGCAGCTACGTGGAAGAGTAGATAGGGTGGTCAGCTTGGAATCACAAAAAACCTGAGTTTAAATCCAACTTCAGACACTAGCTGCATAACCCTGGGCAAGTCATTCAACCTATCTCAGCCTCAGCTTCCTCATTTATAAAATGGGGATTATCATAGCCCCTACTTCCCAAGATTGCTGTAAGGATAAAATGAGATAATATCTGTAAAGCACATTATAAACTTTAAAGCAGGCGGGGCGGAGCCAAGATGGCAGCTGGTAAGCAGGGACTAGAGTGAGCTCCGTTACCGAGTCCCTCCAAAAACCTATAAAAAATGGCTCTGAACCAATTCTAGAACGGCAGAACCCACAGAACAGCAGAGGGAAGCAGCACTCCAGCCCAGGACAGCCTGGATGATCTCTGGGTGAGGTCTATTCCACACGGAGCTGGGAGCGGGGAGCTGGGAACAGAGTGGAGCAGAGCCCAGCCTGAGCGGCGTGGACCATCCAGACCAGAAGCCGGGCGGAGGGGGCCCTAGCGCCCTGATTCAGTGAGCTGCGGCAGTTACGAGACTTCTCAATCCACAAACACCAAAGACTTCGGAGAAGGTTAGTGGGAAAAGCTGCAGGAGTGGAAGGAGTTCGCGGTTCGGCTTCCAGACCCGGGGGCAGCGGAGGTGGGGCAGATACAGCTGTTGTTACTTCCGGCTCCAGGCCCACCTGGTGGGAGGAATTAAGTGGAGGATCAGCGCAGGGGTGCACAGCCTGCCGAAGATCTAAGCCCAGTTCGGGTTGGGGGTTCTTGGGGAAGGAGCAGTGCGGGTCTGACAGAGCTGGCACCGCCCCCCCAAACATGGAACATAGAACTCGTTAGTCTACAAGCAGTCATACCCCAATGAAAAACTCAAGGGTCAAGTTAGTTGGTTGGGAATATGGCCAGGCAGCGAAAACGTGCCCAGATTCAGTCTCAGACTTTGGATTCTTTCTTTGGTGACAGAGAAGACCAAAACATACAGCCTAAAGAAGACAACAAAGTCATAGAGCCTACAACAAAAGCCTCCAAGAAAAACATGAACTGGCCTCAGGCCATAGAAGAACTCAAAAAGGATTTGGAAAAGCAAGTTAGAGAAGTAGAGGAAAAATTGGGAAGAGAAATGAGAAGGATGCCAGAAAACCATGAAAAACAAGTCAATGACTTGCTAAAGGAGACCCAAAAAAATACTGAAAAATACACTGAAGAAAATAACACCTTAAAAAACAGACTAACTCAAATGGCAAAAGAGCTCCAAAAAGTCAATGAGGAGAAGAATGCCGTGAAAGGCAGAATTAGCCAAATGGAAAGGGAGGTCCAAAAGACCACTGAAGAAAATACTACTTTAAAAATTAGATTGGAGGATCGCGGAGACCCCAGCGTGGGTCAGCCTCTCCCTCTCTCTCCATAGTTCCTACAAAAGGCGGTCCAGGGTCAGGATGGCGTGCTCCAACCTCTTCCGCCGTTTGAACTCCTCCCTGAGCCAGGCTTTCTGCCTGGCCCTGAAGATGCAGCAGGACCAGCGCTGTTCCATGGCCACACTCAACCAGATGCACCGCCATGGCCGTCCCAAGTGGCCCCCAGCCAGCCCTGGCCCCATGAACGGCTGTCCCCAGCTCAAGGCCGTGGTGCTGAAGACCATGATTCGCAAACCCAAGAAGCCCAACTCCGCCAACCGCAAGTGCTGCTGTGTTCGTCTGAGCACAGGCCGAGAAGCCATCTGCTTCATCCCTGGCGAGGGCCACAGCCTACAGGAACACCACGTGGTCATGGTGCATGGAGGCTGCACCCAGGACCTGCCGGGCATCAAGCTCAAGGTCCTGCGGGGCAAGTACGACTGTGGCCACGTGCAGAAGAAGAAGAAGTGATAGGGAGGAAGGCCTGTGGCCATGCTTAGGGGCAGCTGGCACGGATGGACCGACATGGTGGGAGGCCCAGGCTACAAATAGGCAAATAACACCATCATGATGACCCTTTAAAAAAAAAAATTAGATTGGAGCAAGTGGAAGCTAGTGACTTTATGAGAAATCAGGATATTATAAAACAGAACCAAAGGAATGAAAAAATGGAAGACAATGTGAAATATCTCCTTGGAAAAACCACTGACCTGGAAAATAGATCCAGGAGAGATAATTTAAAAATTATTGGACTACCTGAAAGCCATGATCAAAAAAAGAGCCTAGATACCATCTTTCATGAAATTATCAAGGAGAACTGCCCTGATATTCTAGAGCCACAGGGCAAAATAGAAATTGAAAGAATCCATCGATCGCCTCCTCAAATAGATCCCAAAAAGAAATCTCCTAGGAATATTGTCGCCAAATTCCAGAGCTCCCAGATCAAGGAGAAAATACTGCAAGCAGCCAGAAAGAAACAATTTGAGTATTGTGGAAACCCAATCAGAATAATCCAAGATCTGGCAGCCTCTACATTAAGAGATCGAAGGGCTTGGAATGTGATATTCCGAAGGTCAATGGAGCTAGGATTAAAACCTAGAATCACCTACCCAGCAAAACTGAGTATCATGTTCCAAGGCAAAATATGGATTTTCAATAAAATAGAGGACTTTCAAGCTTTCTCAGTGAAAAGATCAGAACTGAATAGAAAATTTGACTTTCAAACACAAGAATCAAGAGAAGCATGAAAAGGTAATCAAGAAACGGAAATTGCAAGGAACTTACTAAAGTTGAACTGTTTTGTTCACATTCCTACATGGAAAGATGATGTGTATGATTCATGAGACCTCAGTATTAGGGTAGTTGAAGGGAATATGCATATATATATGTGTGTATGTTTATGTATATATATATAAGTGAATGTGTATGTATGTATATACCTATGTGTATATGTATGTATGTGTATGTATGTGTATATATATATATATATGTCTGTTCTAATATGTGTATATATATATATATATATATATATATATGTAAAAGAGAGAGAGCAGACACAGGGTGAGTTGAAGATGAAGGGAAGATATCTAAAAGAAATAAAATGAAATTAAGGGATGAGAGAGCAACATACTGAGAGAGGGAGATAGGGAGAGATAGAATGGGGTGGATTATCTCACATAAAGGTGGCAAGAGGAAGCAGTTCTGTGGGAGGAGGGGAGAGGGCAGGTGAGGGGGGAATGAGTGAACCTTGCTCTCATCAGATTTTGGCCTGAGGGGGAATACCATACATACTCAGTTGGGTATCTTACCCCACAGGAAAGAAGAGGGAGGAAGATTAAAAAAAAATAAAAAGGGGCGGGGATGATGGAGGGGAGGGCAGATGGGGGTGCAGGTAATCAAAACAAACACTTTGGAAAGGGGACAGGGTCAAAGGAGAAAATTCAATAAAGCGAGATGGATTGAAAAGGAGCAAAATGTAGTTAGCCTTTCACAACATGAGTATTGTGGAAGGGTTATACATAATGATACATGTGTGGCCTAGGTTGAATTGCTCGACTTCTTAGGGAGGGTGGGTGGGAAGGGAAGAGGGGAGAGAATTTGCAACTCAAAGTTTTAAAATCAGATGTTCAAAAAAAAAAAGTTTTTGCATGCAACTAAAAAATAAGATACTCAGGCAATGGGGCGTAGACGTTTATCTTGCCCTACAAGAAAGGAAGGGAAAAGGGGATAAGAGGGGAGGGGGGTGATAGAGGGGAGGGTTGACTGGGGAACAGGGCAACCAGAATATAAGCCATCTTGGAGTGGGGGGGGAGGGAGAAATGGGGAGAAAATATGTAATTCAAACTGTTGTGAAAATCAATGCTGAAAACCAAATATGTTAAATAAATAAATTTAAATTAAAAAATAAATAAATAAACTTTAAAGCACTGCAGGATATAAATGCCTGTTATTATTGTGGTTGCTGTTAATGAGACCTTGTTGTTGTTTTTGAGTCATGTATGATACTCTGTGACCCCATTTGGGGTTTTCTTGGCAAAAATACTGGAGCAGTTTGTCATTTCCTTCTCCAGCACATTTTACAGATGAGGAAACTGAGGCAAACAGGGTTAAGTGACTTGCCCAGGGTCACACAGCCAGTAAGTCTCTTGAACTCAGGAAGATGAGTCTTCCTGATTCCCATCCTGGCACTATATTCACTGCACCACTTACCTGTCCTAGTAAGATCTAGGGCGTCTTAAGTGACTTGCCCAAGGTCAAAGGATTCAGTGCTGTAAAGGTCTTTTAAATGGCAGTGGGGTATAGTGAATAGAATGTTAAAGTTACAGTCAGGAAGGCCCAGGTTCAAATCCACCCTCGAAAACTTATTAGCTGTGTGACCATGGACAAGCAATTTAATTTCTCTGTACCTCAGTTTCCTCATATGTAAAAAGGAAATTATAACACCTCTCAGATATGCTGTGAGGCTAAAATGATAGGTTGTATGTAGGAACGGCGTTTGAGACTGACCCCGGGGGTCCATCCATGGTATGCAGAACCAGGCGGCTTCCAGCCACGTGGTACCTAAACTGCTGAATGCAAACAAGGTTAACTGCAGAAGTTGTTTAGTGGTTGAAGCAACAGCACCAGTTATGGCTGCTTACTTCCAGTGAGGGCATAGAATGGCAGCTAAAGAAGAACATGAGAACAAGGGGCAGAGGTCTGAGGCACTGTGGCCTGTGAGGCCACTGCCTGAGTGCTCGTTGCAAAAGTCTATGAGGTCACTGCCTGTGTCTTGTTTGCAGTACCCTGGTGTTGCTGATGGAGCCCAGGTGCTGCGACCAGGAGTATACTAGCTCTAGGGAGCTGATTGTTAAATTTTATATGAGGATTTACACTTGGGAAATCAGCAAATGCTATAAATCTAGTCTTATTTATTGTGTTGTTGACTGAGACTGGGGGGAGGGGATCTATGGCACAAGGGCCAAATCCAGCAACCATCGGCTTTTGTACCATGTGAAGAGTTAAGAACGGTTTACATAAAACCCGACCACATCTTGTTGATCCTTGGCCTAGACTTAAGAGAGTGGTGGAGAAAATGTCAGTAAAGAAGACTAAACTTAGAAGTGTATCAATGGGTACATTTTTTCCCCTGTAGAGCTAGTTGTTAAACCTTTGCCAGCACACTGATGACCAAAACTGCCTCTGCTTTTAATCACAGATTGAGAAGGTGGTTGCTGGTTTTCCACTTGGGAGAGTAAGTACTAGTCTGTGAAGTATGTTCTTCTTTTATTTCCCCCTCTTCTTGACCAAAAGGGCAAAAATTTGCATGCTTTTTCTGTTTTTAAAGCTACTTTTCTAATTTCTGTTTACTCTGAATTCTTTTGCCAGTTTGCTAAATATAATCAATCTAATGGCTGTTGTTTTTTGTGTTATCCTGTAGGTTAGATTGTGAGCTGCTTGAAAGCAGGGACTATATATAGATTTTCTTTCTATTCCCAGTATGGGTACATCTGTTGTTCAGTTGTTCAGTCACGTCTGACTCTTTGTGATGCCATGGACCACAGCAAACCAAACCCTTCGGTCCTTTGCTATTTCTCAAAGTCTGTCCAAGCTCATGTTCAACGTTTCCATGACTCTATCCATCCAACTCATCCTCCGCCAGCCCCTTTTCTTTTTACCTTCAAGCTTTCCCAACATCCGGGTCTTTTCCAATGAGTCTTATCTTCTCATTATGTGGCCAAAGCATTTAAGCTCCAGCTTCAGTATTTGACCTTTCAATGAATAGCTTGAATTAACTTTTTTAAGTCTTGGCTGATTTGATCCCCTTGCTGTCCAAGGGACTCTCAAAAGTCTTAGTAGCTACCTAATGAATGCTTGTTACCTTTACTTGACTTACGGCGAAGGGGAACAATGTTTGGGTATTGGTAGACAGAGATACAGAAAGGAAGAGGATATAAACTGGCTGGAGGCTGAGCCAAATTGAAAGAAAGAATCCTATTGTTTAGCATTATTAGCAATTTTTTAAATAAACTTCCCAAAAGGACGAAGTAATTAAATGCAGGATTTTCCTTCCTTTGCCTTGGGCTTAATATGAATCAAAGCACCATCTTTTTTCCTGTCTAGGATGAGGATGAGTGAATTGTTGATATACATGGTCTCATGGACTTTTTCTTCCTTGCCCCTAGTCATGTACAGAGAAAGCTCTCAGTAGGGCAGTGACTAGGGAATAGGAATGAGAGGTAAAACAGTGTAAATTATGCAGGATCCGGACACCAATGACCACATTCCAAAAGTGGAGGCCAGAGGAGGGAGTGGGTTGTGGCTCTGTGGATAGAGAGTTAGCCTTCGAGTCAGGAAGATCTAAGTTCAAATCTGGTCTTAGGTACTTACTAGCTTTGTGACTCACAGCAAATCACTTAACCACTATCTGCCTCAATTTCCTTAACTGTAAAATCAGGACAATAATAGTACCTAGCTCCCGGGTTTGTTGTGAGGACCAAATAAGATAATAATTGTAAAGTATTCAGCACAGTGCCTGGCACATAGTGGGCACTGTTAAAAATGCTTGTTCCTTTCCCCTCCTGCCTCAAGCTTATATCCAGAAAGGTACAACTAGCTACAGATGAAAAGCACTTTGCAAACTTTGAGGCAAAATAGAAATGTCAATGACTGCCCTATTTTTAGAAAGGAAGGAAAAAAGCATTTATTAAGTACCTACTATGTGCCAGGCACTGTGCTAAGCACTTCATAAGTATCATCTCATTTGATTCTCACAACAACCCTGGGAGGTTCTTGTGACCCCAATTTTTAGTTGAAGAAACTGAAGCAAATAGAAATTTAAGTGACTTGCCTAGGGTCACACAGCTGGTGTCTGTGGCAGGATTTGAATTAAGGTCTGCAACTCCTAGCTCCCTTTTTTTTGGTGGTTTTTTAACAGATGAGAAAACTGAATTAACCAATTATTTTTAAGTACAAGCTATGCATCAGGCTCTCTGCCAGGTGCTGGATTTACAAAGAGAAAAATAAAATAATCCTTGCACTCAAGTAGCTAACATCTTATTATTTTAGACAATAAACAGATATGTTTACATATATCTATACATATATGCACACATATTTATGTATGTACGTATTTGTGCATATTTGTATATGAATTTAAATACACGTGTGTATTGTATATGTGTGGGCATTCATATCCTTATACATGTACAATACGCATACACAAAATAAACAAATATGAGGTAACAGGGATGGAAAGACAGCACTAGCAGCCGAGTGCCCCAGAGATTCAGTGACTTGCCCAAGGTCAAGCTGGTCATTAAGTAGCAGAACGGACATTTGAACCCAAATCTTCTGATTCCAAGATCTAGAGCTCGTTCTATTTTGTCGTTGATGGTGTTGAGTCATTTCAGTCATGTCTGACTCTTTGTGACCCTGTTTGGGGTTTTCTTGGCAAAGATACTAGAGTGGTCTGCCATTTCCTTCTCCAGTTCATTTTATAAATGAGGAAACTGAGGAAAACAGGGTTCAGTGATTTGCCCAGGGTCACATAGTTAGTAAGTGTCTGAGGTCATATTTGAACTCAGGTCTTCCTGAATCCAGGCCTGGTGCTCTAGCCACTGCCCCACATAGCTGCCCCATACTTGATTCTTTTGTACCATGTACCACGTACCATTCTTTTGTACCATGCTTTATACAAAAACAGAGGAACTGGCCACCTACAAGGTTCATTTTGAGGGCTGTAAAAAGACTTCCACTTCCTTCAATTAACTCCCTAACTAGGCTGCCAAGATGCCTAAAATCCCTAATATTGGGCTCACTCTGACTGGTTACAGTATTGTCTTCCTTTTACATTGTCCTTCTGTGTGTTACTAGGAGGACTAATTCATTATTACATATTATTACAGATTAGTCTATAAGATTAGCTAGTCAGAAAGCGCAATCTCGATGGATGTTTAACTGGAAATAGGTGGAAGAGGTTTAGTCACTGAAGACGAATTTCGCCTTTGACATAATTAAATTGCAGCTCTGTCATGTGCTTTCTATGTGACCATGGGTTAATCACTTAGAGTCTCTGAGACTCAGTGTTCTCATCTGTAAAACAATACTGATTCAAACTCCCCATCCTATAAGGTTGTTGTGAGAAGTATTCCAGAATGCATGAAGCACAATAGAAATGGGAATGATCATCCTCATAAGAATATTTCTTGACTTAGTAGTTACTTACTAGTTGTATCATCTTGAGTAAGTCACTGTGCCTCAGTTTCCTCATCCGCAAAATGGAGGACATGTACTAAATGACTCCTACAGCCCCTTACAGCTTTAAATCTATGATCTTATAATCTGAGTATAAGGAAGCAACCATTTCTGAGAATGTGAGCTGAATTTTGTTTCTAGTGATAGATGGGAACCAAATGAGTTTCAAGAGAACTACAAAGTCCTCAATCCTATTAAATTCCCCATAAGACCCTGTAAGTACTTATTTCAGTTTCATACTTTTGGTGAGAAACAGGGTTTGTTTTGATTCCTAATTTAGAATGTTTATCCTGTGAGATTCCAGGGTGCTCAGATTCAAGATAAACTCTTTCTGTTTGGGTCCATGCACTTCACATTTTGGACTCTTTGGAGGCAGGCATACCCTGCTTGGGGAGAGAGTGAGAACTTTAAAGCCATAAACTGAAGGCTCTTCAGACCTAAGGAATTTGGGGTTGGAAACAAGCCATCTGGCTTGTCTGCTAGTGGTTCATCCTTCCCTTCCCAGCTCATAGGCTCGACTGGGAGAGGCCCTAGAGAGCATCTTAGTCCACCCCCCTCTGCTTACAGTATAAAAAAAACTGAGGCCCAAAGAAGTAATTTATTAAAGATTAGGAGGGGAACTAAGTTTTCGGATCACAGAATCATAGACTTAGCATGAGATGGAATATTGAAGGATGATGACTCCAACTCTGATTTTATAGCTGAGGTAACTGAGGTCAAGACCGATGATGTGACTTGCCCAAGGTCACACAGATAATAAGGGGTAGAGCCAAACTCAAGGCCTCTGACCTGAGATTCAGTATCACTTTTCCACTGGACTACACGGCCTCCCCTTGAGACAAGCTCTTCTGCCTCTTAGTACGGGGTTCTCTTCTCTATGAGATGCTGGTAGTCTGTGATTCCGCATCATTTTTTCCTCAAGATGCATGGCATGCGAAGTTGGGTGCGGCATTCACGGCTGCCCTCATGATTCGGCCCCTTTCTCTCTTATGCCGCAGGCTTCCCCTGAGATATTTTTACTGCCTGACCCAGTCTCAGTCTTCTGCAAAGCCTAATACAAACCACTTTGAAGAACAGGCGGCTAGGTGGTACAGTGGATAGGATGCCAGACGCGGAGTTAGGAAATTCAAATCCAGAGTTCAAATCCAGCCATAAACACTGTGTGATAGCTGTGCGATTCTGGTGTAACTTAGACATTGCACATGGAGCAGAATTGGTCCCAAATTGATTCTCATGACAACATTGTGAGGAAGGGCCTATTGTGACGCCCATTTTACAGACAAGGAAACTGAGGATGAGAGAGGTTAACAGGAGACTAATGTGACTTGCCTTTAGAAATTTACAGAGCATTTTTAATGACCCCACAAACTTCCCCTTGAAACAAAAGCCCAAATTTCCAGTTCTATAGTGTGGTCATAAAACACTACATTCTCCAAAAACTGGAAATGACTATTGCCAACATCAGTGATAGCGTTACAGTCAGAGGCAGCTAAGGGGCACAATAGATAGAGTGCTAGACTTGGAATCTAATCCTGCCTCGGGCATTTATTACTTGTGAAACCCTGGACAAGCCACTTAACCGCTCTCATCCTCAGTTTCCTCATCTGTAAAATGGGCATAATGATGGGCTCTTCCTTGTTGTGTTGTCGCGAGAATCAAATGAGATGACATTTGTTAGTTGAGTCAAGTGAAGAAGCCTTGATTAAGAGCCTACATCCTGCTAAATGTTGGGGATGTAAGGAGATGCGAAACAAGAGTCACTGCCTCTCAAGAAGCTCATGGTCTATTGGACGACACCATGTGGAAACCACAATGTTCACACTAAATACAGAGTGGATGAACTGGAGGTGGTCTGAAAAGGCACCTTAAGATTGGAAAGGACTGGGAAGGGGTTCCTGCAGAAAGTGGGACTTGAGCTAGGAGGTGGAGGAAGCCAAGGAAGTCAGGAGGTAGAGATGAGGAAGGAGAGAATTCTAGACATGGGGGAGAGCCAATGAAAATGCCTGGCTTCAGGACATGGGGAGTCTTGTGTGAGGAATAGGGAGGCCACTGTCACTGGATCACAGAATCATAGAACACATGGAGGCAGGTATGTTGTAATAAAAGACTTGGAAAGGTAAGAAGGTGCCAGGTTATGAAGGATCTTTTTTATTTTTAAATTTATTTTATTTTATTATGAACTTAAGAAATAAAACCAGCATTTCTATAACATGGTAGAATAGAAAAAAATGATTGTACGTGAAACTGCAAACCTATTATGTACAACTAGCCATTTCTTTTAAATATATAATAAAGTTATTGTGTAACTTTCTTTTTTTTTCCTTTTTTTACCCTCCGCCTGTCCCATTCTAGACTTTAAAAGCCAAGCAGAGGATTTAATATTTGATCCTGGAGGTAATAGGGCATCACTGGAGTTTATTGAATGGGGGAGACATGCCTAGGCTTAAGGAAGATCAGTTTGACAGCTGAGTAGAAGATGGACTGAAGTGAGGAGACAGTTGAAACAGGAAGACCAACCTATAGACTATAGTGAAAGTTCAGAAGCAAAGTGATGAAAGCCTGTGCCAGAGTTGTGACAGTCAGGAGAGAAAAGGGAGCATATGAAAGAGATGTTATGAGAGCAGAATCTAGAATCAATCAAACTTGATGACCGATTTCCTAGGGGAGGTGAGGGAGATTGTGGAGCTGAGGATGACACGTAGATGTAAGCGTGGTTGACTGGGAGGTTGACTGTAGTAGAGAAGGGAGTAGTTAGGGAAATGGAAAGGGAAAGGATGGAGGGGAAAGAGAATAAGCTCAGTTTTGGACACGTTGAGTTTAGGATGTCTACAGGATAACCAGTTGGAGATATCCAGTAGCAGTTGGAGATTCAAGGCCGGAGGTCAGGACCGAGGTTAGAGCTGGATAAATAGATCTGAAAATCACCTGTATACAGGTAATAATTGAATCCATAGAAGCTGGTGAGATCTCCAGGCAAAATAGTATAGAAAGAGAATAGAGAAGGGCCCAGGACAGAACCTTGGTGGGGGCACCTGTGGTTTCCAGACGTGGCCTGGATAAAGACCCAGCAAAGGAGACTGAGGAGTGATCAGACAAGTGGGAGGAGAACCAAGAAAAAGTGACCTCATGAAAATCTAAAGCTAAGTGAATATCAAGGAGAAGAAAGCAACCAACAGTGTCAAAAGCTGCAGAGAGGTCAAAAGAAATGAAGACCGAGAAAAGGCCACTAGATTTGTCAATTAAGAGTTCAATGGTAACTGTAGAGAGAGCTGTTTTAATTGAGTCATGATATCAGAAGACAAATGAATGCTAACTATAACTGTTATTACTACAAATACCTCTAGGAAGAGTAATTTAATGTGGCCAATACACTCACATAATGTACTTATCAGAATTCTGAGACAGGAACGGGGAGCCAAAAGAGATACCTTGGGGGTGAGAGGTAGGCAGATGGGCAATCTGGAAAAGGATGAAGAGAACACAGACAATATGGGATGCTGCCAAGACAAAATTTTATTCCTTCAATTTCGCTAGAACCAGTTCTCTATTTGGTTCTGGGAAGGCACCAGAATGTGTTAGCACATAGTTACCTAACATAGCGGTAGGGATCTATGCATTCAATCAACACCCTTTGGCTCTGGTACATTCTCTGCTTTCATTTGTCAGTCAGTCAATAAACATTTATTTAGCACCTACTACATGCTAAGTTCTGAGAATACAAAGAAAGCTCAAGACAGTCCCTGGCCTCAAGGAACTTACAATCTAATGTTGGGGAGGGGGAGGCACATTAAAAGGGAAGCAGAAAATAGGGAGGAGGAGAATAGGGGAAGAAGGTTCATGGTATGGGGGCATGGTAGAGAAGTCCAGAGGTGTCTAATAAGTGGAAATGAGGGAATGGCTGAACTGGAGGTTCTGGGAGGACTAATGTGATCTTGAGGGGGAATAGGGATGGTACAAATAAGTTATAAATCCCAGGACTAATGTGATCTTGCAAGACTAAAAGGTTCTCAGACATGATGGAGAAGTCATTAGTTTTTTAACCAAATTTAATTGGTTCTATGACCTTTTCAAGGCTGCCACTGGGGTGCAGGTTTGGGCTGGAAAATTATCTTTAGAATTCTGTTGACTGTTAACAAAAGGTTTTGGAGGATCTTTGGTGAAATAGACACGGATCAAAGACCAATATTCTGAATCAAATGAGATAATAAACTATTACTTTGAAAATCTTGAAGGACAGCAGAAAAGTTAGCTATTATCATTATCATCTTTTTTTACTTGTGGCAAGTTCCAACAGGTCCAGATCAATGTGTAAGACTCTAGAATCTTCCTGAACAGTGACTACATCTGGTTATGACCTTACCATCTCCGATGGGTCCCACTGACTTAGCTGTGGAATGAACTAATCTGGAAAGACAGTTTAGAGCCAAAGTAAATCTCTCCCATCCTGATCTAATCATTTGACATCTGTCAAATATAGTAGACTCGTAGCATTACCTGGGAATATGTTCTAGGGGTCCATCTGATAGGGGAATTCTCCAGCATTGATAATAAAGAAGGCAAGAAAGGAAGTGGGAGAAAACAAGTCTAGGAAAACTATAGTAAGTAAGATACAGATTGACCAATATATACATATATGTATATGCATATGGAATATATATAATGTCTTGTTAATAAAAATAACATGAAAACCTTCCCCTACATACACACTTCTACCTCCTGCTTTGAGAACCCAATTCAAGTCAGTACTACCATTCATTACTTCTTAGAACAGTGCTTAGCACATTGTAAGTGCTTAATAAATGCTTGTGATTTGACCTTGTTGACTTCTGAAAAGGGTATGCTAAAAGACTCTTCTAGTCATTTTGCATTTTTCTAAATATACTTGTCAAAAGCAATGGAGATATACAGATGATTTCTCTTTCTCTCTGTCTCCAAAATTAGGACCTTGGCCACCCTAATGGGCATTAAGTTTATGGAAGTTACCTGTGTCTGAGACACAGACACTAATAACTATCATAAACCCCTAACTACCATTGCCCTACAGGTGTTATCTCCCTGTATTAGAGCATAAAGTTACTTGAAGGCAGAGACTCTGTCTCACTTTTGTATTAGTCATGTTGTCACAAGCACCTACTATGTGCCAAGCACTGTGCTAAGTTTTATGTTAGAGAGTCACCTAGGGGTTCAATATTAGTTATAACTACAGAAAGAGATAGCTAGATGGCATAGTAGACAGAATGTTAGATTTGGAGATTAACACACTTACCTATGGTCACAGAGCTTGGCATGTGTCTGGGGCATTGAGGGGCAGAGGGGAGAAAGGAATAAGCATTTATACAGTGCCTACTATGTGCCAGGCACTATGTTAAGAACTTTTACAAATATCATCCTGGGGTGATGATTCCTCCACCTCCTTTGATGATGATGATGATGATGGATGATGACATTCTTAGAGTTGAGGAAACTGAGGCAAACAGAGATTAAGTCCAGTCCAAGATCAAACAGCTAAGTGTCTGAAGCTAGATCTGAACTCAGGTCTTCCTGACTTTAAGTTCAGGGCTCTATCTACTGTACCACCAGCTACCTCTGGTAAGAGGTTTAGGGATTTGTCCACAGGTCACACAAATGCTACACATCATAGATAGCACTTGAACCTAAGCTTTCCTGACTCCAAGGCCCTCACTCTGCATCATACTGCCTCTCCAAGATAAATTAAGGCTAGAAAATTAGGATGATGCCAGGTTGTGGAAAGTCTTGAAAGCCAGGCTAAAAAGTTTAACCTGTATTCAGTATCAATCAGTAAGCATATATCAAGCATGTGCCAGGCACTGTTCTAAGCACCGAGGATGCCCAGACAAAAATGGAAGGCAGTCTCTGCCCCCAAAGAGTGCATATTCTACTGAATGTCAGTAAATGATAATAAGAGACCATGGAGATGAATGGGGAAGAGTAGGAAAAGGTCCACCCTTGGAATCGGGAGGACCTGAGTTCAAGTAGTGCCTCTGACACATACTGACGATGAAGCCACAAACAGATCCTTTAACTTCTCAGTGCTGCTGGCAGCTAGGACAATTAAGTTACAAAACATTCTACTGCTTTGGTAGACCGATTTTCCTGAGCAGGAGCTCCTGCTGGCAATAAAATCGTAGGTCTAGGCCAATGAACAAATGAACAAACAAATGAATGAATGAATGAATGAATGAGTCACTGGATATTGTTGAGCAGAGAAATGGTATAACCTGTTCTCTGTGAAAGAAAGATTATTCTGGAAGTTAATATGAAGCATGAATAAGCGGATGAAATATCTTGGATCCCCCCTGCAGGAACAGACAAAGGAGGGAAGAGACTTAGCCGACCAGCTTTAGCATTAACTGAGACAGCCGCCAATTTTTAGTTTGGGCCAGAGCTGAGCAGAGAGGCTTGAGGATGGAGCTCCAGGGTCTGGAAACTCTGTCTGGGGATTTTGGCTAGATAACATAGATTATTAAGCTTCGGAGCCACCTAGTCTGTGCTGGGTAGATTCATTTTATATGAACTTCTGATTACTTTTATCATTGTATATTATATATGGATTTATTCCTGGAAAATTTTTAGAACACATTATTAAGGGAATGATTAATGGGCACTTAGGGAAGTCGTGATCACTAAAAGCCAGCATGACTTCATCAAGAATAAGTCACATCAAACTAACCTCAGTTTCTCTTCAGAAAGGGGAACTAGACTAGTAGGTCAAGTGAATGCCATAGATATAACATATTTAGAGCTCAGTAAAGCATTTGGCAAAATCTCAACTGCTTTGTTTGTGTATTAGTTGGAGAAATGTGGGGCAGTGAGGTCCACAATAGACAGAGTGCCGGCCCTGGAGTCAGGAAAAACTGATTCTGAGTCTTATGACACTTACTGGCTGTGTCTTCTTGGGCAAATCACTTAACCTCTTTGTACCTCAGTTTTCTCATTTGTAAAATGGAGATGATAATAATAGTAATTACCTTGTGTGAAGATCAAATGAGATAATTATAAAGGGCTTAGCATAGTACCAGCACATAGTAAGCACTATATAAATGTTAGCTTTGAGCTACTAGATAATAATGCAATTAGATCTATTTGAGACTGGTTTAATGGAAGACCAAAAAAAAAAAACCATTAATGATACAGTGTCAGATTGGAGGGAGGTCTCCAGTGGAATAACTCAGGGATCGGTCATTGATCCTGTGTTAATTAATATTTTTATCAGTGATTTGGTTGATGGAATAGGCAGCATTCTTGCAAAATTTGTAGAGTAGTCAAGGATAGGAGGAATAACTAACACATTAAATGACAGCATTTGGATGCAAAAAGTTCTAGACAGGAAAGAATAATGGGAATCAGGTTAGACTAAGTTGGAAAAGGATGAATGCAAAGTTTTACCCTTGAGGTCCAAAAACCAATTTCACCAAAAGGGAGTGGGGGAGGTATAATTAGACAAGAGGTCCTACAAGGGAAAAAGAGATCAGTAAGTCTTAGTATACTGAAACCCTAGTATCAGTATGTGTAACAGTGTGACATGGCAGCCCAAAGAGCTATGATATCCTAGGTTTCACTACAAATTACAATGTCTAGATGAAGAGTTTTTATCCTTTTTTTGGTTTATGGACCCTTTTGGCATTCTATGGAGCCCCATCTCATCATAATATTAATTTCATAGAATAAAATATATATGCTTACAAAGGAAACCAAAGGCTAGTGACAATAAAGATATATATGCATATATAATATATATGTATGCATGTGTGTGTGTGTGTTTGTGTCCCCATCCAAGTTCATGGTCCCCCTGACATCCATCCATGGAACTTAGCAATCCATGGATCCCAAGTTAAGAACCTTTGGTCTAGATCAAAGGAAGTACTATGAAAGACTCTGTCTTGCTTGGATTACACCTAGATACTATTATGTTTTGGACATCACATTTTAGCAATGATATAGACAAGCTGGAGTGTGTCTATAAAGGGATGACTAGAATGATCAAAGGATGACAGAAAATTTCATATGATGATTGACTGGAGGAACTGGAGATGTTCAACTATAGAAGATAAGACTTAGAAGAGGAGATGTGATAATTACCTTCAACTAGTTGAATGGTTGGTATGCAGAAGAAGGATTAGATTAGAAGGTTAGAAGGAGGAGCAGTGGTTGGAGGTTGGAATTAGTCTTGATATGAGGAAAAATCTTCCTAACAGCTATCCAAAAATATCATTGTTTGCCCTTCATTAAAGGCCTTCAGAGATTGGATGACCATTTATTGGGAATTTTATAGAGGTCATTCTTGGTTATGTATGAGATTGGATTAAGAGGCTTCTCAGGACTTGTAATTCTTAGCTGGAATCTGAGATGCCTTTTCCTCTCATCAATAAACTCTTTGAAAGTACTGATGTGCCTCATATGTAGGCAGAGTGGGAGAAGAAAAAAGAAGAAAAGAGTTCTAGAGTCCAGATAAGAGGGTAGTTGAAAGGTGAAAGGAAAACAAATGATAAGAAATCATAATATGTCTCTAGGCACTCATTGAGACCATTGGTTCAAAGCCTGAATTAGGGACCCAAATGTTTAAAGATCAAGTGAGAACCAGGGTTTTTCTTAGTGATCCAGATCTTGTTTTTAACTATTTTCCCCAGGTATTGAGACTCCGCAGTCCTAGAAAAATTGCATATGCCTTCTCTTTTCCCTAGTCACTGAGACCCTTCAGGTGAAACCCGTTACTAATCTATTTAAAACACCGACCAAAAAAAATTGTGAGAATGACTGATGTTAGATTTAATTCTCTCTGAGGACACTTTTGTTTCCCCCCAAAAGAGTGTGCCAGCATAGAATCTCAGAGCTACTAAGCTCTCAAAAATCACGCAATCCAACCTCCATCAAATGATCTATAGCATCCCAGACAAGTGGTCACCCCACCAGTTATTCTAAATCCATATGAATCTCCAATTAATGGACTATTTGGAGAATATGTTTCAATAGGAAAATATTCCTTTTCTCCTTGCCAACTTCAGGCACCTGGTTCCTTTGCAAGCATTCAAGCCAGAAAATAAAATAAATGGATTTCATGTCATTTCGTAGCATAGAGGCTCCAAACTCTTGTCTACCTTTCCTCACCTTTGCAAGTGACTTTGGACCTCCTTGGGGCTCAGAGTCACCACTGAGGGAGAATGTGTGGGTGCATATAGCTAATATTTTAATATCAGGAAAGAGCATTAGGGGTTGCAGAGAATCTTCTCCACATGTATGCAGTTTGTTTCCTTAGCTAGACTATAAGATTTTAGAGGGAAAGAACCTTAGGAATCGTTTCCTGTGGATCCCCCACAGCACCTAGCACAAGCTAATGGAATAGAACAAGTGATTGGGGATAATCTTTTTGTGCGCTTACTCCTAAATCCATAGCACACAGTACAGGGCCCTGCACATACCGGGTGCTCAGGCAAATGCCTGTGATGAAGAATGATGAGTTGTCCCTCATGTACAGAGATGATACTGACTGACTTACTCAGAGACCAACTGGCTTTGAATGCTGTGTCTCTTGTTGTTGTGTTTGTCCTTCGTTCTTGAAGAGGACCATGACATCAGGGAAATGATGACATGACTTGCAGTTGGTTTTGATTTGAGTGAGGGAGGGCTGTGCAAGGTCACCAGCCTCACTGTCTCCTCCACAGCCATCTAGGTCCAGTGGCCAGATATTTATCAGGATGACTGGAGATGGCCCAGGATGCAGTGGGAGACCCTGGCCATTTTAGGCTAAGGCCTTTTCAGGTTCTCCTTTTGAGTGAGGTAATGCCCATTCAATGAATAGACCTCTTTAAGAAGTGAGTCAAGGGATGACCTCTTTGGTCAGCTATGTCTCTAATAGCAGAGACGAGTAAGCATTTATTCTTCCATACTTTATTGCTGGATCCCAATGAGACCTATTTGCAAAACAACTGACTAGGGATAAGGTTATAATGTAGGCATGAAACTAGAGGCTGCCACAGAGTATATGTCTTTCTAAGTGGGTATGTCTGATGGTGTGTCCTATTTTCCAAAGCCATGTTGAAATGATTAAGATTTGCAATTAGCTTACATTATTCTACTTTTCTCCCTTCCCCCATTATGGGCAATGACAATTGATCACACATTAGGTGCTTTTGCAAAGAATATATAGTTAAGTTCACCTGTAAACAGGATCTCTTTTCTTAATTTGCTTTACCCATATGTATCCATAAGGATACATAACTCACAGAATCACTGTGGCCCAAGAAAAGGAATAATATTATCCCTTGGTATAGCACAGTCCTGGATGCTTTGTCATAAGGTAATTTACGTAAATTTATCCCTGGCTAACATATGGCAATACCTCACAACTTTGTTAATGGAAACCTGGTGATCCATAACACTTGTGTGGTAGACATCTGCTCGGGGGTAATACAGTATTAATGTTAATATCAATGATCGATCAGCAGATTTGCAAGAAAGGCATAAAGTATTTAATTATAATTGCATTGGGAATAGCTATGTAATGGTAGCGACATTTGAATAGGTCACATCCAGCCCTCACCCCTGTTATGTTGTTCTATATTAAATGCCATTCACTTTAAGTGCTAGAAACCTTTCTAAAGTGGTGAGAATATAATACACTGGGCAAATTGAAAAATGTCCCTTCACTTTTAGAAACATGATTGATATCCTTTGCAAAACAAATGTTAGCACCTATCTGTACACAAATTCCCACAACTGTATGTTCTGACAACCCCAGACACACTCTCCTTACTAGGCAGTTTGAATGACTGGCTGGTTTACAAATTTGTTAGCTTTAGTGAGTTCATATTCCTATTGGAAATTCATTATTTTCCTGACTTCTCTCCTTTCAAAGCAGCTGGAACCTACTGTATCCAAATGTTTACATAGTCGGGTTTACATATCCCAAGAGTTCTACCCTAAACCAGTTTTCACTGGTGAGAGAAAGAAGCCAATTAACTATGAGCACAAAGGATATAAAGTAAATTGTATTTGCTCCATTGGCAACAGAAAAATATATTTCCAAACACTCCATATATACTTGTTTCCAGTACAGACTACATTGCATTGTCACCATCCTGCTTATATATAGCATAATTAAAAATAATGTTTTTGGCAAGACAGCAACTCAGATATAAATATAGCTATACTTACATTGGAGTGAAGACATTAAAAAAACTCACAAGATACACATACACATACACCCATCATCATTCTGACAACATGAAAATATCACATGGTCACTGAAAAATATTCTTGGGAACTTGAAAGGCAGGTGGTGGGGTTTTTTTTTGGTGGTATTCTTGCTATTGCTGGTCCTTTTCTAAATATATATCCATAGTTCCTGCTGCTTTTCTAAGAAAGAAATCTCCAGTGGGGTGTGGAGAAGCACCTATTCTTGCTAAGTTGAAGAGTTTTCTGAAAATTCATATAATTTTCTAAGAAAGAAGTCAGCAAGATGTCAGGGTTTGGGATGGGGGTTGGAAAGGCAGTACAGTAGAAACATTGTTAACAATTTTGACATAAAATTTTAACATAAAAAGACAAGAGCATGCATTTTCACAATATTTATAAATGCCACTGGTGATCTTTCCTCATCTGAAAGTATATAAGAGTATGTCAAGTGTATATATACAATATGAATAACTTAATGAAATGTTAGACCTCCCATCTCAAAATTCAAGACTATCTTTTAGTTGGTTTTGGTCTATCCTTGTCAAGTTGCATACATTCATTTACCTTGAGTTCCTTGTCCTAAAGCCTGGATTTGCTTTTGAAATTGTGTCTCAAGAAGTTTAGACTCTCTGTATGTGCTTCTACTTGAGAGACTAGCCTACAGTCGCCACCTTGCAAATCATGTCTAGTGTAATCTATGGTAACCTTCAAATTAATTTAGGGATAGCAAACAATTCTGTAAAGATGTGTTTGATAAAAAAAATGCTGAATGATCAAATGGTTTCATGTGTATGATTGTATTTTTCTAAATGCTCATCTCCTACAGTAATGAAATAATTTACATTTCAAATGGTGCATACCATCCTAATATTGATATCTATAATTGTGCCAGTCTCTGATTACCCACTTCACCAAAATGGGAAGGATATTTATTCACTACCATTTTGGTGACTGATGGCAGGTGGGATCAATGACTTTACCACTTTGAGCAAGGGGGTAGAAATAACTCCATTCCAGTATTTTGTCAATGTCTAAAAATTCCAAGCCCAGTTTTATCTCCTTTCACCTTTTTGTATAGAATGAATTCAAGAGATTTTTCTAATGCAAGAAGACATTCTCTTTGCAGATGGGTTAGGGCATATCTATTCAGTTCTTATCACATCATCCACCAGCCCTGACCAAAGTAAATAATATTAAGATATAACTTTCATGGGGAAATTGAAATCACACATTACGGTTTAGAGTTTACATAACTCTCTCATCCAATTATGTAAACAGCTTTCAAGAGATTTTGTTAGGGAATGGAGTTATGAGCAGCAATGCTAAGAATTAGAATAAAGGAATCAAATACTGTCCCAATTGTTTTTTTTAAAGGAAAACAGGGTCAGTAGGCCAACCTGTCTAGCAGAGCCATGTCTTTGTAACCCTGGTACCTAACACAGTGCCTGGCACATTTTTGTTGAACTGAACTGAAATGAATTGATCCATGGTATAGGTTCCTCCACAGGTTCTTTTAAGGAACAAAGCCAGTTTCACATTTGCATCGTTTGGGAGATCAAGTCTCTTTCTCTCCACCCCCCCCCAACAAATGGATTAAACATTAAGCAGAAAGCGATGAGATCCAGTTCTTGGTTTTGATGGAACAGCTCAGCTTTTGTATGAAAAGTTGGCTTGACTGTGCCCTTCCAGCAGATGACATGGGAAAGAGGCACAACAGTCTTACTAACTGATAGCTGGGGGTTATAAAATAGTCTCCAGAGTATACTCCCTTGTAGGAGTGTCTCACATTGTCCAAAACTGGAGGTTAATTTGTTGAGGCTCCAGTAGATGATATTTATTATCTTGGGTACTGAAGGGCGATCTTAGGGCAGGCAAAGGATCGGGTGATGAGAGGATGTAATCGATGCTAAATTTAATTTCTGAGTCAGATTTTCCAAGAGAGGCATTGCTTAGGTTCTGTTGACTAGAGAGGCCATTTGGAAAGAATGGCGAAGGATCTAGGTGAGGGGCTCTGACTTCGTGTTTCTTAGTTGTGCCTTCATTGAGGTGGGTGCCCTCCGAACATGAATCCATACTGGGCAGATCAGGGGTGGAAGGCCTCACAGTCCCACCTGACTTCTGCTCTTTAGGTTCCTTTTTCATATTTCTCCTTCTACGCCTCCTCCGATAATTCCCATTTTCAAAGAGATCCAGCATGGACTCACATCCTGAAGCAAAAGTCCAATAGTTTCCCTTCCCCTTCTCATTCCCTTCCATCCTGGGGACCTGGATTTGTGAGAAAGGCAGTTAGTTCAGTGTGGGTATGGTTTGCAGATGCTGGCACTTTGCATCTGTGTTCATTTAAAGTCACGATTGGTATAAACATACAAGTCATTGAAATCATGCCTCCTCCTCCCCACCCCCTAAATTGTGCAATTCCTAGGTAAAGCAGCGACAACACCAACAACAACCACCACCAACTCTGGTTAACTTGGTATACCTTAATGGAAATCAGACAAGAAGACCCTTAACTTTTCAACAGCTGGGAAGGAGAGAGCTCTTAATTATCTAGAGCACAATCATGGGATTTCTCAAGAGTACCCCCCTCCCCTTGGGTTTCAGTAAGAATATTTAAGACAGATGTTTCCTAGATAGAAAGTCATCTCAGGGCTGCTGCTGCTGCTGCTGCCGCGGAATAACGGGCCTACCGAAGAGACTGTAATTAATCTTCTTACCTTTACAAAACAACTGTTAAGGGATAGGTTATGCCTAATGGAGTTTTGCCAGGCTCTTTGGTTTGATCTGTAGTAAGGGAATTTCTTCATTATAAAGTCATAAATGCCAGACAGCGTCACTTTATTGGCAGGGCTTTGCTGGATGGCCATTGCAATCAAGGCAATGTAGCTGGAAAAGAAACTCAGGGTTAAGGCACTGCCTGGGATGAAGCACTAAGTAGCCGGAGGGGCGCCTGTCTGCTCTCCAGACGCGCTGCGTTCCTATGGGTTTGGTGGAGGACCAGTCCTGCAAAGTCTCCTCCACTCTTCCCGCTGAGACCCCCTCACTTGGAGAAGGAAGGTGTTTCAAGGGAAGCTGCGGGATGCATCTTCCACTGAGTGACCCTGCCGCTATTCCCTAGTCTCCACCAAGTGCCAGCGTTCGCCTTCAGGGACCCTGGCGCATCCAGCCCCCAATCCCTAGCGACCTCCTATCGCCTACTGCCAACGCGTGGGGAGCGCCGGTTCTTTTTCCCAGCTCCTGACCAGCCGAGCTCTCCCTGCCCCAGAATCCCACTAGCACCTTCCTCAACCCAGACCAGGGCCGGACTTGGGGGGCGTCCCTATCGTCGCCGCCTCCCCCGCCCTCCATCGTTGGGATCACCTTGCCCCAGAGCGGAAGACTTGGACCAAAACTTCTCGGCTACCTGTAAGCTGGGCGGCTGAGTTTCTTCTCCTCGTCGGAGCTGCAGGCGGGGTAATCATCACCGTCGTAGTTGAAGCAGTTGTAAGGATACTGCGTGTTATCGAACATCTTTCTCGCAGCCGGGCTCAGCTCAGCTCAGGCAGGGTGCAAGAGTGGTGTGGGGTTCTCCCTTAGCGCCTCGTCCCTCTCCTCCCCCTCCCTCTTCCTCCTCCTCCGCCTTCTTCTTCTCCTCCGCCCTCACTCTCTCCCTCTCCCACTCACATACTCTCCCAGACCAGGGGTGGAGGTTGTTTTTCTAATCCTTGAATCCCAGAGTCTGTAGGGATATTTCTTTCTTTCTCAACCTCCCTAGCCGCTCCCCCACAAAACACACACACACACACACTTGTGTGAGTGTATGTGTCTGTGTGTGCTGCTTATAGGGGAGGCAGCTAATAACTGATTAAATTGGTTACTTCTCTCATGAACCTTTGAACCCCCTGGCTCGTACAGCCAGTAGCCATACTCAGGAGCCCTGGGTGGTCTGATGTAGAGGTGGAGAGGGGCCAGGCTTTCTTCCTTTTTTTCTGATCATCTCCATACACAGCTATGACAAAAGGAAATAACACTGACGTTAATAAATCATGCTTTAAGCTTGACTTTTGCAAATTCAAGTTTTAGGATCCATTCCCTCCAAATACACATACCCCATCCCCTTCTCCTCATCCCCTCTCCATCCTCTCCCTTCCCCCTGCTTGGCTAAGGAAACACTCACACACACTCTCTCACACACACTCACACACACACACACACACACACACACACACCACTTACAGTCAGCAGACATTCCACCCAATAATGCCGATCTCCCAAGATATAATCTGTAATACAACATAATAGACATAAATTGTGTTTCCGTGACTAAAGGAAAAGCTATATGTTCAAAGAAGACAGAACAGAGAATCCGGGAGCCTACTGTCAAGCAGGAAAACTAAGGGAAAATAGCTCCCGGCTGGAGAACTGCTTGTGTGGGCTTTGATCTGGGGGATGAATTAGAGTAATAGCCCTGTGTGTTGGCATCCAATACTGTAACAATTTAATAGTTTTTCTATGCTTCGGAGTGTTTTCCAACAAGTGATGTAAACCAAAGTCATAACAAAGGTTCGGGGACTTGAAAAAGGTGTATGCCACAAGATAATCAAATTATGCCAGGCCTGCTATTTCCCAGGGAAGCTGTAGAGTTGTTGTTTTTTTTTTTTTTTCTTTTTTGGGGGGAGGCAGGGAACTAATATGGAAACAGAAAAAAAAATTCCTGTAAAGTTTCTCAGAAGAAATTAAAAATGAGAATAGCACAGGAGTGTTAGTGAAATGAAATTATTGCTTGGATCTATCATAAGGTTAGCGCTGAAAGGGACTTGAAAGACCCCATACATTTAATCCTCACGTGGACACATTAAGAAACTGAGGCCCACAGAGATACAGTGATTTGAGCGAGGTCAGACATAGAAACAAAATTTAGGTCTACTGTCCCTCAGGTAGATAATACCATGCTTCCTCTGTCTTTTTTACTGATTAACTACAGGTATGTTAATGAGGGCAATGGAGAATGAGGCAGGAGGTACTGAACCTGGGAGAACAAACGGGGCAAAATTGGGGGTAGGGGAGCCCCTTCCCTTGATGCCAGGAAAGAGTAGTAAAAAGGAATAAATCCCCTGCTCTCTCACCTGACCTTTGACTTCAGAATGTCCCTGTTGGTACAGATTGACAAATTGGATGCTGTCTTCATAGTTCTGAACTACTCTGGGGACCCTCACCTTCGTCAACTCTGTACCATCCTTTTAGGCAATTCTCTGCATCTTTCTAAGCATGCTATGTAGTGCATAAACAAGCAGTTATAGTCCTGAGCTCCCCCTTGACTTATGGGTGGGGCGGGGGGAGAGAAGAGAAAAGCTATAAGGAAAAATATGTAAAAGTATCATATATTGGATAAATCATGGTAAAAATGCAAAGAACATTGGATTTTGAGTCGTAAGATGTTCAAATAGAGGTTATGGTACTCACTATTTGTGTCACTTAACCAACCACCTGGACCTCAGTCTTCTCATGTGTAAAACAAAGAGTTGGATTAGATACCCTCTAAATTAAGTTCCCTTCCGATTTTAAGCATTATCTAAATAGATTTTTTAGAGAGGGCACAAATAATTTATGAAAGACAGCCACAAAAGTATTGTGACTCTTACTATGAACAAACCCCTACAATAATGCGAGCCTTCAGAGAACAAGTCAGTTGTTGTCTGTGAGGCTTCACAATACCAGAGCCTCCAACAGCAATCCCATAGAATTTCAACTGTGGGAGCAGCACTTTCTTCCACATCCAAACAGGCCGCTCCTTAAGCAGTGAGTCCCAGATAACAATGAGTCCATATTTACTTAGAAGAAATTTTCAAGGCCAACATGCAAATTCAATTTTAATCCTATTTTCCAAGTCAAATACCATGGCATCTCTCACTTGTAACACTGACCTCAGCTTGGCAGAAGAAAAATAGTTGTGGCATATGCTTCTTGTATCAACACTGCATTCCATTGAAGGGAAACACTTTTAGCTCTCGGATTCCTGATTGTGGTAGCCAAATGCACAAGACATGCAATTACAGCATGTGGTGCCTGACTGACCATCCACTGTGGCTTCTCTCTCGGGCATGCTGTCGCCAAATTCATGTTTCCTGAATGTAACTTTCATCACGTAGTTGACCATGGCACTTCTGTGCTCAAGAGTTTTCAATGGCTCCCTGTTATTTCTGGGATTAGATATAGTACATACTCCTTAGCTGACTAGGTAAATGCCTCCAAATTTTTTTTAATCAAAAAAAAACCCTCACTGGTGGCCCTTCTTTGGAAGCTTCCTGTTATGCTTTTATTGTCATTAATGAGATTAATTTGCGCTTTTCACAAGTCCTATGCAGATTATTTTGGGGGGCGACAACATAATAAATTTTGCCTAGATTTGTCTGAAATGAATATGATGGGTAGTCTTTTGATTTTGCATTTATGTGTTATAAATCTGTACTTGCTCCTTAAGAGATCGGCAAGCATGGCTTTAAGAAATGAAGGATTTCGACTGGTCCATCAGCCTGATCCAATATGGCTGCCGCAGCCTGTGTTTCTCTAGTGAACGAGGACCTGTCCAGAGGGCCCGAGGTGCCTCTTTGAAGTGGAGGACGAAAAGGCACTCAGGATGGAATGCCCGACATAGTAGCTGAATATAGGTGGAAGGGGCAGTTCCAACGGAAGCTAACCGCCCGAGGGGTGGTGCTGGTAAATGAGCCTTGCCTCATTGCGACACATCCGCCCAAGACGGCTGATACCCTCCAATCAGCGGCCGAGCTCAACCTCCTACCTTCCTCTCGGGAGAACGTGTAGAGGGGAAGTTCCTCCTCCTAGGGTAACGTCAAGGTCGCCATGTCTAGCCACTCGTATGGTCAGGATTTCCCAGGAGCCGCTGGACAGGTCTCAGGGGCCCCAGCGGGCTGTCATTACCCAGGACACCCCCAGTATGGAGGGGAGCTACCCCCTGGTGGGGGCCCAGCTACCAGAGGGCCCTACACACGGCCATCTGATGGCGGAGCCTATGGACAGCCCAGCCTTGGGGGGCTCCCTTCAGTTCCTGGAGGACCCCGTGGAGGTCCTCATGGCCAACCTGCCGCAAATGCCTATAACACCCCTCAGCCAGGCCCTCACAGGCAAGGCCCAGCAGCGGGCCACACTCCTCGTGGTGTAGAGCCGGAAGCATACTCCTGGTTCCATACGGTGGATTCGGATCACAATGGCTACATCTCTATGAAGGAGCTCAAGCAGGTCCTGGTCAACTTCAATTGGTCCACGTTCAACGAGGAAACCTGCATCATGATGATAAACATGTTTGACAAGACCAAAACAGGCCGGATGGACCTCTCGGGCTTCTCTGCGTTGTGGACCTTCATCCAGCGGTGGAAGGACCTCTTCAATCATTATGACCGGGATGGCTCGGGCTCCATCAGCTGCAATGAGCTGCAGCAGGCGCTGTCCCAGATGGGCTACACCCTGAGCCCTGAGTTCACCCAGCTCCTGCTTTCCCGGTACTACCCTCATTCTGCCAACCCTGTCATGCAGCTGGACCGCTTCATCCAGGTGTGCACCCAGCTGCAGGTGCTGACCGAGGCCTTCCTGGAGAAGGACACGAGCATGCAGGGCAGTGTCAGGCTCAGCTTTGAGGAGTTCCTCATCATGACAGCCTCACGGATGCTGTGACCTCAACACAATGCATGAGTTCTCCTTAGGGGCAGAGCCTGAGGAAATGCCAGCCTTAGAGATCCAGGGACCTTGAAGAACCTTCCCCTGCCCCCTAAAATGGAAAAAAGTCAAAGGGGTTTCTTCCCTGTCCTCTCTCTCCTTTCACCACCGTCCCCCCAAAAAAGCAGAACTCCCCTTTGTCTGAGTGGTAACATTTCTAGAAAGGAATCTTAGAACCTGATTGTGACTGCCATGCTGTGGACAGGGGAAGAGTGACCACCCCGTAGGCCCTAGAGCAGGATGGGGACCTGACCCTTAAGGGAGCTCAGCGGTGGGTATCCTCACCAGTGAGCAGCCTCAGCTCACCTCCAGGCTTGGGAGATAGGAGGTTCAGCCCTTTTGGCTCAAGATTTCAAGTGACTTGGTCAGCTCAGGCCTTTGTATCCAGGCAAGTCTTGTGGCCTTTCCTGATGGCCTTTGTCAATGCTAGCTCAGCTCTTACCACCGTATATATTCTCTTTACTTCTTTTGTGTCATTCTATATTAGGCAAACAAGAATTTTCTGAAGATGAAACAAGACCAGGGTAGGGCAGGGCATTTCCCATTGAACCCCCTGCTGCCTGTCCCTCATTGCTGCTCAGGTATGGGGGGCAGCCCAGCCCCTGTCACCTGCTGTTGCCAATGCTTCTCTGTTGTTTTAGGTCTTTAGGGGCCAAAAGTCCAACATATCCATAAGCTTCAATAAAGGGGTGCTACTTCAAAAAAAAGGAAGGATTTCAGGGTCTTTGGGGTTATCACTTGGGACCAGAATTTCTTTTTGATATAAGGATGGTATTGATAACAGTCATTAAAAAAAAAAATTTGAGGCATTGTTACTTTGAGTTTTCTATCAAATTAAAAAAAACAGCAGCATAGACTTGGTTATTAGCAAAAACAGATTAAAAAATAAAGCTCAGTAAAAAATAACACTCTTGGCCTTTTTGGTTATTCAGTCATTTCAGCCATGTCTGACTATGACCCCATTTGAGGTTTTCTTGGCAAAGATACTGGAATGGTTTGCCATTTCCTTCCTCAGCTCATTTTACAGAAGAGGAAACTGAAACAAACAGGTCGATGTGACTTGTCCAAGGTCACACAACTAGCAAGTATCTGCGGTCAGAGTTGAACTCAGGAAGATGAATTTTCCTGACTCCAGGCTCAGTGCTCTATCCACTGAGCAGCCTACCTGCCTTAAACTGTCTTTAAAAAAATAACAATAATCCTTTAATCGTATATGGAATGGGCCCTGGGGCCCTGTTCATTTCCTTTCAGTCTCTCAAGAATGCCTACAAAAGTCCTGTGCACCTTTAACTTCATAAAGTAGGCTTAAAGGACATTAGGGTGATAGTTTAATGTTGGTTTGGTTTTTTTTTAACCCCACAACTGGGGCATCAGTACCTTTTTCCTTAGGCTAACTTGTCCAGTTTGAACAGTGATTATTAGAGTGACACCAATGTGATATTACTAAAATGTGGTATGTTAACTCTTGAAACTAATTCGTTTTTAGTCAGGGTTCAACTTAATTCACGTAAATATCAGTCTTCCAAACTGATCTTTTCTGATCCACTAGCTTCTTGCTGCCTACAAATATGCCCAAATTTCCTAGAGCTTTAAAAAAAAAACCAAAAACCTGAATTGGAACTTAACTATACCCTCAAACTATCGTCCCCTATCTCTCCTCCTTATCACAGGTAAATTCTTGGGAAAAACTGTCTGTAATCCTTGCATCCACTTCTGAATTTCTCACATGCTCCTCAACCCTTTACATTCTGATTCTTCTCACAACCACATGATAGAAGTTAATTTCTCTATGATCACCAATGATCTTTTTTTTTCTCAATCCAATGACTTTTGCTCAATTTTCAGTGCTTTTTGACTCCATACTGTCAACTTTTAAATGTTTATGACACTTCTTTAGTGTACTTCTCTTTGTTGTCTGAGCAGTCCTTCTCAGGTCCTTTTCTGGATCATCAAGCATGCCCTGCCCTCTATTTATGGGTGTACCCTTAGGCTCAGCCTTGGCCCCCTCTCTTCTCTCTTAATACTCTCTTGGTGATTTCATCATCTCTACACCAATAACTCCCAAATGGCTATATCAAGCCCTTGAGATCCAGGCCAACATCTCCAGCTGCCTGTTAGAAATCTCTACATAAATGTCCCATGGCCATCTCAAACTCAGCTCAACATGTCCCAAGCAAAACTGATTATGTCTCTCCCAGAATCCTGCCCTCCTCCTAACTTTCCTATTTCTGCTGCGGGCATCATCAAACTTTCAGCCACACACATTCATAACTTGTGAGTCATCCAAAACTATTCACTCTCACTTAACCCCCACCAATATCCAAACCACTGGCATTTGTTGCCCATTTTATCTCCACAACATTTCTTGCCTCATTCCACTAACAAAGCCATCACTCTGATAATTCAGACCCTCATCACCTCTTGCCTAGACTATTTCAATAGCCTCTCTTTTTCCATCCTCTCTGTGTTCCAAACTGCCTTTCAACCAGCTGTCAAGTTGATGACTCCTAAAGCACAGGTCTGATCATGTCACAGATGCTCAAGAAACTTCCATGGTTCCCTATTGCCTCCAGAATAAAAAACAAAATTCAGTGTCTGGAATTTAAAATTCTTTATAATTATCTGTCTTAGTAGGTTAATTACACTTTACTCCCCTTCACACACACCACGTTCCAGGCAAACTGGCATATTTGTGGTTCCTTTTGTATAATATTGCATTTCTTGTTTCTATGGTTTTTCAGTAGCTGTCCTCCCATGCCTGAAACGATCTCTCTCCTCATTTCTACCTTTTGGAAACTCTAATTTCCTTCAAATAGTAGTTAAAGTATCATCCCCTACTATATGAAGGCATTTCTTGAATGACATATTTTTAGTTCTTTATTTTCACCTACAAAATTACTTATTTCGTACATATTTTAAATTTGCTTTTTATGTGTATGTTGTTCCCCAAGTAAAATGTAAGTTTCTTGAGGACAAAAACTACAGGGTATCCCTAAAGTCTGGACACACAGGGAAAAAATGCATGTTTTAAAGAAATGAAATGTTAACAGATCTTAGCCCTCTTGAGTTCTTTTTCTGGTGTATGCTAAAGGAGAAAGTGTACTCAATGAAAATCACAGATGCAACACACTTAACTGAACGCATAAAGAATGAATGTGCTAAAATTGACAGCAATGTGGAGTTATTACATCGAGTTCATGTGAATCTTGCAAAGCGCATCAACCTTTGCATCACAAATGATGGAAATCATACTGAAGATGTTATTTGTTAATATTCCAATTAAAGTGTTGTTGAAAATTTCATTCATTTCATTTCTCGAAAATATGCGGTTTTGCCTATGTGTCCAGACTTTAGAAACACCCTGTACTTCAAGTTCATCTTATTTTCCTTAATGGCCTATGACAACACTTGCCCAGAATTGTTGCTTAACAAATGTTTGTGCATTGAAATGATTTAATTGAAATTACCATGAATTACAAATGGGAGATAAGCAGTCTAACACAAGAGGGAAAAGAGAGAAATATGTGTAATTGGATAAAATACAATGATCTGTTAAGCTGTTTTTCTCTTTCCTTGCTTTTATGTTAATGCATTTTATGGTATAACTTAAAGGCAGCATGCTGTGGTGGATTGAGAGAGCCATCCTCCTGGAATCAAGACCTGAGTTCAACTTTAGTCAGTCTCTGACACATACTGGCTCTGTGACCTTGGGCAAATCACTTACCTCCTCCGTGCTCCAATCAATTCTCAAAGACTAGAAGTTGCAGAAAAGGTGCTGATTTTCTTTGGAAAAAGGAATTTCTTCACTTAAGCGTTCCCTATGTAGCAAGGTCTGCACGTTGCAAAGGTCATCCCCAACATGTGGCATTGGGGGTGTATTGGTGAGATTTGAAGGGAGGCAGAATAGACATCTCTAGCTTTTTTTTTCATCATGGGAGATTTCAATTCCAGCCAGGAGGGGATGCAGGAAGTTGGGGCCAGAAGCTTGACCCCTCTGCTCTCTTCAGAGAGAGGGCGTACTGGGCTAGAATTACATGTCTGCTCAGGGCTTCAAAATGTTCCACTCTCAATTCCTTTTTGCCCAAGAAAACTTTACTCAACCTTGGGTATATAGGTATATAAAACAGGTATACAAATCAAATATTTACTGATAAGAAATCATAAAGAAATTTATTTCAAAACAATTCTTTGGTATACATATAATTTTACCATTTATTAAAGATGAAAGCAGACTTGCATACTAATGAGATAGATATACTTGTGCATTTTTACATAAAGAATTAAATCTTGGTGGAATATTTGATACTGCAGGACATAGAGCATCTTCAACACTTTTCAGAGTTGATTGATATTTTGATTTTATTACAGTCAATGCTGGGAATGCTGCTTTGCATAAATACGTAGCACAAAATGGCAGAAGTATATTTAGTGCCATTTTAGGAATTGTTGGAAATTTCTAATCCCAAGCCAAAATTCACTTAACAGTTTCGTATGTATAGTAAAAACATTGCAATTCATAACATACGATAGTCTCGAATCTGAGCTGAGGTGTTTCTGGTGGCATTTGTTGGTGTTGTGCAATGTGACGGCACATGCAGTGCAAAGTGCGCATGTTGTGTGTTCAGAACCAAGGCTGCAGTGAAGTTGAACGATGTAACAGGCAAGCGCTGCCAGAAACAGGATTAATTTTTGGTCATTGAGCATTCAAAAACCTTTACAAATTTTTTTCGACTCCCACATTCAGTTAAGGGGTCACAACCTACAGTTTAAGAAGCACTGATCTAGGGAATATGGTTTTTAGGTTAAATCTAATTTCTGATCATTGTTCACCATTAGAGAAAAGGAGGGTTCCTTTTATATTCAAGATTTGACCCCTTTTCTACCAAATCTGCATTTCACAATGAACACACATAGTAATTAGCCAAGAAACACATTATTCCAATTTGATAGCAAAACAGAAAAATCAGAGAAGATACACATAGGAGAATATATACTGGACTGCATAGCATGGAGGGGTTCTCCCATTAGGAATGTGATAACTCAGCTCAAACAGGAAAGTCCTGTATCTCACCTGAGAGCAAACCAGGGTTAGGGACATGGTGGAGACTTCCCAGTTCACCCATGTCTTCGCAGAATCTTTTCCTTCAGCAACCTAAAGTGGGATTGACCTCGTATACTTTCTCTCTAAAAGCTAGAATCCAGAAGTGCTCAAACCAGCTGCAGACACCAAAGCAGACTTTGAGTTGCAAAGCGGCTATAAAGACTCAAGATTTCCCACCTTCACCAACTCTACCCCATCCCTCATGCAGCTAAGGGCCTTCATCTCTGTTAGTGGAGAGAGGGGGCTTTGGGACTGGGGCTACATCAATATTGGTGAAATCTCCAGTCCTTATCCCTTTCCCTACTTTATGGTTTAATAAGCCCTTCCACACCCACCATCCCAGTTGATCTACATGAAACCCTTATGATGTTGGCCATAAACAGTAATTGTGATTTCCATAGAGCTTTAAGCTTTGTAAAGTCCTTTCCTTACAGCAGCCCTGTGGATTAGCTCATGCAAATTCTCTTAGCTGCATATTACAGGTGAGGAAAATGAGGCTCAGAGAGATTAAGTGATTTTGCCAAAGCTCCACAGCTAATCAGAAACAGAGCCCAGACTGAACTTTAGCTCTTCTGATTCATTATCCAGGCCTCTCTCTCTACTCCTACTTTTACTCATAAATCTCTCTCCTCTCTCTCTCTGTCTGTCTCTTTCTCTCTCTCTCCTTTCTCCCCTTCTCTTTCTGTCTGTCTCTGTCTCTCTCTCTTCCCCCTCTCTCTTTCCCTCTCTCTGCATTTGATTGCTGCAAATGCCGTTCTATTGTTGATTGTCATAGTGACTATGTTGCCAAATGTTGTTATGGGTATGCTGTTACTAAGCACCTAATAGTAAAATGTCCTATTAGTAAAGTTGGTTGGTCGTTGCTCTTCATTCTCGAAAAAGACCAAAATGACATCACTATGCTTGAGTCAAGATACAATTTGTCGGACTGTGACTGATCAGGCCAATACAAGCTCAGAATGCTCTACCCCAGGTAGGGCACAAATAGTCAGTGTAAACATTTGGGGTGGATACTCCAAACTTGCACATCCTGTGTTTCCTTTGAGCTGTTTCAATTCTGCTTTGCTTATATCTGCTTCTCTGATGTGGGCACGCCATGCTGAATGGTCCTGTGCCAGTGTCTCCCATATCCTATGATTAAATGCTATTACAGGGAAAGGTCTCATGTAACAAAGGTGTTTCCTCATCCCACTGGATCATCTCTAGTAAAGGTGCCTTGTATACCCCAGCTTATGGCAGTTAGGTGGCACAGTAGATGGAGTGCTAGACCTAAAGTCAGGAAGACTCATCTTCCTCAGTTCAAATCTAGCCTCAGACACGTACTAGCTGTGTGACCCTGGGTAAGTCACTGCACCCTGTTTGCCTCAATTCCTCATCTATAAAATGAGCTGGAGAAGGAAATGGTAAACCATTCTAAGTGTCTTTGCCAAGAAAACGCTAAATGGGTCATGAAGAGTTGGACATGACTGAAGTAACTGAACAAAACATTGCAGCTTAAATGAATTCTCTACCATGATGAACCCTATAAAATAAATGTTTTCTCTGCACCCTGTCAATCAGTCTTCGCTGTCTCAAGTCTCTACCTCTTCTTCAAAGGAATTCTTGGGAGAAAAGCATTCTGCTGGGGAAAAAGCCGTGGGTCTGAAGCGAGAAGACTTAGGTCAGAACCCTGAATTAGCTACTTATGACTGTTGTGATCTTGTCAAGTCTGTCTTTCCTGGGTCTCACTTTGCTTTCTCCCCTGTGCAATAAGAATCCTAGGGGAAATGATCACTAATGTCGCTTCCAGGTCAAATTGATGATCAGTCAACTCGTAGAATCAACTATTCCACAAAATAAGTGCTTTCTCTGGTGCCAATCCAGCAAGATTCACTTTTCATTATCAAAATGTTCCATTTTACACTGACTGGTGAAAGAGAATCAAACTGTTGATAAAGGCAGTATGGTATAGAAGAGAGGGTACTGGACTTAAGAGTAAGGAAGGCTTGTGTCAAAAGCCCAGCCTAGACCCCAGCTTACTGTGTGACCCTGGGGAAACCACTTAATTAATTTGTGCCTCAGTTTCCTCATTTGTAATATGAGAGTAGGCCAGCAACAAGTATTTATTAAGCTCTTATTGTATGCCAGGAATTGTGCAAAGCATGAAAGATACAAATATAAGCAACAAGAATAGAAAATGGGAAATTTCCCAATGAGAAAAGAGGGTCACAGGAACAGAGGGATTTCCAGGGTGAGAAGATTGCAGGCACTGGCAGATGTTCCAGAGTGAGAAGGCAGCTGAGACAACAAGAGAATTGGAGCAGACAAACCTCTCAGATCTCATTCAACTATTAATCTAGGATCGTTTTTTTCCCCTGTCACTGATGGGTAGTTATCCTTTATTTGATATCAACAAATTGAGAATGCAGAAAAAGCATTTCTTCCCATTGAAAACCTTCAAATACAGAATTTTCAAAGGTAAGTACCTAAAATACAATAATGTTGAGACATATATATATACACATATACATATATAATACACACACAAAACACTTTGCAAACCTTCAAGCACAATATAAATATTAGGATTTTCATTATTTTAGGACAGCTAGGTATGAATGGCTAGAGTGCCAGATTTGGAGTCTTCATGAGTTCAAATCTGCCCTCAGAGACTTACTAGCTGTATGACCCTGGGCAAGTCACTTAACCCTGTTTGCCTCAGGTTCATCATCTGTAAAACGAGCTGGAGAAAGAAATGGTAAACCACTGTAGTATCTTTGCCAAGAAAATCCCAAATGGGGTCATGAAGAGTTAGATATGACTGAGAAATTACTGACAACAACTTTTTCATTATTTATAGTGATCTCAAGGACTCCTGGGGAGAAATTGACCTTGATGTGGTCATCAGTTGGAGCGAAGGGGGCAAGATGAGGGAAAAGAGCACCTTTGCATAAACTCAAGAAATAGAGAAAAGGGGGGCAGCTAGGTGGTGCCGTGAGTAGAGCACCAGTCCTGGAGTCAGGAGGACCTGAGTTCAAATCTGGCCTCAGACACTCGAAACACTTACTAGCTGTGTGACCTTGGACAAGTCACTTAACCCCAATTGCCCTGCCTTCCCCCCTCCAAAAAAAAAAGAAAGAAATAGAGAAAAGGGAAGACTGAAGGCTTCCTTTCCATAGGTTACAAAGACCAACAGAGCTGATCTGGATCTGGAGCATGTGCCAACCCATTGCTGTTGTACCACATGTTGAGTGGTGTATACATTTGTGCTAAGTATTTATGTCATAACACACTCAAACTATTCCATATTCCCAGAGCTGTGACTACAGAAGGGGCAAGAATTAAAACAGGGGTGGGGAATCTGCAGCCTCAAGACCACACATGGCCCTCTAAGTCCTCAAGTGCGGCCCTTTGACTGAATCCAAACTTAGACCTAGAGGGCCACAGGTTCCCCACCACTGGATTAAACCAATCTCCCCTTTATGGGTCCTCTCTCTCTTTTCCCTCTTCCACCATTATTCACTACCCTTTGATCCCCCTCCATGATCATTTGCTCTCAAGAAAGAACAGAATATGATTAAGACCCTCTGTTGCTCCTTCCAAGGAATTTTCAGTTAAAACCTCTTCCCACTGTAGACCAAAAGACTCCTTTTGTGGTGAAGAAATTGAATCTATTCGTCAGTAAGGAAGGAACTTTGAGGCAACAGTCCATCTTCATAAGCCTAGAGACCATTGTTCTAGGCAGCTGCCTACTCTGCCTCTAGAAAAGGGACCCAAAGAATCCTCTCAGACACTCAAATGGAAGGCCATCTGCAGCTGGGTCGATCAGTCCATAAATCACAAATCAACAAGCATCTATTAAGTACCTACTAGGGGCCATGGGCTGGGGTAGGAGCTGGGAATACAAAGATAAAAATGAAATATTTCCTGCCTTCATGGATCTTGCACTTTATCAGAGGAGAGGTGTTTACATTATAGTCACATAACTATATACAAAATAAGGTCTGAGGAGAGAGACATTGACAGCTGAGGAGGATCAGGAAAGGTCTTGTGTAGGAACAGAAGTATGCTGGAGACAGTCTGAACCAACTCAAAGGCTGACTGCTAAATTTTCATTTTCATTTTCAAACATTTATACCTTGGAAAACGGTAAACACTACAAATCAGGGCTTGGGTTTTTTTCATTGCTGTTTTTGCTTATTTGTCTACTCTAGACTTAATCTTAGACTTGGTCTTGGAGAGATAGTGTATTGCTTGCCTTCTCAGTGGGTGGGGGAAGAGTAGGAGGGAGGGAGATAATTCAGAAGCCCAAATTTTTTTAAAATGAATGTTAAGAATAAATAAATAATAAATGCATTTTTTTAAAAAAGAAAGTGACAGAGAAAATGTTAATAATTCAAATTAAAGTAAAAGTGATGTGTAATGTATGTGTGTGCGTGTACACACGCACACACACACACACACACACACACACTCTTTTTTTCTGGAGAGGAGCTTGTTAAACATTTAGCAGCATTTACCTTCTACAAAAACCCTTGTGTAGAAGGTCACGAGTAGGCTGAGACTTTAAGGAAATTAAAAATTCTAAGAGGTAAAGATGAAGAAGGGGCAAATTCCAGACATAAGGAGACATATGACGGGAGATGGAAAATTATATATGAGGAAATGCAAAGACGGTCAATTTGGTTGGATGATAATGTGTATGAAGGGGAGTAAGGCATAATAAGTCTAGTTTTGAAGGGCATAGCCACCATTGAGTAGGTAGCCAGAGAATCTTGTCATGCCAAAACAATGTTGGGGCCAGGATAAGTGGACACTAAATAAATGGCCACTGGCCTCTGTTGCCAGGCCAGATTAGCAGTCACTCTAAAGTGTGGCCAAATGAAGTCCCCTCTCATTTGCCATGAGTAACCATTGATTCAGCATGGGTTGTTGGGTTGCTTTTAATTGCTTTTTTCTTTCCCCATAGACTTCAAGACATCAAGGGCAGGATGTCTTTTGTAACTGTGATGGTTAAATGGTTGCATGTGTACTTTCTTTCTTCTACTTTATGGACCAAATTCAAGGGTAATAATGGAAAACTCATTTCCTTACGGATGAAGAAAATTACCTACCATGAAAGCTGACATATAATCAGGCATAGGAAACCAGGGATGTTGAAGAGTAAAAATCACAATCACGGCCAAAGTTGAAAAAACAAAACCCAAAACCCAAATAGAAAGACAAGGTCCCTTCAATCATCAACATGGAATAGCATGTGCTAATTTCCAGGCATGGTCATATATGCAGAATGTTAAGGACTAAAGGGAATTTAAAGATCATTTAATATAATCCTCTCATAAAACAGAAACAGGAAACTGAGGCCTAACTGGTTGATGGCAGAGCTAGTGCTAGAACTCAAGTCTTCTGAATCTTAGTCTAAGACTGTTTCCTACATTGTTCTACTATACCTGAGAGCTGCGGTCTGGGAAGAGGGTGGGGATTACAGGGAGGAATGGGGGCATGAAAGTAGGAAAAACATCTGGGTCTAGTCACTCTAAGGGTGACAGAGGGCCCAAAGCCAATCAAGGCTTATTCTGAAAACTAGGGGCTAGGAAATTCTGCTGTGAAGAGTAATAGTAAGAGCAAATCTAGCAGCCTCAGGTCCTCTCTGGGTTAAATGTAGTGTCTTTTGAGGCAGAGACCCCCTAAATAAAAGATTCTGACTGATAACTAGCTCTTGAAATTTTGTCTGGTGAATCTATAAGTCACTTGTCATTGTCCTAAATCCCTCTCTACCATAGCAGGTGGAGAGTTCCAAAGCTTCTTTGGGCAACTGGTGTGTTAACCAGCAGCCACACTCTTATGAGTGATTGCCATCCTTCTGTGCCTTTTCATAGTCCATGTCTTTTGTAGTTTCCAGTCTATTCTGGGCCCACATTTACTCAACTATGACATAGGCGAACACAAGAAAAAGCAGGAAAGCGGATGAACGAATCCTTAACATGTTAATAGCTGAAGATAAATTAATGTGTCCATTGTTCTAGATGGTATTGGTATTTTCAAAGAGAATTCCAGGATTAAGATGATGCCTTAGTGGAGTTATTCACTAATGGTGGGAAATTCAGGCCAGTGGAAGGCTGAGGGGGAATGAAATTGGGGCAGGAGATGATTTTGCTGTTATCGCCGTTTTTGTCCAGTCATTTCCGTCGTGCCTGACTCTTTGTGAGGGTTTTCTTGGAAAAAAACCATTTTCTTGTGGTTTGCTATTTTCTTCTCCAGCTCATTTTACATATGAGGAAACTAAGGCAAATGGGATTAAGTGACTTGCCCAGGGTCATAGAGCTAGTAAGTGTGTGAGGGTATACTTTGATGACTCTCAAATTACAGTTTCTAAAGTGATTGCTTGCTATGGCTACTCATGTGAGCTTTCATGATCTGGAGCCTACTTCTGTTTCTTCTGGTTAAATATAACTGTCATAGACATCAGGTTAGAGGAGACCTATACTGCTCGGAGCCTTATACAGTAGGTACATTCTTGTCCCATCAGGAATGACATTACCCATGATGCTCCAGCTCCCAGGAGCTGGGCCTGGTAGAAGGGCATTGAACTGTTTTGATAGTAATGGAATGTCATCAGTTAGAAACAGAGACGTGTTGGTAAATGTTTAACAATCAAGTCGTGTGTGTGTGTGTGTGTGTACACATATATACATATATATTTAAATTTAATGCTCATTAACATTTTCTCAAATGCTTAGATCAGTTAAGGAAACAATAAATAAATTAATAAATCAAGCCTGATTTGTAGAGTTTACTAATTTCCAAGTTGTAAATGGTCACACTGAAAATTTAAGAATCAGCCCTCATGAGTCTTTAAGCAGTGACTCCGGCACACCCCTAGTTAGAAAGTAGTAAAAAACAGGATAAATATCAGGGATGAAGAGGGGCGTATCCCAATTCATGGAGTTGACCAGAACCAAAGCTAAAGACTGACTAGTAAGACATGTTGGTTGTTGACCAAGTTATGGAGAGTATAGAACCAGGAATGGATTGGTCAAACTGCCATTTGTGAGCAGGTTAGAGAGGACAGCTGCAGAGACCAACAGAGTTGCAGTTGATACAGACTGATAGCCAAGACCTATAGGTGTCAGGGTTCACAACAGCAAAGACCATTATAATTATATTCCCCAGTTTGCAGGTGGGAACAGAGAGGAGAAAGTTTTCTCTCCAGACTATGCTGAGGAAGAGGAATGTCTTTAACTGGAGAATAGGTGTTTGGATATCCCTAACATTTTTTTATTTCCCCTTCCATTTCCATTAAATGCTTTTGCTGATTCTATTCTTTTCTTTACCTAGGGTTCTGTTAGCACTCTAATAAGTGAGTTTTTAGTCCCAAGTTAAATTCAAAGATCCCCAGTTTCATACTGGGATGGGGGTTAACACCACATGGGATATGCTAATAAAAAAATTCCCCTTCCACATAAACCTAGGCCTGTTAGGGCCTTGTGTTGACTGACTTGTTCACAGCACATCTGCAAATAAGAGGGACCTGAAGAAGTCACTTGGTCCCTATGTGATATGTAACACTGGACTGAGAATCATGAAATCTGTATCAGTTTTAATGCAATTTTTGCCACTTCCTCTGTGAAAATGGGCAAGTTATCTATTTTCTCTGAGTCTTACTTCCCTCACATGTAAAATGAGGGTGTTATCTCTAAAGTTCCTTCTATCTTTAATATTCTATGAATCTATAATTTTGTAACTCAGAAGTTCTTATCGACTTGCTTTAAAAGGCAGGAATATGGCAGACATCCATCCAAAAATAATCCAATACCTCCATGCAATCTGACTTCTCTTAGCAATGAAGCCTGTTTTAGCATTTATTCAGCATATCCCACCTTCACAATATCTTACAGATGGAAATCAGTTCCCACCACAAGCCCTTATTTTTTCACAAATGGGAAATCTGGGCGAGTGAAAGAAAATGATTTGCCTGAGGCCTCATGTGGTTTAGATGGGGCTACTTTCTCCTTTGGAGCACAGGGGAACGTGTGCTTCCCCTGGACCAAGGCTATTTTATCAATTAGGCAATGAAAGAGTTTGGGGAGAGACTGAAGTGGTACCAGGGGGACAAAAGAAAAAAAGAATATTAACAACAAAGCAATTTTGGGAGTGGGATTGTAGACAAACATGCCTGATATGAGAACACCTGGACCACAGATGGAAATCTATTCCTTACCCTACTTGCTCTCTGACACTGTTACTAACATCTTAATGTGCCCTGTAACTATTTCTGAGTCTCCCACTAGTACACAGTCGCTGCACGTAATTTTGTTTGAGGAATGGAGGTACTTACAAGGAATGGAGGGAAGAGAGAAGCATGAGGGATGAGATTCAATAGACATTTATAAGATCATAGATTTAAATCTAGAAGGAAATAGTGAATACTGAGTCCAACCTTTTCTTTTTTTAAGTGAGGAAACTAAGGCCCAGAAGTGACTGGCCCAAGGTCACAGAAGAAGTTAGTAGTAGAGGTAAGATTTGAATCCCAGTCCTCTGGTTCGAAATCTAGAATTTTTTAAGCAGCTCCATGACGCTTGTCAGAATGTATCACTTGAGTCCTTCAAACAACATGTTGGAAAGTGAGTTTGCGTTTCCTCTAAATAGTGCTCTACATCCTGATTTTCCTATTTTAATGGTAGGAAATTAGCTCTCTTAGGCCCATTTGGATCAACCCTGACGTAAGGCCAACCCCACGATACTTCAAACTAAGCATGAGGGGAGAATGATAAGAGCTTGCTCTCTTCTCATTCATTCCCTTGAATAGAGATAGCAGGATGCAAACTGGATGTAAGATCTACAATATGAGAGGCAGTATGACAGCGAAAAGGCCACTGGCTTTGGAGTCAGATTACTTGGGTGACCTTGGTTAGAGAAGTGATTTAATTTCACTGGACACTAGTTTCCTCAATTCGTAAGTTGAAGGAGCAGACTCTCTCATCTCTGAGGTCTTCTCCAGCTCTAAATTCTATAATCCTTGGAAGAGGAAGGAAGTTCAGCTGGCCAGGCAAAGGAGAGATCCAGGTTTTTAAAGGTAGAAAAAAAGAAAGAAGCAACAGGTTTTCATGGCAATTGAATAGGATATGGAAGGAATGAGGAGCTTAGTTTTCCTGGAAACTCCTTAAGTTAAGAATTATTCATTGTTATCCTTTTTTTAAAAATTTAACCTTCCTTCCAAAGTATACACCTTGCCTACCCAGAGAGCTGTCTCTTACAACAAAGAATACACACACACACACACACACACACACATACAGAGAGAAATAGAGCAGCTAAGCAAAATGAAGTTAATTTTTAAAAAGTCATTAATAAATTGAGTTTATTGACTTTAATTTTTTTTCTTAGAAGAAATGGCAAGGATGACCTAACCTCACATCTTGTCCCTCATCCCCTACACACATTTGTGTTTCAAGCAGGCTTTGGCCTAAATCAGAGATTTTAACCTTTTTGTATCATGGGTGTTTTTAGTAGCCTTTTGAAGTCTATGGACCCCTTCTCAGAATAATGTTTTTAAATAAGTGAAGGAAATGTTAAATTTCAAGGATTTTTCCCCTCCAAGTTCATGAACACTCCAAAATCTATCCATGGATGAACTCTGAGTCCTCTTTCAACCTTAAGTCTAAGTTGATTTGACCTTAACGCCTTAATTCTCACTACAGTTGTACACTGGAGAAATTTTGCAAAACTGCAACTTTGTCAATCAAATCTCATTATAAAAACTCAAGGGTCATCGTACTATAAGAAATGGTGGAAATAAAGAATCCAGAGAATCATAGGAAGACCCATACAGTGGAGTAAGCAAAATTAGAAAGAAAATATATGCAATAATTACAACAATGTAATTCAAAAGAACCTCCTCCCTCCAAAAATTGAAACTGAATTCCGTGAACTTTTAATGACAAAGCTGAGCCCCAAAGAAGAGATATAAGAATGTACCTCCTTCTATTGAAGATATAAGGGACTACAGGTGTGAGGCATTGCATATAATGCAAATCAACCAATCAACAAGTATTTATTAAGCATCTACTGTGGGCCAGCCTTGAAGGATGTATTAGTTTACTGAATGTTTCCTCCTCTTTTTAATTCTTTATTACTAGGAATGACTCTCTAGGGTAGGGATGGGAGTGAAAAATGTATTTGAAAATGAAGGTGATAGAAGAACAAAAATATCAATACATTTTAAGTGGAAAAAAAATCTTTACAAGGAGACCTTCCTCTTTTATGGAACCCAGAAGGAAACTGTTTAGGAAAATGAAAAGGGAGCCCAGTTAGCATGTGAATAATCTCTCTCCACCTGCACCCCCCTCCTCATTTGTGTTTTTCTAAATTTTCATTTTCAAATATTGAGTTCCCTTAATATTTCTTTAAAAAAAAACTAAAAATATTCACATATTTCTTTTTTGACTTGGTTTTCCATGTAGTTCCTCAGACAAATGGGGCTTGCAGACAGTCCAGACTTAATCAGCTTATCATTCTCAAGAGATGCCATGTATAAGAGGGTTTTCTTCTTGTTGTTACTCTCCAAATGCATTTGAATTAATGATACATGAACAAGGATAAAGAAGATGCAGCAAAATTATGCTTGTGTGTGTGTATGTGTGTGTGTGTGTGTGTTTTAAGCAGCAAAGCAAGCATTAGAATGTTCTCTAAATACTTGTGGCTCAGCTCATGTTAACGCCAGCAAACATAGGGGAAGCAATTAGCATCTGGCATTTCTTACTTGGCCAGCAACTGTGTGTATATCGAGTTCAGAAGCCAAACACTGCATTAAGGGCGGATGAGATCCAAATCACTCTTTATATAGCTCTCTTCATCTAGTGTGATGAATAACCAAAGACAAAAACGAGGCAAGCATTGTAAACACTTATATAATATGAAAGATACATTTTTGATCAGTTATCTCCCTTCTTCTTTTTATTGCATTGGGAGCCAATATCATCTTACTGCTGTTCTGATGCCTTCAGATAAGCACACCACTTCTCTAGGATAAGGAAAAATACTTAGATTTGTGCCAACATAATTGTGTATAAGTGAGGGGGACAAACAGATACGTTAATCAAATGGCTTTGTGAGTTGAGTCAATGCTGGAAAATGAAACAATATTATGCAAATAAATTCAGAGTGAAATTGACCTAGAGCTTTTAAAAAAAAAAGGTGGTCTTCAACTGGAACCAAAATTAAAGAACAGAGAAGTTTTCCAAAAGTCTTCATGGTGGGGTTGGGTTTTCTTAGGAAAAAATAGTGTTATTCATTAAATAAAAATGTTCACTTGGCTATTTCTTAGATCAGGAATTACTTTTTTATATTATTTGGTATACATTGTTTTTCTTTGCACATACTTCATATTTACTATCAGGGTATACTCTTTGGGGTTCTTCCAGGTCCTTTTGATTGTTAAATTTCCAGTGTGAGCATTTATACCTAGGAAGTCCCCAAACAACTACAAATCAGGCCTTGATTGATTGTTTGGTTCATTGTCCAGACTTCAGAAAGAGATAGGGAAAATGTTAATAATGCAGGATAAACTTAAAAATGTGTTGTGCAATTTCAGAGAGCTAGTTGTTAAACATTTGGCAGCATATCTCTGTATTTACTTTTATGTATATGTGTTATTATCTTTCCCAACAAAATGTGAGCTGCTTGAGGGCAAGCACTGTTTCTTTTCTCTTTTCATTTTTTTCCTACTGACTTGCACAAATAGGCCCTTGCTAAATGTTTGTTGAAGTGTGGTAGAACAACTAGCTTGTCTCCTTTCCAGTTTCCTCCCCACCCATCTTAAACTGGTGGAAATCAATTGTGTAACCAAACACATAAAAAACAGCAAAAACTTGAAACAAGTAAACTTTGAACTAAGTAAACTCAAGCTACCAAATTTCAAATTGACAGAGTTGACGAAGGAGAAAGCTATGGTGAGAAGCAATTTTGATCAATTTTGGGGCAAGGTAGAGTTCAGCACAAGGTAAGTGTTAGTGGTACCACCAGAAAAGGATGAGAATGCAGCTCAGCTTCCAATGGGTTTTATAAATCTTGTATCCAGATCAAAGTGGCAAGATCCCATCCATTCCACAACTATTTGTTGAGTGCCTATTACGTACAACATGTCCTGCTTGGTGCTGGCGTTGCAATGACAAAATGAAAAACTTCAAAGAACTTACAATCGACCTACTGAGGAATCTACTGTGAATCTTCAGGCTTGGAAAACATCTTTCAGATTTATCTAGATTGTCAAGGTAGAAACCAGCAGAGAGATGAACATAAAGTTGAAAAAGTGTTACAAAGGAAAATGGGACTGCAAGGTTTAATAGGCATAATACTAGCCTAACATGCCAGGAGACTAAGTAGCATTTTAATTGCCCACTTACTCCAAATATTTAATTCAGAATATCGAATAAGGATTTTTAGGGTAGAAATATAGATCCTATTTCATACTGAAAGTCAAAGAAAAAAATTGGATTTACTCTACAAGAATTGGTTTTATAATCAATGAAGTTGTATCAGTAATTAACTTCTCTGAATATCAGTTTCCCCATCTGTCAAGAAGTAATGACACTTGCATGGCCCACCTCATAGGAATATTTTGAATATTAATAGATACCATACATATGAAACCACTTTAGAAAATATAAAACTCTACAAAATATAAGTTATTATATAATAATATTACATAATAGTTTAAGTTGTTACCACACTCAAAATAGGCTTGAGGACACAGAGGTCATCAGGTCCATTCCCCCTGATTTTCCAATAGTATTTATGTGTATCTCAACTTTCCAACCCTCAAGTGATGTACAATAGAATAAGAGAGTTTTATAACATGCACAGATACCCATATAAAATGGGGAAAATATGATGAAAGGTCCAGGTAAAGAATAACAGGAAAAAAGCAAGTTCATTTTCAGTTTTTGGAGGATGAAGGAAGACTCCATGGAGAAGGCGGCACTCTATCTGGGCTTTGAAGTCGATTTCCTCCAATTTTTCAAATGAAGGTATCAATATCCAGAGACTTTAAGGGACTTACAAAAAATTACCTAGCTAATAAGTGGCTGAAAAGGGATTCAGATTGAAATCTTCCTGACTCCAGGTCAAGCACCTTATCCAGTATGATATACTTCCTCTCTAAACAAGAGATATGAGGAGATATTTCTAAACTTAAATCAGATAGAGGGTTAGGATAGAGACATTGTCCTTAGTGAGCAGGAGAATAAGAGGAAAAGACAGATTAAATGGTTGGTGATTCTACTTAGATGCTTGGATGTTCTGTATATCAAATGATCTTTTCCTTATGGAGAGAAAAATCTTCAAACCGCCAAGACTCTGGGAATTGGCAGATTCCACTCCTCGTGGGAAGAAAGCAGCTAATGATTTTTCCATTCATTTTATACTGGGTATGGGGTGGCCTGTCTCTGTCAGTCTTAGCATTTGTTAAGCACTTTCTTTGTGTCAATCAATCAAAAAACACTTAAATACCTACTATGTGCCAAGTGCTGTGCTAAACGCTGGAGACACAAAGAAAAGAAGAGGGGTGTCTCTGTTCTCTAGGTGCTCAGAGTCTAATAGAGGAGATGGCATACAAACAACTATGTACAAACAAGAAATGTATGGGATAAAATGGGTATGGGAAAGTGCTAAGGTTGAGGAAAACTGGGAAAGGCTTCTTTTAGGAAGTAGGACTTGAGCTAAGTCCTATGTGAAAGGCACAAGGAAAGCTAGGAGGCAGAGATGAGGAGGAAGAGCATTCCAGACATGAGGAATAGCCAGTTAAAATGCTCAGAGATAGAGTGTTATGTTGAAGGAATAACAAGGACACCCATTCCTGGAGATGAGTAAGGTATAAGAAGATTGGAAGGGTAGGAAGGCACCAGGGCTATGATAGCTGAACATTGGATTTTATATTTGATCCTGAAGGTTACAAGGGTTCACTGAAGTGTTGTTGTTGTGTTGTTGTTTTAATAAGTGGGGTAATATGGTCAGACTTGCACTTTAAGATCAATTTGACTGCTAAATGGAGAACGGACTGGAGTAGGGAGAGACTTGTGGCAGGAAGTGATAAAGACCTGCACCAGGGTGGTGGGATTGACAGAGGAGAGAAGGCAGCATATACAAGAGATGTTACAAAGGTAGAAATGACAGAATTTGATAACTGTTTGAATCAGGAGTAAGAGAAAGAAGACTCAAGGATGACATCTAGATGGCAAGTCTAAGAGATCAGGAAGATGATGGGAAGTTAGGAAAACAGAGAAGTTTTTTGGGAAAGATCAGTTTTGGACATGTTGGAGTCTAAGATGTCTACAGAACACCTAGTTCAAGATATTTAACAGGCAATTAGAGATGCAAGACTAGAAATCAAGAGAGAGGTTAAGCCTGGATAAATACTGGGAAGACCTATATGAACTGATGCAAAGTGAAATGAGCAGAACCAAGAAAACATTGTAAACAGTAACAATAATTCAAGGATAACTGTGAAAGACTTTGTAATTCTGATCAATACAATGAGCCACCACAACTCTAGAGAACTCATTATATAAAATGTTATCCTTCTCCAGGCAGAACTGCTAAACTAGGAGTACAGATTGATGCATATGTTTTTCTTTCTCTATTTTTCTTGTTTTGTTTAGAACATGACTAACGAAAAGATATGTCATGCATGACTATGTGTGCATATATATATAATGTATGTGTGTGTATATATGTACACACACATATATATGTGTATGTGCATATATATATATATATATATATATGTATATAGGCATTGTATTCCTTACCTTCTCAATGCATGGGGAGGAAGTAAAGGGAAAACAGAGAATATGGAACTAAAGATAAGAACAATTTTTTTGTAAGAAAAAAAGCTGGATAAATAGATCTGAGAATTATCTACACACAGATGATAATTAAATCTATAAAAGCTGATGAAATCACCAAGTGGAAGAGAATAGAGGGATAAGAGAAATGAGTCAAGAACAGAGCCTTTAGGGAAACCTATGGTTCCCAGGTATGGCCTGGATGAAGATATAGCAAAGGGAACTGAGAAGGAGTGGTCAGACAGGTAGGAGAAAAACCAGGAGAGATTGGTGACATGAAAACCTAGATAAAAGAGAGCATCAAGGAGAAGGTAATCAGCAGTGTCAAAGGCTACAGAGAGCTAACAAAGGGTGGAGATTGAGAAAAGGCCATTAGATTGGGCAATTAAAGGTGACTTTGGAAAGAGCCATGTTGATTGAATGATGATGTGAGAAGCCAGACTTCAGAGTTCAGAAGAGAATGAGAGGAAATGAAATACAAGCATCCACTGCAGACACTCTGCTCAAGGAATTTAGCCACAAAAGGCAGGCAAGATATAGGACAACACTTATGACGGATGGGGTCAAGTGAGAATTTTTGAGGTTTAGAGGAGACATGGACATGTTTGTAGGCAGCAGGGAAGGAGTTAGTAGATAGGAAATGATTGAAGGTTAGCGTGAGAATAGGAATGATAGAGGATGGCAAACCCTGGGGGAGGCAATAGAATGGGATGGGATCACTTGTACATGTAGAAAGAGAAAGAGTTTTGCCTCGGTAAGGAGAAAGGCCACTCTTCGGGTAAAATAGGAGTGAAGGAGGAAGTAGGGGCAGAGGGTATCTGAGTGAAGTGAGATGAGGAGGTCGGGAGAAGAGGGAGCTCCGGGCAAATGACCTCAATTTTTTTCCCGTAAATATGAGGCAAGATTCTCAGATAAGATGGTGAGGGAAGAAGGAACAGTGGGAGGTTTGAGAAGGGATAAAAAGGCTTGAGAAAACTCCCATAGTGAGTAGGATAGTGAATCAGTTAGGGAGGAGTAAAAGGAATGCTTTACAGAAGTCAGGGCCCAGTTGAGATTATGTGACATTAACTTGTAGTAGGCCCAGTAAACATGTTTTTTCTGGCTTCAGTCAGTAGAATGTGCATGGGAGTGAAGGCAATGGATGGTGGGAGTGATCTAAGACTGAGGTTTGAAAGAGTTGAAGTGTTAATCTAGGAGAGAGAGATGGCAGAGCCCTTTTTTTCTTGTATGGGGAAGAGAAAGCACCGAGGTGAGAACTCCAACTGAAAGGAGAATCTGCCGTAGAGACAAGTTTCACAACCAAATACCTAGTGGTTTATCACCTAGCAACCAACACAAGATTAGAAGAGCACTAGGCAGGGATGATGTACCCTGCAAAACCAGCAGGAAAAAGAGTTGATGGAAGTCACATGACGACAGTACTAAAAACATTGGCAGGTCTGACTGCAGCATCAGGGACGTGAATTGTCCCTTCACGCGTGCATTCTCACCATGTTTTTATCCTTTGATATGCATGTTTTTAGATGTGTCCACCCTTCTATCTTAGAGTATGTGTAGTTCTAGGAAAATGTGCCCTAAATTTGGGGGTGGGTAGTAAAGGTTCTACTGTCCTTCTTTTTCACTATGCCATTTCAATAATTTTTTTAACTGTGTGTTCTCCAACTGACTCATAAAAGAAACACGTCTGTGGGGGCTTATGAGCTATAGATTTTGAATAGATATGGGCTCACAGATTATCACGAGCCTGGCCTCTGGGGGAGCCTACATACAAAAAGATAGTGTCGGAGGTACTATATCGGCACAAATATAGTTAATTTTTTTCCACACATGATTTTTGTCTTTCAAAAATCTTCATGTTTTTTAAATGTATGAAATGAGTAACTCAGTCCCCTTGTGAGGTAAATCATTCAGTGCAGTGAAATTCAATCCAACAAACATTTACTATGAACAAGACACTGCGGCCAGGCAATGGAAATATAAAGACAAAATGATAAATAGTCTCCACCCTCAAGTAGCTAACCTTCTACTAAAGAGAAGTATGCAACATTTAAATAGAGAAGCAAATATAATTCCAGGGGGAAAAGAACTCTAACCCCTAGAGGAATCAGTGAAGGCACCTTGCAAAAATAAGCATCTAAGCAGATTTTTCAGGGAAAGGAAGATTCTATGAAGCAAAAATAATAAAGAAGAAGATTCTTGGTATATGGAAGAATCTAGACAAGGGCCTAGATCTGTGAAATGGAATACTAAGTTTAGGAACAGTAAGTAGGCCAATTTGGTTCACAAGTCAGTATTTATTTCCCTATGAACTGATAGGATGTTTGCATTAAGACTTTATATTATCCTTTAAAACAAAAACCGTGTGAGTCATATAGCAGATGGTTAGATAAAATTAATCTTAATGAAGAACTACACTCTTGATCAAACCATTCATCATGCAATTAAATACTGATTCCTTATGAGGTATCTTAGAATGAAGTAACTCCCTATCAGGGAACTAAGTCTAAAGGAGAGGTCTATCAATTATAATGTCCTGAGAGTTAGGAGCCCCAAATGCTAGAGACTTTTCAGACATGCCCTGGGGACAGGACCAACAAAACCTTAGCCTACTCCAAAGCTTTTCACAGTGTTTGGTCATCGTAGCTCCATGCTAGTTTTTATTATGTGTATAACTGCATTAATCAATATTGGTTAATACAGAATATATACATACTCATACCCATTTAAACATAACTATATTAATAAGTAAAACCTTAATCCCCTTGTTGGGATTTTTCTGTGTTCCCCCTCCCTTATGGAATTTTGATTAACATTTCATATATAGAATTCTATGGAGGTGGGGGGCCGGGGAGGAAATGGAATCCTATAAGGACTTCTATAAGACCTTTGATTCCTCACTTTAGAGAACTACCCAAGGTCATCCTACTGGCAATTGTCGTATAATGGGTATTCATTCCATAAGTGTTCATTGTCCCTTGCTTCTGACTTTCACCCCTAAGATCAGTCCAGGTGGTGCCTTCCTGTTTGTTTGGGTTTTTTGGTAGCAATCTCATTCAGTTGATAAAGTGCCTATCTAGACGCAGATGGCTATGTAGGACTTAGCATGACAGAGAAGACTTTTCCTGTCCTCCTTGTTAGCTAACATTGAGAAAATCAGAGAGCATTCCATTCTCATCCTTTTCAACCAATTACTGCATTAAAAACCACAACAACAACAGCATAAGTTTAATTCTAGAAGTGGAGTAGTGAGGAGGCTACACCTTGCGCCTCATTAATCACCTACCCAGAGTCCCTGGATAAGAGGGAGTCCCAAATGGGACTAATACCATACATAAGGGGAAAACTGAGAAGCTACCTCTGAAGCTGCCAAACCACCACAGTCTTGGTCACTGCCAAAGCCTTGCCACAATCTGGACACGGGTTTGGAAATCTCCAGTATCCCATTCCCTTCTCTGGCAACTATCAAGAAGAACCTTTAATAAATCCCCTCTGGACATTATTTGGACATGGATTTATTTGGACAGTATTATTGGGACAATATTGCACATAGATTTCTTTTTCTCCTTCCTAGTATGGACACTTGGGTTATCATATAATCACTCCTTTGGAGAAGCATTTATCACCACATGAGGGAAATGGAATGGACAAGAGAAACTAAATAAGCCTCTTCTTTTTAAATTCCTTGAACCTAAGGAACCCTCATTCAGATTGCTGCAGTGAGTGTCTCTGACTTAACCCTGTGGGGTGGTATTTTCCTGGGACTTAAAATAGGCTTCACAGGGGAATTCAGTGAACCAGTTAATACTGAAAGCAAGAGGTACTTTTATATAGCATATTAAAGAGAAAGCTATATGGCTTAATTGAAGACACAAAGGAGAAAATGTGATGAGGCAATGGAGAACAGTGGAAAGGACATTAGCATTAGAGTCAGAAGACTAAATTCCCCTCTGATATTCCCTGTTGAGTGGGATGGTGAAACCCTCTCATGAAATTTGGATCTCGGCCTTTCTGTGAGTTGAGTGGGATGAATGGGGGTGGGGATTTTTCAGTGTGGCTCAGGGCTTCTGATTGTCAGCTAGGCCTAAGTTTCAAATCACCTGACCCGTAGGAATCTGGAATTTAGAGTAGCTGAACCCACTTCTTCCCCACTACCACCTCAGCATGAGCCTCGCCAAATAAGGAAAAAGATGTTTTTCACTTCCTTGTTCCTCGGTTAGTTTTCTTGTGAGATTGTGAGCCTAAACTCCACCAATGAGGGTGAAAGTCAGTGGTGGGAGGAGGATGGAACCACTAAGGTATATAGTTATGCTTCACTTCCTGTGCCCTGCCTCTCTCCTGCAGATTGTCCATCGGGTTTGGAGATCGCCCTTTCTTGAGGGTTCGTAATAAAGAAGATTTCTGTTTCTACCTTGAGAACTCAGACTCTTTTAATTAATTGCTGGTGGGTGGTCTTGGGCAACCTTCCACTCTTCCACTGCTCACATATAATCTATCCTATGCCCAAAACACTCCCTTCTACCTCTTATTCTGGTTACAATGACCAATCTATATTACCATTGCTTCAGAAGAGGGTGTGCCAAACGACTGCCCTGGTTGACTCCCTAGACCAACATTGCCTTGTGACTCCCTCATATTATGTATTGTTTTTCTCAAGTAGAGTATAAGCTCTTTGAGGTCAGAAAAAGACTAATTTTTAAAATTTGTTGTTGTTCAGTTGTGTCTGACTCTTTGTGACCCTGTGGACCATACAGTCTATGAAGTTTTCTTGGCAAAGATACTGGAGTAGTTTGTCATTTCTTTCTCCAGTGGATGAAGGCAAACAGAAGTTGAGGTCAGATTTGAACCAGGTCTTCCTGACTCCAGGCCCAGTGTCCTATTCACTGACCTAGTTACTTCCTTTTTGAATTTGTCCTCTCAGTATTTAGTATAGTACCTTGAACATAGTAAGCATTTAATAAATGCTTTTTCATTCATTCCTTAAAAGGCAGAGGAATAATTTTCTAGTTATATCAGCAAACATTTTTTATTGTGTGTGTACTGTGGCCTCAGTCGTATTCTAGATGCTCATTACATTCAAAGATGAAGTAGACATGATCGCTGACACCAAAAACCTTACAGCTAAGTTTGGTAGACAAGGAATGAATCAAAGACCAATACCCGACCGTCTACAATAAATGCTAAATTATCTTCTATATACTACACATGTTATAACAGTTAAGGTATGAACAAAGTCATCTATCAACATGATGTAGTAGAAAGAAGGACAGATTTCCCCTCAGAGGAAATGGTTTGAATCCTGACTTTGCTGTTTCAGTAAAAGAATTAATGAATGAAAAAGCATTATTAAGGGCTGACTATACTCCAGTGACTGTGTTAAATGCTGGGGATACAAATGCAAATAAGCATAAGCCAGATGTGCCCTTAAGAAACCTACATTCTGGGGAGGAAAGACAACATGGATATGAAAATGGAGGCCAAGGAGGAGTGCTTTGGAAAGGAGAATCAGAGGGCATGGTGATTGTAGTCGTGGAGCAATGGGTTGACTGGTCCTTTCTTATAATGGCAGTATTGCTGTGATTACTGTTCTCAAAGCTGGAGTCAGGGAGAGTGGGTGGCTCTGGGTCTGAGCGAGATAAAGCAGATGCTTAGGGGATGAGGACGGGAGCTCGAGTTCCAGGTTGAAAGCAGAGACTGGTGCAAAGATGGCATGGCGTGGAGACCACCAGGAAGTTGTGTCATACCACCAACATACATGATGTTGGGCTAATTACCTAACATCTACGGGCCTCACTTTCCTCATCTGTCTGATGAAGATGTTGAATCCCTCTTCTTGGCATTTAAGAACCTTCCCAGGCTGGCTCTAACTTCCCTTACAAGCCCTATTAGACATTATTCTCCTTCATTCGCTATGGTCCCATCAAACTGGTTTCCCAGCTGTTCTTCACACATGAATGACATTCTTTCTATTGACTCCACACCTTTGCAGAAGATGTTACCCCACTTCTAGAATGTACTCTCTCTTCCCCTTTGCCTTTTACACAGCTACCTTCCCTTTGAAGCTCAGCTCTAATGCCATCTCCTGTAGGATGCCTTTCCTAATCTCCCCAGCTGGCCTCCCCCCAAATTATCTTGTGTTTATTTTATACTTATTTTTAATACCATGTTATTTCCTCCGCTAGAATGTAAGCCACATGAGGTCAGGGACTGTTTCATTTTTGTGTGTCTCTCCAGCATCTACCTGGCACATAGTAGACACTCCATAAATATTTAGTGATTAATTCCTTCTAGTTCCAAATATATGATCCTATGAACATGCTCACCTGCCTGGAGCCCATTTTCTGCCCTAGGTCTATGTATTCACAACAAGAGGATGCTTCCCTTGAGCATTTGGAACCGGAGTTAGCACTAAGGTGCTGCTTGCTTCCAGCCCCAAGCTACCCGTCTCAGGTTTTCCCTGTGAAGGTATCATGGGGTGGGACAGCTGGATTACTACCATTTGTTTTGGCTGCTATTGAGGCAGAGACCTGCTGTCTTTGGCTTTGAAATGAAAGAGATCAGTTTGCTTTTCTGATCCTCCGCCTAGAGAGCTGTCTGTGACATCTCCCTTACCCCTCTGTCTGGCTTATTTCCTCTGTGATTTGTCTTGTTTGAGATGATTTTTCCTTCTACTCAGGAAAGACAGCAGTTTGAGGGCCTCCTAGCAGGATGATACTTTCTGGCATTCTGGCTGGCACATTTTGTTCAGAGAACTTAAGTCTCTTTAGAAGGATACAGGTGAGTATGGCCTTCCCTGGTCCTGGGAAAATGTTCGAAGAGTGAATCAAGGATAGAAGAGGCACCAGGAATAAAGTGTGGTGTTATACAACAGTCTTCAAATGGAATGATCAATTCTATAATTTTATTAATTGACAGAGGGTATCTTAGGTGGAAGAGATAATTAGAAATGATCTATTAGAACCAGGGGTGGGCTGGTAAGTGTTTAACAACTGGCTGTCCCCACAAAAAAGCATGGAGGACACACTTTTAAGTTTACTCTGCATCATTAACATTTTTCCATCACTTTATTAAGTCTAGATAACCAACAAAAGAATAAATAAAGGCCTGATTTGTAGCACTTGCCAATTTCAGAGATGTAAATGCTCACACTGAAAATTTAACAATTGGGTATAGAGAGCCAGTCACTGGTTCCAGCACACACCTGAGTAGAACATTGCGATTTTACAGATGAGGAAACTGAGACCTAGATAGAGGAAGTCACCTAGGTGGGATGTGGCAGCCTTGGCCATTGCTTAGCAAAGGGCCTGACACATAAGAAGTGCTTAATAATTTCTAGTTGACTGACATGGAGTTTGAACCCCCAGTATTCTTTCAACTATTAAACATTGCCTTTTTCATAGGGGCAGGGGAAGGCCTCAGGTGTGTTGGGTGGATCATTCAGGGGAGGATTTTACGGAAAGGTACCAACAGGGATAGAGACTGGACCTATCCCTATCCACTCACAAGGAATGCCTAGATGAGGAGACTCCTTCTACCAAAGCAGGTCAAATTATTGTCTTAGAGAATTGCCTAGAGCACTGAGAAGTTAGAAGGCTTACCTACAGTCACATAGCCAGCATGGGTCAGAGATAGGATATCATCCCAAGTGTTCTTGCTTCCAAGACCAGCTATTTATCTACCTCCTCAAGCTGCCTCTCTTAGGGAGATAAATGACAATTTCACAGAACAGGAAGACAAAAAAACATACCAGCAGAGAGAATATTCATACTGAAGAGGTCATAAATTTATCTAGTATCTAAGAATTCCTGCGATTATGTGAGTCATACATTCATATAAGAATAAGAGTGATAAACATTCTGAAGTCAAAATTTAATGGAAGAGCACATGTGGAACCATTATTAGCACCCATGCCATAATATATACTTTTGGCATTTTAAGATAATGGGCTCGTCTTGAAGCTTTCCAAATAAAAAACAGCACGAAGTCAACAAAATACAGGGTTCATTTCCTCAATGTAGCTATAGAAACATGAATACTTGCTCTTCAAAAAGGAAGAAGAATATTGGTACATGTCCTCATGAGCCCATGATAATGAGTTAAAATTTTGTTCAAAGACATTAGAGCAAATAGACCTCATTTCACAAAGTAGTAGCCAAGACTGACAACATGTACCCAACATCCCAATTGCCATAACTGCTGCTGGAGTTATACCGATTACTTCCAGTTAGCCTGTAGAAGAGGAATTTACATCCCAATGTTTTTATTTAACTATAAAAACCTGCCATTTTGTCCACATGTGCAAAAGTTGGCACAACATTAAATAGGAAAGAATAATGTCAGGATAGCAGCTCATTCCAGAATCATTTCTATCTGAACTCCATTGAAAAAGAGGAAAAGAATGAGTGAGAGTGGGTCCCGTTACCTCCCAAGGTAGCAGCTCATTTTACTTTTACATAGAGTTTATTGTTGCAGAGGTCTGCCTTACATTAAGCTAAATTAGCCTTTTTATAGCTTTTATATATTACTCCTAGATCTGTCTTCTGGAGTTAATCAAAATAAATGCAACCCAACAAATCTTTTGCCTACTATGTATTCAAAACTGTACAGAAAATAGAAAAGAAGCAAGGATCTCGGCCCTCAAGGAGGTTTCAATCTATTTGGGAAAATAAGTCATACCCTCCAAAAAATACTCTATTTATTTGCTATAGCAACATTGATTAAAAACATTACTCTTAAGTTTTTAAGCATGAATATAATATCTAAGAAATTATGGATAATAGTTCAGTCTTTGATACAACTTTGGTTCCAAAATAGTTTATAGGTTGAGTTCTCAATGAAATTTTGAGGTCTGAACTTGTAGTTTGGAGGTTTTTGCATGTGTCATTCCATGAAAGATAATGAATGTTAATATATAATTCTAGCCACTCAGCCACGTCTTAGTGATGTTTGGTAACTACCAAACTCCAGTAGTCGACAGAGATGTGTTCCATAGTTTCTACTAATTCCTTTTTTCCCCCCTCAATCACTACATCTTGGCTCCTTAAGGATAAATCTTCTATAATTTTTGGTGGTGATGGTTTTGGACTAAATTGTCATCAAACCCCTTCCATTTCCATAAATAAATCTCCATGACTTAATTATTTATTTGACACTTTTTTGTTTAAATATTACTGATGGGGGGGGGGTGGTGGAGCCAAGATGGCGGCTGGTAAGCAGGGAATAGTGTGAGCTCCGTACCCGAGTCCCTCCAAAAACCTATAAAAAATGGCTCTGAACCAATTCTAGAATGGCAGAACCCACAGAACAGCAGAGGGAAGCAGGGCTCCAGCCCAGGACAGCCTGGATGGTCTCTGGGTGAGGTCTATTCCACACGGAGCTGGGAGCTGGGAGCTGGGAGCTTGGAACGGAGTGGAGCAGAGCCCAGCCTGAGCGGCATGGACCATCCAGGGTGGAGGGGGCCCTAGCGCCCTGAATATGTGAGCTGCGGCAGTCACCAGACCCCCTCAACCCACAAACACTAAAGACTGCTGAGAAGGTTAGTGGGAAAAGCTGCGGGAGCGGAAGGAGTTTGAGGTTCGGCTTCCAGCCCCCGGGGCAGCGGAGGTGGGGCAGCTACAGCTGTTGTTACTTCCGGCTCCAGGCCCACCTGGTGGGAGGAATTAAGTGGCGGATCAGAGCAGGAGTGCAACAGCCTGCTGAAGATCTAAGCCCAGTCTGGACTGGGGGTTCTTGGGGAAGGAGTAGTGTGGGTCTGACAGAGCTGGCACCTCCCCCCCAAACGTGGAACATAGAACTCGTTAGTCTACAAGCAGTCATATCCCACTGAAAAACTCAAGGGTCAAGTTAGTGGGTTGGGAATATGGCCAGGCAGCGAAAATGCGCCCAGATTCAGTCTCAGACTTTGGATTCTTTCTTTGGTGACAGAGAAGACCAAAACATACAGCCTAAAGAAGACAACAAAGTCATAGAGCCTACACCAAAAGCCTCCAAGAAAAACATGAACTGGCCCCAGGCCATAGAAGAACTCAAAAAGGATTTGGAAAAGCAAGTTAGAGAAGTAGAGGAAAAATTGGGAAGAGAAATGAGAAGGATGCGAGAAAACCATGAAAAACAAGTCAATGACTTGCTAAAGGAGACCCAAAAAAATACTGAAAAATACACTGAAGAAAACAACACCTTAAAAAACAGACTAACTCAAATGGCAAAAGAGCTCCAAAAAGCCAATGAGGAGAAGAATGCCTTGAAAGGCAGAATTAGCCAAATGGAAAAGGAGGTCCAAAAGACTACTGAAGAAAATACTACTTTAAAAATTAGATTGGAGCAAGTGGAAGCTAGTGACTTTATGAGAAATATTATAAATATTATAAACAGATATTATAAAACAGAACCAAAGGAATGAAAAAAATGGAAGACAATGTGAAATATCTCCTTGGAAAAACCACTGACCTGGAAAATAGATCCAGGAGAGATAATTTAAAAATTATTGGACTACCTGAAAGCCATGATCAAAAAAAGAGCCTAGATACCATCTTTCAAGAAATTATCAAGGAGAACTGCCCTGATATTCTAGAGCCACAGGGCAAAATAGAAATTGAAAGAATCCATCGATCGCCTCCTCAAATAGATCCCAAAAAGAAATCTCCTAGGAATATTGTTGCCAAATTCCAGAGCTCCCAGATCAAGGAGAAAATACTGCAAGCAGCCAGAAAGAAACAATTTGAGTATTGTGGAAACCCAATCAGAATAACCCAAGATCTGGCAGCTTCTACATTAAGAGATTGAAGGGCTTGGAATGAGATATTCTGGAGGTCGATGGAGCTAGGATTAAAACCTAGAATCACCTACCCAGCAAAACTGAGTATCATGTTCCAAGGCAAAATATGGATTTTCAATAAAATAGAGGACTTTCAAGCTTTCTCAGTGAAAAGACCAGAACTGAATAGAAAATTTGACTTTCAAACACAAGAATCAAGAGAAGCATGAAAAGGTAATCAAGAAACGGAAATTGCAAGGGACTTACTAAAGTTGAACTGTTTTGTTTATATTCCTACATGGAAAGATGATGTGTATGATTCATGAGACCTCAGTATTAGGGTAGTTGAAGGGAATATGTATATATATATATATATATATATATATATATATATATATATATATATATATATATGTTTATGTATATATATAAGTGAATGTGTATGTATGTATATATCTATGTGTATGTGTATGTATGTGTATGTATGTGTATATATGTGTGTGTTTTTATATATGTATGCATATATATATGTATATATATATATATATGTAAAAGAGAGAGAGCAGACACAGGGTGAGTTGAAGATGAAGGGAAGATATCTAAAAGAAATAAAATGAAATTAAGGGATGAGAGAGCAACATACTGAGAGAGGGAGATAGGGAGAGATAGAATGGGGTGGATTATCTCGCATAAAGGTGGCAAGAGGAAGCAGTTCTGTGGGAGGAGGGGAGAGGGCAGGTGAGGGGGGAATGAGTGAACCTTGCTCTCATCAGATTTGGCCAGAGGGGGAATACCATACATACTCAGTTGGGTATCTTACCCCACAGGAAAGAAGAGGGAGGAAGATAAAAAAAATAAAAGGGGGGGGGGGATGATGGAGGGGAGGGCAGATGGGGGTGGAGGTAATCAAAACAAACACTTTGGAAAGGGGACAGGGTCAAGGGAGAAAATTCAATAAAGCGGGATGGGTTGGGAAGGAGCAAAATGTAGTTAGCCTTTCACAACATGAGTATTGTGGAAGGATTATACATAATGATACATGTGTGGCCTAGGTTGAATTGCTCGACTTCTTAGGGAGGGTGGGTGGGAAGGGAAGAGGGGAGAGAATTTGGAACTCAAAGTTTTAAAATCAGATGTTCAAAAACAAAAAAAGTTTTTGCATGCAACTAAAAAATAAGATACACAGGCAATGGGGTGTAGAATTTTATCTTGCCCTACAAGAAAGGAAGGAAGGGAAAAGGGGATGAGAGGGGAGGGGGTTGATAGAGGGGAGGGCTGACTGGGGAACAGGGCAACCAGAATATAAGCCATCTTGGAGTGGGGGGGGAGGGTAGAAATGGGGAGAAAATTTGTAATTCAAACTGTTGTGAAAATCAATGCTGAAAACCAAATATGTTAAATAAATAAATTTAAATTTAAAAAAAAATATTACTGATGAAGTTCATATAGAAGTCACCTATTGTGGCCTTTTGGATTCCATTCTTGATTTCTCTCTATTTCATAGAGAGATTTTCTCTCCATTTTTTTCTATTTCATAGATTCCCTATGGAGGTAAACTGTTTCTGATTACATTCTACTAAGGCCTACTGTAAATTGGTGATGTGATTTCTGCTTGTTCCAAAAATATTTCTATAGCTTTATTACCTGTTTATCACATGCTCTGAGAATATCCATCAATCATAGTCTTTCTTTTTTTTTTTTTTTTTGTAAAGCTAGGTGGACCAGTGGATAGAGCTCTAGGTCTGGCATTAGGAATTTTTAGCCTCAGACACTTACCAACTGTGTGACCTTGGGTAAGTCACTTTACCCTGTTCACCTCAGTTTCCTCATCTGTAAAATGAGGTAGAGAATGAAAAGAGAAACCAGTCCAGTATCTTTGCCAAGGAAACCCCAAATGGGCTAACAAAAAGTTGAACACAACTGAACAACATTCATCTTTCTATAACTACTTTAGGGTGATTATCTCTGTATCAACTAAATTGTGGGGTTTTGTCATGATGCTTTCCAAATATATTATGGCCCATTCAACAGTTCCAAAAGTATGCATTAAAACAGTTAATGCATAGGTATTACTGCTCAGGTTACTGCCTGTATAAATGGCTTTAAACCTGTTTTACCCATTAAGGTTTAATATCAGGATGGCAGTGAGTCTTTCAACATATTCAACCCCAGCTTTCTCCTTGATAACTGAATGTTCAGTGTGTCTTTCCTGGAAGAGATCAAGATATTTGTAAATATCAGTTTTATACATTGGTCTCTTCTGTTTTTATCATTTACTAAGAATTTTATACTTAACTACAGTGGATCCCTATTCCTTCCAGGATCAAATGTGAAATCCTCTGTCTTTTAGCGTCTTTTCATAACCCTTTCTTACCTCGCCAATCCTTTTATACCTTTTATATTCCCTCCACATACTCTGTGAACCAGTGCCATTAGCCTCCTTTCTGTTCCTCAAATAAGCCGCTCCATCTTTCCCAGATCTGAGCATTTTCACTGGGTGACCCCAATGCCTAGAATTCTCTCTTTCTTCACTTCTGTCTCCTGGCTTTCCTGACTTCCTTCAAATCCCAGCTAAAATCCCCTTTTCTTACTAGAAACCTTTTTTTCCAATCCCTCTTAATGATAATGCCTTCCCTTTGCCATTACCTCCAATTTATCTTGTCTGTATCTCATGTGTCTATAGTTACTTTCACATTGTCTTCTCATTAAATTGTAGGTTCCTTGAAAGCTGAGACTAATTTTTGTTTGGTTTTGCCTTTTTTAAAAAAAATATCTTCAACCCTTAGCACAGTGTCTGGCACATTGTAGAGTTTAATAAATGCCTGTTAACTTGATTTAATTTGACTTATTAGATCCAAATGCATTTTGATATCATTAGAGAAAGAGTCCAAAAGACAAAGGAACTGTTAACATGTTTTTGGTAGAGTCGTGTAGCTTAATGTCATCCACATATATCAAGAGATTAATAAAAGGTATGTGTTCAATTCCCTCTTTAACTTAGAGGTCATACCTAATTCTATTTAAGAGAAATGAGAGTGGATTTAAGGCTAGGCAGGACCATAATAAACTTAAAACTATCACCCAGAAAAATTCAGTATTCAAAATCCATTACTCTTGAAATATTGTGTCTTGAACAGTAGAAGGGTCAGTTAAGGGGAGCAATGGATAGAGAACACCAGGCCTGGGGTCAGAAAGACTTGAGTTCAAATGTGACCTAGATACTCACTAGCTGCATGACCCTGGGCAAGTCACTTAACCCTGTTTACCTCAGTTCCTCCTCTATAAAATAAGCTGGAGAAGAATGGCAAACCACTCCAGTGTTTTTGCCAAGAAAACCCCACATGGGGTCATGAAGAGTCAGATACAACTGAAACAAGTGAACAAGAACAAACTTTAGAAACTATCGTGTTCTCACTGTCTTAATCTATTTTGTATCTTTATTGTATATGAACAACCATGAGTATAGAACTGAGTCCAGAGCTTTGTGACAATAAATAGAGGCAATTAAATATGAGGTTTTGTGGTCCTTTGTTGTCCCTTACACTCTCTGGGACTTTTGGACAATTCTTATAACTTTTCAAATACATTGTTTTCCTATAAAGTTTACGGGCAGCTCGGTGGCACATGGCATGGAGCTCTGGGCCTGAAGAATACCCGAGTTCAAATCTGGCCTCAGACACCTACAAGGAAGGGATCAGGGAAAGGGAGAAGTTCATTTAGGGTATTGCCACCAGGGAGAGGGAACTCATCTTGTAGTTCTGTATTTTAGCTAATCATTTTGATCCTCTTCAAGAACAGAAGACAACAACCACACTAGGTGTTAAGTTTATTTCAACCTATTGAAAGAGTACAACTGCTGCCAATACCCTGTAAATTTTGGCATCGTAGGGAAAAGCCCTAGTTACCTCACACTAGTTATGATTCAAATTAGTGTCTTTTCCTGTTAGAAGATCACTGGGTGTTCAATGTGAAAAGCTGTGTGGAATGGCCCACAACTCCTGGTTAATCCAGAGAAAACATTTTAAAAATCAAAACATTTTCTCTTTCTTCCACTAGAGGGGGTAGAGTCCCTAATTTTCACAGCCTGCATTCTACATTGTGCAGCCCACATTTCTACAATCAACTGAAGTGGCAAAAAATGAGTTCAGGTCCAGAGCGTGGGAAAATGGGTGCTTCATAAGCTTTGAAACGTGTTCGTTCATGATTCATTCACCCTGTTTCTTAATAATTTGATTGAAGGGGCATAACCAGGGTCATTCCCAGGCAAAATTGTAAAATAAGCAAAATTTGTCTTTGAGCCCTCCATTCACATTTCTGCCTTCCATGCCCTTTTTGTAGTAGTTCCTAATCAGGGCCCTTGCTTCCCAGACTCCTAGTGTTCTTCTCAAAGTAGGAGCCAATGTCCCAGTCTTTTCCCAACGCCAAGAAAACTTACCTGAACTATATATCTTATTCTCTAATTTGATTTAAGCTGTTATGGTTAATAATGCCTCGATGCTTGCTCTTCCCCTCCAATTTAGGGGCAAATACTGTAAGATAGTGTGTGTATTGGAACCTAGAGTAGTTCTGACTTATTGAAAGATACTCTCTCTGTTCCTCTTTCACAGTCATAACCCAAAGAGCCTACCAACCTCATAAAATCTGTATTCAGGATAGGATCATAAAAATGATAGAATCCAAGGGTTGCAAGGGATGATAGAAGTTACCTGTTCTAATCTTCTACCCAGTGAAGGGGTCTTGGTGCAATTTCAAAGCAACAGAAGTACTGACTTGTGAGGCAGAGGACCTGAATTCAAATTTGTATTCTCAGTATCAAGATGGCAGTAAGCCTTTTAACATATTCAGCCCCAGCTTTCTCCTTGATAACTGAATGTTCAGTTTCCTGGAAGAGATCGAGATATCTGTAAGTATCAGTTTTACACATTGGTCTCTACATGTCTTTAGCATTTCTTAAGAATTTTGTACCTAACTACAATGGATCTCTATTGCCTCCAGGATCAAATGTGAAGTCCTCTGCTTGTCTTTTAGTCTTTTCATATTACCTGTGTGACCTCGAGCAAGCCACTTGTTTTCTTAGGCCTCAGTTTCCTCATTTGTAAAATGGGGGCAGGGTGAGGGGGGTTTGGACTAGTTGGCTTCTGAGGTCTCCTCCAGGTCTAGATCCTTGATTCCTAATATTGATCCAGCCTCTGTTTAAACATTTGCCGGTACTAAAAGCTCGCTGTCTTGTAATCTCATCCGTACTGGGATTTGTCACCTTAACCCTTAGTAGGCTACAGGAGGCATAAACCAAAGAAATAACATTGTCATGGTATTATTCCAGGCCATTCATAGGTGGGAATAAGTTAGTTCACTTGTCTGTTGCTTTCTTTGGGAAAAGGGAAGAAAGAAAGTTATCAAAGATAACTGTTGCTTTCCAGGCATTAGCCAAAAAAAATTGACCTTGTAATGTTATCACTTCAGGCCATAGGGAAATGAGGGAGAGAAGGAGGAAGAGGAAAAGGGATCAGAGATAAGGTAAATTTTCAGATCGCCTGAGAGTATACATTTTGTTGGTCTTAGATACCTACCAATCAACAAACATTGCTGTAACGATTATGTGCCAGGATCTGGAACACGACAGTTGCTGCCCTCAAGGAGCTTATGTTCTATGGATGGGGATGATTTAAGATTCAAAGGATCTCCATTCAAACCCTAACTCTGAGATTACTGTCTGTGTGGCCTTCAGCAAATCCTCTGGGTCTCATCTTTCCTCATCTGTAAACCAATTAGGGCCTTTAATGTGTGTTTCAGTTCTAAGTCTATGATAGAATGATAACATATACAAAACAAATACAGTTCTGAGGGGTAGGAATTAAAAAGGTCACATGTAAGAGTTTTAGCTGAGCTTTGAAAGAAGCTAGGGATTCTTAGAGGCCACAGTGAGGGAAGAAGTGAGATCCAGATATGAAGACTATCACCAGCAAATGCTTATTGCAAAAACAAATGTCAGAATGTAGCTCCCTAAGGTCAGGGGTTAGGTAGTTTTGGGGTAGGTTTTTTGGTTTGTTTTTGTCTTTGTCTTTGTCATGTTAGTTTAGCACTATACCTAACACATCAAAATATTTGTCGATCCATCAACAATAATATCAGATTTCTATAGTGTTTTTTTCTTCACAACAACAACAAAAAAGAAATAGAATGGTCCATTGGATAGTGTTGTGCCTGAAATCAGGAAGATTTGGGTTTAAATACAGCCTCTTACACTTATTAGCTGTGTGAGCCAGGACAAGTAAGTTCACTTCTATGTATGTCTTGCAGATGATTGAAAGGAATTCACACACAAGGAACCTTTGGGTTCAGGTAACCATAAAGTAGTATCGCTTCCATTTTACAACTAAAGAAATTGAGTGAAATTTAAGTGATTTTCCTCTTGGTCACAGACCATACGTAAGGGGGTGGAGCCGAGACTTAAACCCGGCTCTTCTCCCTCCCAGGCCGGTGCTCAGGAATGAAGAAGAGGATGATTCTGTGGAGGGTTCTCAGAGCAGAGTCAAATGGCCTTTAGCATCAAGAACTATATGAGTAGGCCCTCTCCTCAGGGACTAAAGAAACTTCAAAAATCTATTCTGAATCCAGGCTTCTTAGGCACAGAGAATGAATGTGAAGTGTCCAAGGTCACACAGCTACCTAGAAGCGAAAAAGCCAAGACTAGAACATAGATCTCTGAATTCTCTCCTCTTTATCTTATATCACGTGGCCTCAAAAATGGAGTGACAAGCATAAAACCCACTTAGACATTCTAGTAGGAAGGTGATGAAAAGATGATTTTAACTTTGTGTGCTGAAGTTCAAAGGTCTTAAAGAGTCTTTCTTGTGATATAATTCTTGGGAAGAGAAGTGTCTTGCAATTCTCTTTTTCTCCTCTAGATGGGGGAAGGTGATTAGTGATGAAAAAAAGTTGGATGAGCAGTCTTATGGCTAGAGTTTATTTATTGGTTCTTGTAGCTTTCTTGATCTTCATTATTGTCATCATTTATTAAATCCCTACTGCATACAGGGCTATGGACTAGGTTGCTGGGGTAATGATGAGGCAAAGAATAAATAAATGAAAAAACATGATTAAGCACTTACTCATTGCCAAGCATTGTTCTAAGCATTGGAGACCTGCCCGGCTTCCTCCCAACTAAAATCTCCCTGTCTGAAGTTCTGTGAAGTTTGGATTCAGTCAAAGGGCCACACTTGAGGACCTAGAGGGCCACATGTTGCTTCGAAGCCACAGGTTCCCCATCCCTGTTCGAAAGGAAGCATTCTCTGACCATTCTTAATTACAATGTCTTCCCTCTGTCTTGTATATGATCTATTGTGTGTGTTTGTGTGTATGTGTATAATATTTGTTTTAATGTTGTCTCCCCCATTATATTGTAAATTCCTTGAGGGCAGGGATCGTCTTTTGTCCCTTTTGTGTATCCCCAGCGATTAGCACAGTGCCTGGTGCATAGTAGGCACTTAGTAAATGTTTATTGATTGATTGGGGATACAAATAGAAACATCAAAATAATATCTAATACTAAGGAGGTCACACTGTAATTGAAAGAAGAGGCTAGCCTTTGGTAGAATATAAGATATAACCAGATTTCTCCTGCTTTAGAAAACTCCCCCACTGGCTTTCTACTTTGCCTAAAATTTCACCATTTAAGAGTCATTCATTTGGGTGAAGCTCTTTAAAAAAAATATTACTGTGTTTTGTTTTTTCATTACAAACACTTACAGATTAATCCTGATCCTTGAGAGGTCTCTTAAAAAAGTGAAACAAAAAGTAACAATACAGTGACTTCATCTGAAAGTGTGTACAACGTTCGACATCTGTGACACTGCCTACCACTCTATTTTTAAAATACCAATTCATAGAAATCTGTTTTCTCTGCCTCCTACCTTTATCCTATTGAAAGAGAGAGACAGAGACAGAGAGAGAAGAAAGACAGAGAGACAGAGAGAGACACATAGAAAGAGAAACAAATTCCTTATTATCAATATGCATAGTCCAGAAAAACAAATTCTCTCATTGGTGTTATAATATATACGTTCATAATGAACACATGTACACATGCACACATGTGTAGGTACACATATACCCAGTACATATATTGCTCCCAACTGTCTATGTACATATATGTACATACACGTATAGATCAAATTCATCTGTTTACACATACACACACACACATATATATGTCCATGTCAGATACCTTCTATTTCCTCGTTTCTTACAGCACAATAATATTCAATCACATTCATAAACCACAACTTATTCAGTCATTCCTCAATTGATAGATGTCCCTTTAGTTTCTAATTATTTTGCCAGTATAAAAAAAAGAGCTGCCTTGAATATATATATATATAGGTTCTGGATCTGTGTAACAATGATGTTAACTTGCAGCTGCTGTGGGGTGTAAGACCAGCAACACCAGCACACAGGAGGGCTGCTAGCACAGGTTTTTTGATCTGCTTTTCTAAGGAAAGCAACTTAAAAGGGGTCAACCATCTTACTTTAATCAAACATGTACATATATAAAATATTTCACTTAGTTCAGGGCAAAAATTAAGCACCCTGAACTTCAGAGAAAATACAAAAAGAAATGACAATCAGAAATTATATAAACAGAGCAAATGCAAACAACAAAAGACCAACAGACAGGACTTCCAACTGCCTGACCAAAAGCAATACATACATAGTTACCAGAGACAGAAGCACCAGCATCTGCATTTTTCAAAGCCAGAAGGGGGGAAGGAGGGAGGGGAGGAGAGGAAGAGGGAGGAAGGGAAGGGAAGAGGAGGGGAGGAAGGGGAGCGCTCCTTAACGGCTACCCAGAGTCTCATCTGGCTATATCACATGAACACTCTTCCCATGAATGCTCCCCAAAGCAAAATGCTAACATCAGAGTATATATACACTTCTTCAGGGCCAGAGGAAATCACAGCTCTTGTGACCCAGGCTCGTGTGACTCAAACTCATGTGACTTAGGCTTCCACGTGACTTAAGCAGGTCACATGGACCTATTAATGGATGGGCCATTAAGCAAAAATACATTGACAATACAATCTGGACTCTTCCTGAGTTCAAATCTTGCCTCAGACATTTACTGGCTGTGTGACCCCGGGCAACTCGCTTCACCCTTTTTGCCTCAGTGTCCTTATCAGCAAAATGAGCTGGAGAAAGAAATGACAAGCCATTCCAATATGTTTGCCAAGAAAACCCCCAAGGGACTAGACAACGACAACATACATAGAGGACCTTTTCATCTCTCTTTGATCTCTTTTGGATAGAGGCCTGCTAGGCTTGCTCTGTTTAGAAATGTTTTGTGCATAATCCCCTATTGCTTTCCAGAACGGTTGTAGCCATTCAGAGGTCTAATGGCAATGCATCATGTACCTATTTTCTTGTAGCTCCTCCAACATTTATCATTTTTCTTCCTTTTCTTCTTTTTTCTTGTCATCTCTACCAACTGGATGCGTATGAGGAGGAATCTCAGAATTTTTAAATTTGTATTTCTCTAATTAATACTGAATTGAAGCCTCTTTTTCATAGAGCTGGGGTGTTTGCCCTTGAGCACTGCCTGCCTGTTTCTTTTTAAAAATCAAAATACCTCTGGGTTAACACATTACTGTGAGAGGAGGTGGGCTAAAAGTCATTCACACCTTTGTGTGAATTAATTTACTCTGTTACTTTCCTCAAATTTTTTAACAGAAATCAACTATCGTATGCTTGGCTGACCTCCAAGTACCCTAGTTTCAGGTAAAAAAACTGGAACACACTCAGTCGATGCAATTAAAATCAGTGGTACTGGAATGCATCTGACAGAGATCACTTCATCTCGCTTGCACCCCACACTAGTACACTGAGAGGTGGTAGAGAGGGAGGGGTGGTCCAGAGGGTGCTCATGGGACATGTCTCAGACTGACATTAAAATCTGGAGCACATGTCACCATCCTGACACAAAAGGAAAAGACCTAAATACAAGACATCATGGTGCTGTGATCCCCAATTTTTCCTCATCTTTCTCATGTATTTCAGACACCTAGGTGGCACAGTTGATATAAAAGAACTTTGCAAAACTTAAAATGCTATAAAAATGCTAGTTGTTATTAGGAAGGGCAGAGAAAAGATAACCTTGAATGTGAAGCTCTGTCCAGTAGTCTAGTATTTTGTTGTTGCTGTTGCTTCATTTCATTTTTAGACTGGACCTACGGGACAGGATTCTGGGAAGATGGTGGAGTAGGTCGGAAAACTTTAGGCTCTCCAAATTTCCTCAATAAAAAAAGATAGAAGATCACCTCAAATTGAATTTGGAGGAGCAGAAATACACAAAAGTCAGGGTAAAGCAGTTGTCCTCCTAAGACAACTTGAGAAGATTCCAGAAAGACTCAGCCTCCAAAGTGGAGGTTTGGCTTGAGGGATGAGACTCCAGAAGACTCTTCAGAATCAACAGACAACGAACCCTGGGGGCAGCTGGAATGGGAGGCAGCCTCAGCCTCAGGAACTTTCACCTCACAGACAGCCAAGAAAATCAAGATAGTTATGAAAAAGAAAGTCAACTAACTGGAAATAGAGAATCGAAAACTTAAGGAAGAAAATAATTTCTCAAAAACTAGAATTGGACAAGGAGAAGGTAATGAAATTACAAGACATTAAGAAATTTTTTTTTTTAAAAAATCAAAAGAATTAAAAAAAAGAAGAGAATGTGAAACATCTCATCAGAAAAACGACTGATTTGGAGAGCAGATTGAGAAGAGACAACATAAGAATAGTTGGACTACCTGAAAGTTACAATAAAAAAAAAGAATCTTGATACAATTTTACAAAAAATTATTAAGGAAAATTGTCCTGAAGTTTTAGAACAAGAAGGTAAAGCAGAAGTAGAAAAAAAATACACTGATCGCCACCTAAAAGAGATCCTAGGAGGAATACTTACAGGAATAGTGTAGCCACGCTTCAAATTGCCCAGGTTAAGGAGAAAATATTTCAAGCATCAAAAAAAAAAATTTAAATATCATGGAGCTACAATCAGGATCACACAACACCTATCAGCTACTACACCAAAGGGCCATAGCTCTTGGAACCCTGTATTTTGTAGGGCAAAAGAGCTGGTGTTACAAGCAAGGGTAGCTTACCCAATCAAGTTAAGTGGAAAAAAAAAGGACATTTAATGAATTGAAAGACTTTCAGTTATTTGTGACAAAAAACAGCAGAATTTAATAGAAGATTTGACATATAAGAACCAGGAAATATAAGATAAACACTAAAGATGAATTATAAGTGGCTCAATAAGATCAAATTGTTTACTTCTTATGTGTGAAAATGTTATGAGTACTCATGACTGTCATTATTTGGATAGTTTGAATGAAGGCTTAGGCTGAGCTGTGTGTGATAGGGTGAATCTAAAAAAATAAAACTGTGTTGGGAGAGATGAAAAGGAGTAATTGTCTCATACAAATGAGGCATGAAAGGAAGAATTGATACAGAAGAAGCAAGTGGTGGGGGAGGACTGGTAGTGATGGAACCTTACTCTCATCAAAAATGAAGGATATAAAAGTCTTCTAAATTTAGAAAGAAATAAGAGGGTGAGGAGATAGAATAAAGGAGGGACTTTTAGAAGGGTACATAAATTAAGAATTAGGAGTGGGGAGGGGATAAGGGAGAAACTCTTGGAAAGATGGATAGATAGATAGATAGATAGATAGATAGATGGATTAAGGTAGAGGGTAAGGGGAGAGGATGAGGGAGGAGCTCTTAGAGGGGTAGATAGATTAAGGAATGAGAGGGCAAGGTATCTGCAAGAAGTAAATTAGAGGAGTGAGGAAGGAACGGGTAAGTAGTAGGGTAGTGAGGAAAAATAGGGTGGAGGGAAATACACTTCAAGTGATTATAGCTGGGATTGTGAATGAGATAAACTTACCCGTAAAGGGAAACAAATAGCAAGATGGATTAAAAATCTAAATTCAACAATATGTCACTTTCAGGAAACACAATGAACATGAGAGATACACAAAGAAATAAAATAAAGGGCTGGAGTAGATTTTATTATATGTATAAAAAAAAGCAGGGGTAGAAATCATGATCTCAAAGTTAAAGCTAAAATAAATTTAATTAAAACAGAAGATAAAAATAAAGAAACTACACTATGTATTACCAATATTATTCAGCTTTGTTTTAGACCATTTAAAATAACTAGACAATATAAAAAACCTCAGAGTATATCTAACAAAAGAGACACATAACAACAAAACACTCTTTATACAAATAAAGTCATATTAAAATAATTGGAGAAAGTTCATTGTTCATAATTTAAAAAAGGATATTGTATGAAACTAATCTATTTATTCAATGTCATCCCAATTAAATGACTAAAAATTGATTTTCCTGAGTTAGAAAAAATAACAACAAAATTCATTTGGAAAAACAAAAGGTCAAGAATTTCAAAGAAACTAAGGGGAAAAAATAGAAAGGTAGGAAATTCAGCAGTACCGGACCTTAAACTGTATTATAAAGTGAGAGCACTGTTGAAGTGTAAAATTGGCAATTTTGATTATTTTTCTTGTATAAATAAAACCACTGTAGCCAAGATTAGAAGGAAAGCAGAAAACTGGGGGGAAACTTTCATAGGCAATCTCTCAAATAGGATATGATTGTGATGGAATATTGCTGTGATATAAGAAATGATGAGTTGGTGGATTTAGAAAAACATGGAAAGTCTTGGACCTATAAAGGAAGATGCTACCCACCTCCAGAGAAAGAGCTGACAAATAGAAATATGCATAGTATGGTCTTACATAAATGTATATGTGTGTGTAGGTACATATGGTATGTATGTTTATAGATATGTATGTATATGCCTTATCATATAGCCTTTTCATCACTGCCCACAAGCTATTTTTGATTTATGGTAGGAGGAGGGCAAGGAGAACAGGAGGATAGCATTAAAAACCAGGTCATAATTGGATGTCTAGACACAGTCTTGGTAGAATGTAAACTTCTTACAGACAGGAATTATTTTTTGTTTTGTCTTTGTATCCTCATCCCTTAGCATAATGCTTTGCACATAGTAGGCATTTTCTCTGGCTGTCTCCCCTGCCTAGAATCCTCTCTCCCCTCATCTCTACCTCCCAGCTTCTTTAGCTTCGAGTCCCAACTAAAATCCCACCTTCTACAGGAAGCCTTTTCCCCAATGTCTCTTCATTCCACTGCTTTCTCCTGTTGATTTTTCCCATTTATCCTGTATTATAGCTTGTTTGTACATAGTTATTGGCATGTTGCCATTAGATTGTAAACTCCTTCAGGGCAGGAACTCTTTTTCCTCTTTTGGTATTACCAACACTTAGCGGAGACACATAGTAGGTACTTAATAAATGTTTACCGATTGACTGACTGAATTGAATTGAATTTCTCATACCAGGTCCTGCTGCACAGCCAGGGAGACCTGCACTTACTGTCCAAGTCACTTTACTGCTATACTGTAACTCCAGTACCTGTCTTGTTCCCCAAACATCCAATGCTAGACCCAGTCTCCCAGCCATCCCTGTTTCCCTCCATGCTCCCTAGATCACTCCTCCTGAGCCAGCTGTATCAGTAATTAAGGTGGGACTTTTTGCTGTTCTTCTCTTAAGTGCTTTAATGATTCTGGCCTTTGTTTGAATGAGGCAGGTAAAATGGGATCTTTTTGTCTTGGAGTGTTTCTCTGCCCTAAGACAATATAATGGTAATCAGGACCGGACTTTTTGTTGTCTTCTTTGGAACGTTTAGGTAATTAAGTACCTTTGATGCGTCTTTCCTTTCAAATGCAAATGGAATTTTTTCACTGTTCTTTGTTTGAGTGCTTCCCAGCACTGAAGTAATCAAGTGCCCCAGGGCCCTGAGACGGGTATATAACATCCAAGATTGGTGTTTGACTTTTAGGGCTCACTCATGGAAGAAGCTTTGAGACTCTGGGCAAGCCGTTGTTACTGCCGCACCCTAGCTTTGTAACCCAGATAGATGTTGGCGTTTCTCCGGTAACTATGAATTATTATTTGAATCAAAATCTGTCTGTTGATGTTTGTAATTTCTGTTTGTACTTGCCTTGAAATTCAGAGGGCTGATCTTTTCCCCTTGAACTAAGTGAAGGATATATGTATGTTTAATTAAGCTAAGAGTGTTAACCCCTTAAAGTTACTCTCCTTAGTAAAGCAGATCAAAGAACCTATGTTAGTAGCCAGCCTTCTGTGTGCTGGTTATTATTGGTCTTACACAGCCGCAGTAGCTGCTCGTAGATTGTTGCGACACCAACCTCTTAACCCCCGAACTGACCAATGCCAAACCTGAGGCTTCCAAACTGGCTTCTAGAATTACAGGCACCTCTTATCATAATATTATGGATCTAGAACTGCACAGGGTCTCAGATACTCACCCCTCATTTCTTTTACAGGTAAGGGGATTGAGGCTCAAAGTTACCCAGGGCCTTTGACTCCAAATCCCAGCCCTTTTTCCGTCTGAGGTGCCCTGTTCCTCTCCTTTTCTCTCTGGGCCCTGCAGAGTTCCAAGATCCTGAAGCATCTATGGAATGAATGCAGCTTGGGGCCCAGTACTTTCCATTTATACATCAGGCATCTAATGGTCCCAAATAACCAAAACAAAAATGTTTCAAGTCTCAAGATGGTGGTAAAAATGTGAAGAACATAGTACTGTAGAGAAGCAAAAATCTGCAGTCCTTGGGGCTCAATAGTGTATGGACCTGGGATTTGGGTAGGTTTTTAGTTATGTGGGAATGAGTCTGAACATACCATGATCCTCACAGAGAATTTTCATGTACCCAATGCAAGACTGACAAATCTTTATCTGCTTGTAACTGGTTTAAAAAAAACCAAAACTTCCCATTTGAAAGGAGCATGAGATAGTAGATGGGGAGAGTATTCATTCATTCATTCATTCATTCATTCATTCACTCATCAGCCCACCTGGGCTATAACCTGGCTCTTTATTGTCTAAATGTGTGAACCAGGCAAATGGTTCAACTTCTCTGGGCCTCAGTTGCTTCAGCTGTAAAATTAGGATAATAAAGCCATACCTGTTTAATGGCTGGAGATTGAGCCGGATGTTCTCATGAAACCCCTTTCGTGTTTAATACCTATTATGTCATGGACTATTTTCATGATTTTAGAGTACTTACTTCAAATCCTACTCTACTACTTAGCACAGGGCACATAGTAAGCACTTAATAAATGTTCACTGACTGGCTTTCTCATACAATATTATAATAAAGGTTAAAGTGTACAATTTAGAGGGTAAATGTTAAATGCGGGCTTCTGCTTTTCAAATGTAAAAGACTAGATGAGTAAAAATAAATTGGGTCAAGGATTGAATCAGTGGCTGATGCAGAAAGGTAAAACCAGGAGTCCTGCTTGACCAAAAAAAAGGCATGTGGCAAAGGACAAAGAGTGCTGGACATGGAGTCAGTAGACCTGGGTTCAAATCTTGAATTTAACGCTTACTAGCTAAGTGACAATACATAAGTAATTCAAACTCTCTGAGCCTCATCTTCCCCAACTATAAGTTGGGGGGAAATAATTAATAAATTAATTAATATAATATAATAAATAAATATAATAAAATAATATAATCAATAACTATAATAAAATAAATAAATGTAATAAAAAAGTAATATATGTACTGGCTACCTCATAAGGAAATCACTTTGTTAACTTTAAAGCCCTCACCTTACTTGAGTCATTATTATTACTAATCCCACAACTTTTATGCCTACTCAGCACTCACTAGACCCTGCTTGGACTTGGATCAGCAATTAATCAACTATTATTTACCTTCCACTAGATATGAAAAGGATTATCTATGATAGTTCTGATAAAATGCTTTGTAAATCTTAAAGCTTAAATGCTATATATATTATTATATACCCAAAAGCCTTAGTGTAGCTTTAAGCTCAAAACTGCACTAAGACTTTTAGGACACCTTGGATGACAATGACGAGGATGAGGATGATGAGATTGACGATGATGACACCGGCGGTGATGATGGTGATGATGGTGATGATGATGGTAATGACTATAATGATGATGATGACGATGACAGCAATGGTGATGATGATGATAAATATTTTCTGTCAACCTGAGATTAGTAGCTTCATGATTCTATAGCTTTTTCTTCCCTCCAGTGGGTTCCCCAGATGTAGTTCTTTCTCTTCCTTCTCTTGGGTGTGGTATGAGACCCTGTTAGTCTCCTGATGGTACGGGCCTCCTGGATCTGGTATTGGCATATTAGGACACCCTGGATTTCCATACTATCCTTTTCCAAATTTTGACCTGGGATGTTAGAGGCAAGGAGGAGAAAGATTAGAGCAATGACTTCAACTACAAGCATGATTTTAAAAAATAATATTTAGAGGAAAGTTGGATTTTTTTCTCATAACAGATATGGATCTCAGTTATATTCATCATAATACATGGGTTACCTTCTTGTCACTGATAACTGAAATGATTTGCATTTGTCACTAGATCCATCATAATTATATATCTGTATAGCATTGTGTAATAGTTATCCTAAACAGCAACAGATTTGTTTGTAAATGCTTACAAATGTAAACTGTTTCTGACCTACCTACAGTTTGGAGTACCCCATAATTATAGACAGGCCTGAAAATTGGAAAAAGCTTGGTGGATGTTGCAAAGGACTGGCTTGTCACTGGCCCTAGAGCAAAACATCATTATTATTAGTTAGGCAGCTAGGAAAGGCAATAGAGTATTGGTTTTGGAGTCAGAAAGACCCGAGTTTGAATTTTCCATCAGACTCTTACTAACTATGAGACCCTGGGAGAATCACTTAACTTCTCTCTGTCTCAGTTTCCTCATTTGTAAAGTTGGGATAATAATAGTACCTACCTTCCAGGGTCATTGTGAGAATCCAACGTGATGACAGATGAAAAGTTCTTTGAAAACCTTTAAGTGCTACTTTAATTTTAACTATTAGTTAAAGTTTTAGTTTTAGTGTGTGTGGTGCCACAGACTTCTAGTGGCTTATAGCATAGATGTGTGTGTCACGCACGCACACACACTTCCTCAAAGGGGGACAGGTGGTGATGATCTCATTAGGAGGACTATTGGCAGGCATAGCTGCCTTCCTACCCACCACGCAAGTCAATTTCCTTGCTTTTTAATGGTGGTTGATTTTAAATATTAAACCGGACTTGGAATACAATTCATCGGGGATCTATGATTCTGTTGCTATGTGTGGGAATTCTTAGGAGATCCCATCATTAACTTTTGATTGAGAGTATTTATTCCCTCAGAAATCCTCCAACAGTACAGATCAGGGCTTGATTTATTGTTTTCTTGATTGTGTAGACTTAAGAAAATTTTAAAAATGCAGATTAAGCCTAAAAGTGTGTGTGTAGGCTCCCTTTCACTCCCCCCTCCCCCACCCCACCTCAAAGCCTGACTATTAAACGTTTGTCAGCACACCTCTGTACTGCTCCTCAGCAGGAGGGCAGTTGAAGATAGGGAATGAAATCATCAGCAGATTGGAGGCCTGGCGACAGGAGATTAATAATAACAACAACAAACTTGCACTTATATACACTCTAAGGTTTGCAGCATGCTTTACATCCATTTATCTCATTCAGGGCTCATAATACCCATCTACCAATGCAGATCAAGATTCCTATAGGTTTCAGTGAATCACCCTGGCCATAACCCTTTTTGAGTTTAACTCGACTGGTTGGCATATGACTGACGTATCTCTAGCTGGAGTCATTTTGAAGTTCACAAGGATTTTAAAATAGTACCGACATTGAAAAAAATTCTTTAACATTGCATGGTGGATAGAACAACGAACTTGGAGTCAGCAAGACCTATGTTTAAATCCCACCTCAGGCACTTACTAGTTATGTGACCCAGGGTCACCTTTCTCAATTTCAGCTTCTTTACCTGTAAAATGGTTATGATAAAAGTACCTCTCTGTAATGGTAATGTACATGGGAAAATCTTTCCCATCCATTAATAAGTCCATGCGACCTGCCTGGGTCACATGGAAGCCTGAATCGCATGAGCCTATGGTGGGAGGAGCTTGCCAAATGGGTGGAGCAGGAAGTCAGAGGTTGTTGCAGCTTGGGGAGAGAGAGAAAGAAGACAGAGCAGCAGCTAGGGTGGGTGAGAGAGAGGCATTTCGCCTAAGGGAGCTTGATTTGTGGGAAGGCCCTACTGAGAGAAGGCTTAGGGGTGGCAGTGCCCCCTGCATTGCTAATGTGTATAGATTTCTTTGTTGCTATGATGGATTTGGCTTTCTGGTGCTTGAATAAATGTTTTGGTTCTGCCGTCAATGAAGAAAGTCTCTTATATTTTGCGATTCAGAGCTACGCCAGCATGTTCATAGCTGCCATAGGTGCTGTCAGTATTGCATTGCTGCTACACTCTCTCACATTGGTCCTTTCTGAGAACAAAGGACAAACAACAACAATACCTAACCCACAGAATGGGCAGCTAGGTAGTGCAGTGCCCAGCCTGAAGTAACAAGGACTCATCTTCCCGAGTTCAAATCTGGCCTCAGACACTTCCTAAACTGTGTGACCCTGGACAAGTCACTTCACCCTGCTTGCCTCAGTTTCCTCATCTGTAAAATGAGCTGGAGAAGGAAACGGCAAACCACCCCAGCATAGAAAACCCTTAATGGGGTCATGAAGAATTAGACATGACTGAACAACAGCAATCTCACATAATTATTGGGATAATGTATTTAAAGTATTTTTGCAAAACTGCTGTATAAATGTCAGCTCTTGTTATTGTGTGATCACACTTAAACTTCACAATAATTGCTAAAGTAGGTATTTAAAATATCATTATCCCCCTCTTACGGATGAGGAAAATCAGACTTAGAGCCAGTAAGTGACTTGTCCCTCATCGATTACATCACAGGCAGTCTTTGAACCTAGATCTTCCTGAAGTCAGGTCCATAATGTTATCCATTAAACCACGCTGGGACAAAACAATGAGGAGGATTGCTTCTTTGTTGTTGCTGTTGTTGTTCAGTCATTTTCAGTTATGTCTGACTCTTCAAGACCCCATTTGAGGTTTTCTTGGCAAAGTTACTCAAGTGATCTGCCATTTCCTTCTCCTCTTCATTTTACAGATGAGGAAAAACTGAGGCAAACAGGGTTAAATGACTTGGCAAGGGTCACACTGCTAGTAAGTATCTGAGACCAGGTCTGTATATATATAATTTTTAATGTATTCAAGAATGTAAGACCTGAAAGGGACCTTCAAGATCATCTAGTCTAACTCCTTAATTTTACAGAGGAAACTAAGGCCCAATGAGGTTCCTAGATACCCAGGACATTCAGGACCTCATCAGAAAAGTCATGCTCTTGCCTAGGTATAATGGTACCAATATTGAAGCTGGAGAGCTAGATACACTTTCAAAGGTCCCTAGGCAGCTGTTCTATTTCCCTGCTGCACCTGCTTCTCTGTCGGTCCCTGCCCCCAAGGTAGAACAAGGAGAGCACTGTGGATTAACTACTGAAACATGTTTTCATTTTGCATAAGTAGTGTGCTTTAGACTATGAAGAAGTAAAGGATCTGTATAATTGAAGGAGTCAATTATGTATTGTTATGACTGGAGAAATTATCTATAGAGATCAGAGGTGTTCAGAAGCCCAGAAACGCAGGTGAACTGGCCCAAAGCTGAACGGCCTGCAAAGAAACATTACATGGAACAAAATTTATTCAATTCATTCATTCAATTATTCATTCCATTCACCTTCTAAAAATGCATTCATCTTTTTGTTAAGACAACCTCTAAACATGAGGTAATGAATTTCATTAAATATTCTTCCAATATTAAATGGATTTACTTATATTTTTGTGTTTCTCTTGTTTGGTGATGATTGAAAGTCTAATAGTTTTCTATATTCTGAATTTCTGGAAAGTTTCCTATATGCTTTCCTATAGGTAATGTCCACTGATCACTGCATGCAGGCTAGGGTGTGCCTTCAAAGTCTCTGCAGTGAGGAAGATGAGTACCAGGGGATGGGAAGACAGTGAGAGGAGTGGTTTCTCCATAGGTCTCAAGTATAAGCCAGTGAGACAGCTTTTGTCCCTGCCAAGGGAAAGTGACAGCTGACTGGGGCAAGGATGTTGAGAGAGTGCTTTGAGTATTAGAAATCTATGGTGTTAGTTTTTAAGGATTTTACCTTGCTAGAGTTGTCTCTCTGTGGATTCAGCTGAAATTGTGACGCATAACTTCTTTCTCTCTCTCTCTCTCTTTCTTTCTTTTTTCCTTCCTTCCTTTCTCACTCTCTCCCTCTCTCTTCCTCCCTTCCTTTCTTTATTCCTTCCTTTGTCTCTCTGTTTTCCTTTTTTCTTTCTTTCTTTCTATGTATAACTTGGATGATCATGGAAGGCCTCTTAGAGTAGGTGGTATTTAGGCTAGACCTTAAAAAAGGTGGGTAGGATTTTGATATAAGGAGATGGAGTCAGTAGAAAGGCATATTCTAAGTGATGACAACAGTTTGAGCAAAAACCTAAAGGCAGGAGGTAGGAGAAGAGAAGAAATCTTCACCAAATGGAGAGAAGAACAATTCAACTGGAGGATAGGGTAGGTATACAGAAGTAATAAGAGGAAAGACTGGAAAGGTAGATTGGCACTAGATTATAGAGAACTTTGAACATGAAGCTGAGGACATTGTATTTTATGGAGAACTCACACAAAGCAAGCACTCTCATGGAGGTCAGAAGAAGCAATAACAGGACACTCTCAAGTTCTCTCTGAAGAACTTTGGAATCATTTGTGAGACATGGGAAACACTGGTACAGGACTGCCCAGCAGGGCATACCCACATCAAAGAAGGTGCTATGCTCTGTGAGCAAAACAAAATTGCAGTAGCTCAAAAGAAACATGACATAAGCCAATTTAGAGACATCTCCACTCCAAATATTCATGTGGACTATTTGTGCCTGATGTGGTAGAGCCTTCCTGATCAGCCACAGTCAGACACACTGTACCTTAACTCCAAAACAGTGGTGTCATTTTAGTCTTCTTTGAGAACGAAGGACAAGAACCAGCTAACCAATTAAGGTGATAGGGAGTCAGAGAAAGTTTTAAAGTAACAGTCAGAACGGTGCTTTAGGAAAATTACTCCAGCCATGATGTGAAGGTTAAATTTCTCTTCTGGGGAAACTGGAGGCAAGGAGACTAGTTAAAAGTCTGTTGAATTAAAACTTTAAGTGGGAGGGAATAGGAAGGAGAGAGGGATTATGGTTCTTAGAATATTGGAATGACTCACCTCCCAATGAGTAACCTTAGGGGGTGTTCTGTAGATGGAACAGCCATCAGAGTATCTGAAGAATAGAGACCAGGAGCTCAGGCAGAGAAATAGATGATAGATGCCATAAAGAAATCTCTGGGTCACTTGGTGCTTTGATTTGGCTGTTCTTCTTGTGTGTGGACTTGGGCTGTTAAGTTTCTAAATGTTTATGTATTAGCATGTTCTCCCTGGTGACTGGAACTGATGGAGAGAAAACTCCTGGCTTACACCATTTTTATGGAGGTTGACCATGGATGGCAAACCACACACTGGAAGGACAAGATGACCTTTAACAGCCTAATGGAAGAAATGCCATACAATGACAGCCGCTACCTCCAGCCCAGGATTCTGCCTTGCTGGGAGACCACAGGAGACATTCTGTGGAAAGGCATAATTATCCCTCATAGTATCATAGTGTCACCTCAAGAGTTTACCATGTCTCCTAAGCCCTCTAATTTGACAATAAATAATTTGTTGTATGTGAGTATATACAGCATGTTGTTGCACATTCACATATAAACACATATAGACAAATACTAATAATGGCAAATAGCTAACATTTCTATAGTAATTATTATGTGCCAGGCACATAAAAGCTTTACAATTATTATCTCATCTGATCCTCACAATAACCCTGAGGGAAGTGTTATAATTATCCCCATTTTACAAGTAAGGATACTGAGGCAAACAGAAGTTAAGTGACTTGCCCAGAGTCACACAGCTAGCAAGTATCTGAAGCCAGATTTGAACTCAGGTCTTCCTGACTCTAGGCCCAGTGCCCTATCCACTGTTCCACCTTATGTATGTATGTAAATGCAAACATTGAACACACACACACACACACACACACACTTGCCTGTCCACTATAGAAGGAGAGTGGTGTAGTAGATAAGGTAAAGATCTGGAAGAGTTAGGTTCAAGTCCAGTCTCTGATATATAGTGTCTATGTGACCTTGAATTAATCGTAGTCTCTCAATCTTCTGGGCTCCCTCTCACCTCAAGAATCAAATATAAAATCCTCTGTTTGGCATTCAAGGCCCTTCACAAACTGGCCCTGTCCTGTCTCCCCAGTTTTCTTATGCCGTCCCCTCTTCTATACACTATATGGTCCAGTGACACTGACCTCTTTGTTTTTCCTCTCACAAGACTCTCCATCTCCCACCTCCAGGTATTTTCTCTGACTGCCCCTCATGCCTGGAATACTCTCCCTCCTCATTTCTGCCTCCTGGTTTTCCTGGTGTCCTTCAAGTACCAGCTAAAACCCCATCTTCTATGAGAAGCCTTCCCTTAATTCTAGCATCTTCCCTCTGTTGATTATCTCCAATGTTTCCTGTACATGCCTTGTTTGCACGTAGTTATTTTCATGTTGTCTCTCCCATAAGATTGAGCTCCTTGAAAGCAAGATCTAGACTCTTTTGCCTTTCTTTGTATCCCCAGCACTCAATACCATACATCATATGCCGTAGGTGCTTAATAAATGCTTGTTGACTATTGACAGGCAACACTCTAAGATTGTAAAGTGCAGTGTAGTGATCGATCTGTATTGGAAGGGAAATTTTCTCACCAGGCACTCCCTATACCAGTGGATTCACAAGTCAGAAAAAGAAAGAAAGGAAGGGAGGAAGGAAGGAAGGAAGAAGAGAAGAAGGGAAGGGAGGAAGGAAGGAAGGAAGGAAGGAAGGAAGGACGGAAGGAAGGAGAGAAGGAGAGAAGAAGGGAAGGAAAGAAGGAAGGAAGGAAGGAAGGAAAGAAGGAAGGAAGGAATCTTTTTTTCTCTACGAAGGTACCCTGAGTTCTCAAGGCTAAACCAGTAAAATTTAGGTTCAGGTAGATCCTAGATTTTGAATCCACTATAGGATGTGTCCCAAAAGTTCGAGTGCCAAGAAGTCTGAGCTTCTTGAAGCTTATTAAGCTCACAACTGCACTAAGATTTTGGGGTCATCCTGTGGACCTGAGGTTTGGAAACCAGACTAGCTAAATCCAGAGAGGTTCATTTTCAGAGTGTTGGAGGCCAATGGATGAATGGTTCTGCCCAGAGCAATTCCTGGAACAATCTGCTAAGGCCAGGAGAAGGCTATGATCTCCATCGGGGAGAGAAGGAGTGGCCATACAATGACAACATAGATCCTTGAAATATTTTTGTATGGAGCTATTAGACTTTGTCTACACCCTATACCACTTCTTCTAGTAATGTCATGAAAGCAATCATCAGCTTACGAAAAGGGAAATTTCATTTGTAGATTGGTGCTTTGAAACTCAGAATTCATTTTCTTATAAAAACAGCATTTTCAATGTAAATTTGTTCCAAGGCTAGCCCGTTTAAAACCTTATTAAACCCATGATGTAGTTAAAATACCACATGGTGGGAGTGGGGGGGGGAGGGTAGAAATGGGGAGAAAATTTGTAATTCAAACTATTGTGAAAATCAATGCTGAAAACTAAATATGTCAAATAAATAAATTTAAATTAAAAAAAAATACCACATGGTGGTGAGGGAAGTAGTAGAACGGAATACTCCTCTTAATTTTTGATATCATCTTTTTAATATCACTTTTATTTCAGAACATGTCTCCTGAGCAAATCACAAGCTCTGTATGCTGAGGAGATTCAATTCTCAGGTCCCTTCCACTTTGCAAAATAATGAAGTTAGCATTTATGTAGTGATATCTATATAATTACTAGCTCTTTTTCTTTGGAGGGAAGGATCATATATCTCTGATGGTGTACTTTACCCTGCTTCTCCCATGTATTTCATTGCACTTTAATGGCTCAAATGTGGCAGCAAGCTCCACCTCCACTCCACCCCTCAGGCACCGCTCATTGTTCTTTGGCTGACCTACAATTTTAACTCTTAAGAGACTTTGCTGTTCCATGATACACCAGCCCTGTAGTATCACTTGAAAAGCGGATGTTAAAGGGACGAGCCTTTGTTTTGTGGGAGAAGCACAGGGTCATTAAAAGAACAGCAATGTTTCTCAAAGGCGGTTCAACTCCCTCTCCCCTTGTACAGATGTTCAGGTTTGTCTAGATAAGGAATAACAACAGAAACAACTCATTTTTAGATAGCTCTTTAATGTTTACAGAGTATTTGGAAGCACTGGCTTGGGCATTCCTACAGGACCCCAATGATCACCATGAAATTAAGTTGATGCCATTTTGGGGTCTTGGTCCAATTCATTTGCTTACACAGGTATTCTGTACAGGGGAATGATCAAGGTGAATATTATACTAAAATAAGGATTCTCTAATTGATCTTTATTAGTTGAAAGCCGGTGCGTTGTAGTGGGTACAACACTGGGCCTGAGAGCCAAGAAGACTTTTCTGTTCAAATCTGGCTTCAGGTACTACTGGCTCTGTGACCTTGGGCAAGTCATTGAACCTCTTTTGGCTTAATTTTCCTCATCTGGAAAAAAGGGGGGTTGGACTTGGTGATCTCTAAGGTCCCTTCCAGCTTCAAATCTATGATCTTGTGACGTATGAAGTTCCTATCAGTCCCGAAACCTTACCTTATCAATCTGCAAGCTTTGGAGCATTTGAGCAGGTTGTCACTAACACATTCCCCAATCCTTTAAGCCTCCCATGCACTGGACTCCATGGGAGTACCCCAGGCAACACACACAGGCCTCATCCTTGGTCAATGATCATAAGAGCTCAGGGAAATCAGAAGTTCTTGTTTGTCAGGGAAAGATTGGGGACTTTCCCTAAGACTTCTCAGCCTAATTATTTTGTCTAGACAAAATAAGGTAGAGGGTTGAACCAATGCCCTGTGAATTGGGTTAACGAAGTTAGGCTAGATTCATTGACTACTCAATCCTTTCCTGAAGGTATAGTGGCCAAGGGCACAGATAATAGCCCCATCACAGAGGAGCTACTGTAAGCTTCTTGAGAGACTTATCTGTCATTCATTCCTCCCTATCTTACAAAAGACACTGTAAGTTTCATAAAATAAAAATGGATCTGACCAGGGTATATCAGCACTAAAGGTACTGCAAAGCTAATTATAAAACCCTCTCCCCCTTAAAATACTGGTGGAAACTGTGACACTTATTTCTGGCCAACTATGCCTGCCAGTTACTAAGACTAACATTAACTCCATAGCATGAATTAGTTTTTAATAATAATAATGGTAATTATAACAATAACTATTATTATAAATAGACAGCTTTTATTTATTACAGCACTTTAAAGTTTTCAAGGCACTTTAGATATGCTATTTCATTTGACCCTCAAATGAACGTAGAAGCTATAATGATCCCTATTTTACAAATGAGGAAACTGAGGCAGAGGTTAAGTGACTTGCCCAGGATCACATGAGTAGGAAGTGTCTGAGAACAAATTTGAACTTAGATCTTTCCGTCTTTAGGTCCAATATTATATCCACTGCACTGCCTAGCTACCTAACGGCTTTGTTTTTAATATTCTTAAGTTTTAGTAATCTTTTTAAAAATCACCTTCTTTTTTTCAAATATATTCCCTCCTTCATATACAGTGAGCCATCCCTTGTGATGAAAAATTTTAAAATAGATAAAAGCAAAGATGGCAGTGTTGAGGTTATAGGGGTACTGGGACCTCAAAATCATGATACCTGAGTCCTGCCTGAATGAATTCAACCCAAGCTTTCTTTCAGCCAAAGAAAAGCAAAGTTTATTAAAAATCCCCCATACTGGCCAGACTCTGAAGGAATCTGAGCATTGGCTAGACTCTTAAGGAATCTGAACATTTATACCACTAATGTAAGAGGTCCAGATTGAATCTGAACACCTTCATGAAGGCCAAGATCGATCTTATATACAGAAAAACTGTGGGAGGGATCTAGGGTTGGCCAAGTAGTCTGCGGTTATTGGAAGAGGGGTTTAGGGAGGATCTTGATGGGAGTGGCCTGTAGGCTAGGGTGACTAGTGGTCGGAAGGATGAAGGGTGGAAAGTAGGTGAAGGCCATCTAAAGGTACAGACAATGGAGGGCTAGGCTAGGTTAAGGGTAATGGAGAATTGGGCATAGTTATAATGAAAGGCTTATAAAGCCTCAGGCAAACACCAGATCAAGTGGGGAAGTTCAAGGGTGTTTCCAGAGCCTGTACCCCATCAGCAGCAAAACTAATCAACACATCAACTGAAACTGGCAACATATGGAATAATCCACACTCAGAGTCTTCCACCTCTTCAAAAAGAAGGGAGGCATATTTTCTCTGAAGTGCTTGTGGACTTGCATGGTCATTATAATAACACAGCATTCAGTTCAGTTTCGGATGGCTTGGAGGGATGATAATTGGATTAAGTTTGGGAGGTTGGGAATGGACCATAGAGAGGTAAATTTTCAAGATGAGAAAAAGTCCAGAGCACAAGAACCTAACAAAGACAAACCAGGCTGAAGCACTAAAGGAATGAGATTTGAGAAGCCAGAGGTCATTAGGTACAAGGCAGGCTTTCCTTCCATAAGGGGAGAGAAGGGAGGCAGATAGAATAAGAAAGAAAAGTAAGAGAATGCTTAAAGTAGATTTTACCTGCATTTTAATTTTTCCTTGGGCCAACCATGATGACCGTCATAGTGACTATCATACCAAAAGCCCTTGGCTGGACATCAGAAATGTGAATATGATTTAATATTAAAAAAAAAATACAAACATGGTAGACTGGGTTAGGAAAAATAACAAAAACCATGTGATTTTATCATTAGATGCAGGAAAAGCTTTTGACAAAATATAGCACTAATTTTTATTCAAAATGATAAAAACCAGAGGAATTAATGGACCTTCTTTTAATGAGGTAAAAAAGCATTTCTCTAAAACCAAGAAAATTACACATAAAGAACACAAACTAAAAACCATTCCAATAAGATACAGGTAAAGCAAAAAAGGCTATCATCCCCATTACTATTCAATATTGTGCTAAAATTGCTAGAAAAATGAGAAAAGAAATATAAATTGAGGGAATACACATAGGCAAAGGGGAAACACAATGATCACTTTTTGCAGAAGACATGATGGTCTTCATAGAAAACCCTAGGAAGTAGACTAAAAAATTAATTGAACCCCTTTCCCTGCAGCAAGACACCTGTATTGGCAACCAAAAATGGGCTCCTTAGCACTTAGTCAACAAGTGCCCTTGACTAGTTTGGCTTTTTCCCCTGAACTGAATGCTGTTTGTATCTTGGACTGGAGTAAGCTTGTCGGCCCCTTCACCTTGCTTCCCTTGCTTAAGCTGATGGAAAGAACCTGTGCTTTCCTGGTCAACCCCTTCACCTTGCTTAAGCAGATTGAAAGAACCTGTGCTTTCCCCAGCGTACCTTACACCCCCGCAGAAGCTGGATGGTTAAAAGCAGCTCCCGTTGGAGCCAGAGGCGGCTACAGCCACAGCCACAGCCACAGCTGAAGCAGGAGCTGCCAGTAGCAGAGCTGACCTACGGGAGGAAGCTGAACAAAGACTTCAGGCCAGTGGGTAATCTTTTTACCATAGAGGGGGAAGCATGATTTTGCTTTACGCAATCATGCTTCTCTGTAGCCTCCTGGTTACTCTTTCAAGGCGTACTTATTGGGCCTGGAAGCTTTTGATCAATATATCAAAATGGGGTTGCTGGTTCATGGGTTGGTTACTGTGGAGCCTAAATATATGTTTTGATTCTTCTACCTTCTACTTTGAGAGTTTCTTATATCCGGCGGTTCCGAACCTTTCAGACATGTTTATGATCCTCTTTGAGATTATAAACTCTGCCCTCCTAATACATTTGGCGACGAGGATGGGATCGCTAGGTATAAGATCTCTATTTAGAAGCAGAACAATTCCAGAGGAAGAGATGAATATCCCAGGATGGGAGGATCCATTTTATTCCTCCCTAGCAAAAGAATTGGATAAAAAAGCTGGACCCTGTGAAAACTGGGAACCAAGGCTACGGAGAGGAGATCCTAGGGATTTGGAAAAGTGTTTACAAGAAGTTGGGATTCAGTCAGGGGCATCACTATCTAGGCAAAGCTGGATAGTGTTATCAGCCTACCGGCTAGTATACGAAAGATTGAGATTGAGTGAAAGACATGGGGGCACTCCTACCCCACAGGAAGAAGGGGAATCTCAGATAGCAGGAGACCAAACTGACTCAAATGAGAACTTTTCTATTAATGTGGCTAAGAGCAACAGGAGACCAAAAAAGCCCAGAGTGCATTTCAACCCAGCCCAGAAAGAGCCTGACTGCCTGCTTCGTCCTAGCCATGGTGGCAGAGGAAGTGAGTGGGGGGAAAATGAGACAATGTTAGGGGCTGAGGCACAAAACACTACTGGGGTTCAGGATGTCCCTCACACAGAGCATAGGAGATGGTTAAATGATCAGACAAGGGCTCGACCCATACAAAGGAGGAAGACAGAAACCCGAGGTGAAGATTCAGTTACAAGGGAAATTCAGGAAGATTTCTCACCGCAAGAGGTCACAGATATTTTGAGTAGATTCAGCCAAAGAATAGGAGAACCATTGATATCTTGGATGGTAAGACTCAGTGATCAAGGGGCCAGTGGAATATCAGTAGATAGGACAGACTGCATGAGATTCATAGGTATCAGCCATGATCCTCTAGTTCAACAAGCTTTTAGGGAACATCATCAGCAAGGAGATGGTGATAGCAGGACTACTCTGTTGGCATTAGCCGCTGTGGGATGCAATAAGAGATATGCTACTGATTCTATGTGGCCCACTGAGCACAGACCCTGGTATTCACTTAGAGATTGTATCATGAGACTAAAGGAGGAGGTGATGAAGACTGCCATTATGATAGGAACCGCAGACAAATATTACAATGATCCAATGGGACTGCCTCATAGGAATTTAATAATTAGGACAGCTCCCCCTGCTTATAAACAACTAATTTTGAATTTATTACTTGGAGAAGTAGGGAGCCGTCTTACAACAGTGATAAATAAGATTTTACAGTTACATGACTTAGGTGACTGGGGAAGGGATAGATCTCCTCGAGAGAGAAGGGTGAATAACCAGCAAACTTGGCGCCAAAGGAGAGTAACAAAGAAAGAAATGTTTACTGCTTTATTGAGAGCAGGGGTAGGTTTTGAAATGATAGATGGAATTCCAACCAATGAATTATATAGAATGTATAGAGATAAAGGCCTTGATAACAGGAGAGATAGGGAAATAAGAACTGCTCCTGCAAATACTACAGATGTTGAACCTTCAAACCCAAGTGAATCACATGAAAGGGAATACTAGGGAACAGGCCGAGCCCCAGTCCAAATTAAGGAAATACACAGGCTGGATTGCAGACCTCACATTAACTTGACCATATATTGGAAAAATGGGTCAAGTACGGTAACTGAGGCATTAATAGATACTGGGGCCGAGGCCACCCTTATTTATGGAAATCCAGACAAGTTCAGCCATGGAACTCCTATTACCATTACAGGACTAGGAGGGACTGAAATATCAGCCAGGCAAGTTAAATTAATGATGAAAATTGGACAGTTGCCCAAGAAAGAATATAGTGTGGTTATTGTGCCTATTCCCGAATACATCATTGGAATAGACATATTGAAGGGTATGACCTTAAATTTACCCGAAGGGAAATACCAATTTGCTGTGAGGAAAATGGGCATTAATGCAGTCTTAGTGGGGAAAATCAAGATGGATCCAATCACTTTGCCTGAACCTTCTAAAATAATTACTTTGAGGCAATATCGTGTGCCAGGTGGGCAAGATGAAATTGCCAACACTATAAGAGAATGTGTTGAGGCAGGAGTGTTAGTCCCTACAACTACTCAATGGAACAACCCTGTCTGGCCAGTCCGAAAGTCAGATGGGACATGGAGGATGACAGTAGATTATAGACAGCTGAACAAAGTGACTCCTCCCTTGTATGCTGCTGTCCCAGACACGGTTACTTTAATAGAGAGAATACAAAAACGTGAAGGGACTTTGTATGCAGTTATTGATTTGGCCAATGCCTTCTTTACAATCCCAATAGACCCCAAGCAATGGAATCAGTTTGCTTTTACTTGGCAAGGCCGACAGTATACATTTACACGCCTGCCGCAAGGATATATTCGTAGCCCAACTATTTGCCACAGGATTGTAGCTGAACATTTGGATGAATTAAAGTTACCTGGTGTACAGCTTACACATTACATAGATGACATCATGATACAGGGAAAGAATATAAAGGAGGTGGAGGAGAGTTTAGCATTATTAATTGACCATATGAAAAGCAAAGGATGGGAAATCAACCCTGCAAAGGTTCAAGGGCCAGCTCAAACTGTAAAATTCTTGGGGATACAGTGGAATAGAGGACTGCGAGAAATTCTCCCACAAGCTCGACAAAAAATCCAGGATTTTCCCACCCCTACCAATAAGAAAGAGGCCCAAAAGTTCATAGGGCTGTTTGGTTATTGGAGACACCACATCCCACATTTGGGACAGATTTTAAAACCCTTGTATAAAGTCACCAGAAAGAAATATGAATTTGACTGGGGACTTGAACAAAGTAGAGCTTTTGAGGAAGCAAAGGCTGCTATCCAATTAGCTCTAGACTTATGGCCTATGCAAAATGGGCCAGTGGAGTTACAAGTGACTGTACAAGATGACTATGCAAATTGGAGTCTGTGGCAAAAACAACAAAGCCGAAGTGTACCTTTAGGCTTTTGGTCAAGGAAACTGCCCTCATCTGGAGTGCAATATACACCTTTTGAGAAGCAGCTGTTAGCTGCATATTGGGCTTTAGTAGAAACTGAGCAACTAACCCTGGGTCATGAAGTGGTATTAAGGCCTGGAATTCCAATTATGACTTGGGTAATGAGTACCCCAGCTTCTCACAGAATTGGACATGCACAAGAGGCAAGCATAATCAAATGGAAGTGGTATATTCAGAATAGGTCCAGAGCAGGCAAAAATGGAGTTTCTGCTCTACATGAATCTGTGGCGAACATTGATACTGAGAGCAATGAAAAGCCCCTTGAATCTAAGCAACAGATGGTACCATCCTTAGTGAAATGGAATAATGGATATGACGGACTAAATGAAGAACAGAAGAAACATGCTTGGTTTACTGATGGGACAGCAAAATATTTAGGACAGAAGAGACATTGGAAAGCAGTAGCCTATAACCCCTGTACAAGGAGAACTCTGGAAAGTTCTGGGATAGGTGGAAGTAGCCAATATGCTGAACTGATGGCAGTGCATCAGGCCATCAGAGCAGAGAAAGGAGGACAGTGTCATATATTTACTGACTCGTGGGCGGTAGCTAATGGATTAGCTATGTGGATGCCTATATGGAGGAATCAGAATTGGGAGATTCATGGCAAACAAGTTTGGGGTAAAGAGTTATGGGAAAATATATGGGACATGTCTTTGGTTACAGATCTGTCAGTTTTTCATGTTGATGCTCATGCAACCCTGACCACACCAGAACGTGAGTACAATGCACATGCGGATCTACTAGCAAAGATTGCTACTGAATGTATTGTCCCTACTCCGACTCCAACTGATGACCCAGCCTTAGCAAGATGGGTCCACGAGACTGCTGGCCATTTAGGGGTCCAGGCCACCCATCGATGGGCACAGGATCGAGGTATCAGTATTTCTCATGCGTTGTTAAAACAAATAACAGAGGAGTGTTGTATATGCCAATTAGAAAAAGAACGAACTCTTCCTAGGATAGTTACTGGAGAAATAGCAAGGGGAAAAGTTCCAGCCCAAATTTGGCAGATAGATTATATTGGCCCACTACCCCAGGATAAAGGATGTAAATATGTATGTACATGTGTTGACACCTATTCAGGTGTACTAGTGGCTTGTCCTTATAAAGACGCAACTCAGAAAAACACCTGTAAAACTCTAGATATTGTAAGTTTATATTATGGAACCCCAATGCAGATTCAAAGTGACAATGGGTCACATTTCAAGGGCAAAGAAGTGAAAAGATATTGTGTGTTGAATAATATAGAATGGATATATCATATTCCATATTACCCACAAGCATCTGGGCTAATTGAAAGAATGAATGGATTGTTGAAAGAACAGCTGAGAAAATTAAGCTCAAATAATTCATATCGACATTGGAAGGATAACTTGTCTATTGCCTTACGTAATTTGAATAATAGGCCCTTAGGGGGGAGTACACCTCTAGCCAGAATGATGACCCCAAATCTGCAGATCAGAGAACAGCAAACATGTGAGATCCAAAACATTGAATTTTGGACTGTGAGGGAAGATGTCCCACTACCAAGTCCAGGAACACCTGGTTCAGCAGGATATGATTTACATTGTATAGAGAATTTTAGGTTAAATAGGAAAGAGATAAGAAAAACCCCTACTGGAGTATGTATGAGAATCCCCAAGAATCATTTTGGACGGATTTTACCTAAACCAGGATTAGCGGCTCAAGGAATACATGTATTGGCTGGAGTGATAGATTCTAATTATCAAAAAGAAATTGTTGTGACACTCCAGAATATGGGTAAAAAACCTGTACAATTTTGTAGAAATGATAGGATGGTTCAAGTCATTATTATCCCCTGTGAAAAAATACCCTTTGTGAAAACTGACCCTCCTCCCAAAATAACTACTAGAGGGGCAAAAGGGTCTTGCTCCATTGATAGAATAAAGTCAGGAGCTAAGGTATGGGTAAAACGGAAGCCAGATGATATTCCAAAGGCTGCAGAAGTTATAGCCCATGGGAAGGACAACACTGTAACAGTTGTCTATTCAGGGGAAAATAATTACCAAATCGTACCCCTGAACCATATATTTTACCGTGAATAGGTTATAATAATAGATTCACAGACTCCACAGGTATGGCTGATGCTGGTAAATGCCATAAGCCACTCAGAGGAAAGGTAACCTTGTGTAATTAACGGATGAAAACTTGTACATTTGGGGAAAGGCTGGGAGGACAATCCTAGTCTCTATCTAGGATGGGATCCTCTTAGTTTAATTTTCCCATTGTGTTTCCTTGTACATCTGGGGAAAGGCTGAGAGGACAATCTTAGTCTCTATCTAGGGTGGGATCCTCTTGGCTTCCTCATTATGTTCCTTTTGAAAAGAAACATTTCCCACCTGAGTTTGGCTTCTGATATTGGATGATTTTATCTGAAGGATAATAGCCCATACTTGCCTACTCTTTTTGTTCTTTGTTTTGGTTAATTTTGTTGCTAGTTCTGTCTCCTTTAGGCTTAAGTACCCTGCACTTTCCAGTGACTGCCTAAGCATGTAGTGTTCTTGGAATTCCTGCCAGCTCGCTGAAAGAACTGACCTCTGGAATGGGACTTTTTGGGGGCAGGGCCATCTCTACGTCCAATTTCAGCAAGAAGAAGCTATAGAAAATGAGACCTTCACCCCTTACCCCAAGATTTCGAGCCCCAATCGTTCAAGGGGGGTGGGAATGATGATAGTGTTCTATGTTTACTTATTTTGTGTTATCCTTGCCATGTTGTTTTATTGTTATATTATTGATCCTATGTAATGGATACAAGGATCTAGGGGTGGACATTTGAATTATTAATAATTATTTTTGGGATGATTGATTGAAGAGATTATCTTGCTGGGACCTAGGGGTGGATCACATTTGAATCGTAAACCAATATTTAGGAATGTCACCAAATGATATGTTTTGCTTTATAATGAATGATATGTTTTAGTTTCCTTTGTAATTGGATCACAATGTATGTTCTAGGATACATGGCTGATTAGATTATGTATCCTATAACAAGGGGTGGAGTGTATTGGCAACCAAAAATGGGCTTCTTAGCACTTAGTCAACAAGTGCCCTTGACTAGTTTGGCTTTTTCCCCTGAACTGAATGCTGTTTGTATCTTGGACTGGAGTAAGCTTGTCGGCCCCTTCACCTTGCTTCCCTTGCTTAAGCTGATGGAAAGAACCTGTGCTTTCCTGGTCAACCCCTTCACCTTGCTTAAGCAGATTGAAAGAACCTGTGCTTTCCCCAGCGTACCTTACACCCCCGCAGAAGCTGGATGGTTAAAAGCAGCTCCCGTTGGAGCCAGAGGCGGCTACAGCCACAGCCACAGCCACAGCTGAAGCAGGAGCTGCCAGTAGCAGAGCTGACCTACGGGAGGAAGCTGAACAAAGACTTCAGGCCAGTGGGTAATCTTTTTACCATAGAGGGGGAAGCATGATTTTGCTTTACGCAATCATGCTTCTCTGTAGCCTCCTGGTTACTCTTTCAAGGCGTACTTATTGGGCCTGGAAGCTTTTGATCAATATATCAAAATGGGGTTGCTGGTTCATGGGTTGGTTACTGTGGAGCCTAAATATATGTTTTGATTCTTCTACCTTCTACTTTGAGAGTTTCTTATATCCGGCGGTTCCGAACCTTTCAGACATGTTTATGATCCTCTTTGAGATTATAAACTCTGCCCTCCTAATACAACACCCAGTCCCTGCTGGCGCTGGCGCCATGGGTCGTTGTCCCGCCCGCTGTTATAGATACTGTAAAAATAAGCCATGCCCAAAGTCCCGTTTCTGCAGGGGAGTTCCTGATGCCGAGATACAAATCTTTGATCTTGGTAGAAAGAGAGCAAAAGTGGATGAATTTCCATTGTGCAGCCACATGGTGTCAGACGAATATGAATAGCTTTCATCAGAAGCCTTAGAGGCTGCTCGGATCTGTGCCAACAAGTCCATGGCGAAGAGTTGTGGCAAGGATGGCTTTCATATTCATGTGCGGCTACATCCATTTCATGTCATCCGCATTGAAAAGATGTTGTCGTGTGCTGGGGCTGATAGACTCCAGACTGGCATGTAGGGAGCTTTTGGGAAGCACCAGGGCACTGTAGCCCATGTACACATTGGCCAAGTTATCATGTCGATTCGAACCAAGGTTCAGAATAAAGAACATGTGATTGAAGCTTTGCGGAGAGCCAAGTTCAAGTTCCCTGGCCGCCAGAAGATCCACGTCTCTAAGAAATGGGGTTTCACCAAGTTCAATGCTGATGAATTTGAGGATATGATAGCTGAGAAGCGACTCATTCCTGATGGCTGTGGGGTTAAGTACATCCCCAGCCAGGGCCCCTTGGATAAATGGCAGACACTCCACTCCTGAGGGGTGTGTGTCCTGTGATGTCTACCTTTCCACAGGCATAAATAAACTAGATACTGCTAAAAAAAAAATTAATTGAAACAAAATTTCAGCAAAATAGCAGTGCATAAAATAAATCCATCCAAACCATCAGCTTTTCTACATATTACTAACAAAACCCAACAGGAAGAGACAGAAAAAGAGAGTCCATTCAAAATAAGTAATGAATATATAAAATATTTAGAGAGCACCTGCCAGTTCACACATGGGAATGATGGGGTACAGGATCTGGGAGCCTCTTTGAACTCTCCTTGAATCTTCCCACTAGATGAGGTATTTACCTGAGGCCATAAGCCTTTCATTATTGCTAGGCCCAAATCTCTAGGCTAGGTTACTCTTAACCTAGCCTAGCCCTCCATTGCCCAGCTACTTCCCACCCTTGTTCCTATTGAAATGCCTATGCCCAAATCTGTTACTAGCCTAGCCCTACCTAGTCTGTTATCTCCAGGTAGCCTTCAGCTACTTGCCACCCTTAATCCCATTCTCTTGGTTCCTGGAGTCTGACCTCATCCCAGTCCCCTCAAGCTCCTCCTTCTACTCCTCCTCAAGACCCTTCCTAAACCCCTCCTCCCATCACCCCAGGACCATCCTAGATCTTTCTGTATATAAGTTTCATCTTGCCTCCATGGAGGTGCTCGGATTCAATCTACCTCAGAAAACGAGTGTCACAAATGGTGAGATTTCTCAGGACTACCTGTTATGGTGAACCTGCAATAAACTTTGTTTTTCTTTTTGGATGAGAAGGCTTGAGTTGACTTCATTCGAGCAGGATCTGGCATGTTGGTATTTTGGGGTCTGGAGCACCCCTAAAACATATAGTTCCCTGACCTCAACAGGAACTATATGAATATAACTACAAAACAACTTATTATGGAGATAAAGATAGACCTAAACAGAGAGATGGTCGTTGTTTATTGTTGGGCCTTGCCAATATTTTTAAATGATAGTTCTGTCTGAATTAATTTAAGTATTTAATAACATGTCAATCAACTATCAAAGGACTAATTTAGAGAATGAGAAAAAAATAAAATTCATCTGAGAAGCAAAAGCTCAAGTTTCCTAAGGAAAATAATGGAAAAATATGAGAAAAAAGGGGAACTCACTAAGTCAGATATCACACTATACTGCAAAGTAGCAACCATTGCAACTATTTGGAACGGCCTAAAAAAACCCAGAAGAGCCAATGAGGGAAACAGATTATACAACTTAAAGAAACAAATGAATGTAGTAGCATTGTATTCATTAAATCCAAAGACCACATTTACTGGGCCAAGGACTCACTATTTGACAAAAACTGAAGGGAAAATTGAAAAATAGTCTGGAAGAAACTAAGATTAGACCAAAATTCACACTATATACCATAATAAGCAGCAAATATATACATGACCTAGATATAAAAGGTCACATCATAAACAAAAGAACAAGGAAGAAAATAACTTTCATAGCTGTGGATAAAGGCAGGTATCATGACTAGATGAGGAATAGAGAAGATCATTGAAGATAAAAATAGACGATTTTGATTCCATAAAAGTAAAAGGTTTTGCACAAAAAAACCCCAATGTAATTAAAATTAGAAGGGAAACAGAAATTGAGAAAAAAAATCTTTGAAACAAGTTTCTTTAATAAATGTCTCAGATCCAAGATATAAGGAACTGATTCAAATTACAAGAATGACAGTCATTTCCCATAAGATAAATGTTCCAAAGCTTCAAATAGGCAGTTCTCAAAGAAAGAAATCCAATTGATTTTAACAGTATTTTTTTTAAATGCTGCAAATTTCCACTAAATAAATGCAGATAACTCTATGCTTTTACTTCATACCTACCAGATTAGCAAAGTAGACAAAAAAGGAAAATGATAATTGTCATTATGGCTTCAGGAAGATGGGCACAATGGTTGGTGGAGCTTTGGATTCATGCAGTGGTGGAGAATCTGTGGCCTAGAGGCCACATGTGGCCCTCTAGCTCTTCAAGTGCAGCCCTTTGACTGAATCCAAACTTCACAGAATGAATCCCCTTAATAAAAGGGTTTGTTCTGTAAAACTTGGACTCAACCAAAAGGCTGCACCCAGGGACCTAGAAGGTCACATGTGGCCTCAAGGCTGAAGGTTCCCCACCCCTGATAGTCATTCTGGAAAACAGTTTGGAGCTATGCCTAAAAAGTCAATTAACTTTGACCCAGCAGTGCCATTAATAGTACTATACTACAAAGAGGTCAAAGAAAAAGAAGCACCCATATGTACAAAAATACTTATAAAGGCCTTTTCTTCTTTATTTCCTTCCTTCCTTCCTTCCTTCCTTCCTTCCTTCCTTCCTTCCTTCCTTCCTTTCTTCCTTCCTTCCTTTCTCTTTTCATTAAAGCAAAAATAGGCAACATGAACTCAGTGGTATGTGGTTTTTCTGGACTTGCCCACCCTGTCTCCATCTTGAAACAGAATGAAAACATTGAAAGCAGATCATCAAGCTCTGGCACCCACCAAACATGAGAAGCCCAGATTCCATGTCCCTCTATGATTAGGAAGCTGCATCAGGGAAGCTAACAGCAATCAGGCCCTAGGACAGTTTTGTCGTCTTTTTGTCAAAACCTTTCCATGTTGTAGATGGGAAGAAAGAAGTTGCATCAGGGACCTGATTACTGGTAGCTAGATATTTTTTACACTTGGAAAAAATGTGTTTGAATTGATGCAGAATGAAGTGAATAGGACCAGGAGGACAATTTATACTATAATGACAAAATGTAAAAAATAACAATTTTGCAAGAATATTGATCAATGCAGTGATCAGCCATGATTCCAGAATATAACTAGTAATAACCCTCACCTCCTGACAGGAAGACGATGGATAATCCACAGAATGAAAAGCACACTTCTGGACATTTGTTTTATTTGGTTATGGATATTTGTAACAAAGATTTTGTTTTTTTTCTTTTTCTTTTTGGAGGAGAGGAGAAAGAAATGTATGATAATTGAAAAAATAAAATTTAATTTTTAGAAAAAGCAATTACATAAAAAGATGGATTTAGAGAAACCTGAGGAGACTTGTATAAACTGATGCAGAGTGAAGTGAGCAGAACCAGAACATTTCGTGCGGTAACAGCTTTTAAAGAAAAGTAACATGATCAGAGTTAAGAACTCTGATCAATGCAATGACCAGCTATGACTCCAGAAGACCAATGATGAAGCATACAACCTGCCTCCTGACAGCGTTGACTGAAGGTGCAACACTGAGACATACAGTTTTTGGACATGGCAAGTATCTGCATTGGGTTTGCTTGACTATGCTTGTTTATTACAAAGGTTGTGTTTTTCCCTTTTTATATTGGATATGGGAAGGTAGGGAGAAAGGAGAGCCAGTGATTATGTTGGGGAGGGAGAAGAAAAGAAATAAGAGGATCACTGAAACATCTTTAAAAGTTCAGAGAAAAGAACAGAAGGTGGTTCAGAGGGAAACAGATAAGCAGAACACATATGAAAGTGACACGTTGAATTTATCATATTTTTTTAAAAGCAAGCTGAAGATAATAGAGAGTTACGGTTTCACATATGATCCTCTCTCTCTCTGTCTCTTTCTCTCCTCTTTCTCTTCTCTCCTCCCCCTTCTCTCTCTGTCATTGTTTCTCTATGTCTCTGTCTTTGTCTATCTATCTCTTTCTCTCTGTCTTTCTGTCTCTCTCTGACTCTCTGTCTCAGTCTCTCTGTCTCTGTCTGTGTCTCTCTCTCTCTCTCTCTCAGAATAGAGAGAAAAAGTCCTTAACCCAGTGAAGCATATTTTTACAAAAATTCCAGAGGATTAGCATATCTGCCAAAACACAACCACAAAGCAAAGGAGGGGAGGGACAGAAGATAACTGTCTTCAAATAGCTGGAGGATTTCAAGTAGGAAGAAGCCTGGAATATTGGAACTGGAAGGAACTTCAGAGGTCATCTAGTCGTACCACTTTATCTTACATGTTACAGTGAAGCAATAACCAAGAATTCCAGTCCTGAGGCAAACTGAGATTGTTTTGTTTTTTTGGCGGGGGAGATGGGGGAGGCGGAAGACATCTTTAAACACCCCACATTGGCATATATCAACATTACTTGATCCAAGGTGTACTAACATGTTTCAGATCCCCAGGCTAGGTCATTGACAGTCTGCCCAAGTTGGGTGCAGCAACATTCATAGCTGGGGAAAGTTAAGCGGAAGGGCTCTCTGTTGGCTTGAGTGTGGCTTTCTTACCCCATAGCACTGAGTGGGAGAATGGGTGAGAGGTTGGCTTCCCTACCTTTGCCAGTTCTTTATGACTCACAGATTTTTGTCAATGCTGAATTGCTTGACCTGAGGAAAAGAGCATCCCCTGTCCATCATGCCAATACCCTGGAGGGAGTAAGTATAAACCGCAGACATTGGCTGTTGTTATTGTTAGCTTGTTCAGTTGTGTCTGACTCTTCATGACCCTGTGGACCATACTGTCCGTGGGGTTTTCTTGGCAAAGATACTGGAGTAGTTTGCTATTTTCTTCATCCAATGATTTTAGGTAAACAGAGTTTAAGTGAGTGTCTGAGGTCAGATGTGAACTCAGGTCTTCCTGACTCCAACCAAGCCCAGTGCTCTATCCACTAAACCACCTAGCTGTCTCCTCCAGATATTGGTATCATAGATCAGGTTTCCTTTGGCCCTATGCTAGGCAACAGAAGTCTAGAGAAATGAAGTCACTTGATTAAAGTCACCAATTTAGGGGCAGAAATAGGATAAGAATACAAGTCTTTGGCTCTGATGAGATAATATTCTTTTAATACATCATGTTGTACATGCGAAAAGCAGTATCTCTTCCTCTGAACGGTGTAATAATAATGACAGTGACAGTAGTAGCAACACCAGAAACATTAATACTGCTTTATAATAATAATTAATAATAATAATATTGCCTTAATCGATATAGTCCTTTATGGAATAGAAAATAATTTTCCTTACAACAACGACCCTATGAGGGAGATAGCCCAAGCAACGTTCAGCCTCATTTTACAGATGAGAAGTCAGTTGCAGAGAGATTGTGAGATTTGTTCAGGATGCCCAGCTAGGAAGAGCTGATGCTCCTTGAGTATTAGAGTGTTAGAGTCAGAGCACCTTAGAATACTCTCCCTGTCACTTACTACACATGTGACCTTGGGGAAATCACTTAAGCTCTTGGGCCTCAGTTTCTTCATTTGTAAAATGTGGTTAGACTAAATGACCTTCAAGATCCCTTTCTGACTCAGTGTCTGTTATCCTATGACTCTTTGGACCCTAAACCCAGTGTCCTTTCATGTTCTTTTTAACATATGAAGCCTTTTCTGACCCGCAGCTCCCCACCACCCCCCTTTAACCTAAGATCTCCTCCCACCCATTATCATATATTTATTTTGTATATGCTTATATAGACTCTTTCTGTTTCCTCTGATAGAGTATCTCCTTTTTGTCTTTGGATCCCCAGTGCCTGGTACACTGTAAATTGTTGACTGATCGACATACCTGATATAATCTATAAAAAGGAAAGCAAAGTGATCAGCCTCGCTTTCTGCGGCAGAGCCATTGAAGTCCAGTGGCAAAACAGAAGTCAAGAGGGCTGACAATGGCCTGGGGTGCACTGGGCGACCTTAGCTTTGCACAACTCTGCCTCATTTAAAATCCAATTCTTGCACAAGGCAAGCCATCACCCTTGTAATATCCTTGGTCGTCTTCAAGAACCAAGGATGAACAACGAGGAGAACACTGTTCATCACAACTATTTTTGCTTTGTATTTGTTTGGTTTTGTCTGGCTCAGACTCTTTATTCAATTCAAGAGAGTAAAAAGTTAACAAGAATTAAACTTCCTTTCTCTTTAGCCTCTTTCCACCCTACTGCTGGTTCCTTGAGAACTAAGACTGGTTTTCTTGTTTTTTGCTTAGCGCAGTACCTGGTACACATGTTGCTGTTACTCATTTGTCCAGTACTGTCTGACTCTTTGGGACCCTGTGGGCCATACGGTCCATGGGGTTTTCTTGGCAAAGATACTGGAGCAGCTTATCATTTCCTTCTCCAGTGGATTAAAGCAAACATAAGTTAAGTGACTTGCCTAGGGTCACACAGCTAGTGAATGTCTGAGGTCACATTTGAACTCAGGTCTTCCTGACTCCAGGCCAAGCACTCTATCCACTGAATTACCTAGCTGCCTCCTAGGCAAACAGAGGTTAAGTGACTTGCCATAGTGCCAAACACCTTGGCACACACAGGATGGCCTGCTAGCCCAGGTTCTTTGATCTGCTTTTGAAGGAAAGATAGCTTTTAAAGGGGTCAACAATCTTATCTTAATTACATTCACTAATTAAGGGGAAAGGTCAACATCCTGAAAGTGGAGAAAATGCAAACAGAAAAAATGCAAACAGAAAAAATACAAGCAGAGACCAACAGAGAGGGCTCCAGCTGTCTGATCAAAGTAATACAACCACTTACATATACCACTGGATCAGGGGAGCACAGATACATCTGAGTGTTGTGTGTGTGGGGGAAGGGCTCTGAACAAGCAGCTACTCAGAGTCCCCTTCAGGGAATCAAAAGTCCTTCTTATAAGCGAACCCCCAAAGCAAAATACCAACCTCAGAATGAATATATACACTTTTGACTAATAGGCTCAGAGCCAGAAGGCATCATAACTCTAGTGACTCAGGGCCTAATTAGCTTAGTACCAAAAGTTGTGAAAGCCATCCTAAAAGTAAGCCTTCCAGTAAGCAAGCCTCCACCTGAACAAGCTCCTCCTTAGGCAAGTTCCACCCCCAATGGGCTCTGTGTGACTCAGGATGTGTCACAGCTGTGATTAACACATGTGGTCACATAGGCCTATTAATGGATGGGGAAGATTTCCTATTCCATTAATGTTACACTTGCCCAGGAGAAGTGTCTAAGGTCACATTTGAACTCAGGTCTTCCTAACTCCTGGCCTTATGTGTCTGACACATAGTAGGTGCTTCGTAATGCTAGTTAGCCAACTTGACTAATTGACTTACCTCTGGCCCTATGCCAGACCCCAAAAGGGTCTAATTTTGCTTTCTATGGTATTAATAGACTTCTAACTCAAAGTGTATTTATGCTGAAAAGCTCTAGGCAGGCAGGTAAATTTAGAATCAACACATAGAAGCTGCAGGGTTGCAGATTTTTGGCTCAATATAAAAAACAAAACAAAACAAAAAAAAAATGCTTTCTTAGTAATTAGGATCATAGACTTGAGCCAGAAAGATCCTAAGGGGCCACTCAGGCTCAACCCCATCATTTTACAGATGGGAAACTAGGGCCCTGAGAGGGTAAGTGGCTGGTCTAAGATCACATAGGTGGTAAGTGCCAGAGCTAGGCCGGGGTTCCCGGGTGCTTTCCATTGTACCAGGCTTCCTAACAAAGACAGAGGTTATCTGCATCAAGAGAGGAATCAGTTCCAAGGCCAGGGATGTGATACCATATTATCTCCCTTAATCAGATCATCTGGAGGATTTTGTTCAGCTCTGGGCACCTTTTAGAAAGGACATTGACAGGCTGGGAAAGGTCCAGAAAAGGGAAATCAGGACAGAGAGTCTCCAGCCCATGCCGTATGAAGACAAGTTGAAGGAAAAAGGAGCTTGGAAAAGAGAAGAATTAAAAGGGGCATGATATCAGTCTTGAGGGATGCCTTATGAAAAAGGAAGTGAATTTGTTTTGTTTGGCCTCAGAAGACAGAGCTGGAAATAATGGATACATGTTACAAAGAGGCACGTTTAGGCTTAGTGTCAAGAAAAACTTCCTAAAATTGGAGTTACCCAAAAATGCAATGGGCTGCCTTCAATGATATCTTAGTAAATATTTGACTGACTCAGAGGAACAGAATATACTTTTTAAAAGTTTAATCTGAATTAACATTTTTTCCATCACTATTTAAAATCTAGAATCAGGGGTGGAGAACCTGTGTCCTTGAGGCCACATGTGGCCTTCTAGGTCCTCAAGTGCAGCCCTTTGACTGAATCCAAACTTCACAGAACAAATTCCCTTAACAAAAAGATTTGTTGTGTAAAACTTGGACTCAGTCAAAAGGCTGCACCCAAGGACCTAGAAGTCTGCATGTGGCCTCGAGGCAGGGTCCCCACCCTTGGACTAGATAATCAACAAAACAAAAAGAATCAAGCCTTAATTTGTAGCATTTACCCATTTCTGAGATGTCAGTTTTGTAGTTGTTTTTCTTCAGTAGTTTCAGTCGTGTCCAACTCTTCACCACCCCATTTGGGGTTTTCCTGGCAAAGATACTGGAGTGGTTTGCCATTTCCTTCTCCAGTTCATTTTACAGACGAGGAAACTGAGGCAAACAAGGTTAAGTAATTTGCTCACAGACACACAGTAAGTGTCTGAAGCTAGATTGGAACTCACAAAGATGAGGGATTCCCAGCTCAGCCTCTAGCCACTGTGCCACCTAGTTGGCTACTCATGCTGAAATTTTAACAATCCAAGTGGCTCCTGCATACCCCTGGCTCAAAATAGTGGATTTTCTTTCACTGCAGGAGTTCAAACAAAGGCTGGATGACCATTTGTTCTGTTCAGCGTGGTCTTGCGAGTATCCTTTTTGGGGTATAGGTTAGGATAGATGGTCAACAAAGTTCCTTCTGACTCTGAAAAGCTGTGATTTTGATTCTGCGATCTTGCAAGGTAATTAAGTTCTTAGCACTACAGGTATTCAGCCAGAAGCTGGACGGCCATCTGTTGTTTTTTTGTCCTTCGTTCTTGAAGAGGACCATGACATCACAGAGGTGATGCCATGACATGCAAATGAATTGGATTTAAAGGTCTATGCGAAGTCACCAGCCTCACTTTCTCCTCTGGAGCCATCTGGGTCCAGTGACCATGTATACGTCAGGATGATGGATGATGGCTCCTGGCCATCGATGGTCGATGATGTTATAGAAGAGATTCCTGCATGTAACGGGAAGTTGGGCTAGACCAGCAGTATCAAACTCAAATAGAAAAGGCGTACTGTACATGAGGATCCCTATGGACCTCATATTTACTTAGGAAACCATATATTAACATTATCTATGTTCTATTGTATTGTAAAACTTATTTGTTAAATATTTCCCAATTATTATTTTTTGGCAGGGCAATTGGGGTTAAGTGACTAGCCCAAGGTCACACAGCTAGTACGGGTGTCAAGTGTCTGAGGCCGAATTTGAACTCAGGTCCTCCTGACTCCAGGGCCAGTGCTCTACTCACTGTGCCACCTAGCTGCCCCTCCCAATTATATTTTAATCTGGATGAGAAGTACTGGTGATTGCTGTGGGTGGTTTGTTTGACACTTCTTGACTAGATGACTTCTAAGCATCCTGGAAACCTTGAAAACTCCTGAATGTGTAGATGGCTATGCATTCTTTGTTGTCTGTGCTCACTCTTTAAAATAATTGTATTCCAGTGCTTAGGAAAAAACCTGGTATAAAATAGGCATTTAATAAAGGCCTTTTCAATCCTACATTCATTCAAGTTCCTCTATGACATAATTTAGAGTTTGAGGTGAATGGACCATGGTTTTAGAATAGTCCTTTCTTTTGTAGAATCTTTTTTTTTTTAAAAAAAGAGATCATTTTTCGCTTCATTTTAGTAAGCCTTACTCACTGAGTGGGCACTGCTTCAGTCAAACTGAGACCTGTTAAAGGCCTCAGCCAGAAAAGGCCAAGGTCCCCCACTGCATCCTGGACCATCTCCAGTTGTTGTGATCTCGGACCCAGATGGCTCCAGAGGAGAAAGTGAGGCTGGTGACTTCGCACAGCCCTCCCTCACATAAATCCAATTCACTTGCACTTCATGGCATCACTGCCCTGATGTCCTCCAGAAGGGAGGATAAACAGCAGCAGCAGGCTATTCAAAAGCCAATTTGATATAAAGTCTTCAGGCTGTTATTTAGGTGGATAGCTTGGTGCATGCTTTTATTTGCAGTCTTGTTTATAAACCCTTTGAAAACATGGGCAAACCTTGACAAATAAGCTTAATGCCCCACCACGTGAAGTTGCTCATTGGCAAATTCCTCAAGTGGCTGGTCACATTCAGCGGATTTCCAGGAAGTGGAAAAAATGAGCTGATCTGAATTTTCTTTATTTGTAGCATTTATTATAAGGTAGTTTGCCAGGGCTCACTGCAAGGAGGTAGCAGCCCCATTCCATCTACCTTCTAGTTAGAGCAGATTAGATTTCCCAGGTTCCCTCCCATCTCACTTGCCTCTTGATACTCCAAAATGAAATCCATTATTCACTGTAATTTTTCCCAGGCAGATTTTAAGAGGGTTGCGTGTATGTGTGTGTGTATGTATGTGTGTGTGTCCATTTTCAAATTCCTCCCTACACTCTTTTCAGAGTCCCCTCTGGCAAAATCTTGTCCTACTTATGGATAAAGCAAAGTACTTAGCCTTCTATGGGAAAAGCAGACACTTACCAAGAGGAATATAATTGAAATTCTTTTTAATTTTGTTCATGGCAAACAAACCTTTGCTTCCTCTGTCTTCCATTTCTTCCTCTCTCCTCTTCCCCAACTCCCAAAACAACAAGATCATTTCACCCAACACCTTCAATGATTAGTCAGAAAGCTGGAAATTAAAAAAAAAACACAGAAAAATAAAAACATCTCGGAGAGCTAAATGGTATTGTCTACTGAGTGGTGAACTTGAAGTTAGGATTTGGTTGTTCACTCCTTCCAGCTGTGTCTGACTCTTCCTGACCCCATTTGGGTTTTTCTTGGCAAAGATACTGGAGTGGTTTGCCATTTCCTTCTCCAGTTCATTTTACAGATGAGGGAACTGAAGCAAACAGGGGTAAGTGACTTGCCTAGGGTCATGCGACTAGTAAGTGTCTTAGGCTAGATTAGAATTTAGGAAGATAAGTTTTCCCAACTCTAGGCCCAGAGCTCTATCCATTGCCCCTTGAAGTCAGAATGCCTAAGTCCAAATCCTACCCCATTTACTTCTAATTACGTTTCCTTGACCAAGTCATTTAACATCTCTTAGCTTTTAGTTCCCCATTTGTAAAACCCTTACCTCATGAGGCTATTGTGAGGAACAGATAAGGTACTGAAAAACACTTGGCAAACCTTAAAACTCTCTCCAAATATTAGGTACTCTTATTACTAGTCCTCCTTTTATCCAGCTGAACAACCTGAACCCAGAGATATGGAATGACTTCGTCAACATCATATAGGTGGTAAGTGGCACAGGATAGAAACAACTTTTAAACTCTGAATCTCACTGTTCCTCAAACACAAGCCTCCTTCTTTCACCCCCATGCCACTGCATGGGCTCTCCTCCACTTCTGGAACGCATTTTCTCCTGATCTATGCTGATCTACGGGTGTGGGGTGTGTTGTAGCCAGCTCCAATTGAGTTGCAAGAGCCACTCATTAAAATTTCAGTGTGACCATTTACACCTCAGAAATGGGTAAATGCTACAAATCAAGGCTTGATTTATTGTTTTGCTGATTGTCTAGACTTTTAAGAAAGTGATGGAGAAAAAGTTAATAGTGCAGAATAAACTTAAAAGTGTGTTTGTAAGGCATTTTTTTTTCCCTAGAGAAGCAGATGTTAAACATTTACCAGCACACCCCTGCCTATGCCTCTTGGAATCATTTCCTTCAAGGCTCAACTTAATCACCACCTTCTCCATGAGGTCAGTTCTGATTCCTCCAGCTGTGAGTGCTTTCCCACAAAATATTACCTGGCATTTATTAGCATATACTTAAAAGTGTTTATGTTGTTTCCTCCAAGGCTTTTATTAAGTGCCTATCAATGTACCATGTAATGGTGATGGGTGCTGGGTTGCACCTTCCCTCGGGGAGCTTACATTCTAACGGGAGGGGTCCAACATGGACATATACGGGCATATACAAGATACAGACATGGTGAATAGAAGATAGTTTCAAGGAAGAGAACAATAAGAGTTGGGGGAGATAAAGCAAGGTTTCATTTAGAAAATGGTGCTTGAGTTAGTCATGAAGGAACCTAGGGATTCCAAGAGCTGGAGGTGAGAATTTAGAGCGTTACGGACAGGAGGTTCAGTTAAAGCAAAGAAAGAGATAGGAGATAGAGCATATTGTGGGAGGAATAGTGAGTAAGCCAGAAGAGCTTGATCACAGAGTATGGGAAAGACTCTAATGAGTAAGAAGACATAAAAGGTGGGAAGGAGCCAGGACATTGTGGGTCTTAAATGCCAAATGGATGAGTTTATGCTTGATCCTATAGGAGACAGGCAGAGACTGGTATTTATTGAATAAAAGGATGATAGGATTAGAGCAATGTTTTAGAAAAATCACATTGGCAGCTGTGAGAAGGATGGACTGGAAGTAGGGACAGATATGATTAAGAGAGACCAATTAGGAGGTTATTGCAATAGTATAGGAGGGGTTAATGAAGACCTGAACTAAGGTGAAGTCTGTGAAAATGGAGAGAAGGGGATGAAATTGAGAGATATTTTGGAGATAAAAACAATGACACAAGGCAACTGTTTGGATACTTGGGGTGAGTATGAGTGAGCAGAAGAAGACAACATTGAAGGTGCAAACCTTGGTGACTAGAAGGATGGTGATTCACTTAATAATAATAGGTAAGGTCAGATGTGGGGTGGGTTTGGGAGGAAAAATAATGAGTTCTGTTTTGGACATGTTGAGTTTGAGATGCTTATCTGACATAAAGTTGAAAACGTCCCAATAAGTGATATGGTACTAGAACTGAGAAGGACTAGGGCTGAATATATAGAACTGAGAGTTATCTACCTAGAGATAATAATTTAACCCATGGGGGTCTAATGGGCTCACCAAGTCAGAGAGTATAGAGAAAAAAGGGAATCAGGCCCAGGACAAAGCCTTGAAGGATACTCACAATTAGCACAAGTAACATGAATGATGATCCAGGATAGGAGACTAAGAAGTGGTCAGATAAATGGGAAGACGACCAGGAGAGAATATGTCAAGCATGGCACAGTCACTACAAAAAACAGAGAGATGCAAGATGATATGTCGTGTGTAAGGAATAGAAAGAAGGTTATTTAGGCAAGACTACAGAAAATGCAAAGGCGGGTAATGTATAATAAAGCTGGAAAGGTAGGTTGCCACCAGATTGTGAAGGGCTTTAAATGCCTGTCATGTATATACAGTAAAGGATAGTTTGAGACTCCAAGATCAGGTTCAGAGAGCACCAGTAATTTACACCCTTGAGGCAATGGACCTTGAAACCTTAGACTCCTTACTCTCAGACATTAGCTATATAGATTGCTTTCAAAGAGGACCATGACATCTGGAAGGTGATGGGAGGGCTGTGCAAGGTCACCAGCCTCACTCTTTCCTCAGGAGCCATCTGGGTCCAGTGACAAGATATATAGATCAGGACAACTGGAGGTGGCCCCAAATCAGTGGGAGACCTTGGCCTTTTTAAGCTAAGGGCTTTTGCAGGTCTCAGTTTGTCTGAGGCAATACGCATTCAGTGACTAAGGTTAGGGAAGAAATAAGGCAAAGAATGGCCTCTTTTACCTAGTCAAAAAAAAAAATCAATCTGGGAGGGGAAGACCCTTCAGGGATTCTGGCCAAAACAGAAACAATTGCTATTTACACTCTCTCTGAGCCATCAGAATCCAAACTGAGGCTTGAGCTGGGACCTACTGATGGCCAATCAATGAGAACCACAGTGATTTGGATTTAAGGCATGGTCCATAAAAGAGAAATCTAGCTGGTAAACCCCAAGATATCTTGCTAGATTTCAGTCACCAAAATTTATATTCCTTTGGGCAGAGTACCACAGGGAAGGGTATGATTTCCTATGAGGACAGAGAGAGAGAGCAGGGAGGAAGGGAAGGAAGGAAGGAAAGAAGGAAGGAAGAAGGAAAGGAAGGAAGAAAGAAAAGAAAGGAGGGAAGGAAGGAAGAAGGGAAGGAAGGAAAGAAGGAAGGAAGAAAAGAAGGAAGAAAGGTAGGAAGGAAGGAAGGAAGGAAGGAAGGGAGGAAGGAAGGAAGGAAGGAGAGAAGGAAAGAGAGAAGGAAGGCAGGGAGGAAAGAAGGAAGGAAGGAAGGAAGGAAGGAAGGAAGGAAGGAAGGAAGGAAGAAAGGTAGGAAGGAAGGAAGGAGAAAAGGAAGGAGAGAAGGAAGGCAGGGAGGAAAGAAGGAAGGAATGGAGGAAGGAAGGAAGGAAGGAAGGATCTACATTGCCCACCTGGAACTGGCTAGTTGGGTCCCCAGTGGAGCAGCTACTACTATTCACAGGCTGTTGTTTGTCCTTAGACTCCTCAGTCTCAGACATCAGCTATATAGATTGCTCTCATTTGTTAGTGAGGCAAGAAGTCAATATAGGCACAGAAACTATTTGCTTTTCATTGACTTCTATCATCTTAATGACCCTAACACTTCTGAAAGTCCCTGAGATCAGTGGAGCCTCTCTCTATTCTCATTGTTGTTCAGTTGTATCTGACTCTTTATGAACCCATTTGGGGGGTTTTCTTGGCAAAGACACTAGAGTGGCTCACCATTTCCTTCTCCAGCTCATTTTGCAGATGAGGAAACTGAGGCAAAAACAGAGTTAAGTGACTTGCCCAGGGTCACACAGCTAGGAAGTGTCTGAGGCTAGACTTGAACTCATGAAGATGAATGAGTCTTCCTGATTCCAAGCCCAGTGCTCTATCCGCGGCACCACCTAGTTACCTTCTATTCTCGCAAACTTGTAAATTAATAAGAACATGATGGGAAGAGTAAACACAACTGTACGATGGCAGCACCATACAATGGGACAAGCCCAGGCCACCTGGGTTCTAGAAGACCTCTGATGTTTAGCATCTGAATGACTTTGGGCAAATCATTCAATCTCCTCATACCTAAGATCCTTTATCTATGAAATAAGGGGGTTTAAGCTAGTAGACCTACGGGCTCCCTTGCAGATATCCATCTACAATCTTAAGAACAGTCTAGGAGTCCATGTACCTGGGCGTTTCTAAAAGGAATGCTGGGAAGCCAACGTTCCTTTAAAAAAAAAAAGTTGAGATGTATGTTTCAATAAACAGAAACTGAGACCTTCTTTTAAAGGCAGAAGAATGAGATTCTCTTGCCTCCTTTCATGTGAAATATGTGCTAAAATTATTGCAATGACTTGGAATAGAAAATGAGTGTTCTGCTATCCTTAATAGGATTTATAGACGTTAGAGGGGTTTGGATAAAAGAATCAGGCAGACCGGTTAATGTGTTAAGCAATATTGTTGTTCAGTTACATCCCACTCTTTGACCCCATTTGGGGTTTTCTTGGCAAAGATACTGGAGTGGTTTGCCATTTCCTTCTCCAGCTCATTTTACAGCTGGAGAAACCGAGGCAAACAGAGTTAACTGACTTGCACTGGGTCATACAGCTAGTAAGCGTCTGAGGCCAAATTTGAACTCGGGTCTTACTGACTCCAGGCCCAGCGCGCTGTCCACTGAACCATCTAGCAGCCCTACATTAAGTAACAGGGTTTTTATTAGCTTGTGTGTCTAACATACTCAGTGAGAGGCTCAAGTGGCACAATAGAAAGAACGCTCGATTTGGAATCGGTGGACCTGGGTTCAAATTCTGTTTCTGCTGCATGTGTGATTGTAGATAATGCTTCCCCTCTCAGAGGTGTAGTTAGTTTCCTTGTCTATAAACTGATGAGATGTTTTCTAAGGTCCATTCCTCCTCCAAATCCTGGGATCCTATGAATGGACAGGGTGTAGATGAATGCTCTTTAAGTAAGTAGCAGGTGTTTGCTGACAGTTGGTCAATAAACATTTATTAAGTGCCTACTATGTGTTAGACTATGCTAAGCCTGGGTATACAAAGAACAGCAAAAAGATAGTCTCTGTTCCTGGGAAACTCATAGTTTAATGGGGGAGATAACATGCTAACAACTACGTACAGAAAAGATATTTGCAGGTTAAAATGGAAGTAATCCATGGAAGGAAGGCACTATATTAGAGAAAGACTTCCTCTATAAAGTGAAATTTTAGTTGGGACCTAAAGGAAGCCAGGAGATAGATGATGGGGGAGAGAATTCCAAGCATTAGGAATAGCAAATGAAAATGCCTGGAGTAGGGATAGTGTCTTGAAGAAGGAAGTTACTTCTTTTTTTTTTCTTTTGAAGGAGGGGGACAGCAAGGCAATTGGGTTAAGTGACTTGCCCAAGGTCACACAGCTAGTTAAGTGTCAAGTGTCTGAAGTCCGATTTGAACTCAGGTTCTCCAGACTCTAGAGCTGGTGCTCTATTGACGCTGCCACCTAGCTGCCCCAAGGAAATTACTTCTAATTACTGGTGCTCACAGGTAGCTAGGTGGTACAGTGGACTGAGCACCAGGCTTGGATCCAGCCTCAGAAACTTACTAGCTATATGACTCTGGGAAAGTCACTTCACCCTGTTTGCCTCAGTGTCCTCACCTGTAAAATGATCTGGGGAAAGAAATGGCAAAATAGTCCAGTATCTTTGCCAAGAAAACACCAAACGGGGTGAAAAACAACTGAACAAACTTGTCATTATCAATATAACTTTAGAAAAAAATCAGATAACCTCAGTTTTCTTATCTGCAAAATGAAAGGATTGGACTTTGGGTCCCTTTCGACTCTCATTCTATGTTCTTATGTTGCTATAATCTATTCATAATGGCCAGCATGACTAGCCCCAAGTTCCGGTACGCTGGCAGTGCTGATGGTCAACTGGAGAATGTATTTGTCCACCAAGAAATATTTGAGGATGGAGTCAGGAGACTAGGAGACCTGGTAGAGTTTGAATTGTTCATTTTCCTACAGGTTCCTTGTAAGTGCAGTGTGATCTTTGAATCATTTTTTTTTTTCAGATGAAGTTGTAAAGCGTACCCAAATCCTTGGCAGCTCATTCACTGTGTGGAAAATATGAAATTGATGGGCAATCTCTAGCAAATCCCTAGGTGGAGAATAAGGAAACCTGAAAATCCACACTACATTTATCTCCTAAGCTGTGGAATTGAAGGATTGTGTCAAGGGGGCTGAGCTAGGAGGTAAGTTTTACTGGGGTCAGTTCCAATTCCTCTACTAACCTAGCTGTCTGACTTTGGCCTCATGACTTAACCTCCTTGGGCATAATATGGGGGTAAAAATACCCATCTTCATTATCTCACAGCAACATTGTGAGCTTAAAGTAAAAACCACTGTATACCTGGGATGATTGTAATAGGCCCAGGAGGCACAGGAGGAATATGCAGAGGTTTTGCCATTACAGAAAGCCTCAGGGCTCTGTCATGCAAATAACTCATGAGGACATAGAGCCCACAGCATAACCCCAGGAGAGGCCCCATCTAATTTGTCTGTGGTACACAGGCTGTGGGGAAACAAATGGGATTGCCATGGGCTTAATGTGCCCATCTGAATCTCGCCTGACATTTTTTTTTCCAAAACAAAGGCATTACTGGTACTTGCTGCTTCCCTCACCCAGAGATGGACCCAGTGATGCAGGTCTATCATTGACGGGTTTATTCATTCATATGTGCACTTGATCCCCGCTGGGGTTTACATTCAGTTCCCAAGGAAACCCTGAAGGCATAAGAACAACAGCTTCCACATGTGTCCTCGAATCTCACTGCTCCCCAGTGGAGGATAAATGAGAGCATATTTAAAAGCCGCTTGAAGATGCAGCTGGCAGAATCCCAGGGTTACGGCAGGTAGCGGGTTCTTAATGGCAGCCGCTTGGATAAGGAAGCTGGGAAATCAAGGCCAAACCTTCCCCGCTGGTGACTTCTCAGAAAGCATCCGTTCTGCTTCTCCTTTTTCTCATCCTGTTTCCTGACCCATCATAATTTGTTCCTTCCAAAAGCAGGCACAACCACGGCATCTGATGGTGAAATGAAGAATTCGCAAACCAGCTGACAAAACCAGGCAAAACTCTGAAGTTACTATAAGGTTTGACATTGGCATTCACACACATGCACATACACTCCCTCCCTTCTCCACACCTCCACCTCACCTGATGGGCCTCCATTTGGGAGAGGGGCCCTATGTTACAGTTAAGAAGTCCACTAAGGGAACCAACCAATTTACCTGACTTCCCCCGCCCCCACCACTGGACTAATAATGGTTGTTTCCCTGAGTTGCCCTAAATTGATTTAGTCGATATTATTTCTTTTGGTCTTTTTTTCTGCAGCAATATATAGACACAAATTAAGACTGGATGAAGAATAGAAGCAAATCTCTCCAAAATTCTTGTTTGCTCACTTTATCTAGGGATATTCTCCAATAGCACCAAATAATAATTTTGGAAAATGATCGATACTGAATAAAGGGACCTTGCACTGCCATACACTAGTAAATATTTGTTCCTTCTCATTTCTCACCTGGCTGCTCTACTTTCTCCATCATGCCCCAGGGAACTCATTATTGGGAAAATCTCACCCCCCTGCAAGATCCCATCAGCCTTGGTCTTCCACCTCACCACCACCATCTGGTTGGAAGGTAAAGTCATGAACTCTAAACCTTCCAGTTAAAGAGGCAGCTGAGCTCAGACCATACATATCCTTACTTCTCACCTGGCTTTTCTCCCATGGGTACTTTCCCTGGCATCCGCATCTGCACCCACCCGCCCACCTCCCACCTCCCACCCCCTTTAGCTTCCTTTTGTGTATGGTCTTTCTGCATTAGACTGTGAGCAACTTGAGGGCAGCAACTGTCTTTCTCTTATCTGTATCCTCAGTGTTTAACACCATGCTTGGCATGAGGTAGGTGCTTAATGATGTTTGTTGACTGACTGACTGAAATCCTGGTACACTCTTCTCCCCCTCATCAGAAAAGAAAAAAAGTCGATTAGGCCAATATTCATAAATTTGGTCATAGACAGCATGATGTGATATTCTGTCATTCAATAAGGCACTGTGGGAGACATAAAGATGAGTAAAATGAGGCTCTTAATCTTAAAGACCTTATACTCTCATAAGGAACTTTCAAAAAGCACAGTGATTACAGGTTTCAATTCAGTCTTTTTCTGTCCTATCTGACTCTTAATGACCCCATTTGGGGTTTTCTTGGCAGAAATACTGGAATGGTTTGCCATTTCCTTCTCCAGCTCATTTTACAGATGAGGAAACTGAGGCAAACAGGGTAAGTGACTATCCCAGGGTCACACAGCTAGGAAGTATCTGAGGCTGGATTTGAACTTAGGTCTCTCCAACTCCAAGCCCAGGGCTCTATCCACCATACCAGCCTTCTGCTTCATAATGATCACACATAGGGACGATTCAGATAACAATATACTATAATACGAAACCAAAAATTGTGAAATTAAGGGGGAAATCAGTTGCCAACTCCAATTTAGAACCTTTTCCACTTCCAATACTCTATTAAGTATTATCAGCGTTCACTTGTCATGAAAGTAAGGGCTTTGCAAACGCCAAAGTGCGGTATAAATGCTAGTTATTGTTACTATCGTTATTATTATTATTATTATTATTAATACTAACTAAACTTGTGGCTTTATCAGTGTACAGAATTCCCAGGAGGGAGACTTCTTTCTACCAGTGCAGATCAGTACCTGCTCTGTAACTTAGATACTAAGAGGTTAAGTGACTTGCCCAGGGTCACACGGCCACAGTATGTGTCATCAAAGGCCAAACTTGAACCTAGGTCTTCTGACTCTGAGGCTAGCTCTTGATGAATTATGCCATGCTGCTTCTCTTTGAGGAAGAAGGAAAAAGGAGAAAGGAGGAAAATGATGAGGAAGAGACAAAAGAAAGAAGAACCTCACTTCTAATTGGAAATCTAAAATTGAACTTTCAAATATTTTTAAATGTTGCTATTGAAATGCTTATAGCAGTAATTGAGAGGGGATGGAAGTCTAATAGGGATTCATTCATAACAGAATTTGAGGA